>NC_134728.1:7705000-8305000 GCF_049634645.1 Pelodiscus sinensis | reverse complement strand
CCTGCCAAAAAAAGCAATTAAAAAGTCAATAATATTGACACAAGCTGTAAGTAAAAATGGATGCAATAATAATGCATATGCGAGTTAAAAAGATATAGTAAGACACACTGGAATGTTGGTTTTGTAGTTTGTGGCGCATCCTGCTCTTTCATGCAGGAAGGGGCTGTAAGGCGTTCCTTTGCCACGTGCAAAGGGGGACAGCAGCCTTCATGAAACCTCTGTCCCGTTGCAAATGATGCCATCTTGCTAAGGCATGTACATTGTTCTAGGTAGAGGGCTAGAGTGGGCATTGTTTCTCTCTTCCACCCCTGAAGCAGGTGGAATCCTGGAGATAGACTGTGCTGCCCCTCGGAGTCTCAACTTGCTTCTGCTCTTAGGGCAGTGTATCAAACTTGTGACCAAGCTACCACTGACCCTTCCTCTATCTCATTTATACATAAAAAATGAGGTTTACAGGATCTGTCGAAAAGGGTTTATTGTCGACAGATCCATGTCTAGACAGACATTTTTTGTTGACAAAACTCCGTGTCGAAAAAAAGCGACGGCCATGTTTATGCTAATGAAGTGCAGGATATTTAAATCCCAGCTTCATTAGCAATTTCGATGTGCTTTATTAGCATCCCTCTGTCAACAGAGGGATGCAGTCTAGATGTAGCCATAGAAAGAAAGAAAGAAAGAAAGAAAGAAAGAAAGAAAGAAAGAAAGAAAGAAAGAAAGAAAGAAAGAAAGAAAGAAAGAAAGAAAGAAAGAAAGAAAGAAAGAAAGAAAGAAAGAAAGAAAGAAAGAAAGAAAGGGTTTTTCGAATACTACATTGGGTTCAATTGCAACTTGATAATTCTACTCAAGTAAGGGCTGGCCCCCAGCCGCACTGGCCCAGCAATACACAATTAATTGCAACCTCTGATGCCCCATTGTGCTGAGGAAGGGCAGCTCCTTTTTGTGGGGCAGCTCTGCCCACTTATGCTCTGCGAGGTACTCTTGCTGGGGAATTGAAGATGGGATGCAGAGCCAGGGCTCCTTCCACTTCCCCACCTCTGACTAACATAGCTGAAGTCAAGGGGAGAACTAGCAGTTCGGCAATTAGTTTTTGCTGCTCAAACCTAAACATGGCTGGAGTCACAATCTAAGCAGTGCCAAGCAGGGTTCAGGACCATTTGTCTCTGCACAGTTGAGTTAGGGCTGTGGCAGTTTAGCCAACAGCACTTAAAATCATTACCCTGTTTTTCATTTAATCTCTTTCGCACACAAGCTCAGCAGCCAAAGCCCCAGATCGTATGTCTTTAACTTTTGAATAAAATGACAATCTCAACTTCAGACAGAAAACAATATTTGTTCTTGCACAAGGTGGGTTACATCCATACATGTCCATTTAGGTGCTTACCATTTTCTACCACTAATTCGCTTATTTGTTTTTAATAATGTGTTCTTAGTGCTTTGGTTCTGACTCACAATGACTCAGAACCTTCTAATGAAGTAATATTTCATTGCAGGAGCTTTCTGGCTATATAACAGGAATTTCTTTCTTTCTTTCTTTCTTTCTTTCTTTCACAATTTTACATGTATCTTTTAAATATGCTTTTGCGTTAGTAATGAAATGCAAATAGGCTGAGGTTTAATAGCATCACTCATTTTTTACTGGTTGGCGGTGACAGCAGCCAGCTTGCCCTAGAACCCAAGAAAGTGTGACTGTTTCACAAATGGGACAGGGGAAGGGAGAAAGCATGGAGGTCATCTTACATTTGGAGGAGGGTACAAGTTACTTTGTGTAATATGAGTCACTTCATGCCCTTTTCTTCATGTTGAAGAGATTAATTCTGCAATGGGCTTTGTAACTCAACCCCCCCACCCCCTACCCCATGAATCATGAGGGACAGGAATGAGACAGCCCCACGGGCTTCTAGTCTTAGAGAGAACTAGCAAAGGTTGGTTCGCTCTTGACTTGCCTCCTCTTGAGAAAAAAACATGTCCACCTTGTGACATGTCAATTGTTGGGGTTAAAACCCATGAGACAATGCCCATTGCAAGGACTCTTGGGTTATGTCTAGTCTGCAGAGTTCTATCAGAAAAAGATACATAAACTGCGAACCACAATCTGTGTATTTTCCCTTTTTTTTTTGGAAGAGGCTTTTCCGAAATGTGGCCCATCTACCCAGGGCCAAATTTTGGAAAAAACTCCTCTTTCAGAACATCCCTTATTCCTCATACAATGAGGAATTCAGGGATGCCAAAAGAACACATTCACTTTTTCAGAATCTGTTCCGAAAAAACGGAAGCATTCATTGGTATTCGTTGGAAAGGCTCCGTAGTGCACACATAGGCTCATTGATGTCACTGAGCTATGGTTGAGACTTTTGGAGAGTAAATAGAAGAGAGATGATGGGAAAAGAGGAAATCTGTAAGAGGAAGGGAAGAATATGATGGAGAGAATGCTCCAAAAATAATTTCCATAAACCAGAGGCACCTTTGCATACACTGGAGCAGAAGGTGTAAACTGGCATAGCTAGATTAATTTCAGTTTACATGAGATGGAGGATCTGATCTAGTACTCATTACAGGCATTAGCTACTCTGGAGGGTGAGCACTGAAACTTTGCCAGGTTTTCCAAAAGCCGGGTGAATCAAATCTCTAAGGGTATGGCTACACTACAGCACTAATTCGAACTAACTTAGTTCGAATTAGTTAATTGGAACTAAGCTAATTCCAATTAGCGCATCTAGACTTAAAAACTAGTTTGAATTAGCGTTTTGCTAATTCGAACTAGCATGTCCACACAGAGTGGACCCTGAACAGAGGTTAAGGATGACCGGAAGCAGTGCCGGCAGGGCATCAGATTATGACTTAGAGCATGGAGCTGCTGTCTCAGTCTAGCCGAGGGCTGTGCTTAAAGGGACCAGACCCCCACCCCGGACAGACAGTTCTCAGGGCTTCCCCGCTTGCAAAGCAGTCCTGGCTTGGAGTGCCCTGAGTGCCCACACTCGGCACATCACAGCACTCGGCCATCAGACCGGTTGCACTTGCCGCAGGCTGCCATCCGGAGGGGGGGGGGGTCAACCAGGGGGCTGCAGGAGATCTTCCACCCTGAGGAGCCCACAGAGCCAGCCCAGTCCTCTCCATCGGGGGCTCGTACCCCATTCCTCCCTCACCTCCTTCCACTTACCCCTCCCTAGCCCTCCCTCCTGATGTACAAAATAAAGGACACGTGTGTTCAAAAATAGAAACTCTCTTTATTGAACAAAACTGGGGGAGACTAGGAAAAGGAGGTGGGAGAGGGGAAGAGAGACGGTGGGAGAGGGGAGGGCAACTAAAATGATCAGGGGTTTGGAACAGGTCCCATATGAAGAGAGGCTAAAGAGACTGGGACTTTTCAGCTTAGAAAAGAGGAGACTGAGGGGGGATAGGATAGAGGTCTATAAAAGCATGAGTGGTGTGGAGAGGGTGCATAAAGAAAAGTTCTTCATTAGTTCCCATAATAGAAGGATTAAAGGACACCAAATGAAATGAATGGGTAGCAGGCTTCAAACTAATAACAGAAAGTTCTTCTTCACAAAGCAAATAGTCAACCTGTGGAACTCCTTGCTGCAGGAGGCTGTGAAGGCTAGAACTAGAACAGAGTTTAAAGAGAAGTGAGATAAAGTCATGAAGGTTGGGTCCATGGAGTGGTATTAGCCAGGGGGTTGAAATGGTGTCCCTGGCCTCTGTTTGTGGAAGGCTGGAGATGGATGGCACGAGACAAATGGCTTGGTCATTGTCTTCGGTCCATCCCTTTCAGGGTCCCTAGTGTTGGCCTCTGTTGACAGACAGGCTACTGGGCTAGATGGACCTTTGGTCTGACCCAGTACGGCCATTCTAAGCTCAGGGCTCAGAGTCGGGGGTCTCACTGGACCACCTTGATTTTCAAGCACACCTGCTCCTGGGTGGCCTGGCTGGCAGCTATCCTGCCCTAGACGGCCACTTTCCTGTTCCTAGTGTGGAGGTCGTGGACGAGGTCCACGATGTCTGCACTAGACCATGTGGGCGCCCGCCTCTTGCGGACCTGGGCAGGCTCCCGGGAGCCGCCAGCCTGGTCCCGGGAACAGGTGAAGAGCTGGGTGGCAGCGGGTGGCTGGCTCAAGCTGTGCCAGGTGCAGGGTCTGCTAGCTGGGTGCTGGCAGGCTTGCACCTGGCACGGGCACCGTAGCCATCCCGTGCCCCTTTAAGGGCTCTGGGGCTGGGAGGGGGTCAGAAGAGTTTCCCTGGTGGTGCCCAAAGTGGCCACCAGGACAACCTGGGAAGGGCTAGCCTCCCACTAGTTCGAATTAAGTGGCTACACAGCCCTTAATTTGAACTAGTAAATTTGAACTAGGCTTAGTCCTCGTGGAATGAGGTTTACCTAGTTCGAATTAAGCGCTCCGCTAGTTCGAATTAATTTCGAACTAGCGGTTCGCGTGTGTAGCGCCTATCAAAGTTAATTCGAACTAACGTCTGTTAATTCGAATTAACTTTGTAGTGTAGACATACCCTAACAGGCTGCAAGATCTCTTTAAACTGAGGCATTTCCATTCTTTTTATACTTTAAATTTCTTGGGAGATTCTTCCTGACCATCTAAGATAATATGCATGCAGATGTCCCATATGGGGTTCTGACTCCGACATTATTATACATGCAAAACTCCTGTTGACCTCTGCAGAGCTCTTGGCGGGGGATAACAACTGCAGGACAAACCTGCTCTATAACCAGTTTGACTCAAAACTCAGGATTCTTAAATATGTCCTTAGCAATTCAAGGGACAGCAGAGATGGGCCCCACAGTACAAACTTGAGTATTCATGCAGCACTCCACTAAAACAAAGAGCAGGGCTAGCACGAGGAAGGGTTTGCAGGATGGGCCCCGTGATGTTTTTGAATGCTCAACTCACCCAAAGGGAATTAACACGCTGGAAGTATCAGAAGAGTTTGACTTGTGTGACAGATTGTTTCTACATAAAATTCCTCCCTCACTTCCATCCTCTTTCCACATTGCTCCTTGCTTTGCATTTATGTTGCTAAACCCTGACATTCTTTATCCACCCTTTATAAAAGGCCTTGTAGACAAAACTATCAAATCTCCTAGCTTCTGTGCTTTTCACAGAGGGTTATTTTCACCCAGCAGCCTTAGTCCCTTACACACTGTGGCTCTGCTGTTGTTGCTGTAGACAAAGCCATGCAGCACTAAATGGAATCTACACCCCCTACTCATGGGAAGGGTGGGGGGTCAGGCAAAGGACGTCCAAGGAGACAGCCACTGGGGCTAGGATCACACAGACTCACTGGCCACAACCGTCCCCCATAAGATGTATGTAAGGGACATAACTCGAGCTGAAGTAGCAGCTGCAGCTAACTTGCCTCTGCTCCCCAGCGATGGATTAGTAGATTCCATCTCTGCAACCTCAGTATATTTTACCTCCTCATAACTATTTGTCATGGTGAGTGGTAGGGCGGATTTCACTTGAAATTAATATGAGAAAGGGTATAAATTCTTACCACATTTTGTACCATCCTTTCCTGCTGATGTCTGAGTCAATAGAGTCACAATGACAAAATCAACTAATAGAATTTACTGAGCATAATGACCCTGTCCCCAAAACAAACATCTGATAGGCATAAATATTGTATCCCTTTCATTCAAAAGAACAGAAAAGAATATGAAGCATACTATAGAAATGTGACTCCAGGAACAATTAAGAATCAAAAAGTAGTGCCTGGTTAATTACTGGATAGGAACCCAAACCAAACCCCAGCTCTGAATACCCACACTCCTTTGGAAATAATTGGATCTGGATTCAGAACTAAACTTCATAGCTCTGTTACGTCTTTAATCATTTCAAAGGAGTTATTTGGTAAATTTAATGAGCCTGATGTTGCAGTTTTCATGCTGGCAAACACCTCCACTGACGTCAATGGGAGTCATACCTGCGTCAGAATGGAAACATAGGTCTAGTGCTAATAAACAATGCTGAACCTTCCACATCAATCTGCAGGCAGAATGATTGCAGGATATTAATGAAAATATTAATGACAAACACCTTGCCAGAAAGTCCATTTCATGTGTGGGTTTGAAATTGTGTCAAATGACATAGTGCAATTAATGGGGAATTGGCCCACACCCATAACTCGACTTCAGCTGGAATTGAGTATTTCTAGCACTTCTGAAAAGTCAGGCTGTGCCTGGAAAAGCGCAGATGGATTCCCATCTCATTTGTGACAGCGCTACATAGATTCCACTGATTTCAGTGCAGCAAACTGTCATTTACACTGATGTCAAAGACATGAGATTCAAGCCCAGAGTTCCTAAACTCGCTTTATGTATTATAACATAACAGGCTTAATTCCCCAGATGCAGTAGAAATGCAAAATACTCCCCTGCTCTGCATTTTCTTCATTTCTTTAGCTTTTCTATTTAAACCCAGTTCTCCAGGATTAAACCTGACGTTGGCAATAGTTAAGTGGTGCGTTAGTAGGTTTTCAAGCATGAATAAATTGATTCAATATCTGAATAAATCTGATGCATCTTTTAAATGGAAATCTGACATAATTTCCCAACAGATATCCGCTAATAAAGCATACTTAATCTGCTAATCCATTCTTTCCTTGCTAAGTGCCCCTTATAATGTATAAAAATATCAAATCAATAGCAAAATGGTACATCAAAATGAGGATGGGCTATTAGAAACAGTGCAGGAGCAATTTCTTTAAATGGCTTTTTTTTTTTTGTACTGGATTCAGATTTCTGTTTCCAAAAAAACCCTCAACTCAGAAGTTGAGCTAGGAGGGCAAGCTAGCAGAAATGCAGATGTCCTCATGATCTCACAAGGGAAACAGGTGTAACTAGCCACCTGGTTTGAGGTGATTCTTGAAGTCAGCCCTCCTGCTACTTTTCCTATTTTTAGAAACACATTGCTCAGACGCTCTCCCCCAGCAGCACAGACATAAAAGGAATGTGTGTGGCACAGAGCCATGTATTCATTCTCTCGTTCCAAGAAATCACAGAAAGTTTTGCAGTGGAATCTACGCAGACACTCTGTTTGTTTTAAATGCGTGATACAGCAACATGATTTCAAAAGAGGCCCGCACGGCTCTCTCTCCCAAAACACTGCAGACATCATTCGATCAATGCAAGTCTCTCCTGACAGCCAATTTAACAAACGGCTGCTTTGCAGGCTCTGGAGCATTGGCTTTTTCCTAATAATTCTGCTAATTTGCTTAACTTTCCCAGATTGCAAGCAGCCTGGCTCCCAAAACGCAGGTTTCTAAATGAACGCCTAGCCAATTTCATGTATGAGAAGGGAAAGGAAGGTGGATGATTTGAAAGGAATAAAGCACATAGTTTTATTTTTGACCTTTGGGCCAGCATTCAGATTTACTTGCAAGTAAAACAAGCATCCAAAATATATTTCCCCCAGGGATTTACACTACCCTTTTGCCTGTAATTATTCTGACTCAATGCCTTCCATGAATTAGGTAACAATGCTTCTGGTAGTGAATTCCAGGCCCTGGAACACATATGGCTACCACCCTTTCTATAGATAGCTGAAGTCACCGACACAAGAATTGTGATCTTGACAAGTACAGGAGCAATAGCTAAAGACAGGGAAATAAGAAACGTGGGTGGATAACGCAAACGTTGGCTCAACCAGGAGAAGAAATGAAAACCACGTGAAAGGTAAATGTCAGACTGTTGAAAGACAATGGTGGCTATTGATTTGCAGCGGAGATTATCTCTTTAAAGGATTGAAAGCGTTCCTTTAGATGTGAGTGATGGACAAGCAGATGGGGGAGCATCTCTTTCTGGAGACCAAGGTAAAGCTTGTATGAAGCAAAATGAAGCTCCTTTAGGAGGAGAGCGATGGAATATTCAACCAAAAAGTCTTTCTCGAAGAAAACAAAGAGCAAGGAGGTTGTTTAAATAATGATGAGCGATGACAAGCTAGGCAAACACAGCATTTGTTTCACTGGTGTCCTCCAGTGAAAAATGAACCCTCGTGCATAGCCAGTGATTTGTTGTACAAACGTTCAAGCGTGCCCAAGTTTTGGATTCTCCTTCCAGCTGAGGGGGCTCATTCTTCACTGTTCTACACTTGTACAATTGCAGCTCATTAAGTAGCACTCACTCTCCTCGCAGGCTGCACCATAAATCTGAAATGTACCCTTCCCTGGCACACGGTAGACTGGCTCTGCAGAGAAACATAGCCAGACTAAGGTGAGGTGAGTGCTAATCAGGACTGATAGAAGGCAACCAGACATACAGCGTATAGCCTGCAAGAAGACAAAGCAAAACACCAGTATTTCAATAGGTGGGGCCAAAAGGATGTGGGAAATTCTAACCAACTTGCCAGTTGTTTGTCATTGCTTATACAACACTGCAGGCTTTGAGGATACCTAATGTGTCAAAAGCCGTGACTAGAAAAATTTTTGGAGAGAATCGCGATGTTTACTCCTGCCAGTCCTCTACATGGAATCTCTGCAGAATGCTATTACAAGATTCCATTCGGTGTGCATATTGTGCATTGCTCTTTCCACGTTCTGTGCCCTATTTATCACAACAGACAATGCCGCATGAAAATTGCAGTACATTTTTGGATGATGCAGTGGACCCAATCCTGCAGTTTTACCCAGTGTGACTATGTCTACACTGCAATGCTATTTCAGAATACCAGAGTATCCCGAAATAGCTATCCCACATCTTAACAGCAAGCCCGTTATTTCGGGCTCGCTATTTTGACGTCCCTCTAAGCCTCATTCCATGAGGAGTAAGGGATGTTTCAGAATAGCAGGTTATTTTGAAATTTGACACGGACTAGACAGTGCCAATTTACAAAATAAGCTATTTTGAAATAAGATCTGCAATTTGCGTAGCTCAAATTGTGTATCTTATTTCAAACTATGGTGCAGTGTAAACATAGCCTGTATGACCCAGGCAAGATTCTCATATCAATGAGCATTTTGCCAGCATTAGCAGTAAAAGATCAAACCCAATGTAATATAGTGTCAGTTACGAATGAAATTTGTATTTGAACACACTGACTTTTTCCTTAAAAAAAGGATAACCAGGGACTTTAAAAAGTTTAATTACAATTATTATACACAAACAATGTTACTACAAAGCAAGCAACACAGCCCACTTCTGCCAATCAATTCCCTTTCAATATCCTAACTGAGCAATCAGCCAAATGAACATTTGAAGTCTGAATTTTAAAATGGTTCGGTACATTACAATTACTGCTTGTCCATTCAAATCAGGTAATGTGTACACTACCTGGTTTCTGTGCACAACCATGGGAACCATTTAAATAAAACGGGCACACATGTGCATGCATTTTGCATCTACAAACTGCATATTTGCATCTACAAACTGCATATTTACTGGCTTAAAGTGGTTTTCATAGGATACAGGGTTTACAGTTTGTATAGTGGGGACATTGAGAGCCAATGAACCAAATTGTTCCAGCATCCTCTACCTAACTAATTAAATTAAAAAAAAACTTTTGGTACTTTCTTTGTGGTAACAGATTTATTGGGAACCTAGTGTATGTGGAAATAACATTATTTCATACCACACTAGTGTGTCTGACCTTTGCTCTGGCTAAGTTCCTCAGATCAGTAACTAAATCTAGAGGGGATCATAAGTTCATTGCTCAGATATGAACAGTAGGGATCGGGCCACTAAATAAAAACCGAATTCTTCATACATATTGGAATATCAAGAGTCTACATGCCACTTCAAGGCTGCTTTATACAGATTTTCAAAACCCTTTTTTCATAAGTGAATTTAGTGCTGGTGAAAAGATCTCGACTGACTGGTACTTGTTGCTTATTTTTGAGATACAATATGTCATCTCTTCTGCAGTCTAAGCCATGTCAAGTGTTCCAGTACACTACTCCAATTGGCCACTGAGGCCAGACCTACACTGGGGAAGAAATTCAATTTAAGATATGCAACTCCAGCTATGAGAATTTGGGATATAATAGTGTAGTCGATTAACCAATTAACCGATAAGCCAAAGCTTATAGGTTAATGCTATAGACTACATATATCGCCCCCACCCTCTCCAGTACATATTTTAGCAGGCTGGCTGGCCGCATGGCTCAGCCCTGGCTTGCGCGGGGTCTACATTTAAAGTATATTAGGAGCCAGGTGGGCAGGCAGCCCGGCTCAGTCCTAGCTCATGCTGGGTCTGGGAGCTCAGACCTCCATCCCACCTGACAGGGGCTGCTGCTGTGCAGGGTGTCAGGCAGCCAGTCCACAAGGGGATCTGGTTTTTAAACTGGCTCCCTTCATGGACCAGCTCACGCCTGGCACCCTGCGCTGCTGCCTCTGGTAAAGAGGCAGCATCATGGGATGGCAGCGGACTCCCCAGGAGTGGGGCTGGAGTGCACTGGCTGCCATTCCCGCCCCCATCCTGGGGACTATAGAGTAGTCAACTAACCAATAAAAAAATCATGAGGTTAATTGACTATTCAAATAACCGGTATTTAACATCCCTAATGAAAATAGCATAGCTGGAGTCGATGTACCTTAAATCAAATTTCTCTGGTGGCCCCACTACGGAAGGTCAGTAATCCTTGTAATCCTTGTGATCCCATAGAGTTCCGGTGTTGACAGGGATGTCATCGGCATTTGATTTAGCAGGTCCTTACTAGACCCACTAAATCAAACCCCAAAAGATTGATCTTTGCGGAGCATCAATCTCCAGGTAAGTATAGACAAGCCTTTTAACATCTCAGAATAACATTAAAAATAATTAAGAAACCACTAATTCCACATAAGCTGCCTGATAGTCATCGGTTGATAATTCTGTATGTTTACTGCCAATCCAGGCTAGATCTGAACAGCGGACATCAGACAAAAGTTTTATTCACCCCTATCACTTCTCTACATTTCCCAGCTATGAACAATTCATATGCATTGTGAGCTTCCATTTTAAAACCACTAGAAGATTGAAAAAGCTAGTTACCATCATCCTTTGACAGCAAACTACAGTTGCAGAATTTTGTGACTCCTTGTGTATTCTGAATGCCGTGCATTATGGTCTGGATGCCGCACGTTGCTTTGTGATTAGACGCATTATTTCAATAATGAGGATTTAAGATAGCATTACATGACAGATTATATGATTTTTTGAATGTGATGATCACCTGAATTTTATTTTCCAGTGTCTTGACTCATTGACTTGATATCCCTCTATTATGCACACACCTCCAGCGATGTCTCTGGCAATGATTATCCATAGCGTGGAGCTAGTGAATAAAACTACTACAGAAACTGCTTTAGAGATTGCAGTGTCATTTTCTCTGTAATTGTCTCACCAGCTAAAGAAGTTATATGGAGAACATAGTGTGCTGTGACAGAGCATATATTACAATGTGTATCAGATTGTGCTAAGGGTTTCAGGACTTCTGAAGATTTTTGAGATTTAACTTTAGTAGCCACATAGTTTTGTATACATATATGAACTACTACTTACGTTGTCCAGCAGTAACACAGGGTGAGCGGTTTCTTTCATATGGATGACACTGATGCTTCATAGAATCATAGAACCATAGAGCTGAAAGAGACCTTAGAAGACCATCAAGTCCAGCCCCCTGCCCAAGGCAGGACCAGTCCCAATTAAATCAACCCAGCCAGGGCTTTGTCAAGCCGAGACTTAAACACCTCTGTGGATGGAGGCTCCACTACTTCCCTAGGTAACCCATTCCAGTGCTTTACCACCCTCCTAGTGAAATAGTTTTTCCTAATATCCAACCTGGACCTCTCCCACCGCAACTTGAGACCATTGTTCCTTGTTCTGCCATCCATCACTACTGTGAACAGCCTTTCTCCCACCTCTTTGGAACCTGCCTTCAGGAAGTTGAAGGCTGCTATCAAATCCCCCCTCATTCTTCTCTTTTGCAGACTAAATAGACCCAACTCCCTCAGCCACTCCTCGTAGGTCATATGCTCCAGCCCCCTATCATTTTGGTTGCCCTCCGCTGGACCCTCTCCAATGCATCCACATCCTTCCTGTAACTGGGGGCCCAGAACTGGACACAATACTCCAGATGTGGCCCCACCAGAGCCGAGTAAAGAGGAATAATCACATCTCTGGATCTGCTGGCAGTGCTCCTCTTAATATAACCTAATATGCCATTTGCCTTCTTGGCTACAAGGGCACACTGTTGACTCATGTCCAGCTTCTCATCCACTGTAATCCCCAGGTCCTTTTTTACAGAACTGCTACTTAGCCAGTTGGTCCCCAGCCTGTAATTGGAATTCTTGGAATTCTTCCATCCCAAGTGCAGGACTCTACACTTGTCCTTGTTGAACCTCATCAGATTTCTTGTGGCTCAATCCTCCAAATTGTCGAAGTCACTCTGGACTCTATCCCTGCCCTCCAGCGTATCTACCTCTTCCCCTAGCTTAGTGTCATCCGCAAACTTGCTGAGGGTGCAATCCATCCCCTTATCCAGCTCATTAATAAAGATGTTGAACAAAACCGGTCCCAGAACCGAACCTTGGGTAATCCTCACCATCTCTCATTCACCTCTGCCGTTAATGGTTGCATTTCCTATATCCTGCCCTTACCTATCAGTAGCTTCTCCCAGTTCAATTGAAACCAAAGATAATTTTTGGCTGGAAGATTTTATGTCCATAATGACTTCCTCATCTCCCAGCTGCAACTCAGCAATCAGGTGATCGAATCAGGGCTCTGGACACCTCATTTTAAACACAGACCATTCCCTACAGCAACATAGCTCAGTAAATCAAAAGTCAGGATACCTGTCCGCCATCTGAAAATGTGAGCAAATTATTGTGCCCCATGCTTACTTTGAAAAATATTGACACCTTGTTCCGTACATTTGGCTGCAGTGTCAGCATTCCTTTCCCCCTTAGTAATGGCTTCCAAAAATCTGCAAAACTTAGCCCTATTCCTTATATTCTCTGTGCAGAAGCTCCCTGTGGTCTTATGTATCAAATAAAGGTCTCGTTACTTAGTTGCTGTACTCATCATGACATTGCTCTCATTTATCATCCTGTTCTCAAAGCTGCTTCTATCTACCATTAGCTCGGCCACACTTTCGACTCTTCAATTAGGAACCCTTGCAATTCCCCACTTCCCAACAACGCTAACTTTGTCTCTTTGCAAACTCCAGTTAAAGCAATGACCTGCAGCAGGTGTCAAAATCGCTGATACATGGTTCAGGACCAGAATTTCCAACTTTAATGACTGGCACTCTCATTATGAAGCCAAACTGCTGGGCCTCTGTGCAAATCCTCCATTCATGTTCATTTCAGCAGGGCACATCCTGGTACCCATGGAGTTTTGCCACTTACCACCTTCAGGCCCCAATAGCTTAACAATTAAATGGAAGGCAGCAGGTGTTAATGAGAATATCGTATTTGTACCTATGTAAATAGTTTAGTAATAGATAAGGTGCAGTAGAAGGCGCTCAAGAATACGGGTTGAACCACTCTAGTCCGGCACTCCCTTTGAAAGAGAAACAATAATCAAAGATCCACCGCCCCCCAACTTCACTTCAGTTACAGCCTTGTGCATATCCAGCTCTATTTGTACCCCATGGTCCGTGCAATTTGCGACTTTCACTTTTCAAGGAATACAAGCAACTTGGCCAAGATAACAGAGTCTAATTCCTCTTGTGCAGAGTGTAACCTGCATAACTGCCCTAAAGCATATGACAAGAGCAGATCCCCTTATAACTGTACCGATCTACTGGCTTTGCCACGCACCAGTCATTGCGTATTCATTTTAATTTGCTGTGGAATTCAGATATATCATTATGCAGAATTAATTTATGGTTTTGACATTTCTGAACAGGTAATTAAAATGTTTCGTTGTTGTTTAATGACGTGCCAAATAAATGATTAGTAATGTCACTGTTAGCATTATGATTATTACTACAATGTAGAGAAATTAAGGAGTTCACTTACATTAAATTAAACATGAAAGTACAGTGGTAATGTACTTTAGACAATATCTATTTACTGAGAGAGCATGTTTGATGCATGTATTACAGTACATTTGCTAAGACCATATATCATGGGAAGTGCTGGTCATGCTGGCAGCAGAAACCTTAGCACTGTACAAGTACAATATTCCTTCCCAGTTCCTGCAAATAGGGTGAGGTATGCTGGACTTTATCACTTCTCCCATTGTATAAAGTTCTTGCAAAGCTGATACCGCTCATCTGTGGATACTGAATGAAAGTCAGGTTTAAAATTACAAAATTTGGAGACTAAATGCTCAAGAAAGGGTCTGATCTTGCTCAGCTTCTTCAAACCAAACCACCATAGATGCCCATGGGGATTGCTCACAAGGGTAAGATAAGCAGAGTTGTGCTGAACTTGAACATACTCAATGTGCTGGACTGGGGCCCAAGCACCCCCTGTGATTAAATAAGCACCCTCAAATTTCACCCATCTGGCGGACTGTAATTTGGGGAAGTGTTTGGACTAGATTTTACAAAGCTGTGAACTTCCTTGAGTTAACTGGCAATACGCAATCCCAGGGTAAAAATCACTAGTGAAGACAAGTGATGAGTGTTCAGGGTGCCCAGCAGGGTCTCACGACTGAGCCCTGAATGATTTAGCAGCAGGGAGGGGAAGTAATCTATAATGAGATGTGTAAGATTACTCTCCAGATCTCTGCTTCTAGCTCGAAGGAGACTCCTCAATTATAGCTGTGGGAAATGGAAATAACTAAGGGCATGTCTACACTAGGAAATTATTTTGAAGTAACTTATTTAGAATAACTCCTGAAATAACTATTGCAAAATAGCGTGTCCACACTACAGAGAAGCCTTGAAAGTAGTCGGAGGCAGGCTCCCTTAATGTGGATGCGCTACCTCGACTTATAGCCCCAGGAAGCACCAGGGAGTCATTACTTTGAATGACTCTGGGGAGGAGCTATTTCAAAATAGCAGTGGCGGAATGTCCACACTACCGCTATTTCGAAATAGCGATTTTGGAATAAGTGTTATTCCTCGTGGAAAGCAGGAGTTATTTCAAAATAACCAGCCCCTTATTTTGAAATAACGGGCTTGGTGGTGTGGATGGTCCACTTGTTATATAGAAATAAGGGGAGTTTATTTTGAAATAACTCCCTACTGTAGACCAGGGCTTAGAAGTAGGTAGGAAGAGAAGGGACTCTAACGAGGGGGCACATGGTGTGGCTTAATGGAGACTGCTGTTTAATTACTGAGAAGCCACCTGAGGCTGGGAGCAGTGAAGAGCTGTTCTCCTCAGCTTCTATAGAGAGGGTGCACAGGAGGCCCCCGAGATGCGACCACCTGAGTTCCAACTCCCCACACTTACAACCATTTTTGTAAGTGCAGAAGGGGCCAGAAACCCCCGACTTACATCCTTAGCCCGCATTTATGACAGCGCACGGCGCCTACCGTAAATGCGGGTTCGAGTTACGACACCCCTGACTTGCAACGCTTTCTCCGGAACCAATCATGTCACAAGTCAGGGGCCTCTTGTCTTAGGACTTAGAACATAAGAACATAAGAATGGCTGTACTGGGTCTGACCAAAGGTCCAACTAGCCCAGTATCCTGTCTGCTGACAGTGGCCAGTGCCAGGTGCCCCAGAGGGGGTGGACCGAAGACAATGACCAAGCCATTTGTCTCGTGCCATCCATCTCCAGCCTCTGACAAACAGAGGCCAGGGACACCATTTCTATCCCCTGACTAATAGCCTTTTATGGACCTAACCTCCATGAAATTATCTAGCTTCTCTTTAAACTCTGTTATAGTCCTAGCCTTCACAGCCTCCTCTGGCAAGGAGTTCCACAGGTTGACTATGCACTGTGTGAAGACTTGGACTATTTCCTCTCTGGTGACAGAGGCAGAGAAGTCTCAGGGAATACTATTGCATCCTGTCTATCTCCCACCCCCACATGCCTCTTGTGCACTGGGGCACTGAAGCCCCACACTTACTACTTCTCCCCTTCCCTCTCTCCCTTCCCTCCCTCCCTCCCTCCCTCCCAGCATTTTTGGAGCACCCTTCACACTCTGTCCCCGCTCCTACCCTTCCCTCCCAGAGCCTGAACACTGCAAATCAGCTGTTCATGGTGTTCCAGCTCTGGGAAGGAGAGGGAGGAGTGAGGGAGGAACGTGCATCAGTGTATCCACAAGGGCTGGGAGCAAGCAGAAGGAGTAGGACGTGCAAGGCTCTGGTGCCCCAGTGTGTGAGAGGTGTGGGAGAAGGGGGCAGAAAGGGGGTTTATGGGCCATAGGTGGAACCCCAGTGGGCTGCAGGGTAGAAGTTGCCCACCACTGGATTTCAATCTTGTGGCCCACTGAGATGAAGAAGAACCACTCATGTGGCCCACACACTACTCTTGGTTGCCTGTTGCTGCTCTTGCCCCTTCAACGAGCATGATACCATTTGCAACCATATTGTAGCTAAGGCACTTAGGACACAAATATCAATTAAAAATAATGGCTCAGAACAAAGCCCCAGGTCAAAAGCTTCAGACCAGCTAATATCTCCCTGGAATTATCGCTCTGTCACAAAAGGCTCTCTCTACAGGTGGACGCAGAAAGTCCATACTTTGGATCTGTACGTTTCTTCAACAGAAGCAACAGCAAAAGAAAATAACTGTGGGGTACCCAATGCTGCTCCCAGTAAATCAGTGGGAGCTTTGAGACTGAATTTAGAGGAGCAGAAGCCGGCCCTTCCTGGATGTTTTTAATTTTAAAAAATATTGTTTGCAAAGTCATATACTATTTATGTATACTCCATTCACTATGGCTTAGTATTCCTGACTCCTATCCTATAGTATTAGCTGTAGTGAGTTCTATGTCTAAAGCCACTTACTGAAATCAGCTCACGTCATGGAGTTAGTTCAACAGTGGGATAGATGCTGCCTCAAAGCATCTTTCCAAGGTAGATTCTAGATCTTTCAACAATGTAATATGTCAAGGGCCAACTATCTCTTCATTCCCCCCCTTTCTGTAGGCTACTGCACCCCTGAGTCCTTGAGCCTATAGTTGACTTCTAGGGACATGTTACCTGGAATGATATGACTAGCAGGGTGTCACAAATTTCATAGTCCAGTCAGATGACCTCTCCGGGAACCAGTGAAATCATATCTGAACACCTCTAATGTAACCTTGACTGGATCAAAGGGGCTAGTGTAGTTTCACGAAAAGCTCCATGTCTGTTTTATAGGTCATTGCTTTTAAACTTCAGGAAGGTGAGCATAACTGGGCTCTGCTGCCTTGTTTGCTCTTAACACAAAGTCAGGCTTTGTTTAGAAAAGCAGAAAAAATCCCTACTTCCCCCCCACCCTCCCATAATCCTCAAGCTGCAAAATTCTACCAAACAAAATTCTGCAGAATGCCCACCCTACAATGGTGCAAAACCCCATTTGGGGCCAGCTTTCGGTTTTAATTCACCAAATAGGGCAATGCTAAAACCGGGTCACAGAAAGATTGTTAATCTGGATATATTAGAAGATGTGGTGTTTTTTCTATATTACACGCATGCAGCAATACTATTAGCTATATTAAATCTACTGTACAGTGTGGGTCAGCGGACTAGGCTGGATTGGGAGTTGGAAGACTTATCCATGGTGACTTGTTGCGTGACCTTCAGCAAGTCACTTTTCCTTCGCTCAGACCCTTTGTCCTGTTTATGTAGTGCTCTGTGGTCGGGCTGTCTCTCACTGAATGTTTGTTTGGTGCCTAGGAAAACTGGGCCCTGATCTTGGGCTGAGATTTTTAGGCTCTATTATAATGAATTTAGGATTAATAACACAGGTAGAGCCCATCTCCCTGGAGGGACACAGGTTGCATAGCAAAGGTGGCATGTATTCTTATGCTGGGTGTCAATATTTTCCGAGCCTCTTGGTAAAGCAACATGTAGATCACTGCAATACCATCCAGCCAGACCTGAAGAACGCTGTGTAGTTCAAAAGCTAAGACCTTCCACCAATAGACCAAAGATATTACCTCACTGCTCCCCTTGTCTCTCTCACATCCTGGACCAACATGGCCACAACAACATGGAGAACAATAATAGTGAACATCTTACCCAGCTGAAACTATAAAGGTAGCAGAACTGAACTTGTCTTGGAGAAACATAGATATACTGTATGGCTAACAACCGTAAGAGAAAATTAAGGAGATCCTGGTGCCAGATTCAAGAACTTCCTGGTTTGAAACTGTGTAATTGCAATGAGGAGTAACGGTAGTTCAAATTAGGAGCTTTAATTCAAACTACCTAGCCCGTGCCGCGTGTAGCCGCGGGCAGGTAGTTCATACTACGGGGCATTTAAAAATGGCAGTGCCTGGGAACATGCAAATAAAGGCCGGGATATTTAAATCCCGGGCTTCATTTGCAAGTTCGAATGACTATATTAGCCCCCCTAGTTCGAACTAGGGTGGCAGTGTAGACATACCCCTAATGTCTTTGGGCCTCAGTTCTCCATCTGTAAAGCCTAGTCCAAACTACCTAGTCCGTGCCGCGTGTAGCCGCGTGGCATGGAGTCCGCACTAGCGGACATTAAAAAATGGCAGCGCCCGGCTTTATGCAAATGAAGCCCGGGAAATTCAAATCCCGGGCTTCATTTGCAACTCCGGTTGCCTACATTACCACCCTAGTTCGAACTAGGGTGGTAGTGTAGACATACCCAGTGACTTTTTGGCCAATGGATGACTTGGTTTCCTTTCTACCTTAGGGCTGTGTTTTGCTGAACAATGGCTGTCATACCTAGCAAATTATGTATGGACGGTATGTGATGTGGATTGTTGTACATGAGGGACTGAAATGAGACCACAAATTAATTTGATCAGTCAGGTGGACTTGAGCCCGCGTCTCCAAAGGAAAAAGAAACTGGCTTTATTCATTAAGTTTTCATGCTTCCATACTCTTCCCAGTGGCCCAGGACTACATATCCTGGGCCACTGGGAAGAGTCCTGGATTACAGGATGAATGTGGAAGGTAAATCAAACATCTCTATATTCCACTCTAGTTAGGATGATGGCCGAATGCATTTTCTTACGCAAAGACTTCCGGCTCAAATTTGAGAGGACTCAGAAGAACTCTGGATAATTCTCAACACTGGAGTAAGAAATAGGAACACTTCTCATTGTCGATATGCCTCAGAACTGGACTGTCGTGTGTTTACAAATACTAAGAGTGTTTGGATGTTTTGTTTGATTAATAGCCAATATTTGTTTCATGGTTTCACGAAAAAAATCTCAGAAACTGGAAAATGCAGTGTAAAGGAGAGGGGTTTATAAAATAATAGAAATCCTCTGTCATTTGCTGCTATATTATTTTGAGGACAATTATGTCAGAGGTTGGGTACCCAGGAATGATTCTCAGAAGAGTCAGCTGGCTTGAAAATCTTGGCAAAAGAGAAGATGCAGCTGGGATTATAATAGTGTTACGCAGTGTGATTCTGTTCTGAGCTCATTTGTGCAAATCTGGACGGAGTAACATTGGCACAAAACTAATGTGAGAACACAATTAGGCCCACATACTTTATGGTAGAATTTAAATGAAGATATAATTTTTTCTCTCAAAAATACATAATCTGCCCACTTTTCAGATTAAATAGTTTGTGCAAATTCTCCTCTTGCAGGCTAAATAAAAGTGCATTCCACTCTAGTTAGGGTTTCGCAGGGCAGAATTTGGGCCACACAATCTGAAAAATGACAGTGTTTGTATGGTAAAGCTTTTATGTTTGTGTAATTAATTAGATACATGTTGTGCTATAATATTGTATATTAGATGCAGCAATTATACTAAGGGTTTAATTATTCTAATGAAAGCACCTAACTTTTTTCTGTAATTAATTTAAGACTGAAGGATGGAATATGTGAATGGATTTGGCTGTGTGTTCTGTAGTCCCTGAAAAAATGAGACAGGGTATCTCAAGAGATTACCCTGGTGGTCAAAAATAGTTAATAAGAAATGTCTACAGTAAATAAATGCAATGCCAGCAGACTGATCTAAAGATAAGGGGTTTACCTTTAGATTTTGGTTGTCACATTGATAAAAGGGACACACATTTTTCAGATCTTTGCACACTAACAGATGTATCTGATTCCAAAGACATGCAGTGAACCTACAGTAAGTGGAATTAAATGGTACATGCCTATACTGAGGATGGCAATCCAGCATTTTTTTTCTTGTTTGAATTATCCCCTGGCTGGTTGAGCACAACTGCAATTGAAACTATAATGTTTAATCTCTTTTAGGCTATTACTTATCTGAAAAGTTCATCCATTGCTATTCTAAATTCCTTCCAGAAATCATTCCCTTTACTTTTTGTTCCACTTGTTTTGGATCTATTCTCTTCTGCATCAAAGTGGTCCTTGGTTTGACCTGGTTTAGATTTCTATTGGATGGCAATTCTGACACTTGAGTAAACAGCATTAAGTGGCTTAAAAATGTGTTATGTATAACTATATATAACTCTGTACATGATAGAACAGGGACTTTCCGGGACAAAATTAATGCAGAGCTCAGTAATTTTGCTTCACCTGGGGTTTTGTGTGAATATTTTTTTCAGTGTCAGTGAATCTCAGTTTCATTCCCACTGTGGTTTGCTTTTATTTTAGGGTTGAAATAAACCCTAAATTACAAAACAAAGTTCAGTCACATCACTACCTTTCACTTAGTTTTCTATGAAAACTACAAATTTTGATTGATTTTGACCCAAAACCACCAATCAGCTCCATGTGTTTTGAATGATCTTTCCAATTATTTTAATCTGCTTTTTGGGGTTATCTAACAAAATGCCAGACTAGAACCGAATTTAGTTGCCAAGTCTAAATCCAGAAATCAATCCCTTCGAGTGTCAAAGGAACTGGAGGCTATTTCTAGACTGCAGTCTTCTTTCGGAACCTTTTCTCGGAAGAGATCTTCTGAAAAAACTTCTTCAGAAGGAGAGAGTCCACACACAAAAGCACATTGAAAAAGCAATCTGCTTTTTTGAAAGATAGCGTCCGCACTGAATGGACACTATCTCGCATGTAAGCTGTGATCACTATGGATGGAGTGGCCACCAGGTCACCTGTGCTTTTTCCTCTTTCCTCTTCTTTCGAAAGAACTCCCTCTTCTCTGGCCACACATGCCTTTTTCCAAAAGAGCTCTTTTGGGAAAAGGCTTCTTCCTCTTAGAAAGAGGATTACCAATGCCAGAAAAAACCCTCTCTTCTTTCAATTTACTTTTGGAAGAATGTGATTACAGTATAGACGGAACTCAGGTTTTGTCAGAAAAACATCTGTTTTTCTGACAAAACTCTGTAGTGTATCCATACTGAGATTTTTGTTCCAGTCGGGCCATGTTCAAAATCTGTGTATGGATCCACCTTGGATTTCAATTCTCCTGTTCAGGGAATGTCCATATAGACATGTTTGGTAAATACCTGATGTGCTCTGAAATCTAGCAAGTTTTATGTGTTTTAGAGGTGTTATCTGTGAACAGTTGGCAGAGCCCTAAAGAAATGTACCTAATCAGAAATGATGGGGGGAAAAAACCCCTATCTTCACACCACGAATTCCTAAGGCTGTAGGCTGCTATGAAATGCAATCTGCTTAGCTCAGGCAAAGAGTGCATGTAATGCTTTTTATAACATGCAAAATGCCTTAACTGCTTATGCTGGCATAATAAGAGGAAAACAGCTCAGCTAATAATGCACGTGGGCGTGAAGAGTGAAAAAAAAGGGAAGGTTGCCTTTCAAACAGAGCCCCTCACAAGTTAAAGCTGTAAAATGTACTTGTGTGCCCACAGGTTACTAAGCATCTAGCAGAAGTGGGTTGACCATTGTTAGGATAAAAGCATCTCTCTCTATTCCAGCCTCATTATTTCCTTGGAGGATAGACATTCTTGGGGAATACAAGATCTCATACATACGGCGATGGCTAGGCTCAATTCCTAGATGTTGGGCTTTCAAAGGCTGTTTAAATTCTGCATTTGGATCCTTGCATCAGCACGTGGGTGCCTAAAAAGGGCAGTTGTGTGTCAGTCTGAGCACTGGGGGATTTTCACACCCCAGTAAGGGTGCAATAGCAAGGTCACTTCCAGAGCTGTCCCTAGTGGCCAGAGTCCCTTTGCAGCAACCTCCCTCTATTCTTTCTCTTCAGGGCCTTTCAGCTTCTTCGTACATCCCTCTGGCCTCCTCTTGTGCCCGCAGATAGTTCCAAACAGTGCCACCAGTAAAGTCCATCACTGCCATCCAACAGTTTTTACTTACCTCGGGCTCTTCTGCCATCTCCACCAAGCACCTTCCCTGCCAGAGCCTGCTCCTCACCGGGGTCACCTTTCATAGGGTATGTCTACACTACCCCGCTAGTTCGAACTAGCGGGGTAATGTAGGCATACCGCACTTGCAAATGAAGCCCGGGATTTGAAATGAGGAGTAACGGTAGTTCGAACTAGGAAGCCTAGTTCGAACTACCTAGTTCGTGCCCCGTGTAGCCGCGCTGCACGGGGTTCGAACCAGCGGGGTTTTAAAAATGGCGGCTCCCCGCTTATGCAAATGAAGCCCGGGAAATTCAAATCCCGGGCTTCATTTGCAAGTGCTTTATGCCTACATTGCCTTCCTAGTTCGAACTAGGAGGGTAGTGTAGACATACCCATAGCGAGTTAGCCTCCTTCTCTTGCCAGTGTCTCTCTTGTACTGAGGGAGGAGTTCTGGATGGAAGAGTAGGGAGCCTTGACTCACCCTAAAACACAGGGCTCTCAATCCTGGGCCCTTAAAGGAACAGTATCCTGGGGTCCTCCCCCCCCCCATTCAATGCCAAATTCCTTGCAACCACTTCTCTTCCATGACTAGACCATTTCCTGGGCCTTTGCTCCTTTCATCTCCCTGGAACAGGATCTTCTGCTCTTTAAAGGCCTCGTTAAATGTGTAAAAACTGGGCTGAGTTAAGGTGCTGAGGAGAATTGGGAGGGGTAACTTTGGAAATGGATCTAAAAGCAAAAGAAAGCCAATTAAACACATGTGGAGAGAGCATTTTTTTAATATGAAAAGGGAGCTGAGAGGACAGACCGCCCAGGTGCGCCTTTTACCAGGAGTAAAAGTGTCTGCTTCCAGACAACAATATTTCACTCTAGTGGTACGTCTATATGGTGCAGCTATTTCAGAATATCTCCAGTATCCCAAAATAGCTACCCCACGTCTTAACAAGCTGCCCATTATTTTGAAATATTTTTTGAAATAACGGGCATGCTATTTCAGCATCCCTGTAACCCTCGTTCCACAAGGGTTGAGGGATGTCTCGAAATAGCACATTATTTTGAAATTCAATCAAAATAAGATACACAATTTGCATATCTTATTTCGAGTTTAGGGTGCTGTGTAGACACACCCTGAGGCATGATAGGCCACATTCATCCCAATAGTGACTCCCCTAGATTCAACACAGCGACAGGGACAAACTGCATCAAATACCAGAAAAAGCTAGTACCTCCTTCACCCGCCTGAATTCCAAGTCCTTGTGTTTCCCCTTCAAATCCAATGACACTGCTAACACCTCTCCCGCAGAACAAGAAGTGCCGCAGAATGTCCTGCTCCCGCTGCTAGCCAGTGATGTAATCAGCTCTTGAAGAGGAGAGACAGAAATGTGGGCTCAGATCTTGGCAATCACCAAATGTGAAAGAGGAACTCATTTCTCAAACACTGGCCTGAGTCCGAAACTCCTAAGCAAGGCCAAATTCCTCCAAAGCTAAACAGAATTTACCTGAGTGAGGCCCACACAAACACACACACGCACACTCCACAATTTTATTCTGTTACTGGAGCCATCAAGCTACACTCGGATCCCCTGTCTTTCAACAGTGACTTCTTCAAGTCTTTTTTATTCACCTGAAAGTGCGAGATGAATAACTGCAGCCAAGCGGTTGCATTTCTCAATACAAAAACTGAATTTATAAGTGCTAGCCAGTGTCTGCAGTGTTAGAAGGGAGAGATAATTGACATTCCCTTGGGTAAACCTCTTTAAAAATCCAGGTCCCGATTCCTTTGGCTTTGTCGTCAGTGGTGTAGCACAAGCTCAGAATATGATAATGCTTATTAAAAAAACCCCAAACTCAAGCAACACCAAAAATGTAAGTTCAAGTCCCCAATGTCTCTCAAGGTTGAGAAAGGCAGGAGACAGGAGGATAGTGACCTTAGTTTGATTTTCAGACTGTTCAGCCAAAAATGCTATATTAGTGCACAAAGCTAAATTAGAACACAAAAGGCCAATAAAGCGCTTCTAAATGGCCCTGAAATAAACAGTCTAATTAGTGAGCCAGGAATTCCTCACAAAGAAAGAGCTAATATGCAAATGAGGTCCAAGAGAGAAGATTAGCATTCTACAAAGTAGAGGAAGTGTATATGCGCATTGCACAGTGGGTTGCTTGATGATCTGACGCTGCCTCCGCATGTCTCCCTGAAACTCTGAAGTAAGGTTCCATTACCAGCAGTGGTGCTCAGAAACACAGAGCTGATTAACTGCAGAGTCTCCTGGGCTTGCCAAGATTACCAGAGAAGTAATTAATAGAGCTTGCGTGGCATCCCGCTCCAGACGATGTGGAGAAAAGAGCCTCGAGATGCATCCTACCCACTTCCCCCAGCAAACGCTATATGTATGCTAGAAGCACGTCATCCACGCCATAGACTGCATTAACCCCTAGGCTATGTCTACACTGGCATGATTTTCCGGAAATGCTTTTAACAGAAAAGTTTTCCGTTAAAAGCATTTTCGGAAAAGCGCGTCTAGATTGGCAGGATGCTTTTCCGCAAAAGCACTTTTTGCGGAAAAATGTCTGTGGCCAATCTAGACGCGCTTTTCCGCAAAAAAGGCCCGATCGCCATTTTCGCGATCGGGGCTTTTTTGCGGAAAACAGTACTGTGCTGTTTACACTGGCCCTCTTGCACAAATGATTTGTGCAAGAGAACTTTTGCCCAAACGGGAGCAGCACAGTATTTCCGCAAGAACACTGACGATCTTACATGAGATCGTCAGTGTTCTTGCGGAAATTCAGATGGCCAGTGTAGACAGCTGGCAAGTTTTTCCGCAAAAGCAGATGATTTTGCGGAGTAGACACAGCCCTACTGTTCCAAGAGGACCCACCACGAATGGCACTTTGGCTGTGTCTAGACTGCAGGGTTTTTTCGAAAAAAAGTAGCCTTTTTTCGAAAAATCTTCACCTGCGTCTAGACTACAGCCGCGTTCTTTCAAAATTAAATCGAAAGAACGCAGCTTTTCTTTCGATGGTGGTACTCCTCATTTCACGAGGAATAATACCTTTTTTCGAAAGTTCTCTTTTGAAAAAAGGTGCTATGTAATGCAAACTGTGCTTTTTCGGAAGAGAGCATCCAGACTGCCTGGGTCTTGCTTTTTCAAAAGTACTGGTTGCAGTCTAGATGCTCTTTTTCGAAAGAGGCTTTTTCAAAAGTATCTTTCAAAAAAGCCTCTTTCGAAAGAGGCTTGCAGTCTAGACATAGCCTTTGACAACAAGGGAATTTGCCGCTGAAACCTTTTTTCTGGTTTCTCCCTAAACAGCCAGCTTTGTGCTCCAGCCAAGAGAAGCAAACGGCAAGCACGGCTGGTTTAACTCTTCTGGAGGCCTGGTGTTAGTGGATTTTGTGGAGCCCCCTAGATTCTGAGGTGGGGCCAAAAATGAGGGGTTCAGAGTGTGGGAGGGGGCTGTGGGTTGAGGCAAGGAGTTCGGTGTGGGAGGGGGAGAGGGAGAAGGCTCCAATGGGGGTTGCAGGCACTGGGGTGAGGCTGGAGATTTGGGGTGCAAGAAGGAGCTCTAGACTTGGGGCAAGGGATTTGGAGTGAGAGAGAGGGATCAGGGCAGGATGTGGATGCAGGGCCTGTGAGGGAATTATGGTTCAAGAGGGGGTTCAGGGCAGGTGTGCATGGGGGCTCAGTGGATTTAGGGTGGCAGTTGCGGTGCAGGGTACTTACCTGGGGTAGCTCCCCTTTAGCGACGCAGGCCCCAGGGAGGGGAGAGCTCAGGTGGTTCTTTGCACTGCCCTGGGCTTGACTGCAGGTACCCCCTGCAGCTCCCATTGGCCATGATTCCCAGACAATGGGAGCTGTGGAGGTGGAGCCTACAGGCGAGGGAAGCGCATGGACAGAGCTTCCCAGTGCTTGCAGCTCCAGCCCAGCAGGGGATGGGTAGAACGGCAGCAGGCAGAGCCATATTCCCCACCCCCTGCTAGGCAGGGCTGAAATGTAGGTGCTTTAGTGGCTCCAGCCCAGGGCCCCAGGCTAATGGGGCCCCACAATAAGAGTTACTCTATTGGACACCCAGAGATTTGGGGGGGGGGGAGGCTCCCTTAACCCAGAGCCCTGGGCTCTAGTCCCTCAAGCTCCTTTCCTAATCTGGCCTTGACTGTGAGAAAGTAAATTCCTATCACTTATCCCAGGCCTTCACTGTTGCCACTGACAATTGGAAGGGCTTTCTGAAAGCAGAGCGTATTGCTGCAGTTCAGTTAAATATTTTAATGGCATCGAATCTAAGCCAGGCAATTCAGTTTCTGGGCCCCATGGTTTCGATTTTACCCTTTGGGGGATCTATAGTGCAGGCTTGGATGTTATGTATTCAGTTAGATCTGTATACCCACATATGACCTCTATAAAAAGTGTATCTTTCTCTGTGTTCCATTACCCCAGCCATAACTTAGAACTGCACTGAACTGAACAGCCAAGCAGCCTAAAGTGCTGCGCTATAATTCAGCAGCAGCAAACCAGCCAACTCAGAATCTCAAATCCCCTTCTCTCCAATGGTTTCTCATTCTTATCATCCCTTCCTGTTTCAATGCCCAGGAAAGAACACATTCAGAGGGGTCGCTGTCTGAGTTGGTAACTTTAAAAACAACGAGTAGTCCTGTGGCACCTTAGGGTGCGTCTACACTGCACTGTTATTTCGAGATAACTAGGATTATTTCGAAATAACAAGGCGAGCTTCTATACAGCCATCCCATTATTTTGAAATAATTTTGAAATCTGTAAACCTCATTCTATGAGGAATTACACCTATTTCAAAATAAGGCGTGTGTAGACACTCTACTTCTGCTATTTGAAATAGCTCCTCACCAGAGCGATTCTAAGTTATTCCTCCCCAGTGCCTCCTGGGGCTCTAAATCCAGATAGCACGTTTACATTGGCAAAGCCTGCCTCTTACTAATTTTGAAGCTTCCTTGCGGTATAGACATGCTATTTCGAAATAAGCTATTTTGAAATAACTATTCTGGAATAGCTTATTTCGAAAGAAGCATGCAGTGTAGATTTAGGCTACATTTAGACTGCAAGCCTCTTTCAAAAAAGAGCATCTAAACTACAACCAGTACTTTCAAAAAAGCAAGTCACTTTTTCGAAAGAGAGCACTCAGGCAGTCTGGATGCTCTCTTTCAAAAAAGCAGAGTTTGCATTACATAGCGCCTTTTTCAAAAGAGCACTTTCAAAAAAAGGCATTCTTCCTCGTAAAATGAGGTTGTCTGCGGTCAAAAAAACTGCCACGTTCTTTCGATTTACTTTCAAAAGAACGTGGCAGCAGTCTAGACACAGAAGAAAAAAGGCTACTTTTTTAAAAAAAAACCTGTAGTATAGACACACCCTTAGAAACTAACAAAAGCATTATATAGTGTGTGTATAGTATCACATAGATGGATTTGCAGTGTGACTTGAACATCATCAGATTGAGGCTATTTTGAACCACAGGGGGTCACAGGGAGTGAATTGCTTGAGAGCTACCCTTCGTGAAAGTGAGTACAAGGATCAAATTAATTAATTCAAAGGCCAATGTTGTAATGATGGAGATAAGATCATTCCTGAAGCCAACAGGGTATGAGATGGTTTTACTGAATTTGAATTCTGTCAGCTACATGCTTTCTTTCATATTCATAGTCTTTGAAGACTGCCTTGTCTTTCAACATGCTATCTTTGGGGCTAAAACATAGGCACACAACGGCTGACTCTTCTCCTGAGTTTGCCATGAAACAAGCTCCCCCAACTAAATAGATGGCAATTTGCCCCCGTG
Organism: Pelodiscus sinensis; assembly: GCF_049634645.1. Lineage (NCBI taxonomy): Eukaryota > Metazoa > Chordata > Testudines > Trionychidae > Pelodiscus > Pelodiscus sinensis. The sequence goes on along the minus strand of NC_134728.1, from coordinate 8,276,989 downwards.
CTGGACTGGAGAACATCTCTGAACAATGACGCTGAAGGTCTGCCAGTCTACTGGTAGGTGCCATTTTGTTTTTAATATGAACAATTCCTGGAATTTTCCCCTTTTTTCCTCTGTCAATTATTCAAACCCTCATTCACATGGGGGAATGCGCAAGTGGTTTCCACCCTGACACATCTGTAAAGATTTAATGTTTCTATCACCACTCTGCAGAGCTTCTCAACATTGTTGATGTCTGCAAGATTTTCAATTGGGACCTTTTGAATTAGACGCCTCACTCTTCTCTAGTATACATTTTTGGGAGGTCTCTAAATGCCTTTTTAAAAGTGTCTCCCCCTAGGAGGACACCATAAAATTCTACCCTTGTTGGTTTTAGGTCTACAAAGCTGCAGTCCCGTGTTTAAGTGGCTTGACTGCTGATAAAAGCACAATGCGCTTGATGAATCGGAACAGCTAATTTTTTCAGGAAGTGATCCAGGTCTTGCTTATGGCAATGTGTACTTGGCTGACTGATTGGAACACAGTGTTAAATTTGTTGACGGGAGGAAGAATAGCACTTAAGAACAGCAGGTACAATCTGGCTAATAGACTTTCCAACTGTGCCCATAGTCTCTGCCTCCTTCTGGTCTCTTTCATCCTTCCTAGATCTAAAATAAGGTGCTTGAGTAACCCACTGCTCCAAAGTCCTAAACCTGGTGCATGACTCCAGTTCTAAGTGGTTTTGTCTCTCTGAGATAATGGGTTATGTTTGGGGGAGCGTTAATACTGCTGAGCCCTGGTGATATTTCAGACGGACTGCTTTGCACTGCAGCTAAAATACTAAAAGGCTACTACAAATATCATGTCTGTTAATCAGAGGTATTTTCCATGTATCAGAACCACAAATATCACTGTGGTTTTTACACAGCCTGGTTCCCCTGATCTTCTACATGACACACAATGCTACTAACCAGGATCAACCAACCTCTGGTCCCTTTAAGGCTCAAGAACTTCTGGAGGATGGATGGAGGACAGTAAACCATGGGAATAAATTAGGCCTTGTTTTCCTCCCACAGTCCCCAGAAGGTATTTCCACATAGAAAGCACAGAGGGCATGGAACCAGTGTAGTTTTCTGCTGTGTGCATGTGCATATGTGCACACATGCATGGTGGGAAGTAAAGATCCTGTTCCAGGGATCTGTATGTCCTGCATGTCAGGGTATGTCTACACTGCAAGCTTCTTTCGGAATAAGCTTTTCCAGAAGATATCTTCCGGAAAAACTTATTTTGAAATAGAACACCCATACTACAGGGAAGCCTCAAAATCAGTCCAAGGAAGGCTCCCCTAATGTAGGCACGCTATCTTGGCTTAGAGCCCCACTGGGGAGGAATAACTTTAGAATGGCCCTGGTGAGGAGCTATTTCAATATAGTAGCAGTGGATCGTCTACACACACCCTCTTCCAAAAGAGCTTTTTTGGAAGAGGGCTTATTCTTCCTGGAATGCGGTTTACCGCCGTCGGAAAAAGCTGTCTGTTATTTTGACTTTCTGTCAAAATAACGCAATTGCAGAGCGGATGCTAATATTGTTTTCCAGAATAATGGCCATTCTTGTGGAAAAACGGTGCCGCGTAGATGCACCCTCAGTGACGACAGCTCTGTGAGGGCTCTGTGCAAATGATGGTTTTGGAAGCAAGGTTGTGTATCTCTACCAGGAAGCCATTTGTCCTGTGGAAGGGGGTGCACAGGAAGAAAGACGTAACAACCACACAGGCCACTGCAGCACACAGGTCAATTCTTTCCCTCCTCAGACACTACACGGAAGAATCTCTCAGAGGGAACAAGTTCAAGGCCCCACGTGTGTGAGTGTTGGTTTATTTCTGAGGGCCTGAGCTAATAGTGATGATATCCCTGCAGCGCCTGCTGCTATCAAGGGGAGATTTATGCAATGCAGAGGCAGCGGGATGCAGTTAGATGTCTGCACCATTGACCTTTGTGCCCACCTTGCAACATGATTCTTGGGCCAGTGGCATAAAAAAAAATATCTGCAGCACTGAAAGTCACATTCCAATGGAAATAGCCAGGAACACCATCCTCTCTGCTCCGTAGTATTGTACAGTTCTGTGGCCCTACAGATCCCATGTATGCCGGCTGTCGGTGCCCCAGTCTCCAGCTGACTGAGCAGCGAGGGTGGAGATGTGTCAGGGTGCCTGTCCTTATGTCCAACGTATGCTCACACATGATTCCTAACCTAAAGTTGACTGTAATTCTTTCTGTCACATCTGACATTTAGCTTTATAGTGATCCCTGCCAGGCAATCTCCATCATTTAAGTTCTATGTCCAGCTTCCATTCTGATTTATACTTTTGTTTTTCTCCCATTTTTCTGACTTGTTTTGGTAGGGTGGACAAAAGGTTCTCACTCCAGACAGGTGACAGGTTGCCGATAAGAAGTGCAACTTATCACAAACAGCTTTGTGCTCCACTATTTTTTGTCAAATGCTTAGGCAGTTGGAACAGCTTCCCCCCAGTGTTTTTGCCTCCTCTCTTTCATACTTTATAGCTTCAAGAGTCAGTCCTTTTAAAACAAAACACATTCATCTTTTCCAATTCTCTCAAATATTTTGCCTTAAATGAACTTAAAAAAAACCCAAAATTTTCTTTTGCATATGGAAATAAAACAAAAGCCTTAGATCAGTCAACCCTTGAAAACTTGATTTTCCTTTAATCTCACTTCAGAAATCAAAATTAACTGTCAAATCTATCTTCAAGCAATTAGATGGAAATTTGAACAGTGTACTCAGTGGCAGCTCATAGTCTTTAGTTTTCTCACATAAATAGGCCATGAAAAAAATCCTTAACCTTGTTCTAATTTGAAAAGCCCCTTCTGTTTCTCTCCATAAAAGAAAGAATAAGGGAAGACAGGTTCAAAGAGGAGTGGAAAAATGAGCGAGGAAACCACAGTACAACTAGCTCTGGAGATGAGCCTAGTAGGTTAACAGGACATTATAGAGTTGGGTTTAGCTCAGCAAAACGGGACATTCAATTAGAGCTGGATGAATAATTTGTAATTAATAATTTAGGCCTACTAGAGCTGGATCGCTTTAGAAGTTTCAGCCTTATTTAATGAGTTTCACCTCTTTTTCTGTTTGCGAATTCACAGCAAGCAGAGTGCAAAAACCTCCAATGTATTCATTGTTCTAAATTGTTTGCTGATGGCTTTAGCCAATAATTCTTAGTCTGCAGATTGTTTGTGCATTGTGAATAGTCATTATTAGAAATTCACATTGTTTCAGTTGCGTCCATGGCTCACATGACATGGCTCCTTTCCCCTGACTGGACAGATTTACTGTATGTAACTAATCTCATTGTCAAATTGCTTATTCTCATGTAAACTTTGAAATGCACAATTCAAAAATTCACTGTTATCAGTTAGTTATGCAAGTCAGAATTTGCTTTTGAATGTATGTTTTCATCCTCATTGCAGTAAATCTTCTGTGCCTAAACGTTCATGGAAAGGGTTGTAACAGAATCAAACTGCAATTCAAATTGGATTTAATATTCATTAATAGTGTGTTGCATTGTTCACCCAGCTCTGCACTCACAAAGCATTTCTTTGCTTTTTGTATGTCAGCACAATAGTGCTCCTTGCTCCATAGGAGTAGGTTGCTGCAAGGAAAAGGGAAAAATCAGTTGTGTGTTCTTTCTATAAAATACTGGGAAAAGGCATCTCCGGTGATATACATTTTCTAGACATCTAGGCTACATCTACACTGGCATGAATTTCCGAAAATGCTTTTAACGGAAAAGTTTTCCGTTAAAAGCATTTTTGGAAAAGTGTGTCTAGATTGGCAGGATGCTTTTCCGCAAACGCACTTTTTGCGGAAAAGCGTCCGTGGCCAATCTAGATGCGGTTTTCCGCAAAAAAGCCCCGATCGCCTTTTTCACGATCGGGGCTTTTTTGCGGAAAACAGTACTATGCTGTCTACACTGGCCCTTTTGCGCAAAAGTCTTTCGGAAAAAGACTTTTGCCCGAACGGGAGCAGCATAGTTTTTCCAGAAAAGCACTGATGATTTTACATGAGATCGTCAGTGCTTTTCCGGAAATTCAGGTGGCCAGTGTAGAGAGCTGGCAAGTTTTTCCGGAAAAGCGGCTGATTTTCCGGAAAAACTTGCCAGTCTAGACACAGCCTACAGAACTAGAATCAACCAAACTTTCCCAAACAAAAGCAACTTGTTTATATGGTTTATATTATTGTTGAAGTTGTATTTGTCTGATCCAGTCTTCTTGCCTTCCTCAAGGGACTCCCCCAACCTCTCCATACACCCCCATGCTTCCTTTTCAGTATTAAGGCTGGTGAGGAGGAAAGTATTTGGGCTCTGGAAGTAGGGAAGCATAAACTGGGATTTTCAAAGGAATTTAAGGGAGTTAGGCACCTAGTTCCCATTGCAATTCCTTGAAAAAACACATCTAGAAGCTTCCAGACTGCTTTTCTACTAGCATTCTGAAGGCAGCTAACTCAGGGTACATCTATACGGCACATTCATTTAGAAATAAGCTATTCCAAAATAGCTTATTTTGAAATAGCACGTCTCCACTGCAAGGAAACCTCAAAATGAGTCCGAGGCAGGCTTCCCCAATGTAGACGTGCTATCTCGATTTGGAGCCCCAGGAGGCACTGGGGAGGAATAACTTAGCCCCTCACCAGGGCCATTCTATTTCGAAATAGCAGCAGTGGAGCGTCTACACACACCTTATTTTGGTATAGTTATTTCGGCATAGGCATTATTCTTCATAGAATGAGGTTTGCAGATTTCAGAATAAGTTGCCTGTTACTTCAAAATTATTTCAAAATAGCAGAATGGCTGTGTAGACGCTTGCATAGTTATTTTGGAATAACGGCCATTATTCCAAAATAACTTTGCTGTGTAGACACACCCTCACAGAGAAACACTTTTGCAAACCATAGAGATTTGAAGCCATTTTTGCAAGCCTGGCTCCTCGGAGACTGGCGGGACATATCCACACATGTTGGAAGTACCCGAATGAAGGAGATTGAAAACATGAGGTCCACACATGGACTAGACTTTGATTTGCAGCTTAGGTTGGGGAGAGCTGAAATTCCTGTGACTCTTGGGCCAGTCTTCTCCCTCACCTTCATACACAAAACAGGGCTCATGTAAGCTCTTGAACATCCTTTACGTTGCCTGTCTTACCTTTGGATGTGCTAAAATGCTTACGAGTTGTTTTTCATCATTAAAGAATCAAATGGGTGGAAATGCGGACGGCTCTGAATCTCATATGTTTGGAACCGTTTGCTCTCAGACAGGATCATTATCAAAGCATTGTGAGCTCACCCTAAACAAACAAAACCAAAGTCCAAACCGAAGGGATCCAAACTTCATCCAGCAACGGTTGCTGGGAGGCAACTGGGGTGTGTTCCTTTCACTTTAGTGTACAGTATTCTGCCTGCTCATTTGCAGTCTTGAATTTGTCCCTGTGGAGGGCTTTGTTTGTTTTATTAAAGAGATCAGTCAGGTGGTCTCAAGGTCCTTTCCAGGGCTGGAATTCAGCAATAAGCCTATATTATTATAGTTTGCCATCCATCCATCCATTCATCCATCCATCGACTACAGTGGGATAACCAGAAATCCCAGTTTTGAAGAGGGATGGGTTGTAAAAAGAGCAGCCACACAACTCTATTATAGTGCAGTGGGTCTGTCTTCAGAGAGTTAATTTAATTCAGATGTTCAGGGCACTGTTTGTAGATGCCACCAAAAAAATGTCTGCAGCTAAGCTACGCTAACCTTTCCCACAAATCCTTTTAAACTTGACCTTGGCCTTTGCTTTTCCCGTGCACACAGTGTCAGGGTGTCCCCATGGGCCGAGTACAGCTGCACACGCTCCTCTGTAGCCAGATACTTAGCCTTCAGATTCCCTCCTCTACAAACCTCCACAAACCGTTTGCAAGGTCAAATCCCACCAGCAGCACAAAGGAGCCTTCAGGGAACCCTAAAATTAACGAAGTGTGAAATTCAGGTCTAAACACACATACTGCAAACAAGGTGCCTCTTTTACACAAGGCCTGGTTATAACCCTGGAGGAGGACAAATGGCAACTATTGTCTTTATGGCCTTCATTTTCTCCTGTCCCTGGAAAAAAACACAGCCTATGCAATTTCTGCACACGAGCTACACCCCTCGGCAGGGAAGTGGTGCGTCGGAGCGACTGGAACAGGCTGCAGCCATTGGAATAGATTCTTTGTGCTGTTTCATACATCATCAGAGATGATTTCAAAACTATACCAGCAAAGGATTGGCTTTCCTGTGCCTTTCCAGGCCCTGCTGTGCTTAGAGGCAATTGAATAAGACACACTCACTTTTTATGATAGGGTTATCCCTGTTTCAGTAAATAAATGTCTGCTTCTGTACTTTTCCCTTCTATCAGAGAGGAGATACGGTGTTCCCCATGCTTTCAATTTTTCATGCTCCTTGGAGGGGAAATCTATCAGAAAAAGGGAAAGACTAAGAGTTCATAGAACAAAAGAAAGAGGGAGAGAAAATTCTGTCAGCATCTTTTTTATCATAATCCAGGTAAATATTTTTTTTCTCCTCCTTGCTTTTCCTTCTGCTTTAACAAATAAATGGTGTGAAGCTAGTGACTGATTGAACAAAGCAGCTGGGCACATGTGAAGACTGACGCGTGAGCAATCTCCCTGTTCCGTGCTCTTTCAGCAAGCAGTATTTCTGGCTGGTTAACAATGTGTTGTTCCCACGCCCCATACCCTGCAGCCTATAAGAGCATACCAGAAACATCAAAAATGCTTCCCGACCCTGCTTCTCCAGGATAGGCTACCTGAAGTCTTGCAGGGATATGCTTGCTGAAACTCACATTTTGTTTAGTTACATCACTTGGCTTCAAGGTCAAAAAAGGGGTGTGAAGAGCCTTTTCTATCAGCATAAATGATTGGTCCACATAGGTCAGCTGAAGGACAGGCAGAAAAAGGGTTTTACTTGCATGAGGTGTAGCGTGATTACCATAAAGCATAACGTAATGCAATAGGGTGCGGTGTCCTCAATATTGGAGTCCCATGCAGTCTTTCCCCTACCCCATCTCCTTACGGATGGATACAGCCGATTAGTAAAGCGCTGTGTCAATATTTGTCAGAAAGCCTCGAAACGTTCCTGATACAAAAGGTGCCCCATTATCCGAAGCCAAGGTCTCTGCCTAGCCAAACAGAGAGAATAAAGCGATTGGGCATGACACGAGGTCCTCTGAGTTGCCTTGTGAAAAGATGAGTGTAAAGGGGTAAGATGAGTAATAGTCCCTGGCAGTCGACAATCAAGGTTCCAGTAATTTTTATCTCAGAAGGTGGAGAAAGCTACTGGGGGGCGGCTGTTCTAGATTTGATTTTGACAAATGGGGAGAAAGTGGTTGAGAATTTGGAAGTGGAAGGCAGCTTGCATGACAGCGACCATGAAATGATAAGAGTTCATCATTCTCAGGAACAGTCGGAGGGAGAACAGCAAAATAACGACAATGGATTTCAAGAAGGCAGACTACAGCAAATGTAGAGAGTTGGTAGGTAAGATTCCATGGGAAGCAAGTCTAAGGGGAAAAACAATGGAAGTGATGTTATCAGGGCTGGCGACAGATTTTGCCGGGCCCTGGGCAATGTGGCAAGGGCTCATCTCCAAGCCCCCTGGAAGGGGTGGGGCCTTGCACAGAAGGGGCAGGTCTAAGGGCGGAGCCTCCCGGAGCCACCTGGACTGCTCCACACCTCAGCGTTACCTGAGCCAGACCTCACGAGGCTCCAGCAGTGATTTAAAGGGCTCCAAGTCCCACGTCCTTTTAAATTGCCACGCCCAAGGGCTGTTGCTCCCTTCTTCCCCTGTTGCTTCCCTTCCTTCTCCCTGCCCCATTGTCAGCAGTCCTAGACATTTTTAAAGGCAAAAGAGCCAACTATTTCACTGCATAGAAAAGATAGGAAGTATGGCAAGAGATCACAAATATCAAAGGGGCCAAACGACCAGTAGTTCTATGCATTGTGCAGGCTAAGCATGACTTCACATGATGCTCACAAACCCAGTGCAGCCCTGCCCCCAAGCAAAACCACACAGAAATCCCTTTTCCTCCGTACCTTCCAAATGTCCATCATGAGTCCTTGTTGTATCGCTGCTGGCACCAGCACCCAGACTCCTCTACGCAAGCCACATTGAGCAGCACATATTCCCTGTGAGACTGGGATAAATTTGATAGAATCTAAATGAAATTTACTTAAGGAGTGGGTCTAGCCAACACTCCCCCTGCTCTCCCTGTGTGCAGCATGTGTCACCCTACAAAGTCCAACATCTAAGGAGCAGTATCAACAGTCTGCCCTAAGTCAAGTGGCATATCTTTCAGTAGAAAGCATAAAGTGGACTTCCTTTGTAGAAGAATGGCTACCTTGACAAAGGAATTTTATTACCCAATTACAGAGAGAGACTGCTGAACTGGAATTTATTAGCAAGTTCAACACTATCAGTTTAGGCCTGAATAAAGATAGTAACTGATTAACACACTACAAAGGCAATTCCCCCTACCTTTGCTATTCATATTTGCATATCAAAAGCTATGAATGGGACATATTCAGCCTGGTTCAATTAATGTCATCAATGTTGGTCCTACAATTGACAGGTACCTGCTTTTGCTGTTGTATACACTCTGGATTCTGTAATTTCCACTCCAATTCATCTGATGAAGTGGGTTTTATCCTCAACAGCTCACAATATAATATCTTTGTTAGTTTGTAAGGTGCCACAGGACTGCTCATTCTTTTTAAATTTATAGACTAACACGGCTACTCCTCTGAGCCCTTAACATAGGTGAAGACGTATCAGGTCTTCCCTCATTTTTCTCTTCTTAAATCTATACATGCCTTATCTTTTTTCAAACCTGCCCTCTTAAAAGATTTAGAAAACCAGACCTATCATTTTTGTTGTTCTCCTCTGAACACTCTTCGCTTTGTCCACCTCTTTCCTAAAGTGTGACAGGCAGCTGAAAAAGCTGTTTCAACAAGTGAACCCTGAAGAGGGTCTGCGTATCATCATGCAGAAAGAAAACCATAAACTCCCTGTTGTTGCAAAGCTGTGACTCCCACTCTTGAGAGGTTAAGCACAGTGGTTAACTACAATCAGATCAGTTCAGTGGAGAACGCTCAAGTAATTCAGACTTTGGGATAAAATGAGCCAGGGAAAGACCATATTCTATGTACTTGACATTAGGGATGGATTAACTGGTTCTTATTTAAAAAACAAAACAGCAAAGACCACTGCTGGGAACAATTTCATACTGCAGAGGAAGATGGCTGTTCAGCGGGATGTGGTATGAGAGCTATCGGATGCTCTCAGATGATTCTGAGCCACAGGGTGCATTAGGCTGCACTGTGTATTGCATGAGGATCTTGATTGTTATTTAGAAAAAACAAAACAGACAGGCTCATTTCAGCAGGGAAAAATTCTTAAAAAGGCATCACATTTAGATACCGGTGTTAGGAAGTATTAAGATGACCTCACATACAGTGGAGATATTTTTTTAAAGGATATACAAATTTGTTATGGTGCCTTCAATGAAATGGGTGTTATATCATCTGTGCAATGGGTCAAATTTTGCAGTGGTTAAATGCAACTTGAATGTAAACTGGGCTTGAACAGCCTGATCCAAAGCCCACTGAAGTTAATAGAACTCTTTGGCTGTGTCTACACTGGTGAGTTCTTGTGCAAGAACGGCCGTTCTTCTGCAGAGCATCCACACTGCCCGCCCGCTCTTGCGCAAGAAGATTTACAGTAAAGCGTGGGAAGACAGGGCTTCTTGTGCAAGAGCTACACTCTTTTCTAACACGTGTAAACTCTCTTGTGCAAGATGGCAGTGTGGATGCGCGGCAGGGGTTTCTTGCACAAGAAGGCCGTATGGCTAAAATGGCCATCGCAGCTTTCCTGCGCGAGAGAATGTCCACACTGCCATGGATGGTCTTGCGCAAAAGCACATGCCCATATGGACGTGTTTTTGTGCAAGAGTTCTTGCACAAGAACCCTTGTGCAAGATGTTCTTGCACAAGAACCCGCCAGGGTAGACATAGGAATAAGAGATCCTCCGGAAAAGGGCTTTTTTCCGGAGGATCGGGCTAGTGTAGACGCTCTTTTCCGGCTTTTCTACAAGCCGGAAAAAAGCGGCGGACATTTTTATTTAAATGCCGCGGGGGATATTTAAATCCCCCGCGGATTTCCCTATTACGACCTGGAAAATTAGCATGCCCCTTTCGGAAAAGGGGCCAGTATAGACGTAGCCTTTATGTTTACTCTAGTGGGATCAGACACGTGATAGACACACTTTAGATGGGGGCTGGTGGTTACTTGCACAGCTTTGGCATTCAGTGAGTGGCCAAAAGGAATGTAACTTGCCTATCAAGAGGCTTGATCCTGCCCCCACTAAAGTCAGTGGCCAAGCTCCCGTCAATGTCAGTGTGCAGAGGATGATCCCAAGAGGTGGAGGGGGTGAATGTAAGAACGGCCATACTGGATCAAATCAAAGGTCCATCTAGCCCAGTATCCTGTCTTCTGACAGTGGCCAATGCTAGATGCCCTAGAGGGAGTGAATAGAACAGGTAATCGTCAAGTGATTCCTCTCCTTTCACCCATTTCCAGCCTCTGACAAACAGAGGCTAGGGACACCATTCCTACACAACCTGGATAATAAGTATTAATGGCCCTAACCTTCATGAATTTATCTAGATCTTTTTTGAACCCTATTAAAGTCCTGGTCTTTACCCTCTGGCAAGGAGTTCCACAGGTTGACTGTGCAATTCTGTGAAGAAAAACTTCCCTTTGTTTGCTTTTAAACCTGCTACATATGAATCTCATTTGGTGACCCCTAGTTCTTATGTTGTGGGAACAAGTAAATAACTTTTCCTTATTCACTTTCTCCATATCTGTCATGACTTTATAGACCTCTATCATATCCCCCTTTAGTCTCCTCTTTTCTAAGCTGAAAAGTCCCAGTCTTTTTAATCTCTCTTCACATGGCACCCGTTCCAAACCTTCTATGTCACCAAAAAACAACCAATGGAAAGGAGAGTGCAATTAACTCTCTCTATGAAGTCACAACACATATACCTAATGGGAAGCACTGTCAGTAGCAGGATGCATTGCTGCCATACACAATACTGCACTGGGAGGAAATATGGGGAGCATGGATCAGCATTCACATTGCATTCCTCCTCTGTCCATAACCCATGCGGGGAGGGAAGTGAATGATCACCCAATTTGGTGATTAATCCTCAGGTGCCGTCTGGAGCACATCGTGCTAAGAAGAAGGGAGGAACAATCACAAATGATTGCAAACTAACCCTCTTACATTTGACAACTAGAAGAAAAGGAAAATGCTGGAAAGGAAAGATTAGCGTAGCACGTGACTCAATGTCTATAGTGCAGATGTTCTCCTTTACACTAGTGTAAATGGAATTACTCTAGTGCAGTGGTTCCCAACACGGTGCCTGTGGGTGCCACGTCACCCACTGGGGCATTTATGTATGCCCGTCAAGTGACCAGGGCCGGCCCAAGCCATTCTTGCGCCCCAAGCCCTGGGCGCACGGCGCACGCGCGGCCTCTGCCTCGGGCGCATGGCGCCAGCCCCAGGCATGTGGTGCAGGTGCAGCCCCACCACCAGGCGTGTGATGCGTGCACGGCCCCGCCCCCAGACTCGCGGCACGTGCGCAGCCCCACCCCCGGACAGACGGCACGTGCGTGGCCCTGCCCCCAGGCGCCCGGCAGCCCCAAAAGGTTGGAGACCACTGCTCTAGTGGCATTCCTCCAGTGTCAGTGCAAGAAGATTCTGACCAACACATATGTGGGAGTACAGGTGCGTGTTCACTCTTTACTGTGTAATGAGCTCCTGATCTTCCTACAGGTATTTTCAGCTGTACACAGGGAGTCACATAGGGATGTAAAGTAAGAGCCTAGTTTCCATATTCTCTCTCTTCCCCTGTGGTTTAAAGCACCTCCAAAAGCTGCTGCTCCGAACATTCCCCCTTTCCCTCAAAAAAAAAAAAAATCTGTTCTTCCATTTCTCATGGAAAGACATCAGCATCCCATAAAACGGAGGCTGCTTCTGCGGGATGAAACGAAGATTTCTCCTGCTAATTATAAAAATGCCAGACCAAAAAACGGCCCGATATGATTTCTTACATTAAACAAATTTTATGGCAGTGAAGACTTTTAGTGGCACTCTGCAGTTCTGGCCTTTTGCCAGCCTGCTGTCATTAAATCTGTTGATCTGAAGTATCAGCAGCATTTATTCAAAGAGGATATAAATAAAACGCCGAAGTCTGTTAAAGGAGCCTCCCTGCTTGGACTGTTTTTCAAGATGGTAGACTGACAGCAATCAGGAGCCTTTGTTGAGAACTTTCTGGTATTTCCCAATTAGTGCTGAGCACAAGCAACTCAGTACCCCCAGGATAGGATACAGCGTCATGTCAGTTTTACACCAGAGAACAGAACTGACTCCAGTTGATTTAGTTAACCCCCCAGTATTTTCACATTGTGTGAAACCTCAGCTTAATTTGGAAGCAACTGGCATTTATTTATTTACGTTCCTACTAGTACTTGAACAAATAGATAGATCCTGCAATACTTTAACCTTTGGCTGTCTGCAGTGGTGAAAGGAGTAGAGGAAAAACCAAAGTGGAATATTATATAAGACAAGGAGCTGCTTTAATGTAAAAAGATGACATAAGTCACCCTCCACTAGACATTTATATGCCATTAGTCACACTTTCTCACGACTGTGACCTTTCTGTGTGAAGAACTTGGATGTGCCTAATTATAGAAACCTAAACCCATGCTATCCAAATGTCCCACACCCAGAGAAGTGTTCATAGGTCAACAAAGGCAGGATATTCCAGGAATATGACAGTCCAGAGTTCTGTCAATAGGGTAGGCCTGATGAAAAATTGTCACCAGTAGAGACACATGGTTAGTGACCCATGATTCAGAAATGAATAGGAAGCAGGAATTACATTTACAGTCAACTCATGTATTTTTGTTTTAAACCTTGAAACCCAAGTTCTTCATCACCAAGGTCTATGAAAGTGCTGATTTGCTGTCAGTCGGGTTATGCTATTGCTGCTATGCCATAATAGTTAAAAGTGTTCCCCTGTCACCGTGCCAGGTGTGAGTGACACAGGTCTGTGTAGGTGACGTGGGAAATGGAAAGCACAATCCCCCAAAAGCTCCCTGATGGAGCCAAATTTATTTTTTTAAGTGCAAACTAATGAAATTTAAAGGCTTTAGTAAAAAAAAAAGTTTTTAAATGAAAAATGTGGCCCTCCTAAACAAAGTGATAGCAAACAAATATTAACTTATGAAAAACCACAGCGAGCCAGAGCTCTCAGATTTTGCACACAGTTTCATAGCAAGAAGGGTCTTATTGTGAGTGAGCAGGGAAACAGCAGTTATTTGGGCTGTTTCTACACTGTCCGCTTGAATTTCCGCAAAAGCACTGACGATCTCATGTAAGATTGTCAGTGTTTTTGCGGAAATACTATGCTGCTCCCGTTCGGGCAAAAGTCTTTTTCTGAAAAACTTTTGCGCAAAAGGGCCAGTGTAGACAGCAGAGGTTTGTTTACCGCAAAAAAGCCCCGATCGTGAAAATGGCGATCGGGGCTTTTTTGCGGAAAAGCGCGTCTAGATTGGCCACAGCCGCTTTTCTGCAAAAAGTGCTTTTGCGGAAAAGCGTCCTGCCAATCTAGACGCTCTTTTCCGAAAATGCTTTTAATGGAAAACTTTTCCGTTAAAAGCATTTCCGGAAAATCATGCCAGTCTAGACGTAGCCCTCGAGTATCGTCTTTCTCAGTTAAAATGGCATAACATCCCTGACTATGGCAGCTACCTACGTGGATGAAAAGCATGAGGGTAGTTTTAAGAAGCCCTATTAGAGTTTTTTAATGCAGTTTTTCAGCTACAAACAAGAAGGATTAATAGCCCCATGAGCCTGATTTCAGATGTACTGGCATCCCCCCCCCTACACACACCCCCAAAAGCTCAGCACCTATAAACTTTAAGAGCCATGCAGATAGACAGTCCTCATAGACCAGCAGCAATTGCTCTGCAGAACATACTTTAACCATGGCTAACTCACAGCTAACAAAAAAACACCTCATCCACCCTTTTCTGGTAACACACTGGCAGAGTCACTCTGGGTTTGGGGCTTTATAGCCATGCTCAAGGAAGGAACCATTCAGACCATGTTATGGTTTATATTTTAATTCCAACCCCATCAAACTGAATTATTTTGATCTGACAAAGGTTCCTCATCAAAGAACCATCTACATTTACAGGAATGTCAAGGGCTGATAGAAGCATTATATGAACAAGCACAACTGGAAAAACTTAGAATGAGTTCCCACCCACTCCCACCCCTTGCAGAAAGTGGAGAATTCCTAGTCCTCCAGCAACCCTCTGGAATTACTTTGCTCAAGTAATAGACTGATACATGGGCTGACCAATGCAGTGCAGCTGCTAACTATGCCCCTCCCTAGTCTGCTATAAATTCAGGCCAGGGGACACTTTTTCCTTTCCTAAAACAGCTATCAGCTGTCTATCCAAATTAAGGAGGGGGTTAATCAAAGAAATTAGGTTTAGGGAAATTATAGCAACTTAGTTTTAGGGATTTAATTTGAAAGTTCCAGTAGTCTTACCTAAATAGATTCTGGTCAGCTGTTTGTTCCCTTAGCCCAGAACATAGACTTGCTATTTTAGCTGTTTTTAACAAGTCAATTGCCATTGCTGATGGCAAATGTATCTACTGCAGCACCCAAAGGGGCAAGAGCCCTGAGTGAGGAGTAGCTGCTAATCACAGAAGCAGTTACATGTCCAAAAAGTGTAAAAACAAATTAAAAAGAAAGGGGTTGGATTGTAGGGGCTAAGCACAGGTCTAGGAGTGAGGACCCTTTGAATTCCAATACCAGTCCTGAACGTTAGCTCCCATTTTAGCTTTGAGTAAGTCAATTAACTTACTTCTAACCCTCAGTTTCCTCCTGTGTTGAATGGAGGATAATTCCTTCCTCTCAGAGGTATTTTAGGGAGTTTTTAATTAATGGCTGGAAAGTGCCATAAAGATAGAAAGTGCTAGAGAATTCTTATGTGTTTTAATTAAGAAAAGGCTCATACAATTATATTTGTTATTATATCAGGCAAGGTAAGTGCTGGTGCATCTGATTTACCTTTTCATGGACACAGGGTTAATACATCTTTGGTATTATCTCTCCATCTTCTCTAGGAATGAGAGAAGGACTTGACTAAGTTCTGTTCTTTGAATTGCAAACTCTCTTCTGTATTTAATGTGCAAACATGTCTTCTAAAAAGAACCTTAAAGCTGCAACAGAAGCAGAGCCTGTGAGCAGTTTGTCAAGTTTGGGGCTTGCAAGTGGGAACTAGAGCTGAAAGAATGATTCAGACTGTTATTTTAGTGCACCTTTGGGCTTATTTTCACTGTCGAGTTGGAGTTAATGTGAATTATAACTCAAGTGTTGCCCTGGACTTGAGTCCTGTATGCAACACACAAGCCCTTTACTCAAGTATGGAAGTGCTTTGAACTCCAGTTGGCTTGCCTGTCGGAGGATAGAGGCTAAAGCCTGATTTAGCACAGTTCTTCAGCTGCTAACATGACTCTCAGACAGGGGTCCAGGGTAGCTTCACTCAAGTTCCGCTAGTCATCCCATGCCTTCCCAGAAAGACAGATAAAGTTTCTGACAATTCATTGGGAAAAAGATTCACAGGATGGCTCAGTTTACAGTTGTACAAAAGAATCAAGGGATAGGCCCCCAGAAGTATCACCGCTGTGTATAACTGAGGATAGTGCCTGGGTGGGCACAGCAGTTCAGGTATTATTTGGCATCATGGCCACTTGGGACAGGGTTAACTGGAGCGTAGATAACGCAAGCTGACTTTAGTGAAGATAGACCTGCAGTGGCATTGTTAAAGGAATCTGCTTTGGTCACACCATTCCTGTATCTCATGTCTCAATCAGCTAATAAAGTCTTTCAGTTTAACTACAATGGCTTTAATGGAACCAGAATAACAAAGGTAAGAAAACTAAAGTGACAAGAGAATAATTATGGTAGGAGTCAGTGAGTTCCTTGGATTATAAGGAACCTCCAGCCTTGCTTTATTATTCTTAAATTCAGTCTCTAAAACCCTTAATTGCAGTTACTTCCAGTGAACAAGTCTTTTGAGCTCTGCATTCAGAATTTTTCAAAGTGTTATGACTTCACCCTGTTCGCGATGCTTCCTACCCTGTGGTGTCCTTCCAGGGGTGCTTTTCCCAAACAGGGCCGGCCCACAACATTTTGGTACCTGAGGCGGGGAGCTCAAATGATGCCCCCTCGCTTCGGCCAAAACTTTGAAAGGTCTCAATTCTGCCGCCTTCCTGTTCTACTCCTCTCATGAAGCAAAATGCAGGACAATGTAGCACTTTAAAGACTAACAAGATGGTTTATTAGATGATGAGCTTTCGTGGGCCAGACCCACTTCCTAAAGCTCATCATCTAATAAACCATCTTGTTAGTCTTTAAAGTGCTACATTGTCCTGCATTTTGCTTCAGCTACCCCAGACTAACACGGCTACATTTCTATCACTACTCCTCTCATGGTCCTGCTCTGCTACCTACCCCAATAAAGGAGAGATTACATATGCACCAGCAGCAGACACAATTTTCTACACTCTGGGTCCTAGTGGCACCCCCCACAGTCTGGCACCTGAGGCGGCCGCCTCAGTTTCCCGCATGGTAAGGCCAGCCCTGTTCCCAAACTTCCAAAGCCTCAATTTTCTGACATGCCTTCAGGCTGGAATAGAACGTGACTGAGCTGGTGAAACACACAAAGCAATCCCGTCTGAGTTTAGAAGATTCATTGTTGGCCCATTTATGCAAAAGAGGGGTTAATATGAATAATACAGTCAAACAAATCATGATCTTGTGGCTATGTTGTAAACTGGATCAAAATGCAGGAGTCTGTCTGCTGAGTCACATAAGTTCCCATAAACATGTGAGCACAGTGCCCCATTATCTGCACTGGGTCTCCACTGAGTACCGAATCCATATTCCCAGCCCTCCATTTGAATTGACCACACCCACTTTGATAACTTCGCTTATTTCTTCTGGCTGAGCACATTTGAGTTTAGTTATGAAGGGAATAACTGATCTCACCAAGAGTTTACTATTCATAGGTTTAGGTCTGATTTACACTGCCTCTCCAGCTTCCTTGGTCAAAATTATTTAAGACCACTTATATGGTTTATATAGAAGAAACTCTCACATAAATAGCTTAGTTTTCTCCCTGGGAAAAGAAGCCAGTAGAGGAGTAGAATGTTCTTTTCTAGTGGTCAGGGTGCTGGCTTGGGAGCCCTTTGGTCAAATGCCTGCTCTGCCACAGTCGTCTTTGGCGACCTTAGGCAAGTCACTTAGTTTCTCTCTGCCTCAATTTCCAACCTGTAACATGGGTTTAACAGCACTGCTCCCTGGGGTGTTGTGAGGATAATTCCACTGAAAATTGTGAAGTGCACAAATAATACAGTAATAAAGCCCCCAAATTCTTCCTCTCCCCATCAGGGACTTCCCCCATATTGTCCTGAATTTAAAAAACCTAGAAATTGTTAACAGAATGACAAAAGGCAAGGAGTGCAAACCCGTAAATCCACATCAGGGGTATTTCACAAGCGAAGAAGGCTGCAAAGGAGCCATTAAAGGAAACAAGACAATCTTGAACATTTCCCAGCAATGAGGATGCATAATTTAGAGCAGCCAGGGGCCATTTTATAACTTATTTTGCATATTATAGGTCCCGTTCTTTTGAACTTCTTTAAGTTCTCCCCCAATATTATACTGGAATTAAAAAAAAGAGGTGTACTTGAGCTGAGGGATGAGGGAAGAATGCCTACTCACCCACCTCAGAGGGTTGAATTTGGACAGTTGCATTACTTTGCTGCTGCTATTTGAGTACAAGAGAATGAAGATCATCTTTGCCTAATATAGCATGCACTCCACTTGTGAATAAATTAGCTACATTAAAAAAAAGACTATGAAGCCTTTTGTTCCATGCCCTGGCCACAAACTGTTTGTGACCTTCAGCAACAGGAGTTTCAAGATTATTATTTGTATTATCATACCACCAGGGAGCCCTAGTCATGGAGTAGGATCCCGTTGTGTCATGCGCTGTACAAACACAGAACAAAAAAGACAGAATTGCTAAAGTTTTGCAATAGGCTCTCTTAAAACTAGCACAAGCATTTTATGGGGTCCACAGAGATCAGTTGCCAAAAGAATTATTATTTTAATGAGTCCTACCTCCAAATATTTCATGGGCTTAATCTACCCGCCTAGAGGATACATACCAACCCTGCATGACAGCTTGCGAAACGCAGGAGTTGGTAAAGGTTGACCTCAACGATCTTCTTGGAGAAAAATTAAAAAGCTGCTTTCTGCAACTTCAGACTGTAACTGCATGGCCCCCTTCTCATTGCAGTTTGCGGTCTTGGAAAGTGCCAGATTTGCAGAACTGCAGCTGTCTGAGGATCTTTTTTTAAATCCTCAGATGCATAGGGGCAGTGCATCCTCACACGACTCTGCCGATGGGCCTCAGTGGTGCCACAGATGAGCTGTGTTCTCTCTGATCAGACTCCATGTCCATTCTGCGTTTGGGCTCCCTGTTTAGACAGACAGTGTGGACACCAGCTGGTGCATATGACAATGGTGGATTCTGTGGTGATTCTATGGGCAGATGTGTACCAGGAACTGGACTGGCATCACCAGATTCATTTCTCAGAAGCTGCCAGACACTCCTTGATTGGTAAAGAGATTAAGTGTATCAAGATTCAAACTGAGGATGACCTATGAGCAGGGGTGGGATTGAGAGAGGGGGAACAGGATGCCTGCCAGGCTTCACTCACATAAATCAGCTGTGCCCAGGTAAGTCATCAAAATGAGATATTGCTCACAGTAATATATGCAGGATTGGTCTGCTAGGGTTGGTTTCCCTCAGTGGGGAATAAATGTGCCCATGGCGATGGACCCATGTGCTCCTTTTTGATGGGGGGATAAAATCAAGTAGTGATGTGTCCCAAAGGTACCATACATTTCTGTTTGCAACACCAGAAGTTTGTTAGAGTAAGTCACACAAGTCTGTACATAGGCACCGACTTTCTAGTGTGCCATGGAGGGGAGAGATGCTCCTCTTGGTTCCACCCCAGACCCCTCACACTTCACCCCTTCCCCAAAGTCCCACCTCTGCCCTGCCTCTTCCCACTTTTGTGCCTCCTCCTTCTCCCGGCACCTCTGGCATGCTGCAGAACAGCTGATTGTGGCAGCAGGGAAGTTCTGGGTTGGTGGAGAAGGCACTGATTGGTGAGGCCATTGTCAGGCAGGAGGTGCTGGGGAAGGGAAGGTACTGGGCTGCCAGTGGGTACTAAGCACCCATATTTTTTTCCCCATGGTTTCTCTGGCCCTGGAGCACCCACCCATGAATCTGTGACCCTCCCCCTCCTTCTGAAAGAGTTAACAATTTTGCCCCGGAAGTGAGCCTCACTAGGCATTCCAGTTAACACCCCATTGAGATGAATACTGGCAGTTCACACTCTAGGAGCTGTTATTCCAGGCTCTCTGAGAGCTCATCTCTGTCTGGGTTACACTCAGTTTGCATTTATAAAGTTTCTTTTATAACAATAACAGCTGGAAGCTAAGGCCATGGCTACACTTAGTCTTACGGTGGCGCAGCTGTTGTCAATACAGTGGTGTGGCTGTAAGAGTGCTCAGGTAGTCACTTTATGCTGTTGGAAGAAAACTCTCCTGCCATCCTAATGAAACCAGTTCAACTAGCATCAGTAGCTATGGCAGTGGGAAAGCATCTCCTACCAGCACACGAGTGTTTAGACTGGCAAAACTTACGTTATTCAGGGTTGTACTCTTTCACATCCTTTAGCAACAGAAAGTTTTGCTGACATAAGTGCTAATGTAGATACAGCCTTACTCTTAGACTGAGAAAGGGGAAAAGCTGAAATTCTGGGGAAGAGAGTAACTTGAGGTGGGTGCCAGCATTCCAAGGTGCTGCAGGGCTAGCTGAATCCAAGCCCAGACTGGGACTTAAAGACTATATCCTATACTCAGTCCCCCAGGCAATCTAATGCCTAACTTGTATGGACTTTAAAAGGAAGAGACTTCATCTGTATTTCCTGAAAATCCCTATAACACTAAGGGCACGTCCAGACTATGTTTTACTTTCAAAAGAAGATATGCAAATTCAGCAGGAATTTGCATAACTTCTGATCACTCTTTCAAAAGTTTTTTTTGAGGAAGCAAGCAGTTTAGATGTGATTCTTTTGAAAAAAAAAAAGCCACCCTTTTTTCGAAAGAACCTGTAAACCTCAATTTTTGAGGAAGAAGGTTCTTTCGAAAAAAGGGGTTTTTTTTCGGAAGAACCATGTCTAGACTGCTTGCTTCTTCAAAAAAACCTCTTTTGAAAAAGCGATCAGAAGAAGATATGCAATAAGTGGGGGAAAAAAGAGTAGATGTGCACTTGGAAATTATGGAAATAGAAAAATTATCAGATTCTCACATAGTCAAGGCTTTTCACACACTTGTGTGCTGCACCTCTGTAACATTTCAGCTATGCAGGTTGGGAGAGGCCCACTTTATAAACTACCTTAACAAATTTTGCTTTCTTTCCATGAATGAAGAAATCAGGAAATTGCAGGAAGCAGACTCAAGGAATTTAGAGCTAAGCTGGGTGCACCTTACTCTCATTGACAAGCAGTTATAGGAATAATCCTATTAACATCGCAAGTGAGCAAGGGGTTCACAGTCTGGTTCCAATCTGTCCTCTGACTCCCCATCCCTCATTCATCCCCTCTATTATTCATGTTAGGAGGAATAGTTTGTGTCTTGTTGCTATGGGTACCAACTAGACATCCACCCTGGCTGCATCTACATTGGCATGATTTTGTGCAAAAGCGCCTGATTTTGCGCAAAAACTTGCTGCCTGTCTACACTGGCGGGGAGTTCTTGTACAAGAACACTGACGTTCTAATGTGTGAAATCAGTGCTTCTTGCGCAAGAACTATGATGCTCCCGCTCAGGAATAAGCCCTCTTGCACAACTGTTCTTGCACAAGAGGCCAGTGTAGACAGGTAACATCAATTTCTTGCGCAAGAAAGCTCTATGGCTAAAATGGCCATTGGAGCTTTCTTGGGCAAGAGAGCGTCTACACTGGCATGGGTGCTTTTGCGCAAAAGCACATCTCTTGTGCAAAAGCACATGCCAGTGTAGATGCTCTCTTGCGCAAATACTTTAATGCAAAAACTCTTGTGTTAAAGGTATTTGTGCAAAATCTTGTCACTGTAGATATAGCCCTTATGTTTCCCTGAGTGCCAGGTAGTTATTCCAGAAATATACAGGTAAGTCAATGAAATAATTGCTCTTTAAAAGAAACATTATTATGGCAAATAGTTTTGGTTAAATAAGATCTGAACCCCAGAAATCAGGACCAATTAAAGTTGTTTGAGTTGCAGTATTATTGGATTATACACAGAGGACCAAACCATCAAGTCCTTGCTCAGTCCTTATTTCTCAGTGTGGCCCTTAGAAAAGAAAGATGTAAAAACAATAATTGGGCCCTGAGATGCTCAGCTGACTTGTATGTGGCT
The DNA here is from genome assembly GCF_049634645.1 of Pelodiscus sinensis. NCBI lineage: Eukaryota > Metazoa > Chordata > Testudines > Trionychidae > Pelodiscus > Pelodiscus sinensis. Next base: position 8,255,288 of record NC_134728.1, on the reverse strand, counting down.
CCACACTGACCAAAATCAGGATGTTGATAACAAAATTAACCAGAGAACCAAAGGACCCACAAATAAGAAATTCTTGTTAATTGCCTCTTTTATCAATGTTTTGTGCTTGGATAAAAAACTAGAGGAACTGTAATTGCTCACTGATGAACATACATTTTATCTGGTATTTCTGAAACCTGGTGGGATGATTCACACAACGGGAATGTTAAAATCAATGGTCATAATAACCTATTTGAGAAGGATCAGGTGGGCAAGGAGAGGGAGTGGCACTACTTCTTTCTGAGTCACTGATAACTGGGAAGAAAATGATCTTGAATACTTACAGATCAATGTCCTAACACATAAAGCTCACATGGAGATTAGCTGGTGTCTGCTACAGCCCATCAAATCACACTAGGAATAGGATGATTGTCTCCTTACACAATGTTGTATAATTCATAGAAGAAAAAAACTGTGTGATCATGGGAGACTTCAATTTGAATAACATAAGCTAGAGGCCTCGTGCTGCCAGCTCTGAAACATTTTTGGAATTTGTAAATATTATAGATGCCAATTTCCTAAGTCAACAAGCGTTGCAGCCAACATGGGGGAATTGCATAATAAATCTTATCTTGACAGATAAAGAGGAACCGATCGCAGAACTAAAAATTAATGGTAACTTAGGTATAAATGATCATGACTTGATTGCAGTTAAATGTGCAAACAGAATAAAGTACAGACCAGTGGCGTTTATGCTTGGTACTTTAAAAGGGTCAGTTTCACAAAGCTAAAAATTATTATGCACCAAATCAGCTAGATGGCAGAATTTAATCAGAAAAATGTGAATGATAACTGGGAATTGTTTAAGAACACTTTACTAGATGCCCCAAAACCACAATTGAGGAAGGAGGCAATATTGTTTAATAAAAGGACCAGATTCAATGTGAAATAAATATTTTTTTTTCCAAATAGAACAAAAATAATCCTGACAATATTGGTTGAAATATTAGATGAAAACAGTAGAATTATCAATAATGATGCAGAAAAGGCAAGAATATTCAGCAAATAATCTGTTCTGAGTTTGGAAAAAACAGAACACACTTTTCATTCCCTTGGTATCTCAGAAGGATGTTAAACAGCAGCCACTAAAGATAGATATTTGTAAATCGGCAAGTTCAGATAACCTGCATGCAAGATTTTTAAAAGAGCTGGCTAAGCAGTGTTCTGGATCTTACTGCTGGTTATTTATAAGTCTTTGAGCACTAGGAAGTTCCAGAAGACTGGAAAAAAACAAATGTGCTAATATTAAAAAGTTTAAGTGGGATGACCTAGGAAATTGTAGATTTGTTAGTCTGAAATGGATCAGCTAATACGGGACTCAATAAAGAATTAAAGGAGGGTAATGTCATTAATGCCATTTGTCATGGATTTCTGGAAAATCCTGTTAAACTAGATACCTTTTTTTAATGAGATTACAAGTGTGGTTGATGAAGATAATAGTGTTTACGTAATAGACTTCTGTAAGCCATTTGACTTGGTATTATGTGACACTTGATCTAAAACCCAGTGGCTGTGTCTAGACTGCATCCCTTTTCCGTAAAAGGGATGCAAATCAGACACATCGCAATTGCAAATGAAGCTGGGATTTAAATCCCTCCGCTTCATTTGCATAGACATGGCTGCCACTTTTTTCCGGCTCGGCGCTTTGCTGGAAAAAAGCGCCAGACTAGACGCCTTTTCTGAAAGATCCCTTATTCCTCTTAAAATAAGGAATAAGGGATCTTTCGGAAAAGACTTTATTTTCCGAAAGATCCGCGTCTAGACTGGCGCTTTTTTCCGGCAAAGCTCCGAGCCGGAAAAAAGTGGCAGCCATGTCTATGCAAATGAAGCGGGGGGGATTTAAATCCCCGCTTCATTTGCAATTGCGATGTGTCTGATTTGCATCCCTTTTACGGAAAAGGGATGCAGTCTAGACACAGCCAGTCAGATATTAAATTAACATGAAACACACCAAATGGATTAAAAGCTGGCTCACTGAAAGGTCTCAAAATGTAACTGTAAATAGTAAATCTTCATTGACCAGGTGTGTTTTTAGTAGGGTCCGGCAGGGACTGGTTCCTGGCTCTGTTATGGAGCATTTTTATTAACGGTCTGGAAGAAAACATAAAATCATCCCCGACAAAGATTGCTGATGACACAAAAATTGGGGGCGTGGTAAATAATGAAGAGAATAGGTCATTTGATACAGCACGATCTAGATTGCTCTGTGAGCTGTGTGCATGCAAGCACTATGCCGTTTAATATTGCCAAATGCAAACTTATATATCTAGGAACGAAGAAGATGGACTAGTCTTACACAGTGGGGGATACTATCTTAAGAACCAGTGACTTTGCATAGGATGTTGAGGTTGTGGTGAATAATCAGCTAAACATGAACGAGCAGTATGACACTGTGGTCATAAGGGCTAATGAAATTATTGGATACATTAACAAGTATTAGAGAAGTTATCTGATGGTACTGGTGGGACTGCTACTGTAATACTGTGTTCAGTTTTGATGTCTTCAATTCAAGACAGATGTTAATATCTTGGAGAAGGTTCAGAAAAGAATCATAAGTGTGATGGAAGGATGAGGAAATATGCAACAGTGATAGACTCACGGAGCTCAATCTATTTGATTTAACAATGAACAAGTTAAGGGATGAATTGATCAGCCTGTAAGTACCTACACAAGGAACAAAGATTTAACAATTGGCCCATTGACCTATCAGAGGATAGTACAACATAGCTGTCAGTTAAAGCTAGACAAAATTCATACTGGGGATACAATGTACATTTTTAATTGAGAGTTAACCACTGGAATAATTTATGAAGGGCTCTGGTGGATTCTCCAGCATGGATACTTTTTAAATGAAGGTGGGCATTTTTCTAAGAGGTTTGCTCCAGGAATTATCTTGGGGAAGTTCTCTGGCTTGTGTCATAAAGAAGGTCAGTCTAGATCAGGGGTGGGCAATAAGTCATCTGTGGGCTGGACACGAATCGCTAGGGTTAGCCCATGGCGGGCCACCGGTGCTTTGTTTACCTGCACATCCGCAAGTACAACCACTTGCAGCTCCTGTTGGCCATGGATTGCCATTCCCAGCCAATGGGGTCTGCAGCAAGTAGCGTGGATTGGGACACTGCTTCCCGCAGTTCTCATTGGCCGGAAATGGGGATCCACAGCCAATGGGAGGTGTGAGCTGCCATACCTATGGACACGCAGGTAAATAAAGCGCAGGGGCTAACCTTGGCGAATTGCCTCCATCTTATTGCCTGCCCGTGGTTTAGATTATCACAATGGTTCCTTCTGGCCTGGGAATGTAAGGAACTGGTCAAAAAGAGGATTCCTCTTTGCGGACAGAGTTACAGGACTGGTCATTCTGCGCACTGCTTTAGGCTGGGACAGTATTTCCCTCTGTGCCCGGTAAGTGCCCTCCCAGCTCTGAGTGCTTGGAGGTGCACATACCAACACCTAAAAAATGCCGCGTCTAATCCAGCTCCCAGTGAAATCAATGCCCAGGCTTTCATTGACTTGCCTTGCTGCAGGGTTGGGCCCAATAATTGAACATACCCTGCAGGTCTGGATGCATTAAATGCGAGCCGTCCATCTTATCTGGAAACTCAAAATGAATAAAAATGTTTAAGTCCAGAGCAACCTCATTACCATGAAGATAAATATTACTTTAATATGGTTCACCATAACAACAGCCTGTTTATTAAAACCCTTCACAGTTTAATTTAGCCAGCATTTTATAGTGGACGGCATTTTCATTAGAAATCCCTGGCAAAAGCTTCGAATGCATTAAATCATGGAATAGACTGAAGTCTCAATTTATTTAGGCAAGAGAGTCTAATCCAAAAAAGCCGCTTGTGAACAGCACGCTGTGCTCCTAGTGCCAACGTGTGATGCCCTACTGGTATCAGAGTAAGGTGTTCTGTGCCTCTGGTTGTGACGTGCTGTATACGCTTTCCTGTTGTTCGACAATTTGGTGCATTGTCGCATCAGGCTGTTGCTGCTGTGAACAGTCATCTGGAGAGCAGCAGCTTGTGTAAATCAGCCTTGCTCGATGCCTTTCAGTGGAAAGATGCTGATTTACACCACTTGAGCACCTGCTGGCCCACTGACAGGGCTGCACATGCCACAGCCTGTACAGGGCCGAGAACTGGCTGCCCCAGCCCTGCCCCTTCAACCTGTGGCCCCACCCCTTGCAAGGACGCGGAGCCCCTTCTACAGCTTGTTCTGGGGCCCACAGTGGCTGTCAGCCCCATTGAGCACCTGAATCATCGTCTCTGATGTATGGTCTTGGCCATCTCAGATCTCACAAAGCAACTGATTTGAGCTGCAGCATCAGAGTCTTCTAGAGAGTCAGAGTTTGATGAAAAATGATGTGTGCTTAGAAGCTGTGCACTTAGAGTCAATGTAGTAATAATGCTACTTAGCCCTTGCGTGCACTAACGATGGTTTACAGATACAGGATCTGGGTGCGCACTAGCGGCTGGAAGAGTCGCTGCATGGAACTGCCATGCTTGAATGATCAATTGGAAAAGTGCTCGTACAAGCTCGCAGCACGGGGATGGAACCAATGGGCCCTATCCTGGAGAGTGTGCTGAGCACTCTCAGCTCCCCTTGCACGCGGTACAACCTGGAAGATCCCTGCCGGCTGTATGCAGGGTCTGCAGGAGCACTCCCTGATATCTAGGGATGCACTGGGACTGTATTTGCACATTCACCAACTCTGCCTAGATGCTCAGCAGACAGAGCTGCTGTGCCAAAGGGATCAGTTTTGGCTGGTTTGGGGTTACAAGCGGACCTGCTGCAGCCAGCAGGGGGAGCACTTCCTCACCATCCCCAACACAGAGCCACCCAGGCAAGGCAAAGTCCCAACCTCTTGCCCCACCGTGAGTCTTCCCCAGCCCTGAGCACCCTCCTGCACCTCAGAGCTCCCATCTCCAGCCCCACCCCAAAGCCCACACCCCCAGCCCAGAGCCTGTATCCCCCCCCTTGAATCTTACCCCCCAGCCCAGAGCCCCTTCCCAAACCTGGAGCCTCCCCGCTGTACCCAAAGCCTCCTCCCTACCCCCACCCTGAGCCTGCACCTCCAAGCTGACCCCTTGCACCCCAAACTGCTGTCCCAACCTGAGCCCCTCAACCCAGCCCCACCCAAGAGCCAGCACCCCTATCCAGAGCCATCAAACCCCTGAACCCAATCCAATGCTTCCTCTCCCTCCCACGCTCAGAACCCTTTGGCCCGACTCTTGTCACATGAATTTGGTTATCGCCTCTGTGCCGCACATCACTTCCACATCGGTGCACATAAGAACATTAATTCCATTCATCAGTGGAAACAATTGGAGGGAACCTTCCTAGGCACCCTCTCCCTCCCATCTCTAGTGCTGAATGACAGAGCAGTGTGGTCTTTGTTCAGTGATTAGTGCTGCACAGCCATAAGGAAAGCCAACAAGGAGAGTCATACAGAGGCTCTCTGCTACCCCGTGTAACCCTTCTGCCAGGTGGAGCCAGCAGCTGCCAGAGCCTGGTCCAGGATCTAGGGATTCCTCTCTATCCATCCCACACAGAACTGGCTTGAGCCGTAATCCAGTAACCTGGGAAATTCACACATCCCCTCTGGGAGGCAAAGCTTCCCCTCTTGCCAGCACGGAGTCTGAGCACAGAAAAGAAACTTTTCATAAAGGGAAGGGAAGTAACGTGGCATTAATTTGGGAAAGTACCCCAAAGAGAGGTGATAAACCAAAACCCCAGCCCAAGTAGCCTGGGCAATGTCCTTTTCCTCTCAGGTTCTTAAATCCGGCAATGTAAATGTCCCCTCCACATGCCCAACCCTTCTGTGCACCCCACCCACAGCTGCTGCCCTTGGTCAGAGCAGACCCAGAGAGCTGAGATGCATCTGCAGAGCTCATCTCCCATCCTGAGTGGGGGGGAGGTAAAGAGGCATCTTACTCACACCGCTGGTCACTTGCCATCTGCCGGCTCGCTGCTCTCTGGCGCCGTCCTGCTGGCCACTCGTTACACTTCTCCACCCCCGCTGGCCATGTGTTGTGCCGCCACTACTCTGTTGGCTGTTCTTCACATCTCTCCACTGTGTCCATCCGCTTGCTCCACTTACCTGCTCGTAGCGGATTTGAAGTAGGAATAAGAGCCTCCGGAAAAGGGCGCTTTTTCCGGAGGATCGGGGCCAGTGTAGACGCTCTTTTCCGGCTTTTTTAAAAGCCGGAAAAAAGCGGTGGACATTTTTATTTAAATGCCGCGGGGGATATTTAAATCCCCCGCGGATTTCCCTACGACGACTCATGAAATTTACATGCCCCTTCCGGAAAAGGGGCCAGTGTAGACGTAGCCATTGATTTCAGCTCTCAGTGATTTCACCTCTTGGCCCCGCACACAGTCCAGCCGCTAGAAATTTCAGCATCCTCTGGAATAAATTTAAAATAAATAAGAGACTCCTTATGGGGCCTATTTTAGCGCTACCATCCAGTGGGGAGAAACAGGTTGAACCAGTCTTACAGCCTCACACCTGGAGGGCGTGTAGCCTGCTGATTCAAAGTCCTGCCTTCTCCTTTTAACCTCGCAGAACTCTGGCAGGGGAGCCCTTGTCTGCTCAAGGTCCTTTACTTCGACAGCGTCTCTTTCCTTTTGAAAGGTGGGTAAATGCAGTCTGTCTCTTCTGTATTCCCACAATAATTGCAAGCCTGGGTGATCGTATTTCACACTTCCTGCATTTAGAGTGAACACAATTTGTGACCTCACAACAATCGAATTGATTACAATGGGCAAAATGCCACTGCACCAGTTAAGTATTTAGCAAATCTAAGCAAACAGGAGCGAACTGTAGTTACAGGCACACTCCCAGAGTCTCATTCTTTACATTGAGGCTACGTCTACACTGGCCCCTTTTCCGGAAGGGGCATGTAAATTTCAGCAGTCGTCGTAGGGAAATCCGCGGGGGATTTAAATATCCCCCGCGGCATTTAAATAAAAATGTCCGCCGCTTTTTTCCGGCTTTTAAAAAAGCCGGAAAAGAGCGTCTAGACTGGCCCCGATCCTCCGGAAAAAGTGCCCTACTTTGAAGTAGGAATAAGAGCCTCCGGAAAAGGGGCCCCGCGGATTTCCCTACGACGACTGCTGAAATTTATATGCCCCTTCCGGAAAAGGGGCCAGTGTAGACGTAGCCTGAGAGTGTTTCTCTCCTTTGTGCCAGATTAAGCAGAGTCAGGGAATGTCTACACCACAGAGAAGATCAAAGCTGCCGCTGTCGATCTTCCAGAGTTCAAATTAGTGGGTCTAGTGAAGACACGCTAATTTGAACTGAGAGGACCACTCAGATCAATGCCGGTAGTTCTGCTTCCACGGTAGTTCTGCTTCCATGAGGAGTAAGGGAAGTTGAAGGGAGAATGTTCTGTCTTCGACTTCCTGCAGTGTGGAAATTGCCAAAAGCCGAATTGAGGTACTTTGACTTTAGCTACGCAATTAACGTTCTTATCCCATAGAGCAGACATACCCTAAGGGGTGAAAGGAAGTGGGTGCACCCTGGAATACAGCTCTGACAACAGCTGGCTGAGCTGTGGCAGAAGCCAGCAGGGAGCTATTTAAAGAGCTGGCAGAGACCCAGATTGCACTTGGACAGTACCGGTAAGAAATGTTACTTTTACCACTGAGCAGTCTCTTCTTTTTTGTATTCCCACAATAATTACAGACATTGCAATTAGTATTAATGCAATTTGTGACTCAACACCAGACAAGCTGGTAAGCAAAACACTGCTCCATCAGCTGAATATTTAACAAACCTAAGCAAAGCTGGAGCAAACTGCATTTACATAGACACACCCAGGGTCTCTCCTACGTCCAGCTCACTGTAAGGCTGTGTCTAGACTGCAGGGTTTTTTCGAAAAAAATAACCTTTTTTCGAAAAAACTTCACCTGCGTCTAGACTACAGCCGCGTTCTTTTGAAATTAAATCGAAAGAACACGGCTTTTCTTTTGATGGTGGAAAACCTCATTTCACGAGGAAGAATGCCTTTTTTCGAAAGTGCTCTTTTGAAAAAAGGCATTCTTGAATGCAAACAGGGCTTTTTCGAAAGAGAGCATCCAGACTGCCTGGGTGCTCTCTTTCGAAAAAGCGGCTTGCTTTTTCGAAAGTACTGCTTGCAGTCTAGATGCTCTTTTTCGAAAGAAGCTTTTTCGAAAGAGGCTTGCAGTCTAGACGTAGCCTAAGGGATACATTCCTTCAGATCCCACTTACATGAAGTTACTAAGGACTGGGCAATGTGGCCTCGCAGGGGTGGCTGCAAGCTGCAGAGAAAACAGTGATGTAAATGGGTCTAAGAATGGCCATACTGGGCCAGATCAAAGGTCCATCTAGCCTAGTATCCTGTCTTCTGACAGTGACCAATACCAGGTGCCTCAGAGGGAGTGAAGGGAATATGGAATCAAGTGATCTATCCCCTGTCACCCATTCCCAGTCTCTTACAAAGAGAGGCTAGGGACACCCTTCCTGCACATCCTGGCTAATAGCGATTGATGGACTCTCCTCTATGAATTTGTCTAGCTCTTTCTTGAACCCTGTTAAAGTCTCCGCCTTCACAACATCCTCTGGCAAGGAGTTCCACAGACTGACTGTGCATTCCATGAAGAAGTACTCCTTTTGTTTGTTTTAAACCTGCTACCGATTAATTTCAGGTGGCAGTAAGTGGCCAGTGGGGGCACAGATCAGTGGTGAGCCGTGCCAGAGACAGCAGTGGCAGTGAGCCAGCCACAGAAATGGCAGCTGCAGTAGATGTATTGCTTGACATCCCCCCGACCCCCCAAATGGAAGGGCGAGAGGCAGAGCCGTGTGACCACACCTCTGTCCCCTGGTTTTTTTTATCAAGAAGGACCAACTGTGAGTGGCGTGCAGCAGAGGGAAAGGGGAAGGGCAGTATGTTCAGATTTTCACACTGCTATAGATAAAGGACACCGCTCAAGATAAAGGGTGTGTATTTGTGTATAGTCACCTGCTTTTGAAAGCGGGTGTGGTGTTTTCCCAACCTCATGCTGGGTTCCCTTTATTATACACAGGCCCAGGGTTCCCTTTATTATACACAGGCTTGTGAGAGGGGAAGTATTGCCTCTTCAAGGTACCTGGGGACAGTGTTTCATTTTCCCAGATTGCTGGTAGGGGCTCAAACCTGGGTCTGTGTTGTTTTTGAGGGGAATGCCTAAATCAGGAGTGGGAACCGAAGGCCCGGGGTTGGATGCGGCCCCCAGCTTGCCTAGATCTGCCCCCCGAAGCTTGAAGCTCTCCCACCGCCATTAGGGAACCCATGATGGTGCTCCAGCCCCCTTTCCCCCCAACCCCTATGGGGCTGGAGAACAAAATGTACTAGCCTGGGCTCCCCAAGGCTCTGGTGTGTGAGGAGAGTGTAGAGAATGTCTTTCTCCTCAGCCAGGGGCCACCTTGTGAGGGGTATTTTTTGTTTTTTAAAAGGTTTCCTGCCCCTAAATATGGACTCTGTCCTTGTTGCTGCCGCCTCCCCAGGCAGAAGGGTTATGTGCATAAACACCACAGTGATGGACACTTGCCACATCCCAGCAATTGGTACAATCCTGCCAACTGCTGTGGAGCAAACTCCTCCCATGGGAGTTGAGGATACTCAGCACCTTCCTGGATCAGTCCCTTTGTCTTACTGCTGGTCACCACAGGTCTACTCTAATAAACCAGGGAGGAGAAAATGGTCACGTTCAACAAAGAGGTGGGATACATTGCGCACCTTTCGAGCTACTGGTTTCGCTATATTCAGAGGCTTGTATTGGAAGCAGGACTTGAGAGAAACAATGGCACATTGTCAATAGGATGCACCGGACATTATTAATAAACCTTTGGAGGTTTGATAGGATCTGGCAGAAGCAATATAATGAAATCTAGTACCAGCGCTGGACCCGGTGGGGGAGGAATCTGAACAAGAGGCTTAATGACGCGCTGGACTGTGAAATGCAGCGGAGAGCCAGGCTGGACAGCAAAATCTTTTAATGAATTCAACACATGCCCCCTTTGAAAGCTTTGCTCTTTGTTCCCCAGAAATGTTTGACTCATCTGAAGATACTGATCATATAAAAATAATAAACAGTAAGTAATAATCATAGTAATACTATGAAGATCAGGACCCTTATATCCAATTCATATTTATAATCCAGCAAGTGCCTCACCTAAAGCCCAAAGATTTATGGGTTGGCATCTATAATTAATATCTTTCCTTAAGCATGGAGGGGAAGGGTTGTTTTTTTTTTCCCCATACAAATAAATCTGGTGCTACAGATCTGGCTTTGGGAGACTAATATTTAAATCCCCAGCAGGACATGGTTATTGATTTTACACACGCATGAATCCACAACTTGACTCACACACTCACCACACTCACACATCCCCACACAATTTTTTTTCGGTGCACTGCGGGAGAAAAAGGAATGGGAAGGTTTGGTGGGTGTTTGCACTAAATCTCTGTTTCCCAGAGATTCGGTTTGCATTGGGTCTGTTGTTAGCAGCAGGCCCGTGACTGGAAGCCAGGGTTCCATAAAGGGCTTTGAGAAAAAGTCGATCGATCAGGTTTTAGTTTCATGAAGAAAATAAACAGTTGGGTTGTAAAAGGGTCTCACAGAATTGGGATTAAGGAAGTGACTCGCAGGAAGTCAAAACTAAAATAATCTTCCTCTTCTCCTTCCTCTCTCTCTCTCTCTCTCACGCGCTCTCTCTTTCTCACCTGCTCTCCCTTCCCCAGCTTTTTCACCAGTAAAACACATCAGAATACATCAAGGTGTCAGATCAGCGGGCGGCCCATTGGGTTCTATGAGGGAATGTCTACACTGAAGTTTTTCTGGAAAAACGTCCACACTGCTATTGTGTTCTTTCAACAAAAGTCAAAAGAATGGAGGGTTTTTTCCGACAGCAGTAAACTTTCTACGAGGAAGAAGCCTTTTTCTGAAAAAGGTTTTTCGGAAAAAGGCATGTGGATGCTAAAGAGAGTGTTTTTTCAAAAGAAGAGGCTTCCAGGAAAAAGCACAGGTGCCCTCGTGGCCACTCCGTCCACAGTAATCACAATTTACATGCGAGATAGCATCCAATCAATGTGGCCGCTATCTTTCGAAAAAGCAGATCACTTTCTTGTTGCGTGTTTGCTGTGTAGATGCTCTCTTTTGAAAAAAGGTTGTCCAGAAGATCTCTTTTGGAAAAGCTTCTTCTGAAAGAAGCCTGCAGTCTAGACGTAACCTGAGTGAGACATTTTGTTTACTGTTGCCTCCACGTAGGGCTGCCGGATTCCACTGGTTTCTAATTGCATAGGTTTTTTCTTACTGGTATCATTGAAGTGACACACACATAAAGAAGGACACGTGAAATGAGGTGCATGCTGACTGTACATAATATTGACCGTGAGAACCATGCACTCGCTCTGCATCCAATTGCAGTGCTGGTCCGGTTCAGTTGGCACAGCCCGCAAATGCTGGGCATGCAAGCGCAGTGAGCAAAACTACCCTATTCCGGGAGACCGTCTTGGTTATGACAATCCTGAGGCTCACTGAGATGAAGGAGGGCCACTCATGCAGCCCACTCACTAGCCGAGGTTGCCCATCGCTATGTCAGATACTTAACATTTCTTGGAAGATCTTTTATAATCAGGGGATCTGAACTGATCTGTCTCACGCGGCCTCAGAGAGTGGATTCCCTGGCATGCTTCACTTCTGCTGGTCTCTGCCCTAGGGCTCTCAACTACATCCCCACATTGGAACCAAACAATATACGTACCTAGAATAGCTAAGGGTATGTCTACACTACAGCGTTATTTCAAAATATCTACAGTAGAGTCCCAATTATCGACCTAAATGGGACCGACAGGTGGTTGGATTACTGAAAATGTTGGATGATAGGGACTCTACTGTAGCCGGCACCGCTTGGTCCCCATCCCTGCCTGGCCCTGGTCCCTTCCCGCCCTGCAGCTCCCGGGTGCAGTCTGGGAGAATGGCCCCGCTCACTGCCCTGTCGCTCTCCTGGAGCCACTGACGCCGCTCCTGCCAGCACCACTTTGTCCCCGGGAGCTTCAGGGTCGGATAAAGCGGAATGTTGGATTACTGAAGGTTGGATAATCCAGACACTACTGTAATTTTGAAATAGTTGATTCAAAATAGCTTATTTCAAAATAACGCATCTACACACAAAGGCCACGTCTATAATGGCATGATTTTCCAGAAATGCTTTTAACAGAAAAGTTTTCCGTTAAAAGCATTTTTGGAAAAGCGCGTCTAGATTGGCAGGACGCTTTTCCGCAAAAGCACTTTTTGCGGAAAAGCGTCCGTGGCCAATCTAGACGCGCTTTTCTGCAAAAAAGCCCCAATTGCCATTTTCGCAATCGAGGCTTTTTTGCGGAAAACATATCTTTGCTATCTACACTGCCCTTTTGTGCAAAAGTTTTTCGGAAAAAGATTTTTGCCCGAATGGGAGCAGCATAGTATTTCCGCAAAAGCACTGACAATCTTATATGAGATCGTCAGTGTTTTTGTGGAATTCAAGCGGCCAGTGTAGACAGCTGGCAAGTTTTTCCAGAAAAGCATGTGCTTTTCCGGAAAAAGTGGCCAGTCTAGACACAGCCAAAATGCATTTTGAAATAACATTTTTCTATCTTGAAATAGCACGTCCACAGTGAGTGGATGTTGAATCACGTTTAAGGCTGGTTGGAACCAGTTCTGGCAGGGCATCAGATCAGAAGTTACCTTGTGGCCAGGGCGGCCAGCAGGGCACCTGGGGAAGGGCTGGAGGCCCCCTATTTCGAAATAAGCATCTATACAGCTCTTATTTCAAAATAGCAATTTTGAAATTGGCGCTATTCCTCATGGAATGAGGTGTACCAATTTCAAAATAAGCCCTCTGCTATTTCGAATTAATTTCAAAATAACGGAATGGCTGTGTAGACACTAGGAAAGTTATTTCAAAATAACTACTGTTATTTCAAAATAACTTTGCTGTGTAGACATACCCCAAGAGTCTAAGGTTGCTCCACCTGCTTTAGGTTATAATCCCTGAGATGAGAATCATTTGTCCTCCCCTTAATTTTTGCCCGACACAAGAAAATTGGTCAAAAAGCTAATCTCCTTGAATCAGGGGTAGTTGGTAATGAAAGTGAAAGCGTTTCCCATTCTGGATCCAAAGAGGCATGTTCAAGGATATATCTGAATGGAGCCCAGGTAGCTGCTGTGTTTACACTGCACTGAGCTGTACAACATCTTTATTTAACTCAGATTTTAATTATTCATGTTTAAATACTGTTCATCTAAAAATCCCTTATGAGCTCAGTCATATGAGAGATTATCAGCTCTTCCAAGCAAACATGGGTTTCCTGTCTAAGGGGAAGGCTCAGGCTATTACGAATAAAGATACTTGACATGCTGATTGAATAAAGTTTTTGGAGTATAGACAGAGTTTTTGGGTGCTGCAAAGCCATAGGAGAAAACCCAAGTGGGATCTGTAAAGAAGGGTTTATATCATCTTTATGCCTCCCAACCTCCTGATCTTGGGGCTAGCCTGGAAGTGTCATGTGTGACAAAGTTGCACAGCTATGTTATTATAAAGTCTTACTGTATATAATATTGCTGAACTTCACACTCCCTTACCCTCTGCCTCCTGCATTGTTCTACATGCTCTTACTTCTCAACACCTGCAAAGAACAAGGGTCACAAGTGCCCGACACTCTTACCTTGGAGGCCTAAAAGGTGGAACAAAATGCAGGAGAATAGCTCTGATGGAGAAGCTAAAACAATGTGAGATACATGTGGTTGTAGCAACGTTACAATATTGTCTGTAGCTCCCCTTTCCTGATTAAACATTTCTGCTGTAAATAATTGCTGCTAACATCAGTGAGATAAGAGATGGTCTGTCTGGGAGGCGGCACTTGAATGAATCCTGGTTCAGATTGGTCTAAAATGAAAATGTTTAAACCCAAATAAAAAGTTAAAGGGTTTTGGGGCGGGGGGGGAGGGGCAAAGGCAATTTGTGCGTAAGTTCATTGGACTCTACTTTCCAAAGGAAGCCTGGTTATTAATTTCCTTACCAAGAGAACTCCAGAATGAACACTCTCCTCTTTTAGCCCTTAGCGAACATTGCTCTTGCTCTAGTCAATAAGCTGTATGCGTGAATTGCGAGAGGAGGCAAAGCTGCATAGGTATTAACATGGTTTAAGGATTTAGGACTTTAATAAAGGTGGCAAGTGGCAGAGCTGTGTGAAAGAGATCGGAAAATGTAACATACCTCTCAACACAGATATCCTGCTAATAGGAAGATGGCAGTGAACTGGGTAAATTGTATGCCTTTGATTGAGATTACTTATGAAATATCTGTGTCCTACTGAACAACTAGCCTACATCTTATCAGAGAAAGTGGAAACAGGAAAGATATATATCCTGTCCTGATAGACCAGCCACTCTGCTAGTGTGGAATTGTTCCCTGCAATACATTTTTTTATCCCATCTGTTTATTAGTGACTTGAATGATGGGATCTTTCCTAGCTGCTGTGTTTTTTGTTGTTCATTTGTAATGCCTCTCCTGGCCAATTGTCAGTGCTGGTCCTCTGGATTTGCTTACCCACCAGATATTTTTGGCTGCAGATGAAGCCACGGACATATTTGCCGATGAGAATTTTGCATGGGGCAATCAGCTACCTGTGGAATCAGCCCTGCCTGAAGCTGGCAAGATATTTAGTGTCATGAGGTTCTCATCTGTTTTCTCCACAGAACGGCAGTTCTTCAAGTCACCCTATTTTTATCTTCAGCATGAAAATTCCATGGCACCGTTTCTTAGCAGTCCGTGTCAGTCCCAGTTGTGTCTGGGCTCCCCGCTACCTGTTCTGCTCCTGGCATACGCACAGAGACGTTAGATACAAAATATATAAAATAGCACTGCTGGAAGGATGCTGGGTATCACGGCTTTTTTTTCTTTGACTCCATAATGACAACCACAGTAACCAAAAGTAGAGAGATAA
Source organism: Pelodiscus sinensis (assembly GCF_049634645.1). Taxonomy (NCBI): domain Eukaryota; kingdom Metazoa; phylum Chordata; order Testudines; family Trionychidae; genus Pelodiscus; species Pelodiscus sinensis. The sequence continues at coordinate 8,240,256 of NC_134728.1, read as the reverse complement.
AGCAGGCTTCTCTTTATAGCATAGCGGCATGTCATCTGATTCTTTCTAGACCAGTGGTGGGCAATAATTTTTGCAGGGGGGCCACCTCACGAATTTTGGCAGTGATCATGGGCTCTTGCTCTCAAAGAGGTGGGGGTTCAGACAGAAGGTGTGGGACTTCAGACAGAAAGAGGCTATTCCCTCTAGGCACGGCTGGGGAGGAGACTTTGCATGCTTCTCTGCCCCCTGGCCAATCAGGGCCTGAGAGCAGGGGAACACACAAAGTCTCTCGTCCCCCTGCCCCTACCCTGACAGGGCACGTGATGCCCAGAGGAACTGCCAGCTGTTTTGAACAGCTGGTGGTTCCCTCTAGGCGCCACATGCCCCTGGCGAGGGAAGGAGACCTTGCACAGTCCCCCGTTCCCAGGTCTCAATTGGCCTGGGGGCAGGGGAGCAGCAGGTCAGCCGTGGGCTGGATCAAACGGCTTGGTGGACCGCATCCAACCTGCAGACTCGATCTTCCCCATCTTTGTTCTAGACTTACTCTCATCACACAGTTCACTACAGAGCCCCCAGGTCCGCAAGCAGGACCAGGACCAGTTTCTCACGCTCTTAAAGTGACAGCTTGCAATTCCAATGCGTTTCCTAATACACCCTCATATCAAGGTGTGGTAGTCACGCAATCAATCTGGAAATCTGTCAGCTGGAAGAACAGTCTCACATGCAGCTACCAGCAAAATCATCGGGAAGGGGATCTCTGGCGGGTATTTGAATTGAGAGTTAGTGTCCATCTCCAGTTGTCACTGCATGAGACTGCTTCCCTTGCTTATCACATTTTGTAATTTGCAATGACGTAGAACTTCCTCTTCCCCTAGGGCAGGCTATGCCCAAGGGCAGTTCATTCACTTCACGCAGCATGATGTAATGCCGGGATTGATGCAGTCCTGTATATATAAGTTGGGAAAATGTAGCGTCAGCTGAAAAACTTGGAAACACTGTTCTATTGTTTCTAAAGGGCATGCAATCTTCTCAACTGACTCTCTCTCTGTTACTTGCTATTGCAGGTTAGTTACAGCAGTACAAGAAGTTTTTCCATAGTAAACCGAAGGTAAGAGGTATGATGTCGTCTTGAAATTGCTGGAGGAAACCACGTGTAATGTGTGAAGACTCCTTTTACGTTAAATTATTTCCTAACATGTTTACTATAGGTTACCTTGCTTCATATGTCTCTTATCACCAGAACCTTGTAATAGTCCGTAGTGAGAGGACAGGTAGGGCTAATTCTTCATGTTCAACAACTCAGCAGTGTTTTCATAAATACTGTATAAAAATTGCAATAAGAACAATAGGCCTCTCCAGATTTCCTGGTTGGATGAATGTGGAAGCACAAGACTCTTTAACCAGCATTAAATGCTCTATAACAGTGGTTCCCAAACTTTTTGGCATCACGCCCCCCTTTTCGATTTTTGAAAAACCCTCATGCCCTTCCTCCCCCCAATAAATAGCAGCAAAACTTGTTGAGCAAAGAAAGAAAGAACTGACTGGGGCAGCAAAACTTAATGGGGGAGGGGGAGCTAGGATGCCTTGCACCCCTCCCCCCGAATTTCTTCACGCCCCCTAGTTTGGGAACCCATGCTCTATGAGGAATCCTGTCTCAGAAGGGTAGCTGTGTTAATCAGTTTCAGCTAAAAACAACAAGGAGTCTTGAGGCACCTTAAGACTAACACATTTATTTGGGCATCAGCTTGTGTAAATCAACTATGTATACTTTTGTGGGCTGGAACCCGCTTTGTCAGATCTGTAAGGAATGGTACTGCATTAGCAGAAAGATGGACTGAGATTACTGAATGGGGCTTTTCCATCTCTAAGGCCTATGATTTTATGATTCTGTGAAATGAACATTATCATAACACTGACTAACAAAATCCCATCATCATGATTTGCTATTAATGATCAGTATTATCCTATTATTAATTAACATTGATATCGTCTATCACCATCTGGCCCGACTGATCATTTGCAATCTTGGGCAGAGATTGCTTTAACAAAAGCTGCAGTACGCCATAGAATATGTTTCACAGTAGGGTTGTCATAGCCTCGTCTGTAAGCTTTTTACTAATGCACTCTACAAAGTATCTTATTATACACGGATGAGGAATGTGGCTGCATCCAGTAATAATTTCATTAATTATGAATAAAGTCTTTGCAAATGACACCTTGATCTAAAAATGGGGATGAACTCATTTTGGTTTCATGCGGATACACTATGTCATTTGTGATCCCATTGAAAGCATTGCTGGGAGACCAGGCCAGTGCAGAGGTCTAGGAGATGATGGAATTTACACCATTTAATAAAAAAGAAAGAAACAAACAAAAACCTCACCGGAGACAAGAGAAGTAACAAATGGCATCAAAATGAAACTGACCAAGTTCCAAGCTGGAGAACGGAGGCACCGTTGAAAGATGCCAAGGGGCATTGAAAAACCAGACTGGTCTCAGCCAGTGACCTTGTGCTGGGACTGAGGCCAATAAAGCACTATCCTAAGTTGGTGGTAAGCCCATATTTTAACCGGTGTTCTTTCATTTGCAATATGTTCAGTTGGCTGGCAGCTCACCAAGACTCATTAGCCACACGGCCTTTATCATTGTGGTGCTTTGGGACTGTCTGTCCCAGAGGATTCCACCCAAGTGGTGGAAAGTTTGTGGATTATAAAATACATCCTCGCGGTTGTTTAACTCCTCTATAAACCTGTCCCTCTTCATAGCCTGTTTAGCAGATAGAACTGAGTGAATACTTCGCAGACAGCAATGAATTTGCAGGTCAGCCTCCTTGTCTATTGCTGAATTGTCTGTTTGCTATATGGAATGTGTTTGTTACATGAAATTATTCACCGGATGATTTCTACGACAGATTCTTGATTTTCTCATCATGCACAAACAATCTGTGTGACCACAGCTGGTCAAACCGTTCAGTCCTCAGACTTATTCTGTGACCCACATGATGCAGAAGGACAGACCAGAGAATCTAATGGCCCATTCTGGCCTTAAACATGGTGCAGTTCTGTGAATGTTTATTATGAGCAAGATTTTCAAAAGTCACGACTGATTTTTGGTGTCTTGGATATTTTTGGTATGCAGCTTCAGACACGATTTGAGTGACCTTATTATAGGCTTCTGGAAAGTGTGCCAAAAGTGTGCCCAAAAATGTAAGTGGCCAAAATGATGAGTCATTTTTTGTATGAATTTTAGTGCTCTTTGCTTAGAAAGATACTGGAAAATTGGTCCTTATTTCTTCAGATGCTTTCATTCAAACGTATTTGGTTGAACACACATACATACATCTTCTCACTATATATTTTAGATATAGGCATCTGTCTGTCTCTCTGTCCATCCATCTGTGAGTCTGTTTGAGAATTTCTTCTAAACAGTAAGAGCTTGGACCACTACATTTGGTCTGCAGCTTCCTCTTATAACATAAAGCAAGGTCAGGGTTTGGTTGTGCCAGGAGAATAGGATGTGTATGGAATGTGATTGTTTCTCTCAAACGGAAAGGGAGGGGTGTGAGAGCAGGAATGGTTATACTCACTTATGGCCAAAGGGGGGCAGCAAACACCCTGTGAGCAATCTCAAGCTGGCAGAATCTGCCACCCCAGCTTGCCCTGGTAAGCAGCTGCTGGCTTTCACATACCACCACTTCCCATCCTCCTGCTGGCCCCCTCCCCCAGCCCTGTGCCAGCCCTGGAAGCACAGGAGGGTGGCCTGCATGGCTTCCCCACAGCCCAGGCTGGCCCCAAAGAGAAACCAGCAGGAAGAGTACACAGGCCCCCCAACCTGGGCCAGCCCCGGAGAGAAGCCAGTGGCCACCAAAACCCCCTCTCCTGAGCTCCCCCTCCTCCCAACCCCTTTCCCTGACTCCTGCTCACCCACCCTCTACCCTGAGCCCCTCCCTCACTCCCTTCTCTGCCTCCCGCATAACTGTCCCTCATGCTTGCTGCCCCTTGTGGTCACTGTGGAGTATAACAGTCCTGCCTATCAGACCCCTCCCTTTCCATGTTATGGAAAACAATCGAATTCCAGACCCATCCAATTTTCCTGGCACAATCAAACCCTGACCTTGCTTTAAGTTGGGATAAGAGGAAGATGCATGTCAAATTTCATGGTCCTAGCTTTTACCATTTAGGAGGAGTTCTTGGACAAAAGAATTCACAGACAGAGGAACAGACTCCCAGACAGACAGACAGATGAAACAAAAGCTCTAATAGATAGATAGCAAAAGACTTACTCAGTGTTGCCTGGGTCCTTAACTCAAATAAGTTTTGTTTTTCTTCATTTAAATCATTTGTTCTGGGGTGGGGCTGGGGATGAGGGGTTCAGTAGGCAGGCTGCCCCAGAGACAGAGGACAACCAAAGCCTCTGTCACTGCAGCACCTTGGGGCCAAGTGAGAAATGCCTGTCCATGGCTGCTGCAGAGGGCACAGCCAGGGAGGGGTGCATGTCCCCCAGCTGAGGGACAGACAGACACACAGATAAACAGGCATACAAATAGACAAACACTCTGAAATATATACTAGATAACTATCCATCCCTGTGCCCTGCTGGCCCAATGGGGTTATAGCTGTTCTGGACCCCCATCACTGGCTCCTTGCTGTCCCCTTGTGGTCATTCTGGAGTATAACTTTCCCTCCTACCAGACCTCCCCTTTCCATTTTATGAGAAACAGTCAAATTCCAGGCACATCCCATTGTCCTGGCGCAACCAAACCCTGACTTTTAAGCTATGATAAGAGGAAGCTACATACCACATTTGGTGGTCCTGGCTCTTACCATTTAGGAGGAGTTCTTAAACAAACGAACTCACAGACAGATGGACAAACTCTTTCAAAAATATAGTTTATACATTATATATGGCTTGTGATGCCAATACTCTAAAATAAGAATAATAAATAGGTTCAGTTTAAGAACACCCAAGAAATCACAAATCTGCAGTTACATATGACACCTATGTAGCCTAGCTAGCAAATAATGAATAATGATGGAGATGTAGTGAGCGGAAGTTGTTGCAGAGGGTAGGAGTTGCAGAGGAGAAGACTCTTGCACTAGCAACGAGAAGGTTATTAGAAAGAACAGATTGGAAGGGAGGTATTAGATGAGTAGAGTGGAGAGTTAAGAAAGACAAGGATGAAAGGAGTCTGGAAATGTAGAAATGCCACAAGGACTGTGTCAAACTAGATTTTGAAAGGAATTGAGAATAACAGAAGTCAGTTGAAGAGGCAGGTGAACTAATGTATATTTTCATATACATTTATCCTATAATCACATGCTCCATTTACTAAGGTACGTACCTAATTTATCCTGCTACTGCATGTTATTTTCAATGAAGGGAAGGGCTAGTTACTTCATTTCAAAGCAATTACCTTGGGAGGGATTTACTTTGAAGCATCACCCCTCTACCTCTGCAACTGTACTGATGCAGATATCAACAGGTTTGCAGTCTGTTAGCACCAATTTATTTTAGTGTCAAATAGGCCAGACACTTATCAGGGTTAAATTATTTTCCTGCTCCCAACTAGCTACTATGGGCAAGTTTTGCCATTTGCCTAGTACTGGAAATCATTGCTATAAATTAATTTTTGCTGTTTTCTTCCAATTAGCAAATGCATCAAAACAAAATTCTTTCCAGTCCTGCTGAATGATGCATTGGATATTCACCCCCACCCAGGGAAGCCAAACTCTGCTCAGCATGTGCTCCTGTGATGATCAATCCAATTGCATGAGACGGCTTTCACGTGGTTTTCAGTCTTAGCGGGCAGAGGGTTTATTTATGACGGTGTTCAGCTATTTGCCCAAGGGTCTGGACGCCAATCAATTCACAGGTTATACAAATTCTATTTTTTCACATGGTCAAAAAGTAAAATGTAAAACATATTTGGAGAAGTGGAGGATAACATTTACATTTTAATCTCACACAGCACCTGAGTTTCTGACAAAGTAGGTTTTCCTCTGGCTGTGTTATGGAAGGGTGGGGGCAAAAAGGTGGCAGGCAGGACAATGAATTGGAGTGTGGGTTGTTTTCTAAAAGTAATATGGCAAGTGCAGCACTCGGCATGCCATATAAAAGCTGACTGGAGGGATCACCATGTTTCTAAGGGTCTTTTGAGCCAGATTTAAAAACTAGAGGTGGAAATGCACTTGCAATTAAGGTTATTTCATGACCATAACTGCCTGTATAAAAGAGATCTGCAGATACAAGCTCCATCCATGTATGTTCGTTGATTTGCATGTTAACATCCAACACTGGGGCTAAAGTGATTTAGGTTGTCTCCCCACTGCAGGGCTTTACTCGAAATAAGCTACACAAATTGAGCTACGTCAATCTTATTTTGAAATAAGGAGTGTCTACACAGCACTTATTTCGAAATAGAGCACTCTTCCTCTGACTTCCCTTATTCCTCGTACAATGAGGGTTACAGGAGTTGGAGTAAGAAGTCCTCCAGCTAGACAGTATTTTGACACTGTTTTGAAATAACTGCCTGCTGTGTAGACACGGAGTAAGTTATTTTGGAATAGTGCCAGATATTTCAAAATAATGTTGCAGTGTAGACATACCCTTAGCTGATGTTAATCCTGACTTACGCTGGTGTCAGCTCTATGAGACAGGCTCTTTGTGTATCATTGAGACACTTTCTTAGAAGTGGTTGTATCAAAGTAGATGAGTTCTCATAGGTTGGAACTAGGGCTGGCAAACAATTAAAAAAATTGCAGTTGATTGCAAGATTAAAATAATAGTCGCCATTAATCACAGTGGTAAATATTTTGAATTTTTTCTACATTTTCAAATATATTGACTTCAGTTACACCAGACAATACAAAGTGTACAGTGCTTGCTTTCTTTTTTGGTATTCCAAATATTTGCACTGTTAACAAGATTTTTAAAATTTCTCTCTCTATATAAAAAGGGTTTTCCTGCTAGGTGACAGAAAGATGTCATCATGCTCTGTGTCATCAAAGCTGCCACAGAGATGGGGGTTGGTGAGCGTAGTGATCATACAATCTACACATCAAAGCACAATAGGGCATGCAAATATTTAGCCTAATTAGTATGTGAATACTTTGCAGTGCTGGCTACAATAGTGCCATGTGAATACCTGTTGTCACTTTCAAGTGATATTGTGAATAAGAAGCAAACAGCATTATTTCCAGCAAATGTAAACAAACTTGTTTGTCAGCCCAATTGGCTGAACAAGAAGTAGGACTGTGTGGACTTGTAGGATCTACATTTTTACATTGTTTTGTTTTTGCGCGCAGTTATGTGAAAAAGATTTACATGTGTACATTGCACTTGCATGATAAAGAGTTACTTTACAGTTCTTATATGAGGTGAACTACTATTTCTTTTGTTTATCTTTTCACAGTGCAAATATTTGTAATAAAAATAACATAATGTGAGCACTGTACACTTTGAAACCATATTTGAAAATGTAGAAAAACATCCACAATATTTATAAATTTAAATTGGTCTTGTACTATGTTTTAGTCACCATTAATTGCCATTTTAATTGCACACTTTCTTAATCTAGTTATTAGTTTTGCATAATTAATTGAGTTACCTGTGATTAATTGACAGCCTTAGTTGAAACACTGGGGAAAGTAAGTTATATAAAGTAGAGCAAAGCTGGGACTAAAATGGAGGCTGCATCAAAATTTCCATGGGATAGCTGAGGCTACCCCTCTGAGACAATGGGATAGCTGAGGCCAGATCTATACTGAAGGGGAAGGTCCAATCAAGATATGCAACTCCAGCTATGTTAATTAGCATACCTTCTTTTGAGTTTCCCCGCTGCCCCCACAGCAGGAGGCCGACTGGAGCAAATGCTCCCATTGGCTTCCCTTACTCCTTGCAGGAGTACCAGCTGCCAACAGGGATGCTCTCTGAGTTCAATTTAGCGGGTCTTTACTAGACCCGCTAAATCAAACTCCAAATAATCAATTTCGGTAGCATGGAAGTTTTTGCAGAGTGAAGACGTGGCCTGAGTTACTCAACCTCCTTTGCACCTGGATTAATTACAGTTTTATTTCAGCACCTGCAAAAATGAGATAAAGATGAATAATGAGTGTTGGACTAAGGGTTGGCTTATCAGCATCAGTGCTACAGCATGCAGCAAAAAAATCATGCTACATCATAGAAGTGGTGGAAGAAAATGCAGTCAGCCAGAGCAAAATGGGTCATAATGGTAATGTGGATGGATCTCTCTCCGACATTTATTTCATGTCATTTTTAGAACATGAGAACGACCATAATGGGTCAGACCAAAGGTCCATCTAGCCCAGTATCCTGTCTTCCAACAGTGCCAAATGCCAGGTGCCCCAGAGGATTGAACAGAGCAGGTAATCACTAATTGATTCCCCTGTCACCCATTCCCAGCTTCTGACAGAGGCTAAGGATTCCATTCCTGCCTATCCTGTCTAATAGCCATTGATAGATTCTTCCTCCTTGAATGTATCTAGGTTTGTTTGATTTGTACCCTGTTATAGTCTTGGCCTTTACAACAGCCTCTGTCAAAGAATTCCACAGAAATAAAACTTCCTCTTGTTTGTTTTAAACCTGCTGCCTATTAACTGCATTTGGTGAAATGCTGAACAGCTGCAACTCCCGCCCCTGCATTACTTGCAGTCACATGTCCAAAGAAGGGAAGTAGGTTATAAGCTGCCTGATTCAAATCTATGAGGAACGGAGGTCTGCCCACATAGGCAGGTGCTACCCACTGTATTTGTCACTCCCTGGCATGAGTTTCATGTCCCCCTCTGAGCCCCGTTGGCAGAAGATACAGCTCTGTGACAGCTGGAGTGAGACCTGACACTGCTCGTAAGTTTGGTTCTGGACGTTTTCTGATTCAGTCCCCAGTGGGCTGGCCAAGAGGTGCCCATCTCACCTACCCAAAAGTAAGGGAAAGTGCTTGAAGTTTTATGGATTTAGTCCCAAGGAGCTCCCTCCGCTCTGGGGCTCAAGCTTCCACCCTGGATATTGCACTTTCAGAAGGCACTAAGGCATTTTTAGGCAGGTCCTCCAATCCCCCCCCCCCCCCCCAAACACAATGACACGTGTGTATCCCACAGCTGCACAATTGCAAATGCTTTTTTGTGCAATCTTTATTTGGAGTATGATATCCGAATCGCGGGCTAAAGGAAGGTGAAATGTTTAACTGATCAAAAATCACCGGCTGCAAAGGCAAATTGAAAGCAGCTTTTTAAACCCTCTGACATAGCTGACCCAGCTGTGAAAGGTAAGTGGTCCTGGGTACCAGAATACATTTACGTCCATTCTTGCTGGTTTGGGAACTGATTTAGCTCTTCTAGAGCAAACATTAAATGCAACATTGATTTTTGTCCATTACACTAAAAAGTTATGAGCACTGCTTACTTGGTTTACTATGTTACACTTTACAGAAATATTGCCTTAAATCAATTAATTCCAGAAGCAGTGACTCTACTGTAGCTTCCTTCCTAGTTCCTCCCTGGCCACATCTATACAGCAGGGCTAAAACCAAAATAAGCTATGCTACTTGAGTTACGTCAATTGCATAGCTTAAGTCGAAATAGTGGCTTTTGCCACTATCTACACAGCAGGAAGTCCAAGGAAGAGCACTGTTCCTCTGACTTTCCTTACTCCTCATGAAATGAAGGTTACAGGAATTGGAGTAAGAAGTCCTCCAGCTTGACATTATTTTGACATTATGTCGAAATAAGTTCTTGTTGTGTAGACGTGTTCTATGTTATTTCGGAATAACATCTGCTGTGTAACATAGCCTCAGTGTATCCAAACTAGAACCTAGGAACCTAGAACAAGACTATGCCTTGTAACACAAATTAGATTCCCTTCTTCAGTTGTCAGCTATACTTTAGATGGATTCTCTGTGGTATGAGATTGAAGGATACTGAGAACTAAAAACAGAGGCACCATTAAAAAGTCAACATTTGCCAACATTTATCCCACTATGGTAGTGGAGATACTGAAATTATTGTCTAAGGCCTAGTTCAGCAAATCACTGAAGTATGTGCTCATATCCCATTGACCTCAAAGTTAAGCATGTGCTTAAGCACTTTATTGAATTGGCGTATACAGTAAGTAAGTGGAAAGACTTAAATATTGCAGATGCAAGAGGGTCATAACTATTGGCAAATGGAGACCATTGTAGCCTGAAGCAATCTGACAAGATTATGCCAGAAACAATTCACACCAATTTATTAAAGTAGACATGTCTAGATTGTTTCACAGCTCCATATTGTTGGCTTTGGAAAGTATTCCTGTATGTTGTCTATAGATGATTTTTTTTAATGGCATGATAGTCCATACTCCAGTCTACACAGGACTACTGAGTGAACATTCACAACTGGCCTATTCTGAGTAGTTATCAGAGAAGAGACAGCTGTTTGATCAAAGAACTAATGAACCAGAAGCCATGCTGTCTTGGCATATATAGAATATGGGTCCCAGTCAGATGGTGTCTCTCTCAAAGACACTTAGATTGTTTTTGCTTTTTCTCATCACTGAGGATGTCAAGTGGCCAAGGTATCAATTTTGCACCCAAATCCAAACTTTCCCAGCAAATAGTGAGGGTTCACTAAAAAATGTTTTAAAACCAGCTTCATGTCAGTCTTTGGAGGATCAGGCTATAGTTATCTTCTACCCTTCCAGCTTTCTGTAATTAGAGTTAATTGGGATTTTTTTCTCCTCTATGGGTTAGATTCCCTGGCCAGACTATATTTCCCATGATGCACTACTGTACCCTTTCTATCTCAGATAATGTGGTGCATTGCGGAAGATGTAGGCCTTAGCCTGGTTCATGGAGGGGAATGGAAACAGGAGGCAGTCATGACACAATTCCCACGAGGCACTTGCGGTGCAATTTTCAAAAGAAATGTGTTAGCTTTTAGCAGACATTTTTCAGTTTTTGGACAAAAGTCAGAAAGTAATCAGTTTTAAGTTTTTCAGGTTTTTTAACAAAAGTCAGAATTTTCTGTGGAAAGCTGACATTTTGCACAACAGAGTGTGTCAACAAAAGCTCTATTTGACCCCCAGTTTGGAAGTAAAATTTTGGACAAGCCCTAGCTATAATAGCTGTAGCTTTAAATGATTTTTTTTTTACAATTACATGGTGTTCTGGGCTTTGATTAATTTGTATTGGATCATTTTCAATTAGTCCAACGGGGGGAGGAAGAGGTATGGAAAAGAGCTTTAAAATAATTTTCTAATTATTGTTCTACTATGCATTTTGTTCTTATGAGACTAGTGACTTAAATAAAAAGTCTCTACAGATGTAAATCCCTCTGAGCTCTGTTGAAATGAAGTCAGTGGAGTTATCCTGATTTATACCAGCTGTGAATCTTACCTAAACTTCTAACCCAAATCACGTTTTTAGAAACAGTAGCATCTGTTATTAGTACTGAAAAGTCTTCACCTTACCTGTAAACTAACCGGAAGGATATATTTCCACTAGAATACACTGATCACCATAAAGTCGGATAGCAGAACTATAACTCAGGAAAGACTTGGCATAGAGAAATACAAGGTAGTAAGATGAAGAGAAGTCCCATTTTGTCTGGATTACTTATAAAAGGTTAGTCATTTTTCAAGATTTTCACATCCATTTCCATTTTACAAAATACACTAAATTCTTTGTCAACGTGCTGTCATGAAAAAGAAGCAATGCAATTTTTGAAAAGAACTGTAAAGAAATACAATGGCTTCCAGAAATTTCAGAGTGATGCACTGCGGGTGAGATATTCCTCTTCAAGATAAGATCAGCCATCCTTTACTCGACTAACTTACTGAGCAGGGGAATACATCTCATGCCATCCCATTGGGAGATGAATTTTTTAAATAGTTCATCATGACTAGAAACACCTGTCAAAGGTATAAGCAGAACCTGTGGATACTAATGGGGGAAAGTCAGGGCACTGTGTGCAGAAATTGGCAGCAAACTTTCTGACCACCATGCAGCTTACAAAGGCTGCACTGCCTTTGAATTTGCAAAGGGTTAAAAAAATCTTGCTGTGTATTTCTCTCTGCAGACTCTTATAGCTATGCAGTGCGTGGAGGTGCTGGTTGCTGCTTGGAAGGATATTCATTTGGGATCATTTTTCTGCAGCCTTTCTTGCAACTGCAGAAAATACCCAAATCACCTTTTGTATTTCCCCTGATCTCCACAGTGCATCCAATTTGAAAGAAAATCTTTTGAAGTTCTGTGCAGGATAGTAAACAGCAGATGTGCTGGATCCCAAGCAGGGATTTGGATCCAGGGGACACTTTGGATCCTGTGCTTGGGATGAAAGAATCCCAAGCATTGTTACAGACTGGGGACTGGCTGGCTAAGTAGCAGTTCTGCAGAAAAGGACCTGGGGATTACAGTGGAATATGAAGCTGGATATGAATCAACAGTGTGCCCTTGTGCCTATTAGGTTGCATTAGAAGGAGCATTGCCAGCAGATCTAGAGAAGTGATTATTCCCCTTTATTCAGCTCTGATGAGGCCACATCTGGAGTATTGTGTCCAGTTCTGGGTCCCCCACTATAGAAAGGATGTGGACGCATTGGAGAGGGTCCAGTGTAGGACCAAAATGATTAGGGGGCTGGAGCACATGACCTAAGAGGAGAGACTGAGGGATTTGGGTTTGTTTAGTCTGCAGAAGAGAAGACTGAGGGGGGATTTGATGCAGCCTTCAACTTCCTGAAGGAAGGTTCCAAAGAGGATGGAGAGAGGCTGTTCACAGTAGTGAACAAGGAGCAATGGTCTCAAGTTACAGTGGGGGAGGTCTAGGTTGGAGATTAGGAAAACTATTTCACTAGGAGGGTGGTGAAGCACTGGAATGGGTTACGTAGGGAGGTGGTGGAATCTCCAACCCTAGAGGTTTTTAAGTCTCGGCTTGACAAAGCCCTGGCTGGGTTGATTTAGTTGGGATCGGTCCTGCCTTGGGGAGGGGGTTGGACTTGATGACCTCCTGAGGTCCCTTCCAGTTCTAGGATTCTGACACATTCTCCTGAAGTGTGAGGAATTGGGATTTAGGGATTTAGTTCTGGCCCATCCCTAACAACAAACAGGGAGCTTTGCCTTGGGCACAGGCATTGTAGGCATATTTTCTGAGTAAGTCCGAATGCTGTTGGGCAGACAAGAGAGAGGATCATCTTGCCCTCAATGCCCCCTCAAACAGGGTCAGGTGATTTTGCAGGAGATGCTTCTGTGCCGTGTAGAAAGGAGGCAGAAAACAATCCCTTTCCATTCCATTTGCCTGGTTTGTGGACAGCCTAGATGCCTGTGTTCAGCCCAAGCCGCTGCACTGCCCAGTCCTATCACCACCAAGCAGCAAGCGCAAATGCTCGCTACAGTGAGTGGCGTTACTCACATAGACTATGTTTAGACTGCATCCCTCTGCCAACAGAGGGATGAAAATCAAGCACATCGAAATTGCTAATGAAGCAGGGATTTAAATATCCTGCACCACATTAGCATAAACATGGCTGCCACTTTTTTTTGAAACGGAGTTTTTTTCAAAAAACGGCAGTCTAGATGCGGATCTGTCAAAAATAAAGCCCTTTTTGACAGATCCTGTAAACCTCATTTTTTGAGGAATATAGGATCTATAGAAAAAGGGTTTATTTTCGACAGAGTTGCATCTAGATTGCTGTTTTTCCAAAAAAACTCCGTTTTGAAAAAAGCAGTGGCCATGTTTATGCTAATGAGGCACGGGATATTTAAATCCCTGCTTCATTAGCATTTTTGATGTGCCTAATCTACATCTTTCTGTCATCAGAGAGGTGTAGTCTAGACACACCCATAGTCTTCAATGATGTCATGCAATAATGTCATGCGTACGCAGCTTGCTTTTCAGTGAAACTGGTGACATGCAGAACTGGCCTAGAAAAAAGAAAGCGAGAGAATCTAAAGTCTAACAGATACATAGTCTCTCTGCTGGTATGGCGTATAATCCATTTTCAGCCCTTGGAAGCGAAAATAGCTCTGATTTATAAAATTCCATGGTTCTTTTCTTTTCCTCCTCCGTGTCCCCATGGCCTTATAAAAAGCTCAGTGTTTGCACTTCTTGTGTTTCCCATGTTTGCATCCATACCAAAGCTTTGCACTTCCACAGCATCTTTCATTTGAGGATTTTGAAGATATTTAATAGATGTGGGCCTGAGGAACCAACATGTAGAAAGGTTAAGTGACAAGCACAAGGAGAGCAAACAAATCTGGGCAGAGATACTGGGGAAAAAATCTTGAAGACAATGGCAAAACTCCTATTGACTTGAATGGTGCCAGGGTTCCATCCATAGAAAACAAATGTAAAATGAAATGTTTGATTTTTGCTTCAAATGCAGCGCTACATTAATAAACCATCAGAAGCAGCTTGGTCTACAAGTGTGAGTTTTGCTTCCAGCTCTGACACGGATGCCCTGGGATCTTGTGAACAGCTCATGTCATCTCTGCCTCACTAGTAACAATAACCTACCTGCTTCGTGGGGTTTGTTGCAAGGCCTAATCAGTCAACATTTGTACAGGGCTTTGAGTGATGTCATAAGTCTCACTATATATTTGTGATCTAGTAGCACCTTAAAGACTAACAAAACATGTAGATGGTATCATGAGCTTTCGTGGGCACAGCCCATTTCTTCAAATGACCGGTTTTGTGGGTTGTGCCTACGAAAGCTCATGATACCATCTACATGTTTTGTTAGTTTTTAAGGTGCTACTAGACTATTTGTTGTTTTTTAAGTTTTTCCTGTTACAGACTCACTTGGCTATCCCTCTGAAGCTTTCATATATTTATGGTTAAACAATGAAGGCCAAGCCAATTTGATTTGGTTTGATTATTGCAATATCAATGGACTTTATGGATGACGGCTTCACAAACTCAATGGTTTGGAGGGTCTGAGGCAAAAGAGTCTCACCATGACGAACCAAACACTTGGGCTGCATCTAGACTGGCAAGTTTTTCCGCAAAAGCAGCTGCTTTTGCGCAAAAACTTGCCAGCTGTCTACACTGGCCGCTTGAATTTGCGCAAGAGCACTGACTTTGTAATGTACAAAATCAGTGCTTCTTGCACAAATACTTTCATGCTCCCGCCTGGGAAAAAGCCCTCTTGTGCAAGAATACTTGCACAAGAGGGCCAGTGTAGACAGGGAAGAACTGTTTTGCGCAAAAAAGCCCTGATGGCTAAAATGGTGATCGGGGCTTTCTTGCGCAAAGTCGCGTCTAGACTGGCCATGGATGCTTTTGCGCAAAAGCACTTTTTGCGCAAAAGCATTTGTGTCAATCTAGAAGCGCTTTTGCAGAAATGCTTTTAATGGAAAAACTTTTCCATTAAAAGTATTTCCGCAAAATCATGCCAGTCTAGACGCAGCCTTTAATTTCTCCCCTGTTCTGCGTTTCTCACATGACAAAGAAAAACGACATAAGGAACACAATTCTTTGTTGCCTCTATAGGAATAAAGGAAATGTATTGTCAGTTTCTTTATTTCTGATCCCTGTTTAATATGTCAGTCATCTGACTTGGATTCAAGGAAGCCACCTTAAACAGGTAGGAATGGAGATTTCTGATTTATCTTTATTTATAGGAGCTAAATAAATGGCTTGTTTGCTCTTGTAAATCATAAGATTTCCAAATATATCAGTCTCTCAGCCAGCTTGCTGACAAATATAATGTCTATTTATATGGATTTTTCCCTCCCTTTTCAGATTAATTTGGTATTGACTTTTTTCAAATCATAGTGCACAAAATCACAGACTCTAACTAGACAGGTTTAACACTGTGATTAATGAAAATATAATTCCAGCTTCTGTTACAGACATCAGAAACCAGTTAGCTAATTAGAGTAATCACAGAGGTGGAAATAATTCAAAGAACATAAAAAAAAAAAAGTGGAGTCATCACAACACTTTCCTCAGGGACTTTAAACTGGTGACAAAGTGATTAAACTGTAACCAGTTTACTGAGGCTGGGTGGGAATAAATAAAAAGGGGATAGTAAAGGACTTTTGACTAGCTACAGCAGATAAGGACCATGTGACAGCATCAGAGAGCCTAAGCAGAGGGCACTAGAGAAGCTGTAATGAGATACAGCACAAGGAATAATTTCACTGAGGACTGTTGGCGAGCCAATGTGTCATTACCGCATAATCTGTGTGTGGTGTCTGTTATATAGAACCTTCCATCTCAGCTCAATGTGCTTTATATATATGAATTAATTCAGCCTGAAAGGAAGTATTATCATCCCCACGCACAGCGGTGGAACGGAAGTACTGAGTGACTTGCCTGAGGACTTTTGTAGTTTGTCATCACCCAAAGCTCTGTAGAAAACAGAAATTGTCTGTCGTATTAGTGGCTTGCAGAGGCCCTAAATGTGAGCAGGCCCTGTTAGGCCAGGTACTGTACAAACACTTAGACTTGGTTTATATCTAAAACTTTGGTCAACCTAGCTACGTTGCTTAGGGCCATGAAAACTGTCCCACACCGGTGCGAGTGGATTTTTTACAGTGCTGGAAAAGCCCTTCCGTCACTGGAGCAGTGTTTCCGCTAGAGCCGTGTGGCCGCATGCTGCTGCACAGATATTCTTAGAGCTCTGCACTGAACAGTTCTGTTTACGCAGAGATGGCAAAGGAAAGAATCCATTCTCTGCTGTCCTTATTCATTCCAATGCTACACAAGGCCTTGGGATTTTGTTATCATGGGGGTTATCCTTCCTGGGATACCTGTAGTTTTGCCTCCTAAGGACTGTCAATCTTCTTAATTAATTTGCTGTACAGATAGTCCCCGACTTACGAACGAGTTACGTACCAAACACTTGGTCGTAACTCTATCTGTTCATAAGTCAGACTCCATTCATTTAAATGTGACTACGCTGTTCGTAAGTGCAGATCGCACGTTCGTAACTCAGGGACCAGCTGTAATGCACTTAATGGGAGGTTGGTCGTAAGTACGAACAGTCGTAAGTCGATGCATTCGTAACTCAGGGACCACCTGTATTTAAAACCAAACTCAAGCCTCAGAGATCCTGGGGTTGACCATTTTAACATCCCACTGGCGGATCACAACTGTGTGAAATCACAGCTCTTGCTCTCCTCAACAGGCTGCATTCGTTGTGTGGGCAGCTCCTTTTCTGTAAGCATCTGGATGGAGAACATCTGCCCAGCTATCAGTGAAAGTGTCCTGCTATGCTGAGTCAGCCCTCACCAAAGACAAGAGGAGGTTTCCCCATATACGCGTATGAATGCGCGCACACACACAATTAAAAATGTTACTTCGGATTTTGTCTGCTGAAAACTGGTCACCTGATTTCCTTCTGGTGGCCTGGTGTAGTATTCACCCTCTCTTTACACTGTTGCTTTAGAGCAGCTGATTTGAGAAAGCTCAGAGGTATAACCTGTTACACGTGTAATGTGTTTAAGCACCATCAAAGTCAAAGCCCATGGAGTGTTTGCCTTCCAAGTTTTAACACTTCCAGTGGTTGCATCTTTGAATTAACAATGAAATGCCAGATGCAGAAATCCCAGCTGGCTGATGCTATGTACGGGGAAGGGTATTTCTCTTACAGTTGCTGCTGCTTTGGAAACAGTGACTGGGGATGTACTAGAAATTCCCAAGATATTTGAGGCACGCTATAATAGGGTCCTGATCCTGAGAACTGGCAAGATCCTTATACACTACAGGATTTGAAAGTGATCAGCTCCAGAACAGGGTGAGTTATTACACTGCAGGTTAATATATTTCCAGCTGTAAGCATGCCATTCTGTATATTATAGCCTTTGCAGCTGAAGGCTTTCTAGTTAATTGATCCTGTATCTAATTAACCCTATTATCAATATTGTGGAAACACTGTTTTTATATTACCTCAGTCTTTTCATTTGCTACCTTACTGCTCCCTTCCATTTTTCAAGTTCATTAATAAATATATTAAACAAATTTTCCCAGAAACTCCCTTTGTGGAGTAATTCAGATTCCCCTTGCTCTGTGTCATCTCTCTGGTACCTTTTGTTCTTTTGGAAGGTTAAGCATGGTGAGCCAGATTCACCTTCTGATTCACCCCAATCTCTGGACATCCACTCTGCAAAATGAACCAGCACCCTTATTGCGTGGCTCATGCTTAGTGAGGAATAATGTCATACAGCTGGAAACACAATTAAAAACAGGAGGCCAGCGCTACAATTGATATAAACTTGCATGGGTCTACTGAAGCTAATGGAATTGTATCTTTGCCGTTAGGCCTACAAAAAATGTGGCAATGGTTAGGCGGTTGGTGTGCTGACACCACTTTTTTTTCCCCGTGGACCATTATTTTCCTCATTGTTTCCTTATTTTCCCATGTCTGTTTCTTGCTTTACGTTGTAAGCTCATGGGGAAAGTGATCATCTTTTTGTTCTGTGTTTGTACAGCACCTAACACAGACAGGTCCTGGTTCATGACTGAGGTGCTATGGTACTACAAAAATAAATACATAAATAATAGCACACTGATTAGTGTCAACAGCAATTGTCATCCAATGGGTGACTCTCTTTCTAGGAAGAGAGTCAGTTCTCAAAGGTAGATGCTGGACTTGCAAATTTTTAAATTTCCCTTGTCACCACACTGACCAGCTGTTTACTCATCCTCCCAGACTGAAAAGGAAGGCAAATTATTGTTCATGGATTACTGATAGAAGCCTTTGATCTGTGATGAAGCACTACTTGTCAGACCCACTAGCGATTCTTGGGGAGGGCATCCATTCAGCTCTTTCACCAGGCCCTCCCAGGTGGCAGGAAACCTCTTTTTAGTAAAAGGGAGCAATCCCGTAGGTGGAGGAGCTGAGAAAAGGAGAGGCAGGAGAAAGGGAAATGCTTCTTGATAGGTGACAAGTTCAAGAGAATGTTTCATAATGTTTCAGAGGCAGCTACAAGCCATCTTCTCTGAATCAGTGCCCCATTGTGCTAGGCGCTGTACATATATACCTATGATTGCTGGTCCAAGGAGTGTTTCAGTCTAAGTAACTGCTTGGTCACTGAAGATGGATTGAATATTCTAAGTCTTTTCAAATGTTGTTTGCTGGGACTTCTCCCAACCCCCTACTTGCCTGTTTATCGCGAGCAGTGTTCCCCACATAAGGAATAGAGTTCTGTAAGGTAGCCCCATTAGCTGCTCCATTTAGTTTTTAAATGTCTCCACTGACAGCGAAAGCCAGGTCTACACTACAGCTAAAGGTCAGTTTAAGGTGCGCAATTCCAGCTATGGTAAGCCGAGCTTCAGAGATGTCCTCACAGTGGGAGATCGATGGGAGTCATCAACTTCCCTTACTCCTGGCAAGGAGCAAGAGTTCCGACATCAACAGGGGTGCCTTCAGCATTTGATTTAGTGAGTCTTTACTAGACTCACTAAATTGAAAGCCAGAAGATTGACCACCTCAGTGTCCATCTTCTCCTTAGTTTAAATGTGGCCAAGAGAATGCTGAGATTAGAGTATTAACATCAGGCTTGAACCTGCATTGAGAGTCCTATGGGTGGCCTGATTGGTCAGCACTGAGCCCAAAGGAGCTCACTTGTGGGATTGGCCCTTAAGGTCACAACTGCACAATAGCTTTAGAGGCGGCCCTACTGCTGGGACATAAAACCTCACTTGCGGGGTCAAGTCCATGGAACCTTAAAGGTAAAGAATGAATCATTTCACTTTTCTGCCTCCCTCAGTATATTTATCTATCTTATGGGAAAATCCCATCTTATCATTTCATAGAAACATACAGCTTTACCATTACATTTGGTATAAGGGCCTCATTGGAAGCCTACAAAGTCAATGGACATACTTCTGTTTACTTCAATGGGAGCAGCCTCATAGAAATATTCCAATTTTTAGTATGATGTCTATGTAATCCTAACACGGGCCTCATTTCACCACCGTAGGAAGCCTAATCCGAACTAGCTAGTCCGTGCCGCGTGTAGCCGCGCGGCACAGAGTTCGTACTAGCGGACATTTAAAAATGGCGGCACCCGGCTTTATGCAAATGAAGCCCGGGAAATTCAAATCCCGGGCTTCATTTGCAACTCCAGTTGCCTAACTTTCCACCCTAGTTTGAACTAGGGTGGTAGTGTAGACATACCCTCTGAGAGCAAACTCTTAGCCAAATGGCAGGGCCCATATGAGGTGATATGCCAGGTGGGAGAAGTGGACTATGAAATTCGGTGTCTGGATAAGAAGGAGAAACAGATTTTCCATGTGAATTTATTAAAACCCTGGAGAGCACAAGAGGCCCTACTCATAGACCCTCAAGAAG
The DNA here is from genome assembly GCF_049634645.1 of Pelodiscus sinensis. Lineage (NCBI taxonomy): Eukaryota > Metazoa > Chordata > Testudines > Trionychidae > Pelodiscus > Pelodiscus sinensis. The sequence goes on along the minus strand of NC_134728.1, from coordinate 8,219,992 downwards.
CTACAGAAGATTTAGGCCCAGAACTTCAGCCCCCAACAGGCCCAGCTGACATACCCATTGCAGACTGTGGCTGCAATGGCAGGCCAGGAATTTGCTAGAACACTTTAAAGATCTCTTCTCCTCCCTCCTGGGCTGAACCCATCTGGTGGCCCACCAAATCTGGGTAACTCAGCCAGCTAAAACCTCAACACAAGAACTATCGAATTCCTGAGAAACTCAGAGGGACCCTAGAACAGGAAGTTTGGGCCATGTTAAGCTTGGAGGTTATTGAAGAATCCCAAAGCCCTTGGTGCAGTCCGGTAGTCCTCGTACCAAAACCTGATGGCACCATCCACTTCTATGTCAACTTCAGAGCTGTGAATGCAATCTCCCAGTTTGACACACATCCTATGCCATGCGTGGATGAGCTCCTGGACTGGCTTGGGAAAGCTCGATACATCAGACTTAACAAAGGGCTACTGGCAGATACTGCTTACAGAGGACTCACAAGAGAAGATGGCTTTTTCCACCCTGCTAGGACTCTTCTAGTTCATAACTATGCCCTTTGGGCTCCAGTGGGTGCCAGACACTTTCAGTGTCTAATAGACCAGGTACTGCAGCACTGTGCACAATTCTCAGCGGCCTATCTAAGGGTATGTCTACACTAGCCCCCTAGTTCGAACTAGGGAGGCTAATGTAGGCATTCGATGTTGAAAATGAAGCCTGGGATTTAAATATCCCGGGCTTCATTTGCATCTTCCCGGGCACCGCCATTTTTAAATGTCCCTTAGCCTCGTTCCACGAGGAGTAATGGTAGTTCGAATTAGAGATCCTAATTCGAACTACCTACTCCATGCCACATGTAGCTGCGGGCACGGAGTTTGAACTAAGGGACATTTAAAAATGGTGGCGCCTGGGAAGATGCAAATGAAGCCTGGGATATTTAAATCCCGGGCTTCATTTGCAACTTCAGATGCCTACATTGGCCTCCCTAGTTCGAACTAGGGGGCTAGTGTAGACATACCCTAGATGACATAGTCATCTTTAGTGAAGATTGGAAATCGCATTTGACCCACATTGCAGCCATTCTACAAGGGTTGTGAGAAGCAGGGCTTACCGCCAATCCCAAGAAATGCAAACTGGGTATGCAGCAGACCAAGTATTTGGGATATCTGGTGGGAAATGGAAAGGTACAACCTCTCCAAGACAAGACAGACGCCATGGACAAAACTCCAGTTCCTACAACTGAAAAGCAGGTGTGTGCCTTTTGGGGACTGGTAAGCTATTACCGCCGCTTTATTCCCCGTTTTGTGCCCTGGCCGCTCTGTTATCAGATCTTACCAAAGCCTCAGCACCAAATGTGGTAAAGTGGATCCCCGAATGCCAAAAGGTGTTTCAAACCATAAAAGACATTCTGGAACAACTAGTGCTCTGATGCCCTGACTTCTCCCAACCATTCATCTTGCATACGGATGCTTTGACAGTAGGTTTGGGGGCAGTGTTATCTCAGAATTTCTAGGGAGTGGAACACCCTATTCTGTACTTAAGCAAAAAGCTGCTCCCACGGGAAACTAGATACTCGACTGTAGAATGAGAATGTCTAGCTATTCAATGGGCAGTAGTAGTGTTGCCCTACTACTTATTGAGAGCCCCATTTCACCTCATCACAGACCATGCACCATTAAAATGGCTCCAAGACATGAAGGATACAAACCCCTGGATTACATGGTGGTATCTAGCACTGCAGCTGCATGCCTTCACAGTGGAGCACCGACCAGGGTCCCAACATAGGAATGCAGACTTCTTCTCCAGGGCAGCTGCAGATACTGATTGTGGTACCCTGCCCGAACTTCTCTGAGGGGGGAGGAGTGTGATGGGGTGGACAGAGCCCGACCTTCCCGCTGGAGGCCTTTCAGCACCCTGGCCAGCAGCAGGAACAGTGGAGAGGTCCTCCAAGCAGGGCAGAAGGGCAGCCTGCTCTGCAGCAAATCAGGATACAGCAGTCTGCTATATAAGGAGCTGCTAAATGAAGGCCAGGCAGTTCCATCCTGGAGCTCAACCTGGCCAGACCTCTGGGCTGACTGGTAACATCAGCACCTGGGCCAGCTCCGAGTGGACGCTGGTCCTTTTCAACTAAGCAAGGCTAGATCCTTTAACAGAAGGCTAGCCTGTGACAGCGTGGAAGATGCTGTTCCCCGAGCAAAGGGGAACTCTGCACCTTTTGACCACTGATTGGACTGTACCTCACCTTCGAGCGAGTGGGGTAATTATTATGAGCCCCCTTGTAGCCACCAAGGGGCGTTCACCAATGGCACTGAATGAACCTGTTACACATAAACTGCAACTATGAGATCCTTTCCCTATGATAACAGAAAAAGTATTTCCAATAAAATGTTGTTACTGTAACTTATGTAGTTCATTCACCACACCTTTTCTTATCAACAAATGAGTTAAATGTAAATGTGTTTTGTAAGCACATCACTAGCTATGTTACTTTTCTCTTATATATTACTTTAAGAAATTATTTCCAATAAAATATGCTATGTTAATGTCATTGACATAGTTCATTCATCACACCTTTTATTATATTTTCCCCAGCCTACACTGGGTATTTCTGCTAGTTATCTATAAAACATTTTGAGTGCTGCCTTCTTCCTCTACTTCTAGCCTCACCCCTCTCTGTATGGGATTGGCTCTTCAAGTTCTCCTTTTCCATTCATTCTGTCTTGAAGCAGTTCCTTAGAAACTTTGCAGCTAATCCAATCCTATTGTATAATATCTGCTAATCTACTTTGGGGGTCTTTCAACCCTTCTCAAACCGTTCACTTCACAACGTAACACCATTTCCTAGATATCCTTTTGATCTTCTTTTCACATGCCCAATCCATTGAAGCCTGGATCTCCACATGTCTATAATAGGTATGTAAAGGGGTGACTACCCCACTCTGGCAAGGAAGAGGTTTAAAAGAGGCGGGAGGGAGCTTGCGCAAACCCCTCCAATGAGAGAGAGACTTATAGAGAACCAATCAAAGGTCAGCTTGCTGGGGCAGCTCCATTTATAAGGAGCTGCTCAACAGAACAGCACGCAGTTGGATCCAGACCAGCAAAGGGGAAAGAATGGCTCCCTGGATGAGAAGCACTTTGGGTGGAGCAGTGCAGTGCTGGGCAGTCTCAGGGGAGCTGGAGAGAAGCCCCAATCCTGATGCCTTGATACAGTGGCCAAGAAAGTTCAGGGGTCACAGGGAAGAGGCCCAGGGAGCAAAATAGGGCAGGACAAGGATGCCAGCAAAGGATGCCCATGGATTTGGGCCTAGAGTAGTGAGTGAGCCTGGGTCCTCCCTTCCTTTTTGTATCACATTGGAGCATGGCCTTTCAGACTACAGCTTGCCCCTGAGGCAAGGGGCTAAACTTTGAGGCTGTAGTTGGCTACAATGAGAGGAGTAAGGACTGGTGACTGCTGATGCCCCCAGAAGGGGGCAAGAACAGAGTAGTGGGCACTGCCTGAGGAGGACACCCACAGTCCAGGGAACAATGTGGGTCCAGAGCCAGAGGGTGGAGACAGAAGCATGGAATGATGATGAGTGAAACACTAACCAGAAGGCGACAGATTCAATGGTCAGCGCTAATTCCTGGTGTGGCCAGTAGGAGGCGCAACCATGATGAGTCAAATCAGCTATATGGTATCACCCTCACACTTCCCCTAATTCATTCATCCCAAACTTGGTCCATCCTGGTACCTCCAAGTATCCATCTTAACCTTTTTGTTTCCACTGTATTCAAGATCTGCCTCCCATCACTTCCTCAGGGTCTCACATTCAGAGCCATACTTTGAGTAGCAAGTGCTGCTTGTAATAACAATATAGCAAAATGCAAGGTTTTCAGACAGACCCATGCAGCTGGGGAAATCGTGAGCTAGGCTTCAGCATTTTACATTTCAGATAAAAATCCCTAAAAAACAGAGATTTATAGCGGATCTGCAGTGTAAAAAAAAAAGTAACAGAGACTTACACCTGTGCTGATCAAGGCAGGAGAGATTAAGGAGCATTAAGAGTTCCTGAACTAACCCCATCCACCCCAACATTGATCCTACTGGGGATTAAATGATTTGCCCCTGAAAAAATGGGATGCAAAGCAATAAAATCCAAGCAGCAGCCACTGACAGTGAAACTTCTCCAGAAGGTAGAGGAAGGAATTTGGCTGAAAAAGAAAGTAGATATCCGGCATGGGTGAGAGAATTCACAAGCATTTTAGATTGCCCCAGCCCATCCTCAGCCTTCTGTGATCTGCTGGTGTGTTCTGAATGTGTAGTGAATATCTGCTTCAGAACTAATGACCTGACACCCCTAGTGCATGGGCTTCTTGCTTCCTTCAATATGAGATTCCATGACTGTGATGTAGAGGAAAAGGTTCAAATATTACCATGCTCAATGTGCCAGCGAGCCTGTTCTGAGGAGTTTAAGATCAAAGCTCATGGCATTTAGTGGTAAACTAACTATAGGCCAGGGACAACACAGTCGGGAAGGTTGAGTTAAGATACTCCACTCCCGTTATATTAATTAGGTACCTTAAACTGATGTTTCTGCATGTTCTCTACAGCGAGAGACTGACAGGAGCAAACAGTCCTGTCGACTTCTGACTCTTTGTGAGGAGCAGGAGTACCGGTGCTGATGGGGGCACCTTCTGAGTTTGATTTAGCAGGTCTTTACTAGACCCGCTAAATAAAACTCCAGATCAATCATGGCAGCATTGCTCTTTTGCATAGTGAAGACATGGCCTAAGAAAGATGAGCCACATCTCTGCATTACAGGATAACGTGAAGTTAATAGCCACATCTACACCTGAATGGCACCCAATAGCCTCTGTATTCACCCTACATAACAGAGATGAGCACCCTTTTTGATAAACTGCAGGAGGGGCCAAATTCAGCCCTAATTCCAGGGGATCTGTCTTCTTATTTAGTATTTACATTAGTCTAGCACTCAGAGCTCTGCTTAGAATAGGGACTCCATTGTGCTAGGAGCTGTCCAAACACATACAAAGAACCAATTTCTTCTCTAAGGAGCAGACGATCCATTTAATCTAATGTCTTTGGCTGACCTAGTTAATCTATCCACCCAGGCAGTTATAAACAGAGCTATACTCCACAGGAAAGGCAGCCTGGCCTAGTGCATAGAGCATGGCATGGGAATGAGGAGGCCTGGCTCTGCTACTAATCTGCTGTGCGACCTGAAGCAAGTCACTTCCTTTCTTTGTTTCCCACTCCCGCTCTTTCCCTAGCTAGCATGGTCTATGCATGTACAGCACCACACACTCGGGCCCTGATCTCTGCTGGGACCTCTAGGTGCTACTACAATACAAATACAGGTTGCACTTTTCTAGTCCAGCACTCTCGGGACCTGACCAGAGTCAAACCAGAGAATTTGCCAAACCAGAAGAGATCAATATTGTCTAGCAGCATTACCAACACTGCCACTGCTTGCTGGGCTCATAGAAGACTTTTAGGGGTCAATTAGAGCTAAATAACAGCACAGAAGACTGGGAGCCAGAACTGGTGGCTGTAAACAAACTTCCTGGGACCACGGGAAACTTGGCCACACCCATGATAAGTGGGCATCCAGCTAACTGAAATCACGCAGGACAATAGATGTTGCCAGACCAGAAAGTGCTGGACTAGAGAGGTTCAGCCTGCACTAGTCATTAGAGCAGGCTGGGAGAATTCCAGTGAAACTTTTTTGCCCGCACTTGCAGATTTGTCATAATCAAAACTTTCCATGGAGACGGGTCCATTTCAGCGAGGATCAGCCGGAGTCCTTTCTGCCACGCCACTCTTGCAACCTGTCAGGACTCTTGCTAGATCTGGGGACCCTGCATGTGGTGTGATGTGCCTGGAAGCCACGGGCCCCAAAATCATCACTTGTGGAAAAACTGCTTTTGCGGAAAAACTTGACAGGTGTCTACACTGGCCACTTGAATTTCCGCAAGAACACTGACGATCTCATGTAAGAAATCAGTGCTTCTTGTGGAAATACTATGCTGCTCCCGTTCGGGCAAAAGCCCTCTTGCACAAGAGGGCCAGTGTAGACAAAAATGCTTTTGCACAAGAGGGCCAGTGTAGACAACGCAGTATTGTTTTGAGCAAAAAAGCCCCAATGGCGAAAATGGCGATCGGGGCTTTCTTGCACAAAACCACGTCTAGATTGGCACAGACACTTTTCTGCAAAAAGTGCTTTTGCGGAAAAGCATCCGTGCCAATCTAGACGCTCTTTTCTGCAAATGCTTTTAACGGAAAAACTTTTCCATTAAAAGCATTTGCGGAAAATCATGCCAGTCTAGACGTAGCCCCAGAGTTTCAAGGATCCCGGTGTCTGGGGCAGGCTTCCAAGTGGACGGCTCTGGTGCCAACACTCCATTCTCTTTCGCTGGTAACTTAGGAACAGTCGATTTTCAACCCAAGTCAGAACAAAACCAGATTTTGTTCTATCAGAAGTTCTCCATAAATGGAAACAACCTTTCTCCAGCAGCTCTAGTTGTGAGCTCTTTGCTGCGATACTCTGGCACCAAATTCACCTGGGAAGAGTTTGAGTAAACATGCATATAACCCCAAAGTTAATTTCAGCAGGGAATTGCCAGTAAACCCTAGAAATGTGTGCCTTGGTGGTTTCCCAAGAGAAAACTCCCAGCTATGAATTTTCATATTCATTCCTTATTAATGAGACTGAGCAAGGCAGCACTGAGTTGGATGTCACCCCTGGTAATTAGAAGTGACCTCCCTCTTGCTGCTGGATGAAATAGCTCCACATGGTAAGCTATAAAAAATATAAGCCCCAATTTTCCAGTTGGAATTGGTGACTGTTAATGCAGCCCCGTTGGTGCTTAGCATTTCAGCAGTGGCTTTTCTCTGTTTAATTTAACCTGGATGCAATAAGCAAAGAAGAATAAAGCAGCTGGAGACACGGAATCAATGAACATACCCTGCAGCTGAAGTATGTGCAGAGACTGCTAAGAGTATCTTCATTCGCTATTCACACATTAAGAGCATTCATATGGTTAGTTCAGAAAAGTCCTTTGCTCCATGCATTCATTGTGAGCCCTGATCTGTGGATTTGGGACTCTCCCAGGAAGCTCACAGCTTCCATGTGTCACATTACCCTTAGCTAATAGGTGGGTGCTAAGAGAAAGCCAGCAGCAACCTGGAGAAGAAACTGTGAGACGACGGCTGGAGAGGGAGAAGGCCATTATCCTTAGTGTCTTCTTTAGTGGGAAGCAAAACAGCATCTCAATTCTTTTTTGCAACCCAAACAGCATAGCGCAGCTAGAGCGTGACTCGTGATTCCTGATTGCCAGCATGTTATCTGAATCCCATTTTTACCTGAATGTAGTGGGGCAGCTGCCCCAACCTGGCAAGGAACATAAGAACATAAGAACGGCCGTACTGGGTCAGACCAAAGGTCCTCCTAGCCCAGTAGCCTGTCTGCCGACAGTGGCCAGCACCAGGTGCCCCAGAGAGGATGGACCGAAGACAATGATCAAGTGATTTGTCTCCTGCCATCTCTCTCCAGCCTCTGACAAACAGAGGCCAAGGACACCATTTTATCCCCTGGCTAATAGCCTTTTATGGACCTAACCTCCATTAAATTATCTAGCTTCTCTTTAAACTCTATTATAGTCCTAGCCTTCACAGCCTCCTCTGGCAAGGAGTTCCACAGGTTGACTACACGCTGTGTGAAGAAGAACTTTCTTTTATTAGTTTTAAACCTGCTACCCATTAATTTCATTTGGTGTCCTCTAGTTCTTCTATTTAGGGAATTAATAAATAACTTTTCTTTATCGGCCCTCTCCACACCACTCATGATTTTATAGACCTTTATCATATCCCCCCTCAGTCTCCTCTTTTCTCAACTGAAAAGTCCCAGTCGCTTTAACCTCTCCTCATATGGGACCCGTTCCAAACCCCTAATCATTTTAGTTGCCCTTTTCTGAACCCTTTCCAAGGCCAAAATATCTTTTTTGAGGTGAGGAGACCACATCTGTACACAGTATTCAAGATGTGGGCATACGATAGTTTTATACAGGGGCAGTAAGATATTCTGGGTCTTATTTTCTATCCCTTTCCTAATAATTCCTAGCATCCTATTTGCCTTTTTGACAAATTAAAGGAAGGAATTAAAGGAAGTAGGAAGGAGCCGGTGCAGAGTCCTGGCCAATCATGGAGGGGCTTTTAAAGAGCCAACCAGAGGGCAGCTGACTGAGGTTGCTGGGTTTATAAGGAGCTGCTCAGCAGATTAAACAGTTGGGTTCCTGACTAGGGAGGGTGCATCACCTGTTCCCTGAGACGCATTGTAGAGCGGTGCTGGGCAGGCTAAGGTGAGAGAGAGGCAAAAGTTCCAGCCTGATATCTGCAGAGGTCATGAGGGAAGAGGCCCAGGGAACAAGGAAATAGTAGAGGAGGACAGGAGATGGCTGCCGCCAGAGGGTCCCTGGGTTGGAACCCAGAGCAGTGGGTGGGCCTGGATTTCCTCCTTCCCCTTGCCACCTGGACATGGCCCATACAGCTCCTGAAGGAGAGGGGCTAGGCTTTAGGGCCACAGTTGGCCACAGTAGCAGATGAAACTGGGTACTGCTGATACCCCCTGGAAGGGGCGCCTGGCCTATACAGACTGTGGCTTGCCCCTGCGGTAGAGGAGTTAGGCTTGGAGGCCACAGCTGGCCACAGAGGCCGTTGAAGCCAAGGACTGTCGATGTAACCCCAGAAGGGGACGACAGACCACTGTAGTAGGCACTGCATGTGATCAGTATCCCAAAGAGGATGCCACGGTCTGGGAGTGCGAGCCTGGAGCACGGATAGGGGAGACACCAGCCAGGAGGAGGTGCCCTGCTGATGGTCAAATTCATTTCCTGGAGCTACCAACAGGAGGCGCTGCAGCGGTAAGTCCTGCCCTGTGACACGGAGAGAGCCACGTGCATTCCTTGATGGCAAATGGAGGGATGTTCCACTAGCTGAGATACAGGTGAGAGGATTATTCTGGGAGGGGTGGGTGAGATTCTGTGGCCTGCACTGTGCAGGGGGTCAGACTAGATGATCATAATGGTCCCTACTGACCTTAAAGTCTATGAGTCTATGAGCTGAATCCAACACGTTGCATAGACCCATCAGCTAGTGTTCCACCACCAGCATCATCCCATCTGGATGATGCCTGCTGATCCACCCCCCTGCACATGCAGAAAGCAAGCATAGTGGAGTTCAATGTTGCTACAGCACGTGTATGGTCTTTGAAAGTCTGTTGAAGAACTGTGATAAAGAAAAAAATGCTATTGCCACGGAAGACCAGCCTGAACCTTGACCAGCCCTCAGCTAACTGCTCATATGGCAAGCTTCCATAAGACAGAGAAAAGTGAGCTCTGAGTGTTGCATCTCTGAACCAGAAAGAGAAGGGAAGGGCTGATGGCTAGGATTTCCCATGCCCTATTTCCATGCCCTATTCCTGCAGCCACAGGAGGATCCTAAAGTTTTATTCCCCAGCTCGCAGATATGAGTTGCTCCATGGTAGTAGGTACCATGGGTGGATGAATCTGATTCTCGGGGTCTTAAAATCTCACTAGCCTATAGTGAGTGTTTCTGTTCTGCAGGAATTGAGTGCTTTGCAGTGGGACTCCCTCCGCCAGGCAGGTGGGAATTAAAAGTCTCAGTAAGCTCCCAATGACTCCTTGACCCAGACCTTCTCCCTGCAGGGAGGTAGGAAGGACAGTGGTGGAGCTTCAAGGGTGAGGACTTCTGGGAAATTCTAGCCCTAAGCCGCACAGAACCCCAACCAGTGCTGCAGAGCTCCAGGCCTGGGACACGGGTGTCTAGACCATCAGTCCTTTCTGGCAGCCCAGACTTCACTATGACGCTGCATTTCTCCCCTTCCATGGTGCTTGTCAGGCTATTAAACTGTGGCAGCACCTTGGGGCCTTGCCAGTAAAGGGCCGAGAGGGGGCTTACTCCTTCCCTTATTATGGACCCTCATTTAATCTTTGTTTGTGTTGTGCTCTCCTGCCCAATGGGAGCCCAGGGCAGACGTGAGAATGGGACCTGGAGATCCCAGATTTAGTCCCTGGAAACTTAAAGCTGGAGGAAACGCGGGGTGTTTCAGCTGCCTTTTACGCCTGGTATAAAGGACTAGCTACTGTGGCTAGTTGAAGGCAGAAAGTTAATGACCTTTGTGGCTCCATTCCCTTCCTCCCTGGCTAAGTAAGGGGGGGAAAGGAAGTCACAGATGGAAACACACATACAAAACAGTACGAAATGGTACGATGGTGGCTAATCATAGATGATGAGAACTGGAAGGGACCTCACAAGGTCATCAAGTCCAGTCCCCTGCCCTCACAGCAGGAACAAGCCCCATCTAGATCATCCTTGACAGGTGTGTGTCTACCCTGCTCTTTAAACATCTCCAATGAGGAAGATTCCACAGCCTCCCTTGGCAATTTATTCCAGTGTTTAACCACCCTGCCAGGAAGTTTTTCCTAATAAGAACATAAGAATGACCATACCGAGTCGGACCAAAGGTCCATTTAGCCCAGCATACTGTGTTCCTACTGTGGCCGATGCCAGATGTTCAATCTAAATCTCCCTTGCTTCAACTGAAGCACTTAGAGCTTTGAAAAACATCCTAGAGGTAATCTTCTGTCTTTACCTCACAGGGTATGTCTATGCTACAGAGTTTTGTTGGAAAAATAGCCATTTTTCCAACAAAACTTGAGGAACATCCACACTGCAATTGCATTGTTCTGCAAGAAAATCAAAGGAACAGAGGGGTTTTTCCAGCATTGGTATTCCTCGTTCTACAAGAAAGAAGCCTTTTTGCAAAAGAGCTCTTCTGCAAAAAGGCATGTGTGGACAGGGAAGAGGGAATTCTTTTCAAAAAGGAGGAAAGAGGGGAAAAAAGCACAGGTGCCCTGGTGGTCATTCTGTCCATAGCAATCACAGTTTACATGCAAGAGAGTGACCATTCAGTCTGGATGCTCTCTTTCAAACAAGCAGATCACTTTTTCGATGCATTTTGCAGTGTAGATGCTCTCTTTCGGAAGAAGTTTTTTCGGAAGATCTCTTCTGAAAAAAGCTTCTTCCGAAAGAAGCCTGTAGTCTAGACATAGCCACAATCTAGTAAATCACATTCTTGTATCAAACTTCCTCTTGGCTTGCCTGTGAGTTTGACATGGATTAACTATAGTCTAAAATGTTGCCTTGTTTGGAAAGTGAAGTATCTTATGTTAGTGCTTTTGCTGCCTGAGCTCCTGTTTCCATTTAGCTGTCTTTTAAATGGAGAGAAAACCTATTACAGCAAGTTCTTTAAAACTGTGGTTGTGGTTTTATTTTTACTGGACCAGATACCATGCCTTGAGCTTCTTAGGCATTGCTTTCCTTGGGATGCCCTTGGGCTATCGTTTTTCTAGCTATGAATGTGCCCATCTATAGTCAAGGGTGCCCTCTTCTGGCGTAATGGAATACTGTATTTAAAGTATTCTTTATGGGGGAGGGGGAGGAAAGTTTTCACCAAACTACTGAATTAATGGGACCAAATGCTTTTGTTGTTGTCAATTAGTACTGCATTCATTTTTAGGGGTGTGTCTAAACTACATGGCTCCGTCGATGGGGCCATGTAGATGAGGCTGATCGGCAGAGGGAAATGAAGCCACGATTTAAATAATCGCGGCTTCATTTACATTTAAATGGCTGCCGTGCTCTGCCGACCAGCTGATGATCAGCTGTTTGTCGGCAGATCGGGGCAGTCTGGATGCACCGCGGTCGACAAGGATTTACCAGTTTTACCCGCGCCTGTCGACAAAGGCTTCTTTGTTGACCACGGTGTGTCCAGACCTTTGTCCAGACTCCGTCGATAGAGCCATGTAGTTTAGACACACCCTAGGATTCTTGCTATGGTGCACACTGATGCCTACAGCACTCTTGGGCAGCCCAGGACATCTGTGCCTCAGTTTCCCTTAATAGGCTTCCACTGAGGTTTTAATGTAGTGAACAGTGTCCCTTCAGGGGTCTCATTTATTTAACCCTCTGAAGCTTACCCTTCCTGCAGCTAGATTCAGGATCTGCCCATGTCTATATGGGTTCAAGCACGATGACCAGCAAACGAGCCTGCAGGCCTTGATCTCGGCCTCCTTCTGGAGTTGGTCCTGTTCCCAGCACCTGGGATGTGTTCCCTCTCTGGGCCCCCTCCCAGGCCAAGTCACTGCAGTTCTTCTCTGGAGCAGTGTGTATTTCCTCTGTGATCTGGACCACACGGAGCTAGCTGGTAAGGATCTTTTCCTGGGAGCAGGTTTCTGCAGGAGCTTGGCCCTGGTAGCTCTCACCTTTTCAGAACCTCTGCCCACTAGAGATCCCCTTCCTACGTGGGTCCCTGTTCTGGTGAGTGTGACACTGGTAGACCAGGTGCCGGCTCATGATAACGTCCTTGGACCTAACTGCACACTTACAGATGCATATCGAGAAACCAGTCTAGCTTGCCTGTGCATTGGCATTATCATAATAGAGAACAGCGTATTTAGTTTTTAGACTTTGTGAAAGGCTTGTTGGGGAGTCTGGACTGAGCCCTCATAACCCTTTACTACACCCATGTCTTCTTTAATTAATTAACTGCCAACCAGGCAATTAACTAGGCACAGGAGTATCTGGCTTGGCTCATTCTCCCTAACAGAACATGTTGCAGGTAGACTAGGTGCCTGGCCCCTCCAAGGGGGACCATGTGACAGACCCTAGCCATCAATCGAGACCCTATTGTGCAACAGGCTGCACGCACCTCTAACAAAAGATGATCCTGGCTCCCAAGGAGTTGCCACCTAAGTACAGTTCACGGTATAAACTGCACGCAGACGACTCACTAAATTGTTAGTGGTGGCAGTTGGAGGAATTCAGATAACAGAATACTCATGGGCAGTCCTGGCTTTACCAATGACCACTTGTTCTGTTAACAAAAGATATAAACATCTTAGAAAAGCAGGTGTAATGCCCAGTGCATAGGCCGATACAACACATCTTTATTTGGGTGAGGAAAAGGAGGCCTTGGTGAATTTGGTCAGACACACTCAGTGATACAATCATTCGTATTTCAAATGTTACATCCTATCTGGAAAATAAACAAGCACAAAAGCAATGGAGCAAGGCCTGGACTCAAAATAGCTATAAGGATATTTAGCACGTTTGGTTGGTAGAGCTCAAAGTACCTTGAAAAGCTTCATACGCATCATTCTCTTGATTTTACAGGAGGGCAGACTCAGGCCTGGGGAGGGTAACTTGCCAAATGTCATGTGTTGAATCAGCAGGGTGACCCTATTTCCCTATGGTAAAATTACTCGAGTACAAACATTCAGATTAACATCAGGTTAAATGAGCCCTGTTAGAAAGAAACACTGCCTAGCTGAAGTCTTATTGTTTACTTTTTTATCTTTACAGTTTGCATGGGGAGAGGTAACATGGACACATTTGCGTACTCACGCCCATCCCCATGTAAGAGATGACTGATGGACTCGACCCAACCTTCCCCACCCAGTGCTCCCCACCTCCATGCCTGGCTGGGTCCCACCGACAGACTCACATCTCCTGGTAGTAGTATTGGGGCTTCTCGAGGCAACATGTGCGGGGAGGGACACAGAGGGTCACAGATTTCTGTGGGGGTTCACACCAGAGCATGGCCAGGAGCCTTTCAGCACTGTGCAGAAGGGAAGGGATGGGAGCTGCTTCCAGTTGCAGGTGGGGCTGAGGGTAGGGATGACCTGACCCCTGGTTTTGCAGTGGTGCTCTCTTCCCTCCCGTCCTGCCCACCTGGAAGCAGCGTGTCCCTCCCTACCCACATGGAGTCGAAAAGCAGCTAACACCTCCACACCTCCAAGTTGCTGCTGGCCACCGACAACCCAGCCACCTTCTGTCCCCCGGGCTAAAGCATGGGCAGGAACGGGTTAAGCCCTACGGAAGCATTTTGCTCTAGGGCTCAGAGAATCTGTCTGCAGGGGCAGAGAGGTGGCCAGAGAGGTGGCCCAGCAGGGGAAGGTGCCTAGGGCACAGAGCAGCCCTGCACAAAGACAGAGGGTAGTGGCCATGTGTGAAGAGGCCAGGTACCCTTACCAGGGGGCTGCTGCAGGGCCAGGACACAAACAGGCTGGAAATAGTTTCCTCCCCCCACTGCAGAGCTGAGCCGAGCAGGGGGAGGGAAGAGACGTTTCCCCGGGCCAGTGCTAAGCTCTGGCACGTGCAGGGCTTGGCTCAACCTAGGCAGCACCCTGGGCAGAGGGTCTTGAGCTTCCCCTGGTGCCAGCCCAGCCAGCGGCAGTGGAGTGTGGGAGAAAGAGCCGGCCAGCCAGGCTGTTGGTGAGCGGAATGATCTGAGTGGGGGCTGGTTCTCTGCACAGCGTGGGGAGCAGGACACACCCCACCGGGGAAGGGGGGAAGGGGGGCAGCAGGCTGGAAGGTGAAGGGGCACAGCAGGGAGAGGGGAAGCAGGTAAAGAGCCAAGGGGTGGGCAGCACAGGTGGCACGTAACCGGCCCCTGCCAGCCCATACTCACCAACCACCACAGCAAGCAGCCGGGGCTGGGTGGAAACGGGGGTGGGGTGGGGTGGGGTGAGAGCCTAGTGGCCAAGGGCCTGCCCGCGGCAAGGACTGCACTCACAGACCAGCATAGGAGCGGCCAGCCCCACACACTGCAACTTTGCCTGACCACCAGCCTTGTCCTCCCCACTCCATCATCAGCCGTTGGACTCGCACCGCTGATGGGTGGGCGACTGGCAAGCAAGGATCTGGCCAGCAGCACTGTTGGGAGGGGGGAGAGAGAAAATACGGGACAACTGGCCCCTTTTAAAAAAATGTGGGGACACCTGGAGGAGAGCTTAAAAATGGGACCATCCCTTTAAAAACAGGACATCTGGTCACCCTGAGTCAGCATTGGAACACAGGCCTCCTAGCCCGGTGCCCTGCTTGCATTGCTGGCTCCCCTGGCGGCCCGGCTGATGGGCGCAGCGCTCAGGTGAGTGCCGCAGCGGGAGGGGAAGGGGGCGGTGACGTACACGGCCAGGGGGTGGGGCTGTCTACGTCACGGCCCCCCCCTCCCGCGGCGGCCCAGCTGGGGGGCGCACCACTCAGCGCCATGGCAGGAGGAGGAAGGGGGGGCGGTGACGTACATGGCCCCGTCCCCAGGCAGTGTACATCACCGCCCTGCCCCCCTTCCTGTCCCACCAGGGCTCAGCTGAGTGGCGCAGCACCAGCAGCCGTTTGCGGTCCGGCTGCGGCCAGTGGCTGCACACCCCCCCCCTTGCCAGGTCTGCTTCCCGCCCCCCCTTCCGTCCAGCCCCACGGCCCCCGATCCCCCCCAGCTCTGCTTCCCGCCCCCTCTTCCTGCTGGCCAGCCCCACAGCCCCCCGGATACCTCCCTCCTCCCCCCTGCCAACGCTGCGTCCCTCCCCCCTTCCTCCGGGCCTGCCCATCCTTCCCTCCAGCCCCACAACCCCCGATCCCCCCCAGCTTTGCTTCCCACCCACATTCCTACCAGCTCCGCCCCTCTTCCCCTCCCAGCGTGGCGCTCCGCCCCCCTTCCCCTCCCTTTCTGTGGCACGCTGCGCCGCTCCGCTGGACCCCAGCGGACCAAGCGGCAGCAAGCGCCCATTTGGGGTCCGCGCTGCACCCCCACCCACCAGGTCTGCTTCCCGCCCCCCTCCTCCCATCCAGCCCCACAGCCCCCGATCTCCCCCCCCCAGCTCTGCTTCCCACCCCCTCTTCCTGGTGGCCAGCCCCACAGCTCCCCGGACACCCCCTCCTCCCCCCCCGCCAGCACTGCTTCCCTCCCCCCTTCCTCTGGGCCCCCCCATCCTCCCCTCCAGCCCCACAGCTCTGCTTCCCACCCCCCTTCTGACCAGCCCTGCCCCCTTCCCTGCCCTGCATGGCGCCCCACCGCCTCCCCCTCCCTCCGTGGCGCGCTGCGCCACTCAGCTGAGCAGTGCTCCCGCTGGGCCCCGGTGGGGGAGCAAGCGGCAGCAAGCAGCCCTTTGGGGTCTGCGCTCCTTATGCGTGGGGAGCGCGGACCCCAAAGGGCCACTTGCCGCTGCTTGCTCCCCCGCCGGGGCCCCTCTGATCAGCGCAGTGCTGGGCCGAACCGCCACAGAGGGAGGGGAAGGGGGGCGGGGTGCAGACAGACACAGCCAGGGGCCGTGGCGGTGTACATCAGCGTTACAGACGCACAGACAATGGGCTACTATATATATGATACCAGACATTTCTATTTTCTCAATTTGTTTCCCAAACAGAAAGCTCAAATACTGGACTGTCCGGTTCAAAACCGGACACCTGGCAACCCTATTTGTATCCGCACGCTAGCTCACCAGTGCGAATGTGCCCACCGCCATTACGGCTTTGGTTCTCTGCCGTTCTTGGGTGAGTAAAACTTAACAGCAGGTGGACAAGAATCTTCAGGGTGGGGTCCCTAGATTGCAGACTTTTGTGGTGTTATCGCCTAGAACAGTGGTTCCCAAACTTTTCGGCATCACACCCCCTTTTTGATTTTTGAGAAACCCTCACCCCCTCCCCCCCCGAAAAAAAAATAGCAGCAAAACTTGTTGAGAAAAAAAAAGAACTGGCCGGGGACGAAAAACAAAAATAGCAGCAAAACTTGGGAGGGGGAAATTGATGGGGCGGGGAGGGGGGGAGGATTGGGTCACCTCGTGCCCTCCCTGGAATTTCTTCATGCCCCCCCAGTTTGGGAACCCATGGCCTAGAACAAGGTGCTTAGCCACTTTAATACAGCCAGTAGAGCCCCTGAAGGTGACCGAAGTTGGCTGAAGCAAATTTAAATGTGGACTTACAAGCCATAGGCAGCTGCCTGCGCACCTCCCTCACTGGCCTAGATTGTGTTCATGTTCTTTGAGTGTAACTAAGTAACAGTGGGGAGGGGTTACCAATGACTCATGGCGTGCAGTGTCAGGAGTTCCAACTGGGCGTGTGTTAGGGCGTGCACAGGATGCGTTGTTCCTAAGGTGAGTTGACATAGACACGTCATGAGAAGGCCACCGTTTTCCATTGGACCGTTCATGTCCTGAGTAGGGGGCCTGTGATCCCCCAGTCGTTTCTTCTGGAGCCTGCACTGTCGAGTCAGTAAGAAGCTATCTCAGGATGCACGGTTTCGAAAGGCAGGGTTCCCTGAGTGATCACTCTCAGCGTGGCCCTGTCAATAAGAACTTTGACTGTTGTCCTTACCCCTCACCTCTACTTGAGGTAGTCCAAGATAGTTCTAACCAGAGTGCCACGCAGTGGACTAAGCTTGAAGTTTTCACTGGGGTCTCTAGGCTTAATAATATTAATTACTTAATTAATTAACATCAAAATCTGTCATGGGGAAGGGAGGAATGTTGGCACAGAGAGGCACAGAGCCCCCACCATGAGGGAGAGAAGGGGAGAGAATGGTGGTGGGCAGGGATCAGCAAGGCCCTGAAATGCAGATGACCCATAGGAAGTTTGTGGGGGAGAAGAGAGGAATGCCAGGAGCCCCTGGTGTGGACAATTAACTCAGCCTACAGAAGCAGAACAGTGTTCAGCCCTCCAGTACTATTACGCCTCTTCCTTCCAGTACTTCTAGTAGTAACAGTAATAGAGGGAGCACTCCAGATTGCTTTTCTCGGAAAGCCACGAAAACTAGGCTGTTTTGGAATGAACTGACTTCCCTTTTCCCTCCACTAGATGGAGCAGTGAGACTGGATAGTTCCTTCTTTGGACTTTTTTCTTCAAAACTCAAAGCTGAGATGAACATTGAGAAGTACCCAGGAGGGCCTTAATGGACCGCATCAGTAATTTGCTCTGGGCCAGAGATGGGCCATTCATCCTCTGGGCTGATCATCCAGGTATTCTGTTAATCTCCTGTTCTACTGCTATGCCAGGCTATTGACCTCGGAAATGGAGGGCATATCTGCAGCAGTGGCATCATCAGGAAAGAAAAGTTGCTGCCGTGGGCAGCTGCACATTTGTGCAGCCGATATTTTAAGCAAGTTTCATTTTCACTCAGAAAATGTGATTCTGAATGGAGGTCCTATTCTTCAAGGTTTGTCAATTTTGTGGGTTTTTTCAGGGTTTATTTCTTAGTATTTTTTGAGTTTTATGGAGATGTCAAAAATGGGACCACAAAGGGTTTTTCTCTTTGTATAAATTGCAATGGGTCATGTCTATTATATACTGTAACGCGTGGTCCCTTTATAAAGCTCCCTGGTGCGCTTTAAAGCAATGAGGGAACCTTTAGTGTGCACCACCAGGGTATACATGGATCAATTCATATGCAACACGTTACAAACTGAAACTCTCTTAACCAGGATTCTCTGACCTGACAACATCCATGGTCTGGCATGGATGTTGTAGGACCAGATGTCCCGGAGGAGGCCAGTGGCAAGGATCCCTGCAGGGCCAGCAAGGCAGCGGGCTGTCCACAGCGACTCCATGGTCAGTGTGTGGCAGCAGGTCTGCCCAGCGGGGTTGGGAGACACATGTGGATTGGTGGGTCAAGGACCCATGGGGTGTGGATGCCCACTGAGTCCTAGAACCCCAGCACGGCATGCATGACTGCCCACAAGGCAAGGATCCCCAGCATAGCACGCACGGCTGTGGGATGAAACCCAGAGCCAGGGAAGCGATGGCTGCCCAGCAAGGTTGGCAGGGCAGCAGGGCCAGCAGGATGTGAGGAGCCAGCCAGGAAGCCAATGAGCTGGGGGTGGGGGGTGGGGGCCGACAGGGGGTCCAGAAATGACCTCGCTTGATCTAGCAAAATCCCTCATCTAAGACAGGTCTGGTCCTGAGGGTGCTGGACCAGGGAGGTCCTACCTGTAGTATACTTTAGAAATCACACTCCTGTCATCTGGGGTGTGTCTAGACTACAGGGTTTTGTCGACAAAAGTCCACTTTTGTCGACAAAACTATACCTGCGTCCACACTGCCTTTGAGTTATGTCGACATAACTTCGACAAAACTCAGCAGTTTTGTCGATGTATATAAACCTCATTCTACGAGGCATAACGCCTTTTATCTACAGAGTTCTGTTGATAGAAGGCATTATTGCATCTACACTGTCCTTTGCGTCCACACTGTTATGTCGACAAAGCGGCTTGCTTTGTCGACAGAACTGGATGTAGTCTAGACGCTCTTTGTCAACAGAAGCTTTGTCAACAAAACCCTGTAGTCTAGACATACTTCCAGTGTTTTTCTGGCATTTCTTAAGTAAACACTGATTCATTTTTTATTGGGGGGAGATGTTTTATCAGTTTTTTGGGGGGGATAAAACTGAAAATCAGAAGCCCTAATTATGAAGGAACATTTCTGGATGGAGCGAATGAGGAAATTCATGTTTGAAATATTTCTATATGCATGACTAGGCAGGAGGGCATAACTACTATTTATAGGCTGCTTCAGGGGGTAGCCGAGTTAGTCTGTACAGGATAAACTTAAAAAAACAATAAATAGTCTGGTAGCACTTGAAAGACTAACAAAACATGTAGATGGTATCATGAACTTCCATGCGTCATCTGAAGAAGTGGCCTTTGCCCACGAAAGCTCATGATACCATCTACATGTTTTGTTAGTCTTTCAAGTGCTACCAGACTATTTGTTGGTTTTTTAAGTTTATACTATTTATCAGAAAGAATTATTAAGACTCATGGGCTTTCTTCTCTACTACTTCTCAGCAAACGCCTCTGCTTTCACCGCCTGGTCTCAGCGTCCGAGGTGAAGAAGCTGTTTTCCCAACTGCTTAGCGCACGGTGGTCTTTTGCTGGTGAGGACTCACTCATGCAACGGATATGCTGATTTGTCAGAACAACATGCTTTATTTTGTCTATTTGGAGGCCATTCTTGAGAGAGCGCAGCTGTATGTGTGGCTGAGAGTTTTGGAAAAGAAGAAAGCCGGCATGCACTTTGCAATTGCTCATGGTGTAAATAACACACGCTACAGCCAGAATACACCAGAACTCCATGTCACTGAATTCTCCTCCAGGCAAGCTGATCTTCAAGGCCCCAGAACTGTGCAATAGTTTGTCAGAGGGGCAGCATTGGTGTTGGCAGTAGGACATAGTTGGTATTCAAAGAAGAGACAACATTATTCTCATTTTATATTTGGTTAGAAGTGAGGTGCAGAGAGCACACAGTGAGACTAAGGCAGAGCTCGAGGAAGAACAAATAAATCTATGAATCAAACCCCCAACTCTCTGGGAATTAAAAAAAAAAATCTATTCCCAAGGTTCAGCGTGGTTGAATGCAATACATCAATTTAACTTCAAACATTTAAATAAAAGACATTGGGATGTGAACTAAAATGATCAACTCACGCTGAAAATAGTCTAGTAGGGAAGCTTATAAAACCCCAACCCATAAATATGACATACATTTATAAGGCTACATCTATGCTGCAGGCTTCTTGCGCAAGAACTGTTTTGCGCAACAGTTCTTGCGCAAAAGGTCTTGTGCAAAAGCGCGTCCACACTGCCATGTGCTTTTGCGCAAGAGCCTCCATAGCAGTGTGGACGTTCTCTTGCGCAAGAAAGCTTGATGGCCATTTTAGCCATAGGGGTTTCTGGCACAAGAAACCCCTGTTGCCCATCCACACTGCCTTCTTGCACAGGAACTCTTGTGCAAGAGGGCTTATTCCTCGTGGGGAGAGGAATAACTCTTGTGCAAGAAACCCTCTGTACTGTAAGTTTACTTGCGGAGCATCTACACTGCACATGCATTCTTGCACAAGTTTTTGCGCAACAACAGCTGTTCTTGCGCAAGAAGCCTGTAGTGTAGATGTAGCCATGACCTTTCTTTTGCAAAGACTGTTTGCTGCTATTTTTCACGTCCAATGTATTTTTTCCCCTGGTCGTGTACCTTATGTTATACACACTCATTATCTTTGAAGGAAAGGATTTTGCACTAAAAGGGGAAGAGGATCTGCCAGGACACAGATGAAGCATCAGGGAGATGAAATGAGAATTGAGTAAAAAGTTCCTTCTGAGATCAATGTCTAACCTCAGCCAAATGTACGGAGCAAGCTTGGGATGCCTTTGCTGTTTGGGTAGAGCAAGGGTATCCACATGCTACCCTGTTGGCTTTTGAAATGTGATTTCTGACTTAATTTATTAAGTGCTGTCAAGGTGGCTGCATTTCTCTTTAAATATAAAACCCCACCAGGAGCTGCACGCATGCAAGGGTTGCTTAAAGCAAACAATGTGCACGTATCATGCCAAGTCCAAGAAATTGTGGCTGTGCTCTGCATGATCTTTACATCATATACACGTGACGTGTGAATTTCTTTCTGCCCTGGGAACAGAGAGGGATGGAGAAGAGATGGGCTGGTATGTGTGGAACAAAACCAGAGGGGACGTCAAATGAAACTAAGAGGCAGACAGATGGTTTAATGGAAAGGGAGAGAGAGAATGTAAGCAAGAAAGCCGAGGGGAAGAGGTGAAGCTGAGACCAAGACCATTATTTCTTGGAAATCAGACACCTTACAGTTCAACTGGTTGAAATGAGAAAACAACTCCAGGGCCAATCCAGCCCATCAAACAGCTTCAGCCAAAAACAGTGTAAAGTTCCAGCTGCTTCGACTTGTGAAATTTTGGTGGGGCCTGGAATGGGGGGTCCAAGTCCCTTCCCCCTCCCTGCCTAAGGCTCTGTGAGGGAGTTTGGGTGGGAGAGGGGGGCAAGCTCTGGACAGGGGCAGGCTCCGGGAGGAAGTTTGGGTGCAAAAGGAGGTTTCGGGTGCAGGCTCTGGGATGGAGTTTGGCTACTGAGTGCAGGCTCTAGGCTGGGGCAGAGGGTGAGGGGTGCAGGTTGTGGGAGGAAGTTTGAGGTCAGGAGGGGTTGTGGGAGCGGTGCAGGAAAGCATGTAGGATTTGAGCTGTGGAGGGAGATTGGGGGCAGGAGAGGGTGCAGTGTGGGAAGGGGTGTAGGATTCAGGCTGTGGAGGGAGTTTGGAAGTGGGAGGGGGTATGGGTTGAGGAGGTTGCGCTTACTGGGACACCTCTGGCAGCAGCTCCTAAGTAGGGACAGTAGGGGTGGGGGTCTCTGTGTGTGCTGCCTGCAGGCATCATCTCTGCAGCTCCCCTTGGCTGGAGGGGCACTCGGGGCAAGGCAGCGCCCAGAGACACCCGCAGGTGATGCAGGGACCTGCCAGGAGCCATGCGCAGAGACATGCGCACACACACCTGCCCAGGGGCTGCACGCAGGCCTGCTGATGGGGGGAGGGCAGTAAAGGGGGCAATTGCTCCAGGGCCGGGGATTGAAAGGGGGCGGTGTGGTGGCGGCCAGAGCCCCAGGCCTTTTAAGTCACCACCGGAGCTCTGAGGGCTGCGGGAAAGGGGCCCCACCACACTCCAGGCTGTGCTGAGGTCTGGCGGCTCCTGGCCCCGTCCCTGTCCCCTCTGTTCAAGGCCTCTCCCCTTCAGAACCGTTTCCCTCCCCCCCCACACACACACTTTGCTCAGGGGCTGGGCCGTAGGGACGTTCCAGCAGCCATACACAGAGCCAAAGCCAGCAGGAAGCTGCTTTACCCCTGCTGCGCTGCTGCTGCCCTTCTAAATTGCCCAGTGACAGCAGGCAGAGCCAGCCCCCCCCCCCCCCCGGGGGAGGTGCATAGGAGTGGCATGCAGGGCTGGGGCACAGACCCGGCCCCCAACTGTGCTGGACCTGGGCCTGTAGAAGAGGAATATTCCTGGCGCTCGGGCACCACGGGCCCATGTAGCTGTCTGCTTTGCAGCCCAGTGCCAAGCTGAAAAGAAAGAAGCCAGGCCAGGAAAAGGCCGTCTCACCTTCCCTTTCAACTGTATAAGGAAAATGAAGCAGAGCAACGTGGGGAGGTGGAGCTGAGAGCTGGGCTGCTATTTCTCGGAAATCAGACCCCTTATGGTTCAGCCACTTGAAACGAGAAAACAATTCTGAGTCCAGTGTAGCATAATTACCATGGGGCACCATTTAGGGGCTGTCTACAGGAACTATAGTCCCAGCCCTGAATTTTGTAGAGTCCAGCACTCTCTGGTACAGCAACATCCGTGGTCCGGTATGATTTTATTTAGTCAGATGTTCGCTTATCATGGGTGTGGTCAATTTCCTGTGGTCCGATAGTGTTTGTTTACATCCACCAGTCCTGGCTCTCTGTGTTCCGTGCTACTATTTAGCTCTGATTTGCTCCTAAATGTCTTCTAAGAGCCCAGTAAGCAGTGGAAGTGTCGGTCATGCTGCTAGATCGTATTGACCTGCCGTGGGTTGGCAAAATCTCTGGTTTGGCACCGGACAGGTTCTGAGAGTGCCAGACTAGAGAGGCTCAACGTGTACTAGGGATCTACTCACCCAAGTCCCAGATAGAGCTCTTAACTGCAATGCAGACTAAGGCTTGGCCACAATTTCAGTTAAAAGCACTTCAGCGGCTGTGCTTTAATCTGTTAAATGTAGACAGAGGCAAAAGAGCTAGGAGAGAGCACTCCCAGCGCTCCATGGAGACCACCTCCACGAGGGGAGTAGCTCCCAGTGCTGGCAATGTGGCTCCCGGTGCTGTAGTGTGGCGCTCGCTGGGGCTTTTCAGCACTATAACTTGCTGCACTTGATGGGGAAGGGGTGTTTTCACATCCCTGCGCCAGAAAGTGACAGAGCTGTACGGTGCCAGTGAAAACTTGGCTGGAGTGTGACGAGGATGACTTCAGAAACTGGGAGCAGCACAGTTTTTGTAGCAGAGAGTTTATTTATAAACAGAGACAGGATGATTTATGATAATAAAAGGCTGCCATTAAACTGAACCGAGGGTCATTAGATGGCCCTGCCAGCACTGTCAGGTACTCCAGTCAAAAGAAAGCCCACCCTTTGTATCCTAACAGGGGAGTTTTGTGAGGGAGTTGAGAGGTAGAGTTTGAGGTTGGGGGGTTCCTCTGGTGGCACAGTGGCTAAGGTACCTGATGCCAGAGATTGAGGGTTCAAGACCCACCCACCCTGTGGGGACAGCCAACCTTTGCACTGTTGGGATGAAGGAAGGATAAGGGGGGCGCAAAATGTAGGGAGGTTGGGGGGCTTCTCCGGTGGTGCGCTGGCTAAGGTAGATACACTTCACATTCTTTAAGCTTCTTTATACTAACACCAAAGCCGCTTGATTTTAAAAAGTCAAGAAAGGAATAAGGTCTAGGAGTAAAAAGAGAAGGCACACGAAAGCCCAGCATCCACTTTATTACAACCAATGTAGCCTATTGTTTACCTGCCCTGTGGGGAGGTGGCATAAGTGTGCATTCAGTGCAAGGAGCTTCCGGCCCTCAGAGACCATGTACGGAGACCACGTTGGCTAAGCTGCAGGAGCTAACAGAGGCAGAGAGGTACATAGAGGAGACTTTCCAGGACACAGTAGAATTATCCCTCCTTCCTCACCCCAGACAGCCTCTGTGCTGTTGAGGAGGGTGAAAGGGAAGGAGAACATCCAACTGGAGGAGAGAGAAATGGTCCCATAGTTGGGACTCTTCTTCCAGAGGATGTCATGGTATCCTCTGGCATTGGGGATACCTCTCTGGGGAAGGAACTCCAGTTATTAGAAAGAGGCAGGTATTATGAGGGATTTGATCATTAGAAACATAGCTGGGTTTGTGATGACTGGGAGAACCGCACGGTAACTTGCCTGCCTGGTGCGAAGGTTGCGGATCTCTCGAGACATCTAGATAGACTGGAATGGATTAACTAGGGAAGTAGTGGAGTCCCCATCCCTAGACATGTTTAACTCTCAGCTTGACAAAGCCCTGGCTGGGTTGATTTAGTTGGGATTGGTCCTGCCTAGAGCAGGGGGCTGGACTTGATGACCTTCTGAGGTCTCTTCCGGTTCTATGGTTCTATGATTCTATGACTTATGTGTAGTCTTGGGGAGAAGCTAGCAGTTGTGGTATTTGTTAGATACCGATGACATAGGGAAAGCTAAATGACAGGTCCTGGCAGCCAAATTTAGGCTGCTAGGTGAGGGTATGTCTACACTACAGAGTTAGTTCGAACTAACGGATGTCAGTTCGAACTAACTTTCCTAGGCGCTACACTAGCGCTCCCTTAGTTCGAACTTAATTCGAACTAACGGAGCGCTTAGTTCGAACTAGGTAAACCTCATTTTACGAGGATTAAGCCTAGTTTGAACTAGCTAGTTCGAATTAAGGGCTGTGTAGACCCTTAATTCAAACTAGTGGGAGGCTAAGGCTTCCCAGGTTTCCCTGGTGGCCACTCTGGCCAACACCAGGGAAACTCTATTGCCCCCCTCCCGGCCCCGGAGCCCTTAAAGGGCCACGGGCTGGCTACACAGTTTGTGCCAGTTGCAAGGCTGCCAGCACCCGTGCCAGCACAGCCTGCACCTGCCACAGGATGAGCCAGCCATCCGAGGGCTCCCAGCCCTCCACTGCTCCCCAGGACCAGCCTGGCGGCTCCCAGGAGCCTGCCCGGGGGCGCAAAAGGCGGGCGCCCACCTGGTCAAGTGCGGAGATCGTGGACCTCATTGAGGTTTGGGGGGAAGCCTCCAATGTCCACGATCTCCGCACTAGCCACAGGAACGCGGCCGTCTACGGACGCATGGCTGCCAGCCTGGCCGCCAGGGGCCACCAGCGCAGCCGGGCGCAGGTCCGCTGCAAGGTCAAAGACCTGCGGCAGTCCTACTCCCGGGCCTGCCAGCCAGGGGCCGACCCGGAGGCCTGCCCCCACTTCCACGCCCTGGACCGCCTCCTGGGGGCTCATGCCATCCCTGCCCCCCGAGACGTGATTGACCCCGGGGCAGAGGGACCGCTCCTGGAGACGGAGGAGGAGGAAGAGGGTTCTGAGAGCCAGGAGCCTGCCGCCAGCCTGCCCAGGACCCGGGACCCCTGAGGCACGCCACAGAGCCGCTCGCCTGTGTCGTCTGAGGCCGGGGAGGCGTCCACCTGTGAGTACCATCGTGTTCCCCTTATGTGTACGGGGGGCTGGGGCGAGAGGGAGCCCCAGGACCATGCGCCTGGGCCTTGCCCACCACGGAGCAGCAGCTGGGGATCCTGCAGGGGCCCTGGCCTTGCAGAGGGGAGCTGGGTTTCACACACCTGGGCCCCTGCGGTAATTGACCGCTGGTCTTGTTGCACCACAGCCACAGCACCTGGGACTGCAGGGCACACCACCTGCAGCAGCCGCCCGCGCCCGGTCAAGCAGGACAGCCAGGAACCAGGAGGACTACCAGAGGCGGCATCTCCGGTTCCTGGATCAACAGCTCCGTCTCCAGGACCACTGGGTCCAGGAGGACCTGAGGCTGCGCCGGAGGAGTCTGGAGGCCCTGGAGGAGCAGGGTCGTGCCCTGCGAGGCCACCTCCAGAGCCTGCTCGACCGCTTCCCATTCCCTGCTCCCCCTGCTCCCCCTCCTGCTCCCGCTCCCCCTCCTGCTCCCGCTCCTGCTTCCGCTCCTGCTTCCTCCACACCCCCTGTCCCTCCTGCCCCCCCCTCCACAACCATTTCCCACCGACGCCCCCGGACCCGCAGTGTGGCGAGACGGGAGAGGCAGCTGGACTCCCACCCCTGAGCTTTCCTTTCCCTTCCTCCCTTCCCTCCCCTTCCCTTCCAGCTCCCTCGTCCCAGGTTTCCCCCTCCCCCTCCAACCCTCATTCCTCTCTTCCCGCACCCAGTTATGTTAAATAAACAGATGTTTTTGTTTCAAAAACAGGTGTCTTTATTTTACAGTAGATAGGGAGGGGAAAGGGAAAGGGGGGTAGGGTGGAAGAAGGCCCCAGTGGGGCATGCAGGGAGAGGTCAGTCCTCCTCCTCCTCCACCAGGAAGCTCTCCCGCAGGGCTTCCCGGATCCGGACAGCCCCCCGCTGGGCTTCCCGGATGGCGGCGGTGCGGGGCTGACCGTAGTGTCCAGCCATGCGGTCAGCCTCAGCCATCCAGGCTGGCAGGAAAGCCTCCCCCTTTCGCTCACACAAATTGTGGAGCACACAACATGCCGCCACCACGGGAGGGATGTTGTGCTCGGCCAGGTCCAGACGGGTGAGGAGGCATCAAAAGCGGGCTTTCAGTCACCCGAAGGCCCCCTCCACCACGATGCGGGCCCTGGTCAGCCTGGCATTGAAGGCCTGGCGGGAGGGATTGAGGTGCCCCGTGTAGGGCTTCATCAGCCAGGGCTGCAGTGGGTAGGCGGCATCCCCCACCAGGCACACGGGCATGTCCACGTCCCCGACCCTGATGTGGCGGTCGGGGAAGAAGGTCCCAGCCTGCAGCCGCTAGCACACAGAGGAGTTGCAGTACACCCGGGCGTCGTGTGCTTTGCCGGACCAGCCCACATTAATGTCCGTGAACTGGCCCTGGTGGTCACACACGGCCTGCAGGATCACGGAGAAGTACCCCTTTCTGTTGACGTACCGGGACGCCTGGTGTTCCGGGGCACGGATGGGGATGTGCGTCCCATCGATGGCCCCCCCACAGTTGGGGAAGCCGAGGGCGCCGAAGCCCCGGATGATGGCGTCCGGGTCGGCGAGGCGGACCACCCTGCGGAGCAGCACCCAGTTGATGGCCTTGACCACCTGCAGAGAGAGACACAGCAAAGTGCCAATCAGTGGGGCGCCCAGGTGGCTGGAAGCGTGCGTGCCCTGGCAGTGCCCCGTGCCCCACTCCCGGAAGCAACCCCCCTGGCGGCGTGTAGTACGGCCGGGACAGCCCGACCCCACCAGTGCGGGGCGCTTTCGCCTCCTCCCTCCCCCCCTTTGTCCCTGGGGCGGCCCATCCCCTCCTAGCAGCCCCCCTCCCCCCCGGCTCGGTGGCCAACGAGTGCCGTACCTGCATGAGCACCGCTCCGACGGTGGATCTCCCCATGCCGAACTGGTTCCTGACGGATCGGTAGCTGTCCGGCGTGGAGAGCTTCCATAGGGCGATGGCCACCTGCTTCTGGAGGGGGATGGCGGGCCTCATGCGAGTGTCCCTTCTTTGCAGGGCAGGGGCGAGCCACTCGCAGAGCTCCAGGAAGGTGTTCCTCCTCATCCTGAAGTTCTGGGTCCACTGTCGGTCCTCCCAGCGCTCCAGGACGATGAGGTCCCACCAGTCGGTGCTGGTGTCCAGACGCCAGACACAGCGGGGCACGCCGGTGCCGGGGCGCCGCCACGGCTCCTCCACGGCCCCCAGGCGGAGAGGCAGGGGGCTGATGTTCACCAGGTGGTGCCAGGCAGCCTCGAGGCATTGCTGGCAGGCTTGCAGCAGCAAGTCCAGAACGTGCACCAGAAGGTGCAGGGCGAGCCGTGGCTCCATGTTGCCACCTGCGGCGGCCCCCCCGAAGGGAAGCACCGACACAGACGGGCACAGAGACCAACGCTTTGCTGTCCCTCGGCGAGGTTGGCAAGCAAGCAGGAAAAGCTGAGAACCAGCTGTCCAGGAGGGTCCCTTTAAGCTCGAGCCTCAGATAGCCTCAGACAGCAGCCACACAAAGCAACTACTGACCTGATGCCCTGCCAGAACCGGTTTCAGCTGCCCTTAAATGCCCCCCTGCGTCCAATCAGTGTGGACGTGCTAGTTCGAATTAGCAAAACGCTAATTCGAACTAGTTTTTAGTTCTAGATGCGTTAGTTCGAATTAGCTTAGTTTGAATTAACTAATTCGAACTAAGTTAGTTCGAATTAGCGCTGTAGTGTAGACGTACCCTAAGAGACTGAAAACCAGGACCTCCCTGGTAGCATTCTCTAAATGGGCCAGGTAGACAGACAGAACTGCAGGGTCTCAATGCATGAATGAGACACGCATATAGGGAGGAAGGGGTTAGGTTTATTAGGAACTAGGGAAACTTTTGGGAAAGGGGGAGCCTATACAGGAAGGTGGGGCTGTGGGGTGGAGCTTGGGTGCTGGTGTGGGAGAAGAGGGTGGGGTGCAGGAAGGGATGCTGGGTTTAGGCTGGGCAGAGGAGTTTGGGGGCAGAAGAGTGCTTACCTGGGCAACCCCACTAGCAGTAGATCCTAAGTGGGGATATCGGGGTGTGGTCTCCACATACTGCTGCCCGCAGGCACAGCCTCTGCAGCTCCCATTGGCCACGGGTGAGGCTGCAGGGACACGATGGCAGCTGCATGGAGACACACCACACACACCCTGCCCAGGGGCCACAGGGACGCACAGGCAGCCACACACAAGGCCAGCAGAGGCAGGAGGTTGTTCCAGCTGTGCTGCACTGCCTGCAGTGGTGGCTTTTAAATCCCTCAGGGGTGACAGGCAGGGCTGGGAAGCACAGCTGGGGAGGCACATGGAGGTGGCACGCAGGACCAGAGGGCAGCCACAGCCCCCACCGTTGCTGGAGCCAGAGTCCCTAGGCAACATGAGCCCATGTCACTTGCCGCCCCTTCCAGCGAAATGCCAAGCAGAGAGGAAAGAGGCCAGCAGGCCAGGAACAGGCTGTCTTTCCTTCCCTCTCAACTGCGTAAGGAGAAGGAAGCGGGCCAGTGACGCTGAGGACAGGGCTGTTATTTCTAGGAAATCAGACCCCGTACGGTTCAGCCCATTGAAATGGGAAAACAATGCCAAGGCCAGTGCGGCATATTTACCCACGCCCACCCCCTGCTCGTTACAGCGTCAGACAGCTCCTGGGCCTGGAGCCAAACGAGGTCTCAACTTCAAAGCTGCTTAGACTTGTGAATGGGCTCCCCGCTGGAGGGAAGGGGAGGCAGGTTGGAAGATATTTTGGTGGCTCCCAGAACAGGTTCAAGTCCCTTCCCCCCACTCCCTGCCTAAGACTCTGGAAGGGTGTTTGGATGGGTGAGGGCATCAGGTGTGGGCTCTGGGAGAGGGTTTGGGTGCAACAGCTGGGCTGGGGCAGGGGATTGGAGTGCGGGGGGTGCAGTATCTGGGAGGGAGTTTGGGTGCACAGATGTTGGGGGTCAGGTTCTGGGTGGGGGTGTGGAAGAGCATGTGGGGTGCAGGCTCTGTGAGGAACTTTGGATACTGGGTGCAGGCTCTGGCCTGGGGTGGGGTGCAGGTTCTGGAAAGGATTTTGGGTGCAGAAGGAGAGCGGCTCTGGCTGGCAGTTTGGGTGCCGGAGGAGGTTTGGGGCCGCAGGCTCTGGGATGGAATTTGGATGTGGGCTGGGTACAGAGGGTGAGCAGAGAGAGATTGGACTGAGAAGGGTACAGGTAGAGGAGATGGGGATACAGCAAGAGGAGTAGGCCACGAGCTGTGGGAGGGAGTTCAGGGACAGGAGGAAGTACAGAGGAGGGGAGATTCGGCACTTTCTCAGGCCTTCCTCCTTCAGCAGCATCTTCTAGGCAGGGCCGTAAGAAAGGTGGGGCAAGCGGGGTGCTCACCCCGGGTGCATCATACTCAGGGGTTCAAAGACACAATAAGTAAAAATAATAAGCTGCAAAAGTAAAGAGTGCAACATGGGCTAACCCTAAGGACAGGGGGTGCGTAATTAATATTTTGCCCTGGGTGCAAAAATCCCTAGTTACGGTGCTGCTCCTAGGCGCAGGGCCTGGTGTCTCCGTGCTGCTGATGGCAAGCACTGCCTTCTACAGCTCCCATTGGCCACAGGGGCATGACAGGAGGAGCAGCATACGGACACACTGGCAGCCACCCCCGGAGACAAACCCACATACCCCACCCACCGGCAGCTGCACACAGAGCCAGAGCAGGGCTGGGGGACACACCTGGGGAGACATGCAGGAGTGGTAGATGGGGATGGGGCACAGCCCCAACCCCAAACTTTGCTGGAGCCAGGCCCCCCACCAGGAATATTCCTGGAGCCTGAACACCATGGGCCCATATAACTCACCGCCCCTGCTTACATCAAAGTGTCAAGCAGAGAAGAAAGGGAACAGCAGGCCCGGAAGAAGCCGGCTTTCCTTCCCTTTCAACTGTAAGGAGAAGGAAGCAGGAGCAAAAGCTGGAGATGGAACTGAGAACAAGACTATTATTTCTCGGAAATCAGACCACTTGCAATTCAGCCAGTTGTCACGAGAAAACAATGCCGAGGCCAATGCAGCATATCTCTCCACACGCACCCCGTGCTCATTACAACAGCTTACAGTTCCTTGGTCTTGAGCCAAATAAGGTTTGATGTCCAAGCTGCTTAGACTTGTGAATGGGCTTCCAGCTGGGGCGGCAGGTTTGAAGATATTTTGGTAGTTCCCAGAACAGGTCCGTGTCCCTTCCTGCTCCCTGCCAAAGTCTCGGTGACGGAATGTGGGTGCAGGAGGGAGTTTGGATGTGGGCAAGCATTTGGGGTGCAGGCTCCGGGAAGGCCTTTGGATGCTGGGGGCAGGGTCTGAGCTGGGGCAAGGTGTTGGGATGTAAGAGGGGGTGCAGGCTCTGAGAGGAAGTTTGGTTGAAGAAGGGGTGAGGGCAGGGGTGGTTGGTGAAGGAAGGCTGCCTCCAGCCCCACCCCTTCTGATGAGGCCCCACCCCCTACAGAAGCCAAGTCACCTCCCTGCTCCCCCCACCAAGGGGAGGGCAGAAGAGCGGGCATGCGCTCCCCAGCCCCAGAGCACAGGGAGGGCAGGCGGTCGGTGGCAGCAACACTCCACCTCCAGTTCGCCTACAGCAGGCATTCTGGGGGTGGAGTGTGGGCGGGGCCAGGTGGGAGGTTTGGGAAGACAGAGCCTTCCCCTGCCTAGCATAACCACTGCCCATGGGTGAGGGGTTATGCTCTAGGAGGGAGTTTGGGTGCAAGAGAGCATTTGGGACACAGACCCTAGAACAGAGTTTGGGTGCTGGATGCAGGCGCTGGGTTGGGGCAAGAGACTGGGATACAGGAGCGAGGTGCAGGCAGTAGGAGGGAAGTTAGAGGTAGGAGAAGGTGCGAGGGGATGGGGATGCGGCACTTGCCTAGGGCACCCTCCTCTGGCAGCAGCTCCTAATTTCGGAGGTCAGATGGTCTCCAAACACTGCTGCCCACAAGCACCACCTCCACAGCTCCCATTGGCTGCAGGTGTGCTCAGGGTGTGGGCAGTACACAGGGATGTGATGCCAGCCGTGCAGGGAGGCACACAAACACACCCTACAACGGGTCCTCAGGGACATGCTGGCAGCCACGCAGGGAGGCACAGAAACACACCGCACCCTGGGGCCACAGGGACGTGCTGGCAGCCACGCAGTGAGGCACACAAACACACCCTATCCTGGAGCCACAGGGACGTGCTGGCAGCCGCTCGGAGGGGGGGGGCATGCAAACACACCCCACCCCAGGGCCGCAGGAACATGCTGGCAGCCGCGCAGGGCGGCACAGAAACACACCCTACCCCGGGGCCGCGGGGACATGCTGCACACGGAGCCAGAGCAGGCAGGAAGTTGTTCTAGCCCTGCTGCACTGCTGAGTGGTGGCAGCAGGGGCCCCTGGATGCTTTAAATCACCCAGAGGCAGTGGGCAGAGCCAGGGAAGGCACACGAGTGGGTGGCAGGCAGGGCCAAGGGACAGAACTGGCCCTGAACTTTGCTGGAGGAGGGCCTCTCTGCGAGGAATATCCCTGGAGCCCAGGCACCGCAGGCCCATCTCACTCACCGCCCCTGCTTACACCAAAGTGTCAAGCACAGAAAAAAGTGACCAGCAGGCCAGCAAGAGACCTTCCCTCCTTCCCTTTCAATTGTGCAAAAAGAGGGAAGCAGGGGCAAAACAGGGAGGTGGGGCTGAGAACTAGACCATTATTTCTCGGAAATCAGACACCTTACGGCTTAGCCGGTTGAAAGGAGAAAACAAGTTGGAGGCCAGTGCTGCATATCTCTCGACGCCCACCCCGGCTCTGTCAGACAACTCCTCGGCCTGCCGCCAAGCAAAGTCTAAAGTTCAAGCTGCTTGGACGTGTGAATGTGCTTACAGCAGTGTCAAGCAGAGAGGGAAAGGGAACAGCCGGCCAGCCAGAGGCAGGCTCTCCTTCCCTTTCAGCTATGGAAGGGCAACCGGCCCACTGCAAAACACATCCTGCCAAAGGGAGCCATGGCATGCATGGTATGCTGCATATGGGATGCTCGAGTCCAGGGGCATCATTTCAGATTTTGGGAGACAGACTGACCCATGCACACCGTGATAGGAGGGAGTAAAGAGAGTGAGAGGATGGGGAGGCAGACTGACAACAGAGGCTTCAACAGAGTTACTGAGCATACTCAGTACAAACCAAGCACCAAATGGTGAGGGGGGAACCAACCCGATTCGCTCCCCGCCACACACACACATCATCTCTATCCAGAGGCTACTAAGACACTGGAAAACTCTGCTTTTTTTGGCAGACAGCTTAGCAGTTATCTGACAAGAGCACTGTATCTAATTCCTATAGTAAAGAAAGAAAATTAAATAAATATTAGATCCACTCAGCTCTGACTCTAACATCTTGTGGCAAGTCACTTAAGGGACACTGATTAGCCTTAAAATTGCAATGTATATTCTTACTTTATTACTAACTCGGAAAGAGAGGCCCAGTCAGGACTCCTGGGCTCTGTTTCAACTCTGGAAGGGGAGTAGAGTCTAGTGGATTACAGCAAGGGGACAGATACACTTCAGTTCTAGGGGTGTGTCTAGACTACACCTCTATGTCGACAGAGAGATGTAGATTAGGTACATCGAAATTGCTAATGAAGCAGGGATTGAAATAGCCCATGCTTCATTAGCATAAACATGGCCACCGCTTTTTTCGAAACCAAGCTTTTTTAAAAAAAAAACCCTCCTGCAGTCTAGACCCAGATCTGTTGAAAACAAACCCTTTTTTGACAGATCCTGTAAACCTCATTTTTTGAGATTTAAATCCCTGCTTCATTAGCAATTTCAATGTGCTTGATTTGCATCCGTCTGTTGACAGTGGGATGCAGTCTAGACGTAGCCTATATGAGCACATCAGAATGGCCATACTGGGTCAGACCAAAGGTCCTTTTAGCCCAGTATCCAGTCTTCCAAGTGTAACCAAAGCCCAGTGCTTCAGAAGGCATGAACAAAAGAGGCAATCATCATGATCCATCCCCTATCATCCATTCCCAGCTTCTGGCAAAAAAGAAGTTAGGGACAACTTAAACTTATTTAGTTCTTATGGAACCCTGTTACAGTTTGGGCTTTTCCACCATCTCCTGGGAAAGAGTTCCACAAGTTGATTGTGAAAAAGAATGTATTTTGTTTTAAATCTGCTGCCTATAAATTTAATTAGATCAGATTCTTGTGTTATGTTAGTGAAGGAATAAAAAACATTTCCTATTCTGTTTTTCCAAACTGTTCATGATTTTCTAGACATCTAACATATCCCCTCACCCGTTAGTAATTTCTTCTCCAAACTGACAAGTCCCAATCTTGTTAATCTCGCCTCATATGGAAGCTGTTCTTCACCCTTAATAATTTTTATTTCCATTTCTGTACGTTTTCCAAATCCAATATATCTTTTTTTTTGGATGAGATGACCAGATCTGCATACAGTACTCAAGATGTGCGCATATGTGACGGGGCGTACCAACCCTGCACTGGCTGAGGGGAGGGTAACCAGGCTTGCTTGGTTGAGAAGGCTCCTCCCCCACAGTCCTGCTGGGCATGCTCCTACTGTAGACCCAGTATAAAGGCCAGAGGAGCAGCTCAGTTGGGGCTTACCACCAGAGGGGAAGGAGCTCCTGCTGGAGCACAGGAACAGCCGCCCCTGCTGGATGAGCTCCAGCCACCGTGCCAGCCACAGCCGCCGAACCAACCATAGCCACCGCTGCCGCAGCATCTACCAGCACAGGTGGGGACTCCACCAGCACAGGTGGGGACTACGCCAGCCAGGGGATCGGGATAGGAAGCAAGGTGGGGAGCAGGAGGCGTCCCGGCAGACTCAGCATGTTTCAGAGGGAACTCCCCGACAAGCCAGTGGTGGGAACTACCTATCACTGATAGGGCCCTGGGCTGGGGCCTGGTGGAGAGGGAGGGCTCAGACCCTCTACCCCCACCTTCCCTTGCTCCCCTGAGGGAGAGCACCTACTCTGAGAACTATAGACTCTGCCACTGGGCCATACCTGTCCTGCAGAAGGGGGAGGTTATGGACTCAGCCACTGGGCCATATTTATCCCACAAACAGGGGATACTATAGACTCGGCTATTTGGCCATACTTACCCCACAGCAAGGTGGGAATTATAGACTCAACCACTGGGCCATATTGACCCTGCAGATCGGGGGGAGCACTAGAGACTCAGCCATTGGGCAGTCCTACCCAGTCGACCGGGGTGTGGTGGATTAGGCCTTTAGCCGAAAGACCCAGCTTACCAGGGCATTTGTTGGGGCTAGACCCTGGGGTGAGCTGCTGGGCCCGGGTCCCCAGAGTGGAGATGGGCCATCCACCCCATGACAGCATACAATGACTTTACGTAGCGACAATATAGTATTTTGTCTTATGTCTATTCCTTTCCTAACGATTCCCACAATTCTGTTAGCTGTTTTTGTTTTTAGACAGCCACTGCACATTGAACAGATGTTTTCAGGCAACTGTCCACAATGATTCCAAGATCTCTTTCGCGAGTGATAACATCTATTTTAGACCCCTTCATTTTTGTATCTATAGTTAGGATTATATTTTCTCATGTGCATTACTTTGCACTTATCAACACACAATTCCATCTGCCTTTGTGTTGCCCAGTCAGCCAGTTTTGTGAAATCCCTTTGTAGCTCTTTGCAGTCAGCTTTGAAGTAGTCCCCATTCACCCCTTTTTCAAGAACATTTGTAAGTTAAACACAGTGATCCAAATGCAAATCCCTGCAGCACAACGCTCATTCCTACTCTTTTTGCCCCACTATTTGTAAGTGGAGTACCCGACAATGTTTTCATGAAAAAAATTACTGGAATGCCCAAGACTTTTGTTATTCTTAATCACCCTGCCTCCCTCTTTTTAGAACAAACTCCCTGCCCCAAAGGCAAAGCTGCAAGCAGCTCAAACTGTGTTGCA
Source organism: Pelodiscus sinensis (assembly GCF_049634645.1). Lineage (NCBI taxonomy): Eukaryota > Metazoa > Chordata > Testudines > Trionychidae > Pelodiscus > Pelodiscus sinensis. Next base: position 8,184,154 of record NC_134728.1, on the reverse strand, counting down.
TTTAAGAACTGCCTCTGGAGTCAGGGCATGGGTTTTAAGCAGACCTCAAGTATGAAATCCAGCGGTTCAAATTTTGGGGAGGCGGGGCTACTGCCCCTCTAGTTCCCCATAAACAGCACCTTTGCTCAAGGTCCTGATTCCATTGAACATCTGTCAAGAGGCAAAGATGGTTCTACTCCTTTTTGACCCTTTCCTGTTCTTTTTCCTGGGGCTCGGGGGTGTCCAATCTAGCCCCTATTATGAGTTAGAGGGCTGTTCTAATCTGGGACTCCGAAGTGCCCTAAGGGCCAGCCAAGATTGCAACAACAGTCTGGCTATGCTGCCGACATGCCCCACCCCAGGAGTCAGTGATACCTGTTCTAGGCTGCCTCAGGGTTTCTCCTCGCAAGGGGAATTTCAGCTGGCTGTTTATGCCAACTTCAGCCCTCTGTGCATCAGTGAAGGGGCATGTCCAAAGGGCTGGACCGGTGTGTGCTGGTCGGATCACTCTGCTGTTATGAAGATAGTGTTTTATTGTGAAAAGGACAAGCAGGAATTCATGCCTCCAGCAATGTGCCATACCAGGTTAGCTGTCAGCATATGGAGCAGAACCAGGCCAGCTCTTTGCCTGGTGTTCAGGTGGGTTCTGTATCATGGAGCCTGCTGGAGCGCTGGGGTCAGAGAGTGCAAAATGGAGCCCTGGAAAGAGACAGAGGGACTCTACCCCTGCCAAAACACACCTGTAACTGGGGGGGGGAAGTGGGAGGGAGGATCGGATCCCTGACCCCATCACCTGGCTTTGGAGGAGGATGGCAGGGAGGCCCATGGGTGCGCAGATCTGCTGAGTGTGGTGTTATACTCCACAGGGTTGGAGGTTTCTGCTCAGCTGCAGCAGGACAAAATGAGGCCCCTTGACCTGGAGATCACTGCTGGTTTGCATGCAAAAGAGAGCTGAGTGTCTCCTGAACATTATCCCAGCAGCCCTACTCCCTCTGCTGTGCTCTTCCGGGGGAGGGAGAGAGTGGAGGGAGGGAGTCGGTTACCCACCCTGCCAGGTCCTCCAGCACTTTGGCTGTCACAGATCGGAAGGTGGAAAAATGTATATGGGATGAAATGTTTGCTAAGGAAATGCAATCCGCCCGCATCGACTCAGCATGACTGAATGGGTGGAGGAGAACAACGTTACAGATCCTACAAACCAAGCAAGAGGAGAGGAGAGCATGCAGGGAGCATGAGCACAAGACCCAAGATGAGCTCTCATGGGGGAGCAAACAGAGATGCTGAGGCATCTGGTAGAGGTGCAGGAAAAGCATCTGGAGAGCAGAGTCCCCCCTGCGCCCTGTGCTGAACCACCTGCCCTCCTCCCCAAGTTCTAAAGCTTTCTCTCCCAGGGTATGTCTACACTACCCTCCTAATTCAAACTAGGAGGGTAATGTAGGCATACCGCACTTGCAAATGAAGCCCGGGATTTGAATTTGCTGGGCTTCATTTGCATAAGCTGGGCGCCGCCATTTTTAAATCCCGGCTAGTTCGAACCCCGTGCTGCGCAGCTACACGCGGCACGGAGTAGCTAGTTCGGATTAGGCTTCTAATCCGAGCTAGCTGTACTCCTCGTGGCACGGGATTCGAACTAGCCGGGATTTAAAAATGGCGGTGCCCGTCTTATGCAAATGAAGCCCGGGAAATTCAAATCCCGGGCTTCATTTGCAAGTGCGGTATGCCTACATTACCCCGCTAGTTCGAACTAGCGGGGTAGTGTAGACATACCCCCAGGCACCATAGAATGTGGGAAGAGGGGAGAATTAAGGGCATCCTTGCACTCAACCCAGGGATGTCTCCTGGAACAGGCAGCTGTCATTCCCACAGGTTTGATTACTACATAGGGAGATTGTAATAAGCCATTTGCCCTGGCCCCCTCCACCACTCCCTCTGAACTCATGCCATGAACTCCTTGTCTGTCTCTGATCCCTGTGTTTCTTAGATGCATGATTTCTGAACAACAGGATCTTTATTGCTTGTGTCAACTAAGTGTGTGTGTGTGTGTTTTATAGGTCAGTACATGTAATCTTAAAAACAACACACACAACTGTCACATCACTGACTGGTCATTCATTAAACTAATTTTCAAAGCCTCCCTGATTCTCAGTGCCCCTTGACATGCTCTCCTTAATCTCCTGGTGTCTGGCTGCTCATAATTAGCAGCAAGGTGATCTGCCTTGACCATGACCCCACACCCCCTTCCCCACCCTTCAGAAACTTTTCCCCTTTATTTTCACAGATGTTATGGAGCATACAGCAAGTAGCTACAATAATCGGGATGTTGTTTTCAATTAGGTCTAACCTAGTCAAACTGCAGAAGTCTCCCTTTAAACAGCCAAAAGACATTCTACCACCTTTCTGCAGTTGCTCAGCCTAGCGTTGAACTGCTCCTTACTGCAGTCCAGGCTTCCTGTGTACGGCTTCGTGAATCTTGGGAGCAAGGGCCTGGCTGGGTCTCCAAGGTAAAATGTCTCCAATGGTAATTTTCCAGTCTGTGGAGAAAGTTCCATCTTGCAGCTATCTGAAGTGGCCGGAGTTCCTAAAGATATGCTCATCATGCACCTTTCCTAACCATCCCATGCAGGTGTCAGTGAAATGGCCCTTGTGATCCAGAAGCGAAGTACCATTGAGAAGTACCCCTTGCGGTTTATACACTCTTTGGCAAGGTGGTCTGGTACCAAAATAAGGTTATGCATTCCATCAATCCCCTGAGCACGGTTAGGGAACCTCATTACAGCAAAGCCGTCCTCTGTGTCCTGCACTTTTCCCAGAGTCACTATATTTCCTAGCAGAGGGGTATTGATTGGCTACTTGGATCAAGCATCCCCCACTGTAGATTTACCCACTCCAAATTGCTTCCCAACTAGCTGGTAGCTGTCTGGCTTGCAAGGTTCCCCAGGGCTATTGCCACTCATATTTCAACTGTCAGAGCAGCTCTCATTCTGGTACTGCTGCACTTCAGGGCAGGAGAAAGCAATTCACAAAGTTCCATGAAAGTGGCCCTACACATGCAAAAGTGTTCCAGCCACTGATCATTGGCCCGTAGCTGCATAACTATGTGGTTCCACCAGCCGCTGCTTTTCTCACGGGACTAGAGTCAACGTTCCAATGTGTCAACAGGATCAACTGCTGCCAGCCTCTGCCAATTGCTCTACTCAGTGGTTTTATGCATGTCTGTGTATATGGCCTCTTCACATTCTTCCTCGTTTCAGCAGCTCCTAGACGATAATGTGTGAGGTGTTTGCAATGCTTGCCACAGCAGTTTGAAGGTGAGCCATGCTTGCCCTACTATCTTGAGGGGGTGGGGAAGGACGTGAAAATATTGTTTGCCATTGCATGCAAGCAGGGAGGGACGAGATAAGTGGATAAGGGGAGGCTCATGATATGTACCCAGAACTACCCTGGGATGGCTACTCAGAGAGCATTGCTGCCAAAGTCGAATGTAGCCAAGATACTGGGGACACATTCCCTTGACCTCATGCACTCAGTGAGGATGTGCACCTTTGACTTTGTAAATTCAGGTGCTGAAAAATTTAAATTAATAATGTTGACCTAATCTCGTTAGTGTAGACATAACCTAAGAGTATGCCTACACATGTCAGCAAAACTTTGTTATTCAGAAGTGTGAATATTCCACCCCTAAGGTACACCAGCATAACCCCTTGTGTGCACAGTGCTATTGAATCATAGAATCCTAGAATTGGAAAGGACCTTAGGAGGTCATCAAGTTCAGTCCCCTGCCCTCACGGCAGGACCAAGTACCATCTAGATTATCCCTGATATATGTCTGTCTAACCTACTCTTAAATATTTCCAGTGATGGAGTTTCCATAACCTTCCTAGGCAATTTATTCCAGTGTTTAACCACCCTGACAATTTGGAAGTTTTTCTTAACATCCATCCTAAACCTCCCTAGCTTCAATTTAAGCCCGTTGCTTCTTGTCCTATTCTCAGAGGCCAAAGAGAACAATTTTTTCTCCCTCCTCCTTGTAGCTCCCTTTTAGGGTATGTCTACAGTGCGCTCCTAGTTTGAACTAGGAGGGTAATGTAGGCATACCGCACTTGCAAATGAAGCCCGGGATTTGAATTTCCCAAGCTTCATTTGCATAAACCGGGCGCCGCCATTTTTAAATCCCGGCTCGTTCGAACCCCGTGCCACGCGGCTACACGCGGCACGGACTAGGTAGTTCGGACTAGGCTTCCTAGTCCAAACTACCGTTACTCCTCATTCAAACGAGGTTCAAACGAGCCGGGATTTAAAAATGGCGGCGCCCGGTTTATGCAAATGAAGCCCGGGAAATTCAAATCCCGGGCTTTATTTGCAAGTGCGGTATGCATACATTACCCTCCTAGTTCGAACTAGGAGCGTAGTGTAGACATACTCTTAGATGCTATGTTGGGGAAGAGATTTTCCTGGAGACGTAGCTTCTGCTGCTCATGATTTGCTTTGCTGATGGAAGAGCTCTCTCCTGTTGGCCTAGAATGACTTTACCACACATACTGCAGGAGCATCCGTACAGCTGTGCCACTGCAGTGCTGTCAGTGCAGACATGTACTTAGTAAACATTTTTATAGTTACAGAGCAAAAAAGTAAAAATTACCTCCTAACATGGGATATAAATACTGGTTGTGCCTCTATAAACTGGAACTCTCTGGTCTGGCATCATCCATGGTGTGGAAGGACCATGGATGTTCCAGGATCAGAGAGCCGCGGCACACTGCTAGGGGTGGGGAGCGCCGGGGTGCAATGCACAGCCCAGCTTGTTTGCAGGGAATGGGGGCAAGAGCTAGGCTAAGCTAGGCTGGTGGAGGAGGGGGGGCCAGCATGTGGCTCAGCTGGGCTGCGGTGGGAGCCAGGAAGTCAGGGGGTGTGGGTACAGAGCAGGGAAGGCCAGCAAGCAGGGGGGACAGAAATTACCTCCCCTTGTATGGCAAAATTCCTCATCTCAGACCAGACACATCCTAAGGGTGCAGGACCAGAGAAGCCCAACCCACTCACCGTGGGAAGAGCCATCCTGTCCATATGATGGTTGGGGTGGCCACTCCAGATCCTGCACTTTTTGAGCAGGGAAGAGGGGCCTGCAGTAGCCGCCTCAAAAATCCTATGGACAAGATGGTCAGCCCTGTTAGCCGCAGGGTCCAGAGGGACCTGGGGGATTACTTGCACTCCCCTGCACTTCCCATGGCAATGGGAGCCCTCCCAGGCCACTGCAGCAACAGGAAGTGGAGCTTCCTGATCCCAGGCCCAGCCCTGACCGATTGGCCTCAGGACGGTAAATGATTCACTGCACCAAGACTGCACTAAGCTCAGACGAACTGTAATAAATTATGAGCTGGATGCGTCAAGCTGTGGAGAATTTCCTGGAAGAAGCTCCACATCCCATGATGCGGATGACCGTCGAAACTCAGCTACCCAATCAGACCCGAGTGGTAATAAGCATTTGCACAAACGGGGATTTGTACCCTAGTCTGTTCTAGGAGTGGAAGGATTGCAAATTTCCACCTCAGGAAGGTAAGGTCACAAGTTCTACCGGGTGCGCCCTGTATGACCGGAAAGAGGAGAGATGTGCAAACAGCAAGTAACCATGACATTGACTCTAGTCAGGGAGGGTCACTTACAGTGGTTGGAAATGACGTAAAACTAAAGGGTATTCTCTGAATTGAAACTTGCAGTGTTCTTAGTCCATACATGGATAATTCTCATGGGGTACGTCTACACTACAGCACTAATTCGAACTAACTTAGTTCGAATTAGTTAATTGGAACTAAGCTAATTCGAATTAACGCGTCTAGACTTAAAAACTAGTTCGAATTAGCGTTTTGCTAATTCCAACTAGCATCTCCACACTGAGTGGACCCTGAACCGGGCTTAAGGATGGCCGGAAGCAGTGCCAGCAGGGCATCAGATTAGGACTTAGAGCGTGGAGCTGCTGCCTCAGGCTAGCCGAGGGCTGTGCTTAAAGGGACCCGACCCCCATCTGGGACAGACAGTTCTCAGGGGTCCCCTGCTTGCAAAGCAGTCCTGGCTTGGAGTGCCCTGAGTGCCCACACTGGGCACATCACAGCACTCGGCCATCAGCCCAGCTGCACTTGCCGCAGGCTGCCATCCGAGGGGGGGGGGGGGGTCAATCAAGGGGCTTCAGGAGAGCTTCAACCCCGAGGAGCCCGCAGAGCCAACCCAGTCCTCCCCATCAGGGACTTGTACCCCATTCCTCCCTCACCTCCTTCCACTTACCCCTCCCTAGCCCCCCTTCCTGATGTACAAAATAAAGGACACGTGTGTTCAAAAATAGAAACTCTCTTTATTGAACAAAACTCGGGGAGACTGGGAAAAGGAGGTGGGAGAGGGGAAGCGAGAGGATGGGAGAGGGGAGGGCAACTAAAATGATGAGGGGTTTGGAACAGGTCCCATATGAAGAGAGGCAAAAGAGACTGGGACTTTTCAGCTTAGAAAAGAGGAGACTGAGAGGGGATATGATAGAGGTCTATAAAAGCACGAGTGATGTGGAGAGGGTGCATAAAGAAAAGTTCTTCATTAGTTCCCATAATAGAAGGACTAAAGGACACCAAATGAAATGAATGGGTAGCAGGCTTCAAACTAACAACAGAAAGTTATTCTTCACAAAGCAAATAGTCAACCTGTGGAACTCCTTGCTGCAGGAGGCTGTGAAACCTAGAACTATAACAGAGTTTAAAGAGGAGTGAGATAAAGTCATGGAGGTTGGGTCCATGGAGTGCTATTAGCCAGGGGGTAGTTATGGTGTCCCTGGCCTCTGTTTGTGGAAGGCTGGAGATGGATGGCATGAGACAAATGGCTTGGTCATTGTCTTCGGTCCATCCCCTCCAGGGTACCTAGTGTTGGCCACTGTCGGCAGACAGGCTATTGGGCTAGATGGACCTTTGGTCTGACCCAGTACGGCCGTTCTAAATTCAGGGCTCAGGGTCGGGGGTCTCAGTGGACCATCTTGATTTTCATGACAACCTGCTCCTGGGTGGCCAGGCTGGCAGCTATCCTGCCCTAGACGGCCACTTTCCTGTGCCTAGTGCGGAGGTCGTGGATGAGGTCCACAATGTCTGCACTAGACCAGGTGGGCGCCCGCCTCTTGCGGACCCGGGCAGGCTCCCAGGAGCCGCCAGCCTGGTCCCTGGAAGAGGCGGAGGGCTGGGTGGCAGTGGGTGGCCGGCTCGAGCCGTGCCAGGTGCAGGGTCTGCTGGCTGGGTGCTGGCAGGCTTGCACCTGGAACGGGCACCGTAGCCATCCCGTGCCCCTTTAAGGGCTCCGGGGCTGGGAGGGGGGCAGAAGAGTTTCCCTGGTGGTGCCCAGAGTGGCCACCAGGGAAAGCTGGGGAGGGCTAGCCTCCCACTAGTTTGAATTAAGGGGCTACATGGCCCTTAATTCGAACTAGTTAATTCGAGCTAGGCTTAGTCCTCGTAGAATGAGGTTTACCTAGTTCGAATTAAGCGCTCCGCTAGTTCGAATTAAGTTCGAACTAGCGGAGCGCTAGTGTAGCGCCTATCAAAGTTAATTTGAACTAACATCTGTTAGTTCGAATTAACTTTGTAGTGTAGACATACCCTCGCAGTGGACAGCCTCAACTCCGGCATCTTTTGACTTCAGAATAATATTGCATTTGTAATATGAAAGAACTCATCTGTGCCATGATCCTGCAAAGGTGCCCATGAAGATGGATTCCTGAACTTGCATAAAACCTGCTGCATAATCAAGACCGTAGTAAAATAGTCATGTAATTGCACTCTTGGAATTTACAGTTGTAATTTCAGCCTTCAGATTTACACCTGCAACAATGGTCAAATTGTCAAATGGTCAAAGTCCTTTTTTTGTACATCTTTGGTAAATATGTTGTAATTTTTTTTCACCACACAGCTAAAGAACATGGTTTTTTAAAATGATTTCCCATGGGATATTTTCCATCCTTATAATCTGTGAACTAATTGTAGGATAATCAATAGCAATTTGTAGCTCTTTTCAATACAGTTCCCTAAGGGTATGTCTACACTACAGCGTTATTTTGAAATAAGCTATTTCGAAATAACTATTTTGAAATAACTTATTTCAAAATATCGTGTCTACACACAAAATGCATTTTGAAATAGCGTTTTGCTATTTTGAAATAGCAAGTCCACACTGAGTGGATGCTGAATTGCATTTAAGGCCAGCTGGAAATCAAGTCAGAAGTTACTTTGTGTGGCTGCTGCCTGAGGCTATCTGAGGCCTGTGCTTAAAGGGACAACCCCCCCGGACAGCCGGTTCTCAGGTTCCCTGCTTGCTTGTCTACCTCGATGAGGGACAGCAAAGCATTTTGTCTCAGTGTGCTCTGGTTGCCCTCACTCGGGACACCACAGCACTCTGCAACATGGAGCCGGAGCTGCCCCTGGTGCTTCTCTTGGACGCATTGCTGCGAGCCTGGCTGCACTTTCTGCAGGCTGCCATCCGGGAGGTCCATCAGGGGGCTGTCAGTATCCAGGAGGCCCTGCGGGAGACCTTCCACCCTGAGGAGCACTAACAGTCTCCCTGGTCTGCCCCACTGGGGGCTTGTGCCTCATTCCTCCCTCACGTCCTTCCACTTACTTCCCACCCCCAGCCTCTCTTCCTGATGTAAAATAAAATACATGTTTTTTCATAAACACAAACTGTCTTTATTTAACAAAACTGGGGGAGGGGAGAACGAAACTCTGGTGAGACTGGGGAAAGGAGGCAGGAGAGAGGACGAGAGAGGTTGGGAGAAGGGAGGAGGAAACCTGAGAGGAGGGATCTGGAAGAGGGAAGCAAGGGGAAGAAGGGGGAGGGGAAGCTCAGGGTTGAGGGTCTTGCCGGACCAACTTGATTTTAATGTGAACCTGCTCCTGGGTTTGCATGTGGCCTTTGGTGGCCAGGCTAGCAGCTATCCTGCCATAGACAGCCGTGTTCCTCCAACTAGTGCGGAGATCATGGACGTTGGGGGCATCCCCTCCAAACCTGAATAAGGTCCATGATCTCCACCCTGGACCAGGAAGGCGCCCACCTTCTCTGGGCCATGGCAGGCTCCTGGGAGCTGACAGAGTACTCCTGGGGAGCGTTGGAGGGCTGGCTGCCAGTGGCTTGCTGGCTCATGTTTTGGAGCCACTGGGTCAGGGACAGTGACTGCTGGTTCTGGGCTGGCAGGCTTGGAGTTGGCACAGGCACTGTGGCCAGAGTCTACCCCTTTAAAGGCTCTGGGGAGAGGGGGAGGGAGAGGAGTGTTCTTGGTTGAGGCTGGAGTGGCTACCATGGCACCCTGAGAAGTCTGGAGGCCCCCTATTTTGAAATAAGTGCTGTGTAGACACTTATTTTGAAATAGCTATTTTGAATTTGGTGTTATTCCTCGTGGAATGAGGTTTACCAAATTCAAAATAAGTACTCCGCTATTTCGAATTATTTCGAAATAACTTTCCTAGCATCTACACAGCCAAACCGCTATTTCAAAATAAAGGGCTGTTATTTCGAAATAGCTTTGCTGTGTAGACATACCCTAAATTTGCTACATATTATGCTGGAATATTTCCAGTTGTAGATTTGAAACTCATGATTGTCACATACGATATAGACAATATCATAGTAGATAGGCTTGGAAGGATTAGATTTTTATTGGTATGTCAATTAACATCAGTTTTCATTGCACGCACGCACGCACACAAATGCACACAAATAGATGAAAAAATATTTCCACTGATAATAATTGAACTTTACACATAGGCAAAATAAGAAAACTGCTGCTTGAGAACTCATTAGAATTTAAGGATATTTATTTTGTATATTTTGACATTTGATATTGATCATTTGTTTTGAATAGCTATAAAGCTTTAATTTATTAAAAATAAATGATTTCTGTCATTAAATAATTATTGTTGAACACATCCTGTTCTCTGACTTTCCTCCCCTATAATTTCCTGAAACTGGGAATATTTAACTAGATAAAAAAAATGGGAGGAGAGGGATTTAAAAACTATAATTTTGTGCAACTGTGAAAGTTTAAATTGATAAAAATAGAGAAAAGGGCGTGCTGATGTGTTGATATGTTGTGTCCAAATATTTTGAAAAACTGAATCCTGCCACGCCTCATTATAGATGAGTGTTTTTATTTCATAATATTACAAAGGGTAAAGTTCATCAAAATAACCTGTGGCAGGCCTAGGATAATGAATGATGCAGCAAGCAAAAATAAACTACAGACTCAAGTACTGACATTTAAGATTGGCTCATAAACCGAAGAGAAAAGTGACAGATCTAATCCAAATTTTCACTTCTTCCCAAAGCAAAGTCATTAAAAGTTCATGCATCACTTACAATGTATTTTTGTCAGACTGTATTAAAAACAAACCACAAAACTTTTAGTGGTTGGATAACAGTCTTTTTTTCTAGCCTTCCTTCTCTAATCCCCTAGCACAGAAATTATATGTGCAATCGGAGAAGGAGAAACAGGATTAAGCAACTAAGGGACTTAATTTCATTTCAATGCACATAGCAGCATGCTTAATCTTTCTTCAAAAGTAAGGGGGAAGAGCGAGAGTGTGTTGTGAGGCCTATTGTTCTCCACTGTGCTGTGCAAACAAGTACATGTTGATTGTGTGCAACCAGATTAAAACCAATCCCCACCCTGCTCAAAGTTCTTTGGAGTTATGTGTACTTGCATAGTTTCTAAGAAACAGATGCATCATATGGCTATTTTGTAAATGTGTCCAAGATGCTGGGTAAGGGTTTAATCCTGTAAAATGTTGAATATCCGTAGCTCCCTTTGAAAATCCAATGGGACCTATGGACTGTGTCCCTGCACTTTGTGATTTTTGGGAGGGCAAACATGGTAAGGTGCGAGAGGGGGGAATGCTGTCAAAGAAGAATGTAACCAGCTTTACACTGGTGTAAATGGCTTCACACATTGCAAGGGAGCTGATGACTGGGCCCATTGACCTCAGTGACTATTGAGGGTTGCCCAGAGTCTCATCTGACCATGCCTAAAAGGAAAGAAACAAGAGAAGTCAAACTTTCCTGAGGCTGAGGACCAGAAATGTGCTTATAGCCCATTGCTTCCTACAAGCTTATCACAGTGATAGAAATGTAGCCGTGTTAGTCTGGGGTAGTTGAAGCAAAATGCAGGACAATGTAGCACTTTAAAGACTAACAAGATGGTTTATTAGATGATGAGCTTTCGTGGGCCAGACCCACTTCCATCTGAAGAAGTGGATCTGGCCCACGAAAGCTCATCATCTAATAAACCATCTTGTTAGTCTTTAAAGTGCTATATTGTCCTGCATTTTGCTTCAAGCTTATCACAGTGATAGTAGTTTTCATTCTTACACCTTTGCTAACATATAGAATATGTCGATCTGCCCCCACCACAAATGCTGCCCCTGCAGCTCCCCTTGGTTGGGAAATGCAGCCAATGGAGGATCTAAGGGATTGCCTTCACTGCTGTGGAGACTGACAATGCAGCGGTCGATCTTCCAGCATTTGATTTAGTGAGTCTAGAAAAGACTTGCTAAATCAAACACTGATGGTGCCCATTGACTCAGTAATCGCCACAAGGAGTAAGGGAAGTTGATGGGAATGTTCCTGCTGTGGGGATAGCACAGAAACTCAGCTTAAACTAAGCCAACTCCAGCTACATCAGGGATTCCCAACACGGTGCCCATGGGTACCATGGCACCCGCCAGGGCATTTATGTGCACCTGTCTAGTGCCACCCCTGGGAGCACGGCGCATGCACGGCCCCCACCCTGGGTGCACGGCGCATGCACGGCCCCGACCCTGGGTGCCTGGCGCTTGCGCAGCCCCCCCCTGGATGCACAGCCCCCGCCCCTGGGAGTGTTGTGCGAGCACGCAGCGCATGCGTGGCCCCACCCCCAGGTGGCCTGGCAGCCCCCCCACCACCACCACCCAAAAAGGTTGGGGATCACTGAGTTACATTCTTTATGTACCTGGAGTTATGTGTACTTTAAGCTGATCTTCCAGCTTTTAGTATAGACCTACCCTTAGAGAGCCTTCTAAGAGATAGTATCAGAGGGGTAGCCGTGTTAGTCTGGATCTGCAAAAGCGACAAGGAGCCCTGTAGCATCTTATAGACAAACAGATGAGGCCCATCCTCCCTGATTGAATTAACCTCGTTATCTGTAGCCTGATTCTGACCTGCATATTAATACCTGCCTCTGGATATTTCCACTACCTGCATCTGACGAAGTGGATCTTTGCCCATGAAAGCTTATGCTCTAATACATCTGTTAGAAAAAGTGACAAGGAGTCTAGAAAAAGTAGCATCTTATAGACTAAGAGATAGGTACACTGAGGTACAATAGATCAATTGACATGCTAAAGCTCACAGAGAATTTGGTAAACTATGTATAATTAAGTATTATTTATTTTACCATGGCATGCAGGAGCCAAATTACAGAGCAGGAACCCACTGTGCGAGTTGCTGTACGCACTCAGAACCAAACTACGGTCCCTGTCTTAAAGATCAGACAAGAGACAACAGATGAACATAAGAACGGCCATACTGAGTGAGACCAAAGGTCCGTCTATTCCAGTATGTGGCCTTCCCACCTTAGCCATTGCCAGGTCCCCCTGGAAGGAATGAACAGAACAGGTAATCATCAAGTGATCACTCCCATGTCACCCATTCCCAGCTTTGGAAAACAGAGTAGTGACACCGTTGCTGCTCATCCTGGCTAATTTATTGATCTTTTTTTTTAACCCTGTTATAGTCTTGGCCTTCACAACATTCTCTGGCAAGAAGTTCCACAGGTTGACTGTACATTGTGTGAAAAAATACTTTCTTTTGTTTGTTTTAAACCCACTGCCTATTAATTTCATTTGGTGCCCCCTTAGTTCTTGTATTATGGGAAGGAGTAAATAACATTCTCTTATTGACTTTCTCCACATCAGTCAAATATGCCTTTTTGGAGAAGGGTGACCACATCTGCACACAGTATTCCTGATGTGGGTGTATCAGGGGTTTAGATAGAAGCAATATGATATTTTCTATTTTACTATCTATCCTTTTCTTAATGATTCCCAGCATTATGTTTGTTGTTTAGACTGCTACATCTTTGAGAAATACAGCTCACTTCCTGGTTAAATAATAGTATTTTAAGCTAAGGGATTGTTGCGTCTCCAGCCACAACAGTGGCTTTCGAGTGTTTATTGTATGTGTGTGTTTGGGCAGGACTCAGGAAATAGTTCCAAACAATAAAGTTGAGGGTGTGTCTATGCATAAGAGTTGCCAGGTGACCAGTTTTAAACCAGAATATCCAATAACAAAAGGGATCATAGTGGCTCCAGTCAGCACTGCTGGTTAGGCTGTTGACTATCTGGTTGGCAGCACCACACAGCAGGGCTAAGATAAGCTCCCTGCTAGCCTCTGGAATATGAGGGTCCTGGGAAGAAGGCAAAGTGTCCTTTTTCTTGCTCCTATGTGTAGGGACAGCCAGGATGTTCTACCTGCTGCCCCCACCCCAAATGCTGCCCCCGCAGCTCCCCTTGGTTGGGAAATGCAGCCAATGGAGCGGTGGGGGCAGCACCGGAGGACAGAGCAGTGCGCAGAGCCGCCTGGCCAGGCCTCTACAAAGGAGCCACTGCTTCTGAGAGCTGCTTGAGGTAAGCTCTGCCCAGAGCCTGAAACCTAACCCCCTCCCACGCCCCAACTCTCCTGCCCCAGCCTCAGTCCTGATCTCCTGAACTCCACATCCTCAGCCCCAGACCAGAGCCTCTTCCTATACCCCAAATCCTACATCCCTAGCCCCACGTGAGTGGCCTCATCTCGCTGCACTGCAACCTCCTGCCCCGGCCCAGCACCCTTCCCATATCACAACCACTCACCCCCAGCCCAGACCCCGCCTCTTGCACCCCAAATCCCACATCCACAGCCCCACATGAGAGCTCACAACCTCAGCCAGAGCCCTCAAACCTCCAATCTCCTGCCTTATCCTGGAGCCCCCTTCCATACCCTGAATCCCTCATTTCTGGCCCCACTCCAGAACCTACACCACTAACCCAGAACTCATACCTCCTCTACCCCCCAATTTCCTGCCTCAGCCTGATGCCCCCTCCAATACGCCAACCCCCTCCCCAGCTTGACCCCCAGCCCAGATACCTCCTGCAGCCCAAATTCCTCATTCTTGGCCCTACCCCAGAGCCTGCACCCGTAGCAAGAGCCTTCACCCCCTCCCACATCCGAGTCCCCTGAGCTAGCCTGGTGAAAATGATTGAGGGAGTGAGGGTGGGGAGAGCAACTGATAGAGGGAGGGGGATAAAGTGAGTGCAGGTGGGGCCATGGAAAAGGCATGAGTCATGGGTGGTATTAGACACTTGAGGGCTCACCTAGTCCCTTCTCCTACTTGGCTCTGTAACGGTTCCGGGTGAAGCTGATTACTGTTTCTGTCAATGAAAAAATAATAATTGAACTGATGTCAACATGGCAAGTTAATTGATAAGGAATTACACCAGTGGTAAAAGGGTTACCTCAAGCACATAGCCCCTATGTTAGACTAGCAATACATGAGAAACAACACTCCCTTACGCGAGCCTCCCTTTCACAAACATACACAGACAGTTCCTGTGCTGGTCTTGTACTGTGCCTGCCTGGTAAACATGGAGGCTGTGTCTAGAATGCTGCTTTTTTCTGGCTCGGAGCTTTTCCGGAAAAAAGCGCCAGTCTAGACGGGGATCTTTCGGAAAATAAAGCCTTTTCCGAAAGATCCCTTATTCCTCTTAAAATAAGGAATAAGGGATCTTTTGGAAAAGGCTTTATTTTCTGAAAGATCCCCATCTAGACTGGCGCTTTTTTCCGGCAAAGCTCTGAGCCGGAAAAAAGCGGCAGCCATGTTTATGCAAATGAAGCGGGGGGGATTTAAATCCCCGCTTCATTTGCAATTGCGATGTGTCTAATTTGCATCCCTTTTATGGAAAAGGGATACAGTCTAGACACAGCTGGGATGTGGTTACCAATCTATAGATGACTCCTCTCATGGTTAGTTCATCTCAGATCATGTCTACACTAGGGGGCAAAATTGAACTTAGGTATACCTCCTCACGACCCGATGGAATACTGGAGTCAACGTGGGCATGATCAGTGTTTGAGCGGGTTTAGTAGGGACACACTAAATCAATCAACCCCCGAGAGATGGATGTCTGTTGCACTGATCTCCCAATAAGTGTAGACAACGTTTTTTGCTCTGTTCCCACAAAGTAAGGCCTTGGTTGCCTTAAAAGCCCTCTGGTTCACAGTCTCATAATCCCTAAGGCAGAGAGTCACTGGCTTCTTCAGATTTTCAAATTAAGGAATCCCCACACGCAGTAATTTACTTTGCTTGATTCTTATCCTCTCTTTTTCCCCAAAGGTGTCACATGTCTTAACAGACTGTCTAGTGGGTGTGTAATTGCTCATTTTTACCTAATTAGTATTTTAGAAAGGGCTAGGAAAGTTGCTACCCAAAATCACTGCCCTTTTAGGGTATGTCTAGACTGCATCCATCTGTCGGCAGAGGGATACAGATTAGGCAGGTTGACATTGCAAATGAGGCAGGGATTTAAATATCCCACACCTAATTTGCATAAAAATGGCCGCCATGTTTTGCCAACTCAGCACATTGTCGGCAAAAAGCAACTGTCTAAAGGGGGATCTGTGGAGAAAGAAAGCCTTTTTCGACAGATCCCTTATGCCTCCCGCCGACAGAGGGATGCAGTCTAGACATACCCTTACTCACTCATTCATCCATCATTCACTCTGGTTTATGTGAGACATCCTTGCCATAAAGTCACTCTGACCTGTCAGTTTGAGTTTCATGTGAGAACTCTACTTATGTGATATTTACTCTTGCATGGATCCATATTGACTGGCCAATAGGTCCAGTATTGATTGTCTACTCCCTTTGTTCATCAGGTTTACTTCACTTCACTTCTGCTTAGAAAGAAGCTGCTCCCAGAATCTTCTCTCATTCTGCCATGTTTAAGTCATGTCAAGTTATGCTCACATTATTTATTCAGTATGGTCACACCAATTTGGCACCATTCCAACAGTCTCTCCTTCAATGTTCAATTATTTATTTGTAATATTGCGCTAATCATTCCCACAATTTATGTGTTCATCATTAGATCATGTGTCTCCTTTTTCTTTTCTTTTTTTTGTAAAATTTAAAGCATTGTTTTATGGTTCTTAATAGCCTAATCCAGTTTTTTAATTCTATTTGCTTTCCATAAAGCTAGGGATTTTTTTAATGTTGCTTACACATTTGACATTTAAGCCAGAAGCATACAAAGAATAAAACAGCAGGTTTCAAAATTTAAAACAATATTGTCTATTTAACTTTATTCCACGCTGCCTCTGGCAGCCCTACCACATTACACCAAGCCCACATTTGAGATTGTATTTTTTCACCCACTATGTTATATTTTGAGCAAGCATACTTTTTGCAGGTATTGTTAGTCTAATTGACAATTTTATTTGGGTCATGAGTGGTGTGTTATACAGTTGAGGGCTTACCTATTCCTATCCCTAGCTCTCTCTCTCCCCACTTGATTAGTTTGTAGTTTCATGTCCCAGTCTGTATTATTTTACTTCATTGTAGAGCAGAGCCAGCTATAGGCACCAGCAAATCAAGTACGTGCTTGGGGCAGCACAGTTCCAAGGACGGCATTTCCAGGTAAGCAGCCGCCCCCGGCAATGCCTGGCCCTGCCCCGCCGATTTTAAAGGGCCGCAGGAGCTAGGCTCTGGCTGTGTGTTCCCAGGAACTGGCTGTGGGGCGAGGCGTGGCCAGCTCCCACCCCGTCCCGCTGGCTCCAGTCCTGCCACGGCCCCAGCCCCCTTTGCCGGTGAGAGACTGCTCCCTGCCAGCCACCCAGCTCGCTGTGCCCACCCTGCCCCACGTCCCTCTGGCTCCGCGCCTCCTGTTCTCCATGCTGCCCCTGCTCCCTACACCCTGCTCTCCTGCACCCCGGTCCTTCTGTTCTCCCTGTTCCCTGCGACTCTCTGGCTCTGCACCGCCCTTGTACCCCGTACCCTCCTCCCCCCGATCCCTGCGCCCTTCTGGCTCTGTGCCGCCTGTTCCCTATGCCACCCCTACACCTCAGTCCCCGCGCCCCTCTGGCTCTGTGCCCCCTCTGTACCCTGCAGCCCCTCTTCCCTGTGCCCCTCTGGATCTCTGCCCCCCATTCCCCATACTGCCCCTGGACCCCGATCTCTCTGCCCCTCCTGTTCCCCGCATCCCATTCCCTGTGCCTCCCCTGCACCCCGCACCCTGCTCCCCCAATCCCTGCATCCCTCTGGCTGTGCGCCACCCCTGTACCCGCCACACTGTTCCCCGCACCTCTCTGGCTCTGCACACCCCAGCACTCCAGTCTCCCTGGTTCTCGCGCCTCTTGCACTGAGCCTCCCATTCCGCACGGTGAACCCTGCTCCCCCTGTTCCCCATGCCCCTCTGGCTCTGCGCTGTCCCTGTCCCCTGTCTCCCTGTGGGGCGAGAGTGAGGGGTGCTTGTCCATAGGGAGGGGCTGGACAGGGTAGGGAAAAGGCTGTTGGGACCCAGCAGCGAGTGAAAGAGGAGGGAGAGTTTTTACTTGAAGCGCCTTTGCCTTAATGGAAAAAAAAATAATTAAAATTATATTTGCTATTTATAGGGCTAAAATGCCGGGACAAAGACAAACAAACAAACCAAAACCATTGCAAAGTGCAAACATGTGTAAAAGCCAACAAAAGAAGGGGGGAGGTGGCCAAAAAATTTTTTGCTTGGGGCAGCAAAAAACCTAGAGCCGGCCCTGTTGCAGGGTATCTCATTTTCTGGCTTCTTTGTTTCCCAGTATGTGCTGGTTGTATTAAGTGTTTTGTTGTAAGTGAGCTTTGATTAATTTGCATAAATACTGTGTATGGGTCAGTGCTCAGGTGCAAAGAACAAGGGTGTGTAACTTACTAAGGCCAGGCTCCACTGGCACTTTACAATGCTATAACTTTCTGGCACAGGGATGTGAATTCTTTCCCCCTCCTTCCCCCCCGCCATGTGTAGCAAGATACAGTGTTGTAAAACACCATTGTGAACCAGGCTACAGCACTGTTGCTGTTAGCTACTCAGCTCACAGAGATGGTTTACACAGAGTGCTGGAGAGATCTCTCCTAGCACTCGTGCGTTAAACTGTTTAGTATAGATGAAGTCTCAGATCCCTGAGTGTTTGGCTACTCCAGTTGTCTGCATGTAAACAGACGGGGGTGGGGGGAACAAAAGGGGGAAGATGCAACCAGGTGACGTTTTACCCAGGAAGTGAGCCAAAGACCATGAGGAGCAGCAATGGGCGTGTTAGAGGCCAGGTTACTGGAGACTAGACAGTCTGTGGTTGGGTGAATCAAAGAGGTGGGAAGTCCAAGATGGACTTAGCTAAAATTAACTGATTCCCATGCCAACAAATCTGTTCCACGTTGCTAACCAATAAACCCTCAATGATGAGTAAGTGATAGCTGCCTTTGACACTAAGGAAGCAGGGCCCTTCGGTGCATTTGGTTTCCCTGATATGAGTCCACCTAGGTGTGGTTCCAGGGGAAACCAAAGTCAGACACAGGAAGGTCAAAGCCATATGGCAATCGTGCAAGGGCAGGCATGCCTCACCAGGGTTTTGACTGGCTTTTTCAAAAAGACGATTCAGAGGATTAGCCCAGAGATTCTGTGATAGATATCTTAATCACTAAGAAGTGAATGATTAACAGACAGAAATTTTAAATTTAGCTTTGCTGTGCATATATACTGTGATTTCAATCTGGAATTAACCTTTTTGTACATTCAAGGGAACGGTTGGTTACATTATGATGTTCTTGTGCTAATTCGGATACATTAACCCATAATTATCCACCTGCATGTTACCATTGTCTCCATATGAAGTATAGCATCTTAAAGCATATTTATGTCAGGGTACTTTTGTCTGGGCACTTTAAATATAGATTCATTGTCATGCCCCAGTAAACAAGTGTTTTCTGGGCATTAATTATAGCTCCACTATATCTTTATATTTATATCTTTATATTTCATTGACAATATACAATTTTACAGTTAATCCTTCACTGAGGGTCAAGGGCAGCGTGCTGTTATCCAGGTGATGCTGAGGTCTGGTTGACTCCACCCTGCCCCTTGCACATGAGTGTGGGCGCTTTCGTGTGCAAAAGTGATGTGCTTTGAGGTGTAGATGTACTCTTGCGCAATAAGTTTCCGTTAAAAAACTCTTGCGCAAAAGGCTTTTTGTGCAAGAAGCCTGCAGCGTAGATGTAACCTGTCAGAAAAGCAAAACAACCTTTTTATGGCTACTGAACAGCACTATTACAGAGGCTGGCCATTGTTCCCAGAGTAGTGTACTTTGGTTAGGACTTTGATAAAACCTACACATTATCTAGCCCAATACTGGAATTTAAGTTCTTCAAAAGCCCTATTAAAACATTTCCCCTCTTTAGAGAATTAAACATGAGGGATGTTTTTGGATGTTGGGGTTCCTCTATATTAAAAGTATGTTAAAAGTAGGAAGCCAGCTACACAGCCAGTGAGGCTACTGTGTGATAGAGGCTGTGTCTAGACTGGCTAGTTTTTCCAGAAAATCAGCCGCTTTTCTGGAAAAAACTTGCCAGCTGTCTACACTGGCCGCTTGAATTTCTGCAAAAGCACTGACGATCTCATGTAAGATTGTCAGTGTTCTTGTGGAAATATTATGCTGCTCCCGTTCGGGCAAAAGTCCTTTTGCGCAAAAGTTTTGCGCAAAAGGGCCAGTGTAGACATCTCAGATTTGTTTTCCGCAAAAAAGCCCCGATCGCAAAAATGGCGATCAGGGCTTTTTTGCAGAAAAGCACATCTAGATTGGCATAGACGCTTTTCCGCAAAAAGTGCTTGTGCGGAAAAGCGTCCGTGCCAATCTAGATGCTCTGTTCCGAAAATGCTTTTAACGGAAAACTTTTCCGTTAAAAGCATTTCCGGAAAATCATGCCAGTCTAGACGTAGCCTATGAGTTTGTTGGGGTTTTTGTTTGTTTGGTTGGTTTGGTTTGGTTTGTTTTTTGTCTAGCACCTTGGAACATCCGAGAAGAATAAAGCCAATATAGAAGAATTTCAGAAATTTTCATTAAAGGACCAGTTCACTAGAATTCTTTGAGAGAGTTAACAAGAATATAGGCAAAGTGATTTAGTGAATACAAAGTGACTTTTTCAGAAAGTCTTTGATGGAAAGATTTTAGGTCAGGTGAGCTGTTATAGGATAAGAGAGAAAGTCCTTTATGGATGAAGAACTGGTTAAATGATAAAAGGCAAAAAGCAAATATAACTAGTATATAAATACTTTTCAAAATAGAAAGACGTAAACAGTGGAGTTTCCAGGAGTTTGTACTGGGAACAGGCAGTACTGTTAAATGATCTATATAAATATAAAAGCAAACAGTAAAGTTGCCTAATTCTGTGTATGATACAAAACTTTCCAAGACTGCCAAGTCCAAAACAGATTTCCAAGAGTTGCAAAGGGATCCCACCATATGAGGTGACTAAGCAAGCTACATAAGCTGTTACCATTTAAAAAGAGATTCTGGCATGATTGTGAAAACATTTACTTAAAATGTAACCACCATAATTAGGAAAAGAGGTGCAGAAAAAAAATAATTAGGGATCTGGAACAACTTTACATAAGAAAAGATTAACAAGATTAGAATCATTTGACTTCGAAAAAAGATGACAAGAAGGGGAATATAGTAGGCATCTATATTTATTGGTGGATTGACGCTCTGTAGGTCAATCTTCTAGTGTTCAATTAAGTGGGTCAAGTATAGACCTGTAAATTGAATGCTCAGGGCAGCTCTTGCCAGCGTCTGTACTCTTTGCAGTTGTTCCCATTGGTCTCCCACTGTGTGGTATTTTATTCAGCTGGAGTTGTGTACGCCTAGGGGCTAGGGCGCTCGCCTGGGGAGGACAGGATTGTGGGTTTAAGGCCCACCTCCGGTTGGATAGAGATGGGATGGCAAAAAGCCGGGCAGCCCCAGGACAGGAGAGACATGGTCTATGTAGGATGCTATACCAGAATTTAGGTCCATGTTTAAGGGTGTGTTTTCACTGCACCCTTACCTTGAAATAAGCTACGCAATTACCTTATTTAAAAAACTGATACAGTCTACACAGAGACAAATTTTGAAATAAAGTGCTATTCTGAAACATCCCTTAACTCTTGTGGAATGAGGTTTACAGGGACTTCAGAATAGCAAGCCAGGCCTAGGCGTAGACATATAAAACTAGAAGAAGGAGGTTCTAATAAGATCACTAAGCCACAGGTTTAAAATAAAAAGAACGAAACACAAAGCAGAAAATTAACCAGTGGAACTTGTCAGAAAATGTCATTAAGGCCATGATGATAACAAGGTGTTTTTGCTTTAAAAGAAAGAGATCAGTTCATAGAGAATAAGTCCATTAATGGTCCATCCAAACAGGACATATCTGCTCTTCTTTCCTGAAGCTCAGCCCATACTTGTGCTCACAAGGATCCTACACTAGTTGCTCCATGTCTTGTAACATACGGTCCTCTGCCTTGAGCTATTTCAGTACAGCTATTCCCTCTCCCATCAGTGTGGTTGGAGTCATTGTAGCCTGCTCGATTGATGGGGAAGCTTCACAACTCACTATTCAAGAGGAACTACCTGTTCCACTTACTAGTCTTTCTGCCTCCCAAGCAACTTTAAGCAATCCAGCCTGATCAAAATCCATCCAAGATCCTATGAACACTGTAATAAGGTCCCTTAAACCATCATAAATCGTTATTATTGTTAGGATTTGCTGCTTGCATGACTGGACTGCCCATGAATTCAAATCAAGGCCCATGCCCCACTGTGTTAGGCCCTGTGCAAACATATAATAAAAAGGCAGGCCTTACCTCAAAGGGCTCACAGACCATGTGACAGACAGGACTTGATGGGAGGAGAGAACAGATGGATAGGGTGGGGAAGCAGAAGCTTCTATGATGAGGTAGCTGGCTCTGTGGATATGGGAAAGTCAGTGGATGTGATATACCTTGACTTTAGCAAAGTTTTCGATGCTGTCTCCCACAGTATTCTTGTCAGTAAATGAAGGGATTATGGATTGGATAAATGGATTGTAAGATGGATAGAAAGCTGGCTAGAAGGCTGGGCCCAGCGGGTAGTGATCAACGCCTTGATGTCAGGTTGGCGGTCCGTTTCTAGCAGAGTGCCCCAAGGATTTGTTCTAGGACTGGTTTTGTTCAACATCTTTATTAATGACCTGGACAAGCGGATGGATTGCACCCTCAGCAAGTTCACAGATGACACTAAACTAGGGGGAGAGGTAGATACGCTGGACAGCAGGGATAGGCTCCAGAGTGACCTGGACAGATTAGAGGATTGGGCCAAAATAAATCTGATGAGGTTCAACAAGGAGAAGTGTAGAGTCCTGCACTTGGGATGAAAGAATCCCAAGCATTGTTACAGGCTGGGGACCAAATGGCTAAGTAGCAGTTCTACAGAAAAGGACCTGGGGATTACAGTGGATGAGAAGCTGGATATGAGTCAACTGTGTGCCCTTGTAGCCAAGAGGGCTAATGACATATTAGGGTGCATTAGGAGGAACATTGCTAGCAGGTCCAGAGAAGTGATTATTCCCCTTTATTCAGCTTTGGTGAGGCCACATCTGGAGTATTGTGTCCAGTTCTGGGGGCCCCCACTATAGAAAGGATGTGGATGCATTAGAGAGGGTTCAGAGGAGGGCAACCAAAATAAGGGGGCTGGAGTGCATGACCTATGAGGACAGGCTGAGGGATTTGGGTTTGTTTAGTTTGCAGAAGAGAAGAGTGAGGGGGGATTTGATAGCAGCCTTCAACTTCCTGAAGGGAGGTTCCAAAGAGGATGGAGAGAGGCTGTTCACAGTATTGACGGATGGAAGAACAAGGAGCAATGGTCTCAAGTTAAAGTGGGGGAGGTCTAGGTTGGATATTAGGAACAACTATTTCACCAGAAGGGTGATGAAGCTCTGGAATGGGTTACCTAGGGAGGTGGTGGAATCTCCATCGCTAGAGGTTTTTAAGTCTCTGCGTGACAAAGTCCTGGCTGGGTTGATTTAGCTGGGATTGGTCCTGCCTTGAGAAGGAGGCTGGACTTGATGACATCCTGAGGTCTCCTCCAGCTCTATGATTCTATGATTCTAAGCTAGACAAATTCACACTAGAAATCAGATACACATTTTTAACACTGAGGATCTATTGAAACAACTTTTCTAGGGACATGGTGGATTTCCTGTGAATTGAAATCTTTAAATAAAGACTAGGGCTGTGTCTACATTGGCCGCGAGTATTTGCGCAAGAACACTGACGTTGTAATGTACAAAATCAGTGCTTCTTGTGCAAATACTCTGACGCTCCCGCTCAGGGATAAGCCCTCTTGCGCAAGTATTCTTGCACAAGAGGCCAGTGTAGACAAGCAAAATGGCCATCGTAGCTCGCTTGTGCAAATACTTTTAACGGAAAAACTTTTCTGTTAAAAGTATTTGCGCAAAATCATGCCAGTGTAGACGCAGCCTAGATGTTTTTAAGAAAGATGTTAAGCTCAAGCAGAAGTTATGGGTTTGATGCTAGAATTATTGGATGAGGTTATCTGGCCTGGGCCATGCAGGAGGTTAGAACAGGTGATCCTTTCTGTGAAGCAATACTGACAGACTATCCCTCCTTCTGTAAACAAAGATATAATACAAAAAATGTGGCTCAGATCACTCAAGCACTTCACAAGTCTTTTAAAAACTCTGGGATACAAACTTACCAGAGGAACTGATCCAGAAAAGAATTACATTAAAATGATAAAATAACAAGTAGTCCCGTGGCACCTTATAGACTAACAGATTTATTTGAGCATAAGCTTTCGTAGGAAAAGACCCACTTCGTCAGATGCTAAAGTGAGTCTTTGCCCATGAAAACTTATGCTCCAATAAATCTGTTAGTCTGAATCTGCAAAAACAACGAGAAGTCCTGTGGCACCTTATAGACCAATACGACTACCCCTCTGATACTTATTAAAATGATACTGACTACATAAAAAAATCAAAGAGTATAAAGAATCTTTTTTTGTGAACTGTTTTATTATAACAACTCAGAGTGTTAAAACGGAATGAGTAATTACATTTATTTTGTACTATACATGCTTTTTATTTTGTTCATATTTTCTTTGTGCCACGTTGAAGCGTGGTTTGCAGAGCTTCTGGAGGCAGAATACATGGCTTCCAGACTAGGTTGCACAAACCCAATGCTGGTTGCCCTTGCAAAATAAATAACGTTAAAAGAAACCTGTATTGAACCTCTTACTTAAGGGAGGTATGCACTGAAGGGGACTTCCCAGGACATAAACTCCGTACCAAAGCATCATTGCCAAAGGCACCATTTATGCGAGACTAGTGGGGGCAATAAGACCCCCTTCCCAAGTTGGAATCCCATGGATTTCATACTTAAGGTCTATTTAAAGCTGCATGCCCTGACTCCAGAGGCAGTTCTTAAATACAACACAGTTTGAGCTGCTTGCAGCTTTGCCTTTGGGGCAGGGAGTTTGTTCTAAAAAGAGGGAGGCAGGGTGATTAAGAATAACAAAAGGACTGGGCATTCCAGTAATTGAAGGATCATTAGATCATCATGAAAACATTGTCGGGTACACCACTTAAAATAGCGGGGCAAAAAAAAAAAAAGGAATGAGTGTCGTGCTGCAGGGATTTGCATTGGGATCACTGTGTTAAACTTACAGATGTTCTTGAAAAGGAGGTGAACAGGGACTACTCCAAAGCTGACTGCAAAGAGCTACAAAGGGATTTCACAAATCTGGCTGACTGGGGAACACAAAGGCAGATGGAATTCTGTGTTGATAACTGCAAAGTAATGCACATGGGAAAATATCCTAACTATAGATTCAAAAACGTCTAAAATAGCTGTTATCACTCAAGAAAGATATCGTGGAATCATTGTGGACAGTTCCCTGAAAACATCTGTTCAATGTGGAGTGAAAGTCTAAAAACGAAAAAGGTAACACAATATTGGGAATCATTGGGAAAGGAATATATAATTAGACAAAATATTATATTGCCTCTAATAACATCATTGTATGCCTGCATCTTGAAAATCATATGCTGATCTGATCACTCCATCTACAAAAATATGTATTGGATTTGGAAAAGTTACAGAAAGGGTAACAGAAATGATTAGGGGTACTAATACCTTCCATATGAGGCGAGATTAACAAGACTGGGACTTGTCAGCGTGGAAAAGAAATGACAAAAGGGTGGGGGGGATATGTCAGATGTCTAGAAAATCATGAACAGTTTGGAAAAATAGAATAAGGAAATGCTTTTTATTCCTTCACTAACATAACACAAGAATCTGACCCAATTAAATGTATGGACAGCAGATTTAAACAAACAAAATACATTATTTTTTTCACAATCAACTTGTGGAACTCTTTCCCAGGAGATGGTGGAAAACCCCAAACTGTAACAGGGTTCCAAATAGAACTAAATAAGTTCAAGGAGGCAGGGATGGTGTCCCTAGCTTCTGTCTGCCAGAAGCTGGGCATGGATGACAGGGGATGGATCATGATGATTGCATCTTCTGTTCATACCTTCTGAAGCACCTGGCATTGGCTACTGTTGGAAGACAGAATACTGGACTAAAAGGACCTTTGGTCTGATCCAGTATGGCCATTCTGATGTGCTCATATAGAGCTGAAATGTATATGCCTCCTTTCTGTAGCCCACTAGACCCCACTCACCTTCCAGAGTTGAGACAGAGCCTAGGAGTCCTGACGGGACCTCTCTCTCTCCAAGGGTACATCTAGACTACAAGCCTCTTTCGAAAGAGAGCGTCTAGACTGCAACCTCGTCTTTTGAAAAAGTGAGCCGCTTTTTCGAAAGAGAGCCCCCAGGCAGTCTAGATGCTCTCTTTTGAAAAAGCCCCATTTGCATTCAAGAACGCCTTTTTTCAAAAGAAAGCTTTCGAAAAAAAGGCGTTCTTACTCGTGAAATGAGGAGTACCGCCGTCGAAAGAAAAGCCGCATTCTTTCAATTTAATTTCAAAAGAACGCGGCTGTAGTCTAGACGCAGGTGAAGTTTTTTCGAAAAAACCCTGCAGTCTAGACACAGCCCAAGAGTTAGTAACAAAGTAAGAATATACATTACTATTCTAAGGCTAGCCAGTGTCCCTTAAGTGACTTGCCACAAGATGTTAGAATATGTTACTGTCAGAAATGAGTGGGTCTAATATTTATTTATTTTTCTTTCTTTAATATATGAATTAGATACAGTGCTCTTCTCAGCTAACTGCTAAGTTGTCTGCCAAAAAAATAGAGTTTTCCAGTGTCTTAGTAGACCCTGAATAGAGATGTGTGGTGGGAGGCGGATGGGGTTGGTTCCTCCTTCGCCATTTGGCGCTTGATTTGTACTGAGCATGCTCAGTAACTCTGTTGAAGCCTCTGTTGTCAGTCTGCCTCCCCATCCTCTCACTCTCTTTTCTCCCCCATCATGGCATGCACGGGTCGGCTCCTCCCCCAAAATCTGAAATGATGCCCCTGGACTCGAGCATCCCATATGCAGCATACCATGCATGCCATGGCTCCCTTTGGCAGGACGTGTTTTGCAGTGGGCCGGTTGCCCTTCCATAGCTGAAAGGGAAGGAGAGCCTGCCTCTGGCTGGCCGGCTGTTCTATTTCAGCCTCTGCTTGACACTGCTGTAAGCACATTCACACGTCCAAGCAGCTTGAACTTTAGACTTTGCTTGGTGGAAGGCCGAGGAGTTGTCTGACACAACTAGCCGGGGTGGGCGTCCAGAGATATGCAGCACTGGCCTCCGAATTGTTTTCTTCTTTCAACCGGCTGAGCCATAAGATGTCTGATTTCCGAGAAATAATGATCTAGTTCTCAGCCCCACCTCCCTGTTTTGCCCCTGCTTCCCTCTTTTTGCACAATTGAAAGGGAAGGAGGGAAGGTCTCTTGCTGACCTGCTGGTCTCTTTTTTTCTGTGCTTGTCACTTTGCTGTAAGCAGGGGCGGTGAGTTAGGTGGGCCTGCGGTGCCTGGGCTCCAGGGATATTCCTCGCAGAGAGGCCCTCCTCCAGCAAAGTTCAGGGCCAGTTCTGTCCCTCGGCCCTGCCTGCCACCACTCATGTGCCTCCCCTGGCACCGTCTGCAGCCCCTGATTGATTTAAAAGGGTTCAAGGCAAAGGCAGTGCAGTGGGGCTAGAGCAACTTCCTACCTACTCTGCCTCTGTGTGCAGCACGTCTCCGCGGCCCTGGGATCGGGAGTGTTTGCGTTCCTCCCCAACAGTGCCCAATACTCCACTTAAAAGATCTGGAAAAAAAAGAGTAGGAATGAGTGTCACCCTGCAGGGATTTGCATTTGGAGCACTGTGTTAAACTTACAAATGTTCTTGAAAAAGAGGTGAACAGGGACTAATCCAAAGCTGACTGCAAAGAGCTACAAAGGAATCTCACAAAACTGGCTGATTGGGCAACACGAAGGCAGATGGAATTCTGTGTTGATAAGTACAAAGTAATGCACATGGAAAAATATAATCCTAACTATAGATACAAAAAATAGGTGTTACCTCTCAAGAAGAGATGGTGGAATCATTGTGGACCGTTCCCTGAAAACATCTGTTCAATGAGCAGTGGAAGTCTAAAAATGAAAAAGGTAACACAATATTGGGAATCATTAGGAAAGGAATATATAATTAGACAAAATATTATATTGCCTCTAATAACATGATTGTACGCCCACATCTTGAATACCATATGCTGATCTGGTCACTCCATCTACAAAAATATATATTGGATTTGGAAAAGTTACAGAAAGGGTAACAGAAATGATCAGGGGTAAGGAACAGCTTCGATATGAGACAAGTTTAACAAGACTGGGACTTGTCATCTTGGAAAAGAAATGACAAAAGGGTGAGGGGGATACGTTAGATGTCTAGAAAATCAGGAACAGTATGGAAAAATAGAATAAGGAAATGTTATTTATTCCTTCACTAACATAACACAAGAAGCTGACCCAATTAAATATGTAGGCAGCAGATTTAAAACAAATTATTTCTTCAGTCAACCTGGGGAACTCTTTGCTAGGAGGTGGTGGAAAGGCCTAAACTGCAACTGGGTTCCAATAAGAATAAAATAAGTTCAAGGAGGATAAGTCCATCAACTGTTACTAGCCAGAATGGCTAGTGATAGTGTCCCTAGCTTCCATTTGCCTGAAGCTGGGTATGGATGACAGGGGATGGATCATGATGATTGCCTCTTCTGATTCCTTCTGAAGCTCCTGGCATTGGCTACTGTTGAAGACAGGATACTGGCTAGAAGGACCTTTGGTCATTCTGATGTTCTTATATAACGCTGAAATGTATCTGCCCCCTTGCTATAACCCACTTGACCCCATTCACCTGCAGAGTTGAGACAGAGCCCAGGAATCCTGACAGGGCCCCTCTTTATCCAAGAGTTACTAACAAAGTAAGAATATACATTATAATTTTAAGGCTAATCAGTGTCCCTTAAGTGACTTGCCACAGGAGATCAGAATATGTTAGTGTCAGAGCTGAGGGGGTCTAATATTTATTTAATTTTCTTTTGTTTATATAGTGCTCCCGTCAGCTAACTGTTAAGTTGGCTGCCAAAAAAAGTAGAGTTTTCAAGTGCCTGGTAGCCCCTGGATAGAGATGATGTGTGGAGGAGAAGGGCTGATTGGGTTGGTTCCTTCATTCTAGTTGGAACTTTCTTTCTACTGAGCATGAACAGTAACCCTGCTGAAGCCTCTGCTGTCAGTTTGTGCCCCTCATGCTTTCACTCTCCCTCTCCCCCTCCCCCATCAGGGCATTCACAGATCACCTCCACCCTGCCCCAAAGTCTGATATGGCGCCCCTGACCCTTGCAGGTTTGACAGCCTTGAAAGGACAATGGTGCCACGATTATTTGTCATGTTGAGACTCAGGGCCAGTTAGACAAAAGCAATTTGATCTGGAACTAGATTAATCAGTAGAAAAGGAGACCTTGGTTCTATTCTGCTGTGTGACCTTGGGCTGGTCATTTCAGCCCTCTCTGTTTCTCCTTCCTTTCCTTTGTGCTTTTTTATTAGAATATAAGCAGGGGCGGCTGCATGGATGGTGGGTATGAGGCAAGGGGGGGCATTTCCTCCCCTGGGTTTTAGTGCTCAATCTTCCCTCTTCCTATCCCTATTCTGACCCACCAGGCTCCCACAGCAAGCAGGTGCAGTTTACTAAGACTCTCCCCACTCCTCCAGTGGATCTATTATCTTAAAAGTGAAAAGCTTTTCAGCTTCCCAGAACTATTAGCATAACATTGAACCTGTGAAAGAGCCAGGAAGTGGTAATGGAGCCATTTTACAGGTATGTACCAACCTAAATACGTATCTGAAGAAGTGGGTTGTACACACCAAAGCTCATGAGACCATCTACACGTTTTGTTAGTTTTTAAGGTGCTACCAGACTATTTGTTGTTTTTTAAGTTTTCCTGTTGCAGACTAACTCGGCTACCTCTCTGAAGCGTATGTATATGCTGTCAGTTTCTGAATTTACTGACAAACACAAGTCTGCCTTAGTGTAGTATGTCTGCAGGACCTTGATTTAAAATGTGCTTTAAACATTTCATTAGTTTGTTGCTGAAGATTATAGAATCACATCTCTAAAAAAAACCTTGCATAGTTTTTTTTTAGATGCACAATCTGAGTATTCAACTTTAGCCTTAAATGTTTGGCTCTTCAGACATATTTTTTAACTAAATTATCCCAAAGACCACTCTTATCTAAAATACAATTTATATTTTAATTACTACAGTATAAATACTTGCTTCCAAATTCTTCCTGCACTTTCTGTTCTTTCCTCCTCTGTAGAAAATAGCCCTTCAGTTGGGACAACATTCCTTTTCTTCCAGATAGCTGGACAATTGAGTTTCCCTTTCTTTATATCTGACGTAGGTACTGATTTTAAGGAGGGCTCTCTTAAAACTATTTCATCAAAGAGCCAGAAGTAAAGTCCTTTGGAATGTCTAAAATCTTGGAAACATTTTTAACATAAACATGTGGTGAAATTTCATCAACACATCTATTGTTGTGGAGATCACACAAAATTTAATTAGTCTCCTTTTTCTAAAAGCAATTAACTTTATGAACACAGTAAATCGCTCTGACTGATTAATTCAAAATAATGTCTCTGTTTCAGTGGGTTAAATATGGTGTAATAGGGAATGATTACTTTATGAAGGCTTCATAGTACATTTAAAACATTAAATCTATTTAGAAATACTGATTTAAAAAAGCGTAAAAAAGAGAAGAGCTACATTGTGTATTCCATATTATTTAATGTTGTATTCAGCAGGACAACTGATTTGCCCCTACTACAAAGTTTTTGAAAATAAATCTCTGACCAGCTTAAGAGTATATAAAAAAACCTGCTACAAACATGTTACTTATTTCCAAAATGTAGTGCTTTTAATGAAGTACCTTCTGCATGTCCAGTTTTCACAGTCTAGTATGCAGTGGAAACCTGCTGCATTTTCTTTAGAAAGAAATTTTAGAAAAGTATTATTTTTTCAAATGTTATTTGCTACATTTGAGTTCAAAGATTTGGCTGGGAAGCAGGGCCGGATTAAGACATGCTGAGGCCCTAAACTATGTCAAGGTTAAGAGGCCATGTGACATTACCAAAAATGTGTATTGTTCTAACAGAAAGGACAATAAAAATAGAAATAATAAAGATTATATTTGCATGTATGCCGGTACATAGGCAAGAAGGCAATTAAAAACTAGTATGTTTTTTAAATTTTGTATGTATATATTTTTTTATAATCTGAGGCCCTAAATTGCAGTGTACTTAATTTGTGCATAAATCCAACACTGCAGGAAGAGTGAACAGAGAGAGAGAGGACAGAGAAGATAGAGACAGTAGGGAGGGAGTAGGGCCTGAGCAGAGTGGGGGTGTGGTCTGTGGGGCCACCTTCTGGGGAGCTTACCTCCCCAAGCAGCAGCTTCACACACTGAGGGTATGTCTACACTGCAGAGTTTTTTCAGAAAAACAGCTGTTTTTCCAAAAAAACTTCACTTACATCCACATTGCAATCGCGTTCTTTCAGAAAAAAATCGAAAGAACGGAGGGGTTTTTTCCGATATTGGTAAACCACTTTTTACGAGGAAGAAGCCTTTTTCCGAAAGAGCTCTTTCCAAAAAAGGCATGTGTGGATGGGGAAGAGGGAATTCTTTTGAAAGAAGAGGAAAGAGGAAAAAGCACAGGTGCCGTGGTGACCACTCCGCCCCCAGTTATCACAGCTTAAATGTGAGCGAGCGTCCATTCAGTGTGGACGCTATCTTTCAAAAAAGCAGATCGCTTTTTCAATGTGTTTTGCTGTGTAGATGCTCTCTTTCGGAAGAAGTTTTTTTGGAAGATCTCTTCCAGAAAAGCTTCTTCCGAAAGAAGCCTGCAGTCTCGACGTAGCCTGTTGCAGCTTCTTGGCTTGGGAACTGTTTCTCAACTTGGGTATGTACAGCACCTGACACATGAGGGCCTCAGTCTCCAAAGTGACCTCCAGGACCTATTTATAAATAACAACAGAAGCCAACATTTGCCAAAAAGTGAAGCCCAAAGCCTTGAAGGTTCTCTGAATGAATCCTTCCCTTTGCTGCTGCCAACAGCATATCACAGAGGGCAGGTCTCTCAAATCTAACTCCCACCTAAGAAGCTTAATCAGGAGCTTCTGATTTAGTTTCTTAAGTGTGGGGAAAACTTGACAGAGGCTCATCACTCTTAGGCACAGTGCATGGACCAGAGCAGAAATGCAGCAGTTTTCCATGCAGGCTGGACATCAACAAGCCATTGTTTAATATCACTGCAGTCAAACTGCAAAGGGAAATGCACTGCTGCAGCATGGCTGCTGTCCCTGCCATTCCTGCAGGTGGATGGACAGCTGGGGCTGACTTTTTATACTTCTATTTTAAACAGGCACATATGCAATTGTGGAACAATTTAGCTTTTAAAATGCAAGCCCAGGCCCAAATTCTTAGACATCGTGAAATGGCCCTTTAAATGGAGGCCCATGCAGACTGCCAATGAAGATATGTGCTCTTGATTTGGGTGGTAGCAGTCTCCCATACATGCAACCCCTCTGCATAGATTACTTCTGCCAACAGCATGAATAGCTTGAATAGGGTGGAGTGCACAGACATCACTCCTGGGTCAAGGGACTCGCATTTAGACCACAGCCCCGTGTGTATAAAGTCCATCACTTGAGAATGCAAGTGACAATGCAGGAAAAAAATAATTGCATATGCAAATTATTTGCACAAACAACTGGGAGTTGAGTACATTTTGAAAACTGGGCCCATTCTGCTTACAGGGCCTTTGATGTATTCCTTTTGGCTAATATTCTTGTTTCTTCCTATGCTTATGCAGAGACCAGATGAGTGAGGCAAAATCTTTTATTGGACCAACTGCTGTTGGTGAGACAGAGAAGCTTTTGAGAGACACAGAGTTCTTCCTTAGACATTTTAACTCTAAGGTGGTATTTTAGCTGGAATCTTAGCTCTGCAGGAGCTATTGGTCTATGTATTTCCACCACCCGTATATCCAGAAGTATAAATGTCACAATAATCAGGCTGCATAAAAAAAGAAAACAAATGTAAAGAAAGCAAATATTTTCAAAGTGTATGTTGAGTCCTGTTGTAATACAAGGCGATAAAGACTAAAAATCTGTCATTGCTGGTTATAGCTTTATCGCTTTTCAGCAAGGCCAACACTGTACATTTCGTATGCTGTGTGGTGTAGCTCTGAACTCTCCAACTGTGCATAACGGTTACATGCCAGCTGGCGCTACCCTTCCTGCACTGGAGTATGTCACCCAGACACACTAGAGAACAATAGCTGCAGCCTGCCCCCACCTTGGCTTTTGCCAGGCAATAGCCTTGACTCATTGTCCTGGCCGTGAGAGCCTGGTCTGGAATAACATGAAAAGAAAAACCTCTTCATAAATGCAGATGCCCCATGGCACATTTTTCCTTGACCAGGACAGGAAATTATGCATTTTACCTCACCCTCTTCATACAAAACAGACGTTCACCAACTCAAACCTGCATGTGCACACACAAATACATCCTAAGATACAGACACATGTACACACACAACCAGACATGTACACCCAGATAGGGAAGCTGAATGATGCAGCCGCACAGACATACTCAAATGGGGGCACAACCAAAGATGTAGACACGCAGGGACACACACAGACAGACAAAGGGATATAGGGAAGGATGTCATTTCAGATTTTGGTGGTGGGGTTTAACTTTAACCATACTTCCAGGAGCTACTTAGGTACTTGAAAACTCTAATTTTCTGGAAGATAACTTAGCAGTTAGATAACAGGCGCCCTGTAACTAATTCCTGTATGACTCAGCTCTAATAATAGCATGTTCATGCTTCTGACATCTTGCGGCAAGTCACTTATGGGACACTGTTAGGTTTCGAGTTTTAATCTATATTCTTTGTTACTATCTCTGGGTTCTCTCTCAGCTGTAGGTGGAGAGTGGGTTTGAGCAGATCACAGCAGGGTAAAATACTTTTGGGTTCTGTGTAAGAACATCAGACTGGGCATATTGGGTCAGACCAAAGGTCCATCTAACCCAGTATCCTATATTCTGACCATGACCAATGGCAGTGCTTTATAGGGAATGAACAGAAAAGACAATCATTGAGTGATTCATGCCTTCACCCACTCCCAGTTTCTGGAAAACAGAGGTGAGTGACATGCAGAACATGGTGTTGGATCCCTGCCCATACTGGCTAATAGCCATTGAGGGACCAACTCTTCATGAACTTATCTAATTCTTTTTGGACCCTGTTAGTTTTGGTCTTCACAGCATCCTCTGGCAAAGAGTCCCACAGGTTGACTATGAAGAAACACTTTCTTTTGTTTTATATCTGCTGACTATGAATTTCATTGACTGAAGCCTAGTTCTGTTATTTGAAGGACTAAATTGCACTTCTTCATTTAATTTTTCTACACCATTCATGATTTTATAGGCCTCTTTCATATCTCCCTCTTAATCATCTCTTTTCCACATTGAAAAGTTCCAGTCTTTTTAATTTTTCCTCATATGAAAAGCATTCATACTCCTAATCATTTCTGTTGCCCTTCTCTGTGTCTTTTCCAGTATATATTTTTTTGAGACGGGATGGCGAATTCTGCACACATTATTCCATAGAGGTAGAGGTAATACCATAGAGGTAGAGGTAATATGATATTTTCTGTCTTATTATCTATCCCTTTTCTAATGAGTCCCAGTTCTGTTAGGTTTTATTTTTTAATTGTCACTAGACATAGAGTGGGTATTTTCAGACAACTATCCACAATGATTCTCAGACCTCTTCATTGATGGATTCAGCTAATTTGGGTCTCGTCATTATAATATATTTGGGATTATATTTTGCCATGTGCATTACTTCGCATTTATCAACACTTAATTTCATCTGTCATTGTGTTGCCCAGTCAGCTAGTTTTGTGAAATCCCTTTGTAACTCTTTATAACTCAGTCTGCTTGGGACTTAACTATCTTGAACAAATTTTGTATCATCTGAAAATTTCATCAACTCACTGTTGACCCTTTTTTTCCAGTCAATTTATGAATATGTTGAAAAGAACTGGTCTCAGTATAGATCCCTGGGGGACACCACAATTTACTTCTCTCCATTCTTACTAGTTATTTTTTGTTTCTGGTCTTTTAACTGGAGTGCCTGACAATGCTTTCCAGATCATCTAATGGTCCTTAGTTTATTTTAATGACAACCCTTTGGTTATCTTAATCACCTTGCCTCTGTTTATAAACAAAGTCCTTGCCTCAGAGGCTGTGCAGCTCCTAGCTTCCAAATTCATCACATATCACACTCAGGAGGTGTTGCAGTTAAGAGCTCTGTCTGGGGCTAGGGTGAATAGCCCCTGGTACAAAATTTGGGAGGGGACACCCCCAATAATAACAGCAGGGACACACATAAAGGTAGATGTGCATTCATAGGGGACATGCACACACCCAACAGACCCTGGTCTGCAGGCAGAATCAAATCTGTGACCCCTGGACGTTGGTGTAGGACTCTCTATTGCATGAGTGATTAGCTAAGGCTGTAGAGTAGAGATGTTTTTCTTTCTGTAAGTGGCATTGATGCCACACACAAAGGACGATGCCCAAAAGGATGGACAGATGGACACATACACACATGAAGATGCCCACAAGAAGAGATGGAGGGACTGGGACACAGACACAAAAGGAGGGACTCATACTCAAAGGAGGATGCCCAAAAGGACACCTCCCCCCCATCTCACACAAACACAGAGTCTCTTTCAGTGTCTCAGGTCAGGAATAAAACTGACCTGCACCTTTGAACTAGTGCATCCCCCCTTCCCTTAACCCCATCCTCTCCCTTCACCAACTTTCTCTCCCCTTTTCCTTATTTCTATACCTCCTCCCTTTCTTCTTCGCTTTCCCAGTCTCCTCTCCCCAAAGACGACCCCCCCCCCCAGCTCTGCCCGCCTCACTCCCAGTCACCCTGCCCCCGCGAGACACCCCTCGACCCCTGGCTACTTGTCACGCTTGTTTTCAGCCTCCCGGCGCTTTGTAACTTTCGCTTTTAAGCCTCCCTGCCTTGGGAGTGGCTGCTATTGGTCCATCTGGGATAAGGCCACCACCTCAAACCCGCCAGGATTGGTTTGGCTCGTCATCAATCATTTCTAGTAGCCGGGACTGTTGAATGGGGAAGGAGAGAGGGATAAATAGAAACTGATGCGCGGAGGGAGAGAGCAGCTGCCAGAGGCCAGGAGGAGGTACCTGTGGAGGGCAGGGTGGGGGAATGGGGTGTCCAGTACCGCGTGCATAGGATGATGCAGAGAGGCAGAGTAAGAGCTGGTAAGGTGATACATTATCTATACAGTGACTATCTAATAATGGTGATGGGGATCCTGGTTACAGTCACCTGCTTTCATGCGGGTCCCTTTTGTGCTGAGGGGCATTGCAAAACTCAGAGCTCTTCCCTGGTGAGGGGTATGTTGTGCCCAGTTCCCTGGGGCGGGGTGGGCAGCTTGGGGTGGCAGCGGAGGGCTGGTGGGAAATACAGGCTGGGGAGAGGCAATGGCATGGGTGAGTTTATAGGTATTCTCCTTCCAATGGCTGACGAATGAATGGGGGCTCTAGCCTATGTGTTTTCATTGTCAGGCGGTGCGCAGCAGTGGCTCTACCCAGGGTAACGTGGGCATAGCCTGGTGTGTTTAGCTGCTTGGAGGCAGACAGACAGACGGCCTGCAGCACTGCCTAGGCAGCCACTGTGAACGATGGAGCATTTGATAGCATGTGGCCGTGGCTAAGGAACTGCGTGACTGACACAGTCGTAGTAAAAAAAAAAAAAATGAATGAGCACCTGCTGCCACGTCCCCTCCCTCCCTGCTGTTTTTATAGCAGCTCGACCGGGTCACGTAATTTGGGCACAAATCCTGGCTTGTCTGGCCTGGTCTTTGTGTGGGTCACTAACTAGCTCCATTTCCCACGTCTCTGGAGGGAGCACAATGAAGCAGGCTGAGATCTGGGGGGGAGGGGGAGAAAGGAGGGGGGAGGGGGAACCTGTTAGGAAAGAGACAGCAGGGAGGGGAGGGAAAGGGGGAACCCACCCGTTGCTGTAGTTTATTGTAATCCCTGATGGCTGGCGGTGGGGATTTGCGGGGAGAGGGGATCAGGGGGAAGGGGCGGCGGAGCATGTGTTGGGCCACTGGCTGGGGGAGAGGGGGTTGCATATGGGGGGGTCGGGACGGTGATGACTGTGAAGCGCGGTGACCTCCTGGTTTGTAATTCGCCTCCCCTCCCAAACCGGGAGAAGCTGCCGCGGAGACTCGCTGCAGCCCCCGGGGCGGAACATCACTTGCTCCCGCCGCATGGCTTCCCCTGCAGCCCACGTGCGCGGGAAGGGCAGGAGCAGCCGGGCTGGGTGTGTGGGGTGTGTGTGTGGGGGGGGGGAGGGGGGCCGCCGGGCCTATGGAGCAATTTTCCCGGCGGGGGAAGGGGCTGGGGAGGGAGGCGGCTGCGCTCCGCGAGCCGGGTCTGAGCGGGGTTACTCCCGGCCATGCACCTGCTGTTGCCACCAGCCCCAGACAGGAAATGAGCCGCTTTTCTGCGCGCCCTGCAGCCCCCTGCCGCCGCCCTGTGAGTCAAAGCTTCCCCGAAGGGCGACACGCCGCTGTGGCGTGCGCCGCAGTCCCTCCGGAGTCAGGAGCCGCATTAAAAAGGTGCCCGTCCGGGGGGGGGGGGGGGTTCCTGATTTTACTCACACGCCCAGGAAATCCAGGGGTGTCGGCACCGGTGGGTTTCACACTTTCTTTTCTCGTGACCCAGTTGAAAAACGGTGGGTGGCGGGCGCCCACCATACGGCCTCTTTGGTCTCCAGCGTGGGGCCAGGGAGGAAGGCTTTGAGGGCAGGAGGGGACTCCAGGTTTGGGGGGCAGGGGATTGGGGGCCTGGGCTTATTTCTGGCAGCTCCCAATCAGCAGGGCCAGCCCTACCCATATGCAAAAGATGCAGCTGCTGTAGAGCACTATACCATTTGGGGCACCACAGTGCCCCAGATTTCGGGGTGCTCTAGGTAGTTGGGGGCAGTGTATTCAGTGGTGCTGGTGGCCAGCCCCTCCCTCCCTTCCTTCGGCTTCACCCAGCAGGGCCATCCTTAGGGGGTGCAGGTTCCCTGTTCTGTCCCACCCCTGCTTTGTTCTCCCCTCTTCCCACCCCTGCCTTGTTCTCCCCTCTTCAGGACCCCTCCCCCAAGCTATGTGGCTGGGAGCCAGGGGAGCTGAGTGCTCTGGGGCCAGGCTGCTCCACTGCCACTGGTGAGTATGGCGGGGTGAGACTTCTGCTCCCTCCCCCCCCCCCCCCCCCCAGTGGAGGGACCAGCCTTGCAGGAAGGGGCTGTGTACAGGGGCTCAGGCTGGGTAGGCCACCAGAACTGGTCAGGGTAGCTCTGCCATTCAGGGGGGCTGAGGCAGGCTTCCTGCCTCTCCTGCCACCACAGATTGCCCTGTACCTCAGAAACAGCCAGCAGCAGATCTGGCTCCTGCATGGAGGCACCCAAGCAGCTCTGCATGCTGCTTTTGCCTACAGGCACTGCTGCCTCCAGTCCCCATTGGCCAGTTCCCAGCCAATGGGAGTGCAGAGCTGGTGATTAGGGTGGGAGCAGTAAGTGGAGATCCATCAGACTTCCGCCACCTAGGAGCTGGACCTGTAGGGCGCAGCGTGGTCCACGGTGCCAGGACAGGCAGGGAGCTGGCCTTAGCAGCCCCGCTTGTCACCTGGTCACCCCACAGCAAGGTCACCCACTGCCTGGCATTCCGCAACCCAACCCATAGTTCAAAAATCACCGGTCTGCACCTCAGTGGCACAGCTACGGCACTGTGGCTGAGCCGCTGCAGTGTAGATGTATCCCACGCTGATGGAAGGGTTTTTTCATAGATGCAGTTAACACCATCCCTAGGGAGATGTAGGGCCTGGGACAGCATCCCCCCCCCTTCCTGCTCCACCTGTACCGAGCCCCTGTTCTGCTCCCACCCTGCTTCTTCCCACCCCTGTTCTTCCTGTCCCACCTCCATTGCAGCCCTTCCCTGCCTCTCCCACCGCATTGCACCCCTTCTCCCACACCTCCTCCCTCGAGTGACAGAACCCAGAGGATTACCAGGGGAGAGGGCTGGGGCTGGCAGCAGGGATTGGACTAGCCCCATGCTCTCTGTGGTGTCAGGAAGCATAGCAACCTGGCTGGGAGTCTGGGGTCTGGGTGGCCACCCTGCACTGTCCTATGGATGGGACAGCTCTGGATGTAGTTAATCTAATTCTCTGAGATGTGGTATTTAGGTCAATAGAAAAATTCCATTATGAACAGGTGCAGCTACAGTGGGAGATGAGGTCAATCTAACTGTGTTGTACAAGAGAATGAAATTTGTCATAGGCCTGAGCAAGATAGCTAGGTCCAGCTAATCTTTAAATGTAGACTAGGCCTCTGTTTAGCTCCAGATTAACACTGGTGTAAATGAAAGCAGCATCAGGCTTTACATTTAGTCTTGTGGCATAAGCAAAAAATGTAGAACATGAATCATTGAAAGATCACTGCCCGGCTTGGAAACTCACAATCTACAATATCCAAACCACATTCAAATGTCACACACTCAATTCTCTATTTCCTTTAGCATTATTGATGATTGCCATGTACTATGTGACTAGAGGTCACACCATTATGAGCAGCATTGAACATTTCACTACATCATATATGGGCTGATGCAGTCGCAGGCCAATAAGCCCAATGCATGTCACGCTGAGATGTCATCATGCTTTGAACTTGATATCGATCGAATGGTATAATAATAATAGAGATTGCCAATCTCCTAGAACTGGAAGGTCCTCAAGTCCAGTCCCCTGCCTTCACAGCAGGACCAAGTACCATCCCTGACAAATTTTTGCCCCAAATCCCTAAATAGTCTCCACAAGGATTGAATTCACAACCCTGGGTCGAAGGGACAAAGAAAAAAATACACTTGATGGAATTCCCATTTCAAAATTACTAAAAAATTAAATGGGAAAATTTTAACAATCCCCTTTTAAAAAAATCTGAAATAAAAATACCTTCATAAAAATAACATTCTACAGTATTTTTTAAAAATACAATAATTTAAGTAAAACATGTACATTTGCTTTTATTAAAAACAAAACCAAACCCTTAACTGAGTTAAGAGCTTGAGTGATGCCAGTTAAATCTGCTAATAATAAATAAATTACTCTTAAATTGACTTTTTGCACAACTTGTTTTAACTTGAAAAACGATTGTTTCCCAAAAAAAATTTCTGGCAAAAAGAGTTTGTCATACATCTTGAATTGTTTTTATTTCCAGGACATTTTCTGTGAATTTTAAGCAATATTTTTATCAGCAAACAACAACTTTCTCAAAAATTGCTTTCGGAATCATCCTGACATTGTTTTCACTAATCAGAAATGTCATTTTTAGTAAGGAACTGAACGAAAGAGAAAAACTAGTATTGACTGTTGAATTAACATAAGGTACATTTTACAAAGTAACATTGAAATGTTCCAAATGTTAAGTAAACAAGAAGTGTAGTTCTATAAATAATAAAAACCATTATTATTGTTGTTCTCTTTTTTTCTTTTCCTGGTTGTGGTTTGTCAGCCGGAGCACAGAGCCGTTTTTGTACTGATCATGAGATGGATATTCCTCCACTGACAGACGATGCCAATCCTATGTCTGTCTTTGTACGAAAAGTTTACTGCACCATCCCTTCTTGGGACCTTGTAGATTTTTGAAGAGGTATGCAGAGATGTGACTTGATGGGATTTTAGAGCTGCTGAAGGAAGGAAGGTGTAGAATAGCAGACCAGTTTTGGCATCCCTGGCTGATCCCACAGAGATCTGAGTAGATACCTAATTGAAAACTAATAAAAGAACATAAGAATGGCCGTACTGGGTCAGACCAAAGGTCCATCTAGCCCAGTAGCCTGTCTGCCGACAGTGGCCAGTGCCAAGTACCCCGGAGTGGGTCGACCGAAGACAATGATCAAGGGATTTGTCTCGTGCCATCTGTCTCCAGCCTCTGACAAACTTGAGGCCAGGGACACAATTCCTACCCCCTGGCTAATAGCCTTTTATGGACCTAACCTCCCTGAATTTATCTAGCGTCTCTTTAAACTCTGTTATAGTTCTAGACTTCACAGCCTCCTCTGGCAAGGAGTTCCACAGGTTGACTATGCGCTGTGTGAAGAAGAACTTTCTTTTATTAGTTTTAAACCTGCTACCCATTAATTTCATTTGGTGTCCTCTAGACCTTACAGTATGGGAACTAATGAATAACTTTTCTCTATTCACCCTCTCCACACCACTCATGATTTTATAGACCTCTATCATATCCCCCCTCAGTCTCCTCTTTTCTAAACTGAAAAGTCCCAGTCGCTTTAGCCTCTCTTCATATGGGACCTGTTCCAAACCCCAAATCATTTTAGTTGCCCTTTTCTGAACCCTTTCCAAGGCCAAAATATCTTTTTTGAGGTGAGGAGACCACATATATACGCAGTATTCAAGATGTGGGCATACGATAGTTTTATACAGGGGCAGTAAGATATTCTGTGTCTTATTTTCTATCCCTTTCTTAATAATTCCTAACATTCTGTTTGCCTTTTTGACCGCCACAGCACACTGTTTGTGGCTTTAATTCCTCCCTGACCCCCCCCATAGTTGTGAATTGCCACAGAAAACACACTGCCAGGAGAAAACTGAGGCCAGCCTTTCATGCTGACAAACCATGACACTCTGCTCTGCCTTCCTCTGTCCTGGAACATCAGAATCCATCCACTTCACC
Source organism: Pelodiscus sinensis (assembly GCF_049634645.1). NCBI lineage: Eukaryota > Metazoa > Chordata > Testudines > Trionychidae > Pelodiscus > Pelodiscus sinensis. The sequence continues at coordinate 8,142,710 of NC_134728.1, read as the reverse complement.
CAATACCCTTTTCTTCAGGTATATAATTGGCTGCAAACTCCCTGAGCTGAATCCCCCGGAGCTCCATGTCTCAGCCTTTGTAATCTTCCCAATGGAAAGGGACGACATCTGTTGTTGTTATTAGGGTTGGTCATGCAAGAAAAACATATTCTCACAAAGGAAAATCAAAATTTTGATGGTGCTTTTGTGTTCATCTGTTTTCCAGTGTTTTAAAAAATGTTCACAAATCGAAATCCCCTCCTCCATTTTCTTTGAAAACATTCTTGACATGTTGACCAGTTTTTGTAATTTATTGAAAACAAAACAAAATGCATTCCAGTCACATATTTTTATTTAAAAAAAATGTGAATCTAAAAAAGCTTGACGGTTTTAACAAGAACAATGTCGATAATTTTCATTAAAAATCCACTCCATTTTTCAAAATAGGGCTGTGTTTTCACTGAAACCTTGTCATTGGGTATTTTTGACCCGCTCTAATTATGATGTGTATGGTCGTAGTCGTTTTGCTTAAGGGTCCCAATCAGGAATCAGTAAGTCATTGGGATAGGTTCTGTACAAACACCCCCCAAAAAAATTCCACTTCACAGAACTTCCAATCTCTGTATAAGAGAGATAATAGGTGTGGGGAAATGCTACTTCAGTGTGATAACAGTGCAGCAGCTATTAACCATTTTTTCTACCTATACTTTGGTGTGTTTGTTGGGATATTATTAATCATAATTATTTTACTACAGGTTGAACCTCTCTAGTCTGGCACTCTCTGATCCAGCAACATCTGTGGTTTGGCATGATTTTGCTTAGCTGGATGTCCACTTACCATGGGTGTGGCCAAGTTTCCTATGGTCTTATAAAGTTTGTTTACAGCCACCAGTCCTGGCTTTCAGTGCTCTGTGCTGTTATTTAGCTCTAATGGACCTCTAAATGTCTTTTGAGAGCCCAGCAGGCTGTGGAAGTGTTGGTCATGCTGCTAGACAGCTGGTGGAACATAAAGAAGAGTCATTGACGTCTCAAGAGTACAGTGACATACACCAGAAGAGAATCTGACCCATATGGTGACCATGGCAAAGAGTGTTAGTGCAATCTCGTGGGTTCAATTTACATGCATAGCAGCTATACTTTAGGATTTTCAGTTTCTCCTACTGCTATCCAGGAGTAGTCACTACTACTTAAGAGCTGCATTTAGCAGAATCGTGCAGCAGAAACAGGGTGGGGGTCAATCCTGATGGAAAAAGACCCAAGGGTGCGAAGGAATTTGCAGCCAGCTACCCAGTGCTGCTTGATCTTCCATTGCAAAAGCACCAAAGCAAGCTCTGTTGCTTTTTTTTTTAAGTGTGTTTGCATGCGCCTGTGTCTGGGATTGCTAGGGGCTGCCACAGCACAATAAATAAATCACAATGATTGCTAGAGCATAGTGCACTTTCCCCACATCTGATCCACCCAATATGTCCTCTAGATGAATGAGGGTGGAAGGGATGGTGTACCGCTTTGGGAAGTTTTCAGTTGATCATACTCCTGTCAACCCATCACACGGCAGTGATCGCTCTCCGTGGTTTACTTCTCTTTTATTATGAGCAGTAAAGCATCAGCAGCCTCTCACTGTCTCACAAGATCTCTGTCAGACCCCTGCAGAACAGAGTCCCTAATGTGCAGGCACAATTACTGTGGGAATACAAACTGTATTTGGGCACTGTTCTTCAATTCTGTATCCGTACCATGAATAGAACACACAAGTAGCATTAACAGAATGTCGACTTTGCCAATTTGGTTTTTACCACCAGGCCATCTGCCTGCCAGTCAGCTGTGGAGTAAGATGATTATGTAATGAGAGCTTTTTTCTATCTTGCAGATTTCTGACTAATATAACACAGCCATGCTATGTGAGAGCCTACTATGCAAATATTTAGCCAAGAGCCACTATTTGTAATAGGAAGAACTGAAATGCTTTTATTTAGTTTGTTGCAAGCTTGGTGCTTTGCTACATAGAGTAAGATATAAAAATGAAAGAAAGGTTCCTCTTTTAATTCTGTCTCTCCCATCAGAGCCTGATGCTCCTGTAGCCTTTATGGTATAAGATCACATGCTTCCAGTGCTGTTACCTTAAGGTGGAGCTGAAAAATCACCCTCCATGCTAGTTAAAATTTCCACTGAACAGGCATCTCAGGATGACAGCCTTTGAAGTCAATTGGAGTTTTGATTTTTATTTCAGAGTAACAGTGGGACCAGGCCCCTTGTGTGCTCTTCTAATACACTGAACCCCTTTCTCGTTTTCATTGGTTGTTGCTATTACTGCAATTTAGAGCCAAATGCTCAGGTGACAAATTGTCATAGCTCCCCTCTGGCCTTAGTGAATCTAGAACCCATGGAAGATGCCAGATTGACAGCACCAGAATCTTAGTCTCAGAGATATCTAGGCTCCTAATTTCTACCGAGTGTTTCAAAATGTCTTCCACTTTGGGGGCCACATGGAGACCCTGGACTCAACCCTGATTCCTGGTGTAAGTTGGAGCAGGTGCAGGGCCCTATAGGGCTCCTGCTGGCCCAGAATTGCTAGAGCAGAGTGCACTCTTCCAAAGCCTAGGGCCCCATTACACTTCTTAGATGAACGGGACATGGCCCTTTATGCTGACAGGGGATTCCTGTCTAACAATAGAGTCTCTAGCAGACTTCTGTAGGCAACTTTGCACTGCTGGAGTAGATTTACTCTGAAATGGGACTCTGGCTCCTTGAAGCCAGATTCTGATTCCAGTTACACCAGTGTACATCCAGAACCACTCCTTTGACATCAGGGTAATCGGCAGCAAAGTTGGTTGGACTTTTTGCGAAAACCTGAGGAAAAACATTGAAATAAGTATTTTAGGAGGAGGCTTTCAAAGCTGCCTACACATTTTGCATGATAATGAATGTGGTCTAGGTGCCCATGTTCACTAGCTAGCTTTGAATACCTCAGCCTTAAATTTTGTTTCACAATGTGTTTTTTTTTAAAGTGCAAGCTTTTCTCATACTCCATCACATAATAGCCCTGATTTTTTTCTTTCTTTAGTATTACAGTACTTCCGATAATCCAGAACCTATGGGACCTCGGTGGTGCCGGATTATCAAATATGCCGGACTATCAGGAGGTACTATATACTGTATACATTATATACTGTATATAAAGTGTTCTTAACCTTTTTTATTATACATACTGTATACAGTATACTGTAATATTTTAGTTGTTTTAAGCCTTTTTTACCCTTTTTGCTCAGTTCAGCTGCTGTCGCTGTTGCCTTGTGACTCATTTTTTGCTGAAGCTCACTCACTAGGCTCTTGCCATTGTGATGCCGGACTATCAGGAGTGCCGGACTATTGGATGCCGGACTGTTGCAGTTTTACTGTACTTACTTACTGTGAGAAGTTGCATTGACCTTGACTGGCCTTTTTGTATGCATAAATCCTACTCAAAGTGAGCATCAGACTCAAAGTTTGACTATGTCTACACTGCTGGAGGGTTTTTTTTTGGAAAAAGGTATGCTTTTTGCGCAATCTGCGTACCTTTTTCTGATTCTTTTTTCAGAAGAGGCTTTTCCAACATTTGGCCCGTCTACACGGGGCCAAATGTCGGAAAAACCTCCTATTTCGGAAGAGCCCTTATTCCTCATAAAATGAGGAAAATAGGGCTTCCGAAAGAGCACGTCTGCCCATTTGAAATAAATTTCGGAAGAGCAGATGTGTTCCCTGGACCAGAGGTATCCCGGAAAACCCCCATAGTGTAGACATAGCCTAAGTTAGGGAGAAGAATAGACCACATTTTGCCTTTTTTTACACTCAGCCATGTTTATAACTGAGGACAGAATTTCTTCCATTGTATCCATCTCCTTTACACAGGGGTAGGGAACCTCAGGCCTGGGGGCCGGATGCGGGCCCCGGCTTGCCTGGATGTGGGCTCTCTCTCTCCCCCCCCCCCCCCCCCGCCAGCACTGGGGAGTGTGTGCCCTACTGCAGGACTGGGGCACAAAATCTACTAGCTTGGGCCCTACTAGGCTTTGGTGTGCAAGAGGAATGTGGGGCGTGTCTCAGTCAGGGGCCATGTCAGTGAGGGCTTGGGGTTTTAGGGTTTTTTTTGGCTTCTCACTTGTGTGCGGCCCCCGACTGATTTTTTTTTTCTATGGGTCAGTGGCCCCGATCCAATAAAAGGTTCCCCACCCCCGCTTTACGCCCCAGAGCCGTGGTGTCCAACCGTTTCTGAAGCGAATTAGACACATTATTCTGAAAATGTAAATAATTTTGTGAGTCAATTAGTCACACTCCAGTGGCCAGATAGCCACATGTGGCTAGTGTGTTGGACACCACAGTCCTAGAGGGTAAACGGGCTGGCAAGCTATAGACCAGCCCTTTGTGGAAAACAATACAACGTTCTCAAATCCTAAATGAAAATCACACAATTGTTTCATGGAATGCAAGAATCCTTTAAAGGCAGATTTCGGATTTCCAAGTAAACCTATCCTCCAACAGCTGCTGGGTAACACTGTAATTTCCCACGTGTGAGAGAGCCTGTAGTTCATAGTCTCTGCTCTTTCTCACTGCCGCACACAGACAACAAAAACGATTCCGAATGCCAGCAGATGTTTCAGTTTGACAATGAGAACATTATACACTCGTTTCTTCTCCTATCTCTGGAAGAAATGCCATTTGGCAGCAGTTTCAATGGCTCTCTGTGGCTTGGAAGCGCCCTATGAGAAGAGGGGAGGTTTACAAGCTGTCATGATTTGTGTCTTTTGAGCCAGTCGGGTGCCTGGTGCCTGTGGGAGGTGGGGATGGCGTGCAGAGAGGGCCATCCAGAGGGGTATGTGGGGGCACCTCATTTTAGCAATTAACTTTTGAAGGAGGCCTATCACCCAAGTGCGATCACAAGTCACCTATTGAGTAAGTGGTCTTGCCCTTGGAATAAAGTTTGTTGTTTGGTTGGATTTTTTTAAAATCATGGATCTGTGCCTGCATAAAGTCATTGGTTTATGTGAATTTTAATTTCTTGGGAAGGTTTAACAACACTGCTGATAGCCGTTGTTTATTTTTTGGTTAACCAGATGTTGTTGCTCAGTGAAAGTTGAGCTCACGCAAGACGTTGTCTCTGACAGCATTGGCAACTGAAGTCCTTTATTGCTTTCCTTTCAAATGGGTATGTTGGCAGTCCAGCTCTCCCCCTTGATATCAAAGGGGACTTGGGCTACAAAATGGATGAATTTTATTAATGTAGACTCAGACAACTGTCTGTTAAGAAAGAGCGGCTAGCAGAGGGGGAAGTGGGCATGCAGAGAGACGAAGACAGAGTGCAGCCAAGTCCGGGTGCCTGTGTGTAATCTGAGGGATGCATAGAGACCACACTTGGCACTGTCTCAGCTGTAGCCCTGTACAGTGGCTCTTGATTGGAAGTAGAAAACATTGACAATCCCAAGGCCAACCACTGACCGTAAAGTGCCCAGTGCTTCTCAGAAAGCCATATTGTTCCAGACCTGCTGCTCAGTGTGTCAGTATGGCCATACTGCGCTTGGCATGCTGCTCCTCTTTTTCCTCTACTTCACCCTGTTGTATTTGGGAGCATCCAAGTGTCATGCTCACCGCCCTCTCTCGCTGACTCATTGCTACTCTTTAACAGCTCTTCTCCCGAGTGCTGCGGGTTGGAGTTCCTCATGTGCTTGGGCAATTGCTGCAGCTGTGAATGCAACATGGGAATTTAATATTTGCATTTGGTGTCAGAGACCAAACTACAGCTGAAGTCAGCGTTCTCTTACAAGCCTATAGAATAAGACACTTATGCAATAGGTAGGGTTTTTTTCAGGATGCACAATTCTGACTAATGAAATAAGGTAGTGTTGTGCTGCAAGAACACAGTGTTCCAATTAGTCAAAAGCAAACATAGTTATTCTTGTAAGAAACATCATAAAGCTTTTATTTAGCTGGTCTTTACGAGCAGTCAAGAAGAGCATGATGACATAGGGATCTGTTCCCTTTCTGCACCCTGTTAGGCAAAACCAATCTTAGAATAATACTGAGGAATTGCTTTAAGCAAAGTGAAGACTGAAGCCTGCCACCCCTTGCCTACTCTGCTCCACGGCAGCCGTGGTGGCATGTAAGATCATCCCTGCTGTGCTCTTTGAAGGGGAAATAGACCTAAAGAACCCTGCAGTCTGCTATGGCCTAAAACCTACTTAACACACCCTTGAGGTTTCGAGGTAACACTGACGCCAGTGGGAGTTGGATCAGGCCCACTATGACTTTTAAAATACTACTTTGTGTCTCTGATCAGATCTATCAGATTTGCTGATAGCAGCTGTTGTAAAATTTCTCTCCCTTTTTCTCTCTGTTAACCAGCTGTTGTTCAGTGGAAGTGGAGCTCATGCAAAAATGTTGTCCCTGACAGCACTGGCAATTGCAGACCTTTATTGCTTTCCTTTTAGGATGGGCAAGTGTGCAGTCAGAGAGGCCTCTGCAGCTTTGTCAGCATACCAGAGCTCAGATATAGAAGGCACAGAACCCGTCCTTATCCTTACGCAGAATATGCAGCTATGCAGGGAACCCAAAAATCTGGAGCACCCCTGTGTCTTAATGTCCACCAACCTGCCTCTTCCTGGCCCTGTGGCTCTGCTTCCTCCAGAGAGGATGTAGTTAACTTAAAAATGAAAAAGCCTGCCAGAGCTATTAGCAGAACATTGAACACACAAAGTAGTAATGAAGCCATGGAACAGGCATTTGCCAGCCTCAGGTATATCCTGTCAGTTTCTGAATTTACTGGGTTAGTCTACAGTAACTTAGTTTAAAAGTTGCTTAAAAATATGCCATTAGCGTGGTGTTGAAGATTATAAAATCACATCTCTAAAAAATCATGGTTACCCTCTCTGGCAGCCATAGGCATAGAGGCACCCATTTAATAATACCATAGATCCTAAGGACAGCCCTGAGAAGGCTCATTCTTAAGGGTGAGAGAAGGTCATTTAGTCTCGCTGGTCCCTTTTGGTACCTGTTTCTTATGGAGAATGACCTGATTTGGAAGGCGCTTTTTTAATGATGTGGTTGTGTGTCCGCTAGGAATTAGGCTGAGACCCAGAAATCAGACTACTGACTAACCTTGCCATCAGAATGCACTAAAGATCAACACACAGAGGGTGAAAGTTTGGAGACTGATACAAAAGTAAACAGCAGGAATTCTTCAGTATTTCACAAAGTGGCTAATTTCACCAGAGAACGTATTTTAAGTGCTGTCTGTGGAGCTGTGCGGTTCCTGCATTTGGTGGGGACCCCAAAACAGATAGGAAGGGAGATTTGAGAGTGCCACTGCATGTTAAACAACATACTAGGTAGGTGGTTTTGCTGTGTGCAGTAATAAGCTTGTGCTCTGGGGGGCGTTTGGAGAAACTGGTAGTAGCAGCTCTGGAAGAAGCCAAGAAGCCAGAGGGTGTACGCAAACATTCTCTCATCGGAACCCTTCCTTTATTTGCCATGCATTGCTCTCCTTCATATACTCCCCCATTGCCATCTCCCCTGTGCCAGCTCTCCTCAGATACTCAACTCCATGTGTCCGGCCGCTAGGAAAGAGAGAGAATCACACAAACAAGACATTTGTTGCCTCAACTATTCCATGTTGTATTCATGGCCCACACAAGAAAAGTCAGATACAACGATTAAATACTCTTTTTGGAAGATTGTTGTATATCCCATCCAGAATGGTAACACTCGGTAATCAAAAATAGAGAGAGATTAAAAGAGGTTGCTCCTAAAGCATGGGGCCGCAAGGCCCAGGTGGTCTGGGAGGGGCGTCTACAAAGCACCCTTCCTCAAATTACGTAGCTTCTTTCAAGGTTATTTTGAAATAAAACCCTATTCTGGGTAAAGGGATGCAGGAATAGCACACCCGTTATTTCAAAGAAGTGGAATTGCTATTTTGGGATACTTCCACTATCCCGAAATAGCCCCACTGTCTAGACATAGCCGGATAGATCTTTCTAGACTGACTGTTGCATGCTCCATTACAGCGCCTTCTAGCTAGCTGGCAGGACCAGAAAACCTCATGCTCCTCCCTCCCTTATCCCCTCCACCCCCCATCACTCCTATAGTTTGCAAGTCTAAGGTATATCTGCACTGCAGCTGGGAGTGTGCATCCCAACCCACTAGCTGGCTAAAAACAGTCTAGGCAGGGGTAGCACAGGCAGCAGCTCGGGGTAGTTCACTGAGGGTATGTCCTTGGGTGGCCAGCTTGAGCCAGAACCTGTGCTAATCCTAGCTACAATGTGGTAAGTCTGTTGCATTGAGGACTGTGTTGTGGTATGTCTACACTGCAGTGGGAAGCGCACATCCCTGCACCAGTAGCCAGGCACATGCTAACTCTTGTTGAGCTGGTGTGCTAAAAATAGCCATGAGTTTCTTTCTCTGTGATACATATAGATCTCCTGACATGCATTAGCATTCTTCCTCCAATATATTGTTCTGTAGGGAGGGACACAAAGCCTGTCTCCCATTGACAGAGAAAAAAGAATGAGGCTTCCCACAGCGTGACTTCCTACAGTTACTTTCACAAAAAATCCCGAACATGGGGGGGGTGAGGGGGGGGGGAAACATTGGTTAAGCAAAAAAAAAAAGTCACTGCGCCTTTAAATCTCCCCATTACCTCCACCCCTGCCAGATGCAGCAGGGGAAGAATGTCACCATCGGCCTTCTGTAAAAAAACCCCCAGAAAATACTGGACATTTCACATGTCCAGTATGTTCTGTTTTGTTTTTGTTTTTTACTGGACAGGGGCCACAAATACTGGACTGTCCCGGCGAAAACCGGACACCTGGCAACCCTAACTACAGTGTCTCTGGCACTGCACCAGGGAAACACCTTCACCCCTATGAAGAGGAGAGCCAGTGGGAGGCAGCCTGTCTTGGTCTCCTCATTACTCCCCATCGGGCACGCTGATAGGGGAGGCAAAGGGGCAGGTGCCCCGGGATCTGACGATTCAAAAAAGCCCAAGACTCCTAGCTGTCACCACTGCTACTGCAGCAGCAGTGATGGCCAGACCCCTGGGGGCTGGGGAGGAAGCTGGTCTGGCGCACTCCAGGGGCTGCTGATGGCTCTGGCTCTACCCCTTCTGCCAGGGGTCCGGCCCTTTCTGGGAGTGCGGAGCAGCTCCCCCCTTCCTCCCGCCCCGCCACCAAGGGATCCACCCAGGCTGTCTGCTCCCCTGAGGAGAGGAAACAGGGAGTGGAGTGACTGGTGACTCCCAACCCACATGGGGGAGAGCTTAGTCCCTGTAGTAAACCCCTTTCTGCCCAGTGTAGACACAGAAGAGAAGGGACAATGCTCCAATTTTCAAGGTGACCTCTCCCTGTAGTGAAGCAGAGTCTGGAGATTAGGGGGGCAGCCCTACTGGGCTGAATTTTTCTTGCTGGACGAGAGTTTGAAGAGAGCAAGTGGATAGCTCCAGTTCAAGAGATGGCCTGTGGGTCCTCTGAGACTCGTTTCCAGTGGTATTGCATTAGCCAGACAGAGCAATGGAGTGTCTTTAAGAAAAAGGAGTGAGGAAATGTTTTAATTTAATTGCTTTGTACTTTTGTTTATTTGAAGTGGACAGCAATGGAAAAGGAATGGTTAGTGTCAGCCAGCGTATAAATAATTTTAACTTCGAGCACGGCAATGGCTTTGTGTCAGCAATTACTCAGCCAAGTCAAATGGATTCCTAATACTCTGCCCAAGGATTGCAGGCTGATGCCATATATCTACTGATCATTCAAGGGGTGGGGGTGGGGGGGGAGAGAAGGATGGTAATCAAAACAGCATCTCATTTAACTCTGCTTTTCAGCACCTCGATAGCAAAAATGCCAGATTCATTCTTAGTAAAAGCTTTTTAGGATCATCATTGGGGTCACTCCAGGGATAGATGTTGCCCTATAAATGTTGTCAAATGTATGCAATATTAATTTGTTAGCTGCAATAAGTCAGTTTATTGGTGCTAAATCCATCTGCAGATGAAACTCCACTTAATATACTGAGAGATGAATCTAGTGCATGAAGTTTTATTTCATATCTTTTCCTTCCCCCTGCTTCCTCCTTATTCATATCTCCATCAGTCCTATTCGGTTGGCATATGAGAACAAGTAGGTTCCTGTATGTAAAAGTGGATGTCAGCAGGACATTGTTTTGGGTTGTATACAAGAACCAACTATAGAAAAATACTGGCAGACCTTGACACAATGCCCAGTTTTGCATTTAATGCTAATTGGTGTCCAGTTTACGCATAAGGAAAGTACCAACTTTTCTAAAGATCATTAAGGAGCTGTTCCTGGCTAATCTTCAATTCAAGAAGGACCTGGATCCCTGCCACCTTCAGCCTTCTCTTTTGATGCATAGCTTTAATTAATTTTATAACGGTGGATTTAAAGTTGCTGACCCCAGCTGAAAATTGAACTTTTGATTAGGTTCTATATTTAAAAGACATGTATTAAAAAAAATCTCTGACCATCTCACAATTAGTTTTCTTCTGAGCTAGCAATAATTGTAATCAATAGAGCCCATTGGACTTGATTCTCTTATCAGTGACACTGGTGCAAATGAGCAGTCACTTCACTTGAAGTCAATGCAACGGTGACAAGAGAGAATAAAACCAGTAGAAGTTATAGAAAAGTCTGGCAATGCATTTTTGAACAATGAATAAAGAGAATGAATTTGCTGGATCCTTCCATGGTGAACATCTTTCTGAGCTTTTCTTCCCTCCCATATACTTATTTTTCTTTCGTAGAAAGGGGAAACTGGATTCATAGTTAGATGATGGAATTTAATATTTTCTTATCAGTTTGAAACTTTGCTCCCTCAGACCAAAGTCACAGAAGTTGAAGATTTAAAAATATGTAACCTATTGGAAATGACTCTATTAGTTTGCTTTTATCTGAATCTTGTTAAAAACACGTATTAAGTGTCCAGCAAAAATAAAAATAGACTTTAGCCCAGTATTCTTCTGCTTTCATCAGATGAGTCCATATACATCTAACTGATAAGCTTAATGTGTGAACAAAATAATAATTACTTTTGCATAAGCAATTTTAATGAGCCAGGCTAGACTGATCTTACTCCAGGATGGGGCCCTACAGAAGTAATCAATTGTTACTAGTGGTTAAAAAAAAGAATCCTATTCAGAAAGAATTTAAAGAAAGCTGAAGTTCTTAATTAATAGTTGCTACAGTAGCTGTCAGGATTAAACTGGTATTTGTAGTCTTTGCAGATCATCTACAAATGTAAACATAATCCACATTGGATTGGGCACCATTTCTGTGCAAGATTATAAACTCCACTACAACAATTGAGGACACCCTTTTCCATATGTTTGTTCAAACTTGGGAGGAGTAAGGCATTAAAAGAAGAATGATATTAATAGGAGAGACTTGGGTATTAAATTCCTGAAGACCAAACATTTTTTTCCCCTGTGTTGGCTCCTTTGGCAGAATTAAAGTTATGTTAAATCACTTCCTTTTTTAGAGATTGTGTAAGACATCTAGAGCTATATGTAGACAGGTTTATAGTTTCATGGATAAACTTAAACATACTCTAAAAATTCAGGTTGATTCATCTTCGGTGTGTTTTCATGCAACTAACTGATGCCCATTAAAACCACATTATGTGAGGAAATAATATTATTAAATACATTTATTAATGATTGATTGCAAAGTGCATTGAAAAAGTGCAAAGTGCTCTCCTAGTGCTAAGCTGTATTTAGTAATATTATTTTATTCCAGACCCTTGCTAAAGTAATCATTTGAGGTCATATCCTGCTACCCTGACATGCATTGCATAGTCTCTGCTCCTCAGGTAGTGCTAGGGACTCCAGTGAAACTAGGATAGAATGAGGGACCTCACAATATGCAGCAGAATATTGCTCTTAGGGAGTTTATTATCATGTTTGTAACAGCAGAGTGCAAAATATTACAAGACTTCTATAGAAACCCAGTCAGTAGACACCAAAATGTGGTCACTTAGGCTATGTCTAGACTGCAAGCCTCTTTCGGAAGAGGCTTTTTTGAAAGATACTTTCGAAAAAGCCTCTTTCGAAAAAGAGCGTCTAGACTGCAAGCCGCTTTTTCGAAAGAGAGCACCCAGGCAGTCTGGATGCTCTCTTTCGAAAAACCCCTGTTTGCATTCAAGAACGCCTTTTTTCGAAAGAGCACTTTCGAAAAAAGGCGTTCTTCCTCGTGAAATGAGGTTCACCGCCATCGAAAGAAAAGCCGCGTTCTTTCGATTTAATTTCGAAAGAACGCGGCTGCAGTCTAGACGCAGGTGAAGTTTTTTCAAAAAAAGGCTACTTTTTTCGAAAAAAACCCTGAGTCTGGACACAGACAATGAGGAGTCCTGTGGCATCGTAAAGACGAACAGATTTATTTTGTCATAAGCTTTTGTGAGGAAAAATCCACTTTGTTAGATGCATTGTCACTTAGGTCAGGCCTGCATAAAAGAGGACTGTCGACTCTAGCTACATAATTAACATAGCTGGAGTCATATAAGCTTGAGTTGACATGCTTTGATTTGAGTTTCCTTGCTGTCCTCATAGTGGGTGGCCAATGGGAGCAAATGCTCCCATCAGCTTTCCTTACTCCTCAATGGCGCCTCCCTCTGAGTTTGATTTAGCGGGTCTTTACTTGACCCGCTAAATCAAACTCTGGAAAATTGATCATGGCTGCGTTGATCTTCCATAGAGTGAAGACATGGTCCTAGATAGCTGGATGGCCTTTGCATTTGTTTCCGTCTGAAACCATTTTGGTAAGCCCTTCACCTTATGGGCTATTATACAAGATCAGACTAGATAATCACAATGGCCCGTCTGGCTTTGGAACAGAATAATTTCAGTGGGCCACATTTTGCCCTTCATTACACTTGCACAGCCCTAATGAACAACAGGGAGTCTTTGTCAAATTGCAGGTGGGGGAGAGTTCATCTGAAATACACTATTAGCCAGGGGAGTCAACAGTCTCCACGGCCTCCTGGGCAAGGTGAGGGGAGCCTGGTTCTGCACTCCTGGAAGGGGCGGGGCCTGGGGGAGAAAGGGCGGTGCCAGGGTAGTCAGCACCCTGTACTGTGCAGCTGCATGGAGCATATAGCGCTCTCAGTGATTTTTAAAAGACCCAAGGCTCTGTCTTCTGTAGCAGTAACAATGGGAGCAGCTGGGAGCCCACAGGCCCCTTTGAATCTCCGGGACTCAGAGCAACTGTCCCCTTTCCTCCCCCTTTCCCTGTCGACGGACTTGCTATTAGCTCGTAATTAAGTGCACAATATTTTCTTAAGGCCAACTCTAGCTTGCTGTTTATATGAGGAGTTTCCCAGTCTGATTTAAAGTAAAAGATCTCAGGCCCTCAGCCACGTTAGGATAGTGAAATTATTTACAGAGTCACATGTATCAGGGAATGATCCCATTATAGTCAGTATGTTGCACCCAGTCTTTTCCCCACCTTTTAGTGAAATCAGCACTCTCAGTGTAAAAGCCAATTTGCAGAAGCATCATTTGTGGCACTCCTCGGGAGGCCTTGCCATACATAAACCAATGAGTGGATTACACTTTCTCCATATGGAGGTTATCATCCGTGTCAGAAATAATATGGATAATCCTCATAACCCAAGTAATCCATGAACAATTCAATACGTGTTGCTAAGATAATTTAACCATGTGGGGCCAGAAAAATTTGTACTGCTCTTGATGAGGGAGGGGCCTGAGATGCAAAATTTGGATCAAGATCTGAACTTTTCCAAACTCAGAGGTGTTTGGATTTAGTTTGGGCTCCATATTTTGTCACTAGTTGGTTAACTTTTCAGGACACCTTGCACAAGAGAAGAGTGCACAATGACTATCACTTATACATAGTAAGAGAAGTCCTGAAACTAATACAATAATTGCTCTGATGGGCTATGCATACTCATTGAATGTTTGCTCTATACTCTTGAATTGTATTTCCTGCTCAGACATATGTTGACTAAGATATTTGGAGCCTGCAATAATGGAGATTTCTGTCACACACAGGAGCAAATGCAAGTGCAGTTTTACTACCTGAGGGGGAACCCGCGAGGTTAAGGATGTGCTGAACCCATACAGGAGGGCTACATCTACACTGGCAGCTTCTTGCACATGAACTCTTTTGCGGAAGGGTGCTTGTGCAAAAACTCTTGCACAAGAGAGCGTCTACACTGCCATGTGCTTTTGCACAAGAGATGTGCTTTTCTGCAAGAGCATCCATGGCAGTGTAGACGCTCTCTTCCTCAAGAAAGCTCTGATGGCCATTTTAACTATAGGTGCTTCTTGCACAAGAAATTCATGGTGCCTGTTTACACTGCCCTCTTCTGGAAGAGCTCTTGGGCAAGAGGGCTTATTCCTTGTGGGAAGAGGAATAATTCTTCCCGAAGAAGCCCTGTTTTACAACGCTATGCTGTACATTTACTTCTGGAAGAACACTCGTGCAGTGTAGACAGCTGGCAAGTTTTTGCAGAAGAACAACTGTTCTTCCGCAAGAAGCTGCCAGTGTAGACGTAGCCGAGGGGTTGCTATGGAAATTAACTCTTGCGTGCTGGCATGAAGGTGAATTGGCAGCAAGGCCTGGGCAGTATGTGGCTTTGCAGCTTGGTTGAGTCACAAGCTATTCTTTCCCCAGGGATAGGCTTTGTAGTTGCTATAAGGTTTGCTCTGATCCACCAAGCATCTCAACTACCGAGCTGTTTTTCCCAATCTAGACTGAAGGAATATGATTTAGACTCATCATGAGTGCTGCTAGGAAGCCATAGGACCAGGGAGTCATGGACAGACAAGTCAGAATCAGTAAGCCTTCCTCACTCATGAAAAAGGGGCTTGGTTACTATCCAATTGTTAAGCAAATATTCTTTACGACATTATGGTATTATAAAATACTTTGTCTGCTTACATAGTATAAGCCGCTGTAAGCAACGGGAAAGCATAAGTTCTGAAAGGATGTCACTTGCTGTGCTAAGACCCTGTAATGTTCACCCATCACAGAGTTAAAAGCAAGATTAAATATTGTTGGGCATGCTTCAGCAAATAGGATTATTTCAGATGCCAGCTATCAGCTAACTCATAACATTCATCTAATTGAGGCCCGCGACTGAATTCCAGCATGTTTTTAATTGGTTTTGTGACATAGTATGCTATACTTAATGATAATCCAGTAGAAACCTTTGTCATTTTCATTATTGATTTAATTCCAATTTTCTGGGAGGTGGAGAATATTTACTAATCTCAGAATCAAATGTAAACCAAATAGTTTTCTGGCTTTGCTGCTTTTGCTAAATTGACAGTTCAGGCCTGGCTGTGCAGAAAGTTTACAGGAAAAGAAAGTTTACTAGAAAGAAAATTTACAAGGATAGTTTGGCTGTAATCTTGCCCAAAGATGGGTAAATATATATTTTATGGCTAGTGTAATCAGTATGCAAAGTAATCTGGAAGTATTAAAAATAATCTGGAAATGATCAACTGAGTCATTACAAAATTGAGCTCAGTGAAAAGCAATACTTGTGTGGGGTCCATAAACAGTGACGATTAGCCTTTTCTAAAGGCTGTATTTCTGTCCTCTGAAGGGGAGTACACTTACTAATGGAAGCAAATTGCTCCTATTTAATATGTCCCTATTTTTCAATTACTTCTCTAGGTAAAAATTGGTTTGTGGGAGATTATATTCTAGAAGTATGGTTTTCCTTCATGTGGCAATTAGCTGCAAATTGAGTCAGTGACTGCATATGACTGCAAAAGGCAGAAGGTACTGACAGTTTGAAGAATGCAGTTTCTCTGTGTGGGGAAGTAATGAAATAAGACATCTAGTGATGGTCCTCTCTCAGGGGTTGGTTGGTAGAGTAGCATTGCCTAGTGGTCAGGGCTTAGGCCTGTGACTTGCAGGGGGTTGTTTGTAGGGGAGCCCAGACTTTCCCACTCCACTGGGCTCTGACCCAAGACATTTTGAGGTCTATGTGTGATCTGACAGCTAGGGCTGCTTAGGGCTGCCCTTCCTGGGCCACTTCCTCTCATACCTTGTAGTGGTCCCACTATGCCATCTGCATTCAGATGGGGTGAAGGTTGTCCATTCACCACAAGACAGCTTTGGGTGGCTATGTGTAGTGTAGTCACTCTCTTCCTCTCTCGGGTGGCAACTTCTTCCTTTTGTGATCTGGCTTACCTGTTCTCCTGGGCCAGCTCTGGCCTGGGGCTTTCCCCTGCCGCCTGCTGGGGTAATTGAAACAAAATAGAGGGGAATGGACAAAAGAGTCCATATCTCTCGTAGCATCACAAGCCTGAATTTCCCCAGGCCAGCATTTGTTTTGGCAGTGTAAACTTGCGCACACAATACTTGTGTCTGTACTCTGCAGCCACAAACACCTACTTCGCACACAAGTTGCTTCCAGTAGTTTTCTGGGTGTCAAATTCTAACACTCACACACAGGCGTACAGAGCTGTGAATCTATAGCAAGCTGGTGAATCCGTATAACCCTCGTCTATATATAATATATATGAAACAATCTATGAGTATTTCCAGTATAATGCTGCTAAATATTAATGGTTTAGCTGAGGGCTGCTGCTTTCCCCTTGAGTTGTAATGATCAGAAAGTGTTTTTGTTTTAATGGGAAAGCAATCATTCAGATTTCTCTTTTCCCTCATCCCTGCTCTCTGCGAGCACATGGCATCATTGGCACATCAGCTTCATTGCATTCTAAAGGGGAATGTTTTCATAGACGCTGCTTGTGCAAGTTGTTGGTAGCGCATCACAGGTTTATCAACAGTCTGACATGCAGGGATTCAATGTGAAATGAGGATGCTTTGAAAGTATCTTGCACGGAACAATTCAATGTCTTATTTTCTAATTTATTTAAGACCTGAATTCAGTGGGGCCCTCATTGTCTCCTTATAGCATAGTTAAGGAGACCAGACATCCTCCTTTGAGGAGGACAGTCCTCCTTTTGAGGGGCTTGTCCTTCCCAATAATTATGTCCTCCTTTGAAAAAAATTGTCCTTCTTGTCCTACTTTTCAAAAAAAAATCCCACGTTCCTTTTTAAAAATGTTTTTGCTCGACCAAAAAATACCGGCTGTCTGGTATTTTTTGGGAGACCATCTGGCAACCCTAATATACAAGTATGGTTTTTTTTGTCAACTCAGTGTCCTCCTTGCACATTGTCAAATTCTGGTCACCTTAGCATAGTTTAACGAGAGTATTTCCCAACCATGTACGGGGAATCTGGCACTCCCAGGAGTACAGCGCCTCGTTGCGCGTATGCAATCCACGTCAGCAGTCAGTTTGCAATCAGCTGTCTCTGCCCTCCAGCTGGCTTTAAAATGGCATGGACAGTCCAATTAGCGATAGAGGGGACTTCATGGAATCATTATAAATAAATCTCAGGGCCTGAAATAGAATTGATCCAAGCGTGGAAACTTTGTGTGATAGCCACAAGCTGTTATGAAACCTTATCCCAAAGTGAGCGCCTGGGGCCTTTTTGCAATGCGGTGTCCCTGTAGTAATTGTTACAAGCTTTTTAATACAGACCAAGATTTTGCTGAGGTCACATCTGCGTGGACGACTAGGATGAGCTGTTTCTCTGCACTTTTCCTGCTGCTACAGCCATCTGCGGTTCACAGCTGTTCGGATGATTTTCCCTCTGCAGTTTCAGATTTACTTCTCCTATGAGTTCTTTCCTCTGCTGCCACACCCCTGTGCCTCTCCCCAGAGAAAATTAATGAGTGACCGTCTGTTCACATTTAAACACGTACAAATGGTGGAAATGATCGGATATGTACTGTCTGTCACCTTCCCGGCTGCATCCCTGCTCTTTTCCTGTGCGTTGTCTATCAAGAGCAAGCAAAGTGGGCCAGGTGCTGATTTTGCTTTTAACCCAGCTGTAAACTTAGGGGTTGTCTACACAAAAACACTGAGGAAAATTAATCTGAATTAACTAAACAGATGGCTTTAAAGTATATTGGTTAAGCTGCATTAAACCTCTGCGTAAACTAAACCGAAGTAAGGCCATGTAATTCTGAATGAACTCTTGTAACACTGACAGGCAGAAACGGTCCAGAGGTCTCAGGTTCGAAGTGCGTGAACCTCTACACTTTGAGCTAAAAGCCAAACATAGGGCACGGGGTCACAGTGCAAATTATATCTGCTGCCCTAAGCAGCTGCCTAGTTTGGTGATAGCTAGAGCACCTGGCTGCATCTGCTTAAGCTGCTGTACTGAGGATATCTGCACTCGTCCCCTTGCTGCCAGCTGTTCACTTTAGCCATTTCTCTTAGTCTACGTCTACATTGCAACACTATTTCGCAATAACAAGCGCTATTCCAAAATAACTTAGTCTGCGTCTACACAGCAGGTCATTATTTTGAAATAGCGCCAAAATACTGTCAGGCTGGAGGACTTCTTACTCAATTCCTGTAACCCTCATTGTATGAGGAGTAAGGGAAGTCGGAGGAAGAGTGCTCTATTTCAAAATAAGTGCTGTGTAGACGCTCCCAATTTCCAAATAAGCTATTTTGAAATAAGCTATGCAACTTATGTAGTTCAATTTGCGTAGCTTATTTCAAGTTAAGCCCTGCTGTGTAGACGCACCCTTAGTCATTAGTGGGATCATAGAATACTAGGACTGGAAGGGACCTCGAGAGGTCATCGAGTCCAGTCCCTGCCCTCATGGCAGGACCAAATACTGTCTAGACCATCCCTAACCTACTCTTAAATATCTCCAGAGATGGAGATTCCACAACCTCCCTGGGCAATTGATTCCAGTGTTTGACTACCCTGACAGTTTGGAACTTTTTCCTAATGTCCAACTTAAACCTCCTTTGCTGCAGTTTAAGCCCATTGCTTCTTGTTCTATCCCCAGAGGCCAAGATGAACAAGTTTTCTCCCTCTTCCTTATGACACCATTTTAGATACCTGAAAACTGCTATCATGTCCCCCCTCAGTCTTCTCTTTTCTAAACTAAACAAACCCAGTTCTTTCAGCCTTCCTTCATTGGTCACGTTCTCTAGACTTTTAATCATTCTTGTTGCTCTTCTCTGAACCCTCTCCAATTTCTCCACATCTTTCTTGCAATGCAGTGCCCAGAACTGAACACAATACTCCAACTGAGGCCTAACCAGCGCAGAGTAGAACAGAAGAATGACTTTTTGTGTCTTGCTCACAACACACCTGTTAATGCATCCCAGAATCATATTTGCTTTTTTTGCAACAGCATCACACTGCTGACTTATATTTGGCTTGTGGTCCACTATAACCCCTAGATCCCTTTCTGCCGTAGTCCTTCCTAAACAATCACTTCCCATTCTGTATGTGTGCAACTGATTGTTCCTTCCTAAGTGGAGCACTTTGCATTTGTCTTTATTAAACTTCATCCTGTTTACCTCAGACCATTTCTCCAATTTGTCCAGATCATTTTGAATTATGACCCTATCCTCCAGAACAGTCGCAACCCCTCCCAGCTTGGTATCATCTGCAAACTTAATAAGCGTACTTTCTATGCCAATATCTAAATTGTTGATGAAGATATTGAACAGAGCCGGTCCCAAAACAGACCCTTGTGGAACCCCACTTGTTATACTTTTCCAGCAGGATTGTGAACCATTAATAACTACTCTCTGAGTACGGTTATCCAGCCAGTTATCCACCCACCTTATAGAAGCTCCATCTAAGTGGTATTTGCCTAGTTTATTGATAAGAATATCATGTGAGACCATATCAAACACCTTACTAAAGTCTAGGTATATCACATCCATCCCTTATCCACAAAACTCGTTATCCTATCCAAGAAAGCTATCCGGGTATGTCTACACTACCCCCCTAGTTCGAACTAGGGGGGTAATGTATGCATACCGAACTTGCTAATGAAGCCCGGGATTTGAATTTCCCGGGCTTCATTAGCATAAAGCTGGCGCCGCCATTTTTAAAAGCCGGCTAGTGCGAACCCCGTGCCGCGCGGCTACACGCGGCACGGACTAGATAGTTCGGATTAGGCTTCCTAATCCGAACTATCTGTACACCTCGTTCCACGAGGCGTACAGATAGTTCGGAATGGCTAGCTAGTTCGAACTACCTAGCCCATGCCGCGTGTAGCCGCGCGGCACGGGGTTCGAACAAGCCGGCTTTTAAAAATGGCGGCGCCGGCTTTATGCTAATGAAGCCCGGGATATTCAAATCCCGGGCTTCATTAGCGAGTTCGGTATGCATACATTACCCCGCTAGTTCGAACTAGCGGGGTAGTGTAGACATACCCTCCGAGTGGTTTGACATGATTTGTTCTTTACAAATCCATGCTGGCTGTTCCCTATTACCTTGCCACCTTCCAAGTGTTTACAGATGATTTCCTTAATTACTTGCTCCATTATCTTCCCTGGCACAGAAGTTAAATTAACTGGTCTGTGGTTTCCTGGGTTATTTCCCTTTTTATATTTGCCCTTTTCCAGTCCTCTGGAATCTCTCCTGTCTCCCATGATTTCCCAAAGATGATAGCTAGAGGCTCAGATACCTCCTCTATCAGCTCCTTGAGTATTCTAGGATGCATTTCATTAGGCCCTGGTGAACTGCAGGCATCTAACTTTTCTAGGTGATTTTTTTAACTTGTTCTTTTTTAATTTTATCTTCTAAACCTACCCCCGTCTCACTAGCATTCACTGTGTTAGGCATTCCTTCAGACTTCTTGGTGAAGACCGAAACAAAGAAGTCATTAAGCATCTCTGCCATTTCCAAGTTTCCTGTTACTGTTTCACCCTCCTCACAGACCAATGGGCCTACCCTCTCCTTGGTCTTCCTCTTGCTTCTAATGTATTTATAAAAAGTCTTCTTGTTTCCTTTTATTCCCATGGCTAGTTTGAGCTCATTTTGTGCCTTTGCCTTTCTAATCTTGTCCCTGCATTCCTGTGTTGTTTGCCTTAATTTGTCCTACTTTCCATTTTTATATGACTCCTTTTTTATTTTTAGATCATGCAAGATATCGTGGTTAAGCCAAGGTGGTCTTTTGCCATATTTTATAGCTTTACAGTGCAGCGGAATAGCTTGTTTTTGGGCCCTTAATAATGTCCATTTGAAAAACTGCCAACTCTCCTCAGTTGTTTTTCCCCTCAGTCTTAATTCCCATGGGACCTTACCTATCAGCTCTCTGAGCTTACTAAAATCCGCCTTCCTGAAATCCATTGTCTCTATTTTGCTGTTCTTTCTACCCTTCCTTAGAATTGTGAACTCTGATTTCATGATCACTTTCACCCAAGCTGCCTTCCACTTTCAAATTCTCAAACAGTTCCTCCCAGGGATATCTGGGTTAGTATTTATATGGCCTAGAAACTGAAGCACCTTTAACACCTGGCACACTGCCTTACAGGTCTGGCATAGCACAACACTGAGCAGCTGTAACACTTGCACCTTGGTAAATGGAGTTGGATTGTTACGGCTGATCCACCTGTCAGGTCTTGCTTCGTAAGTAGGGCCCTATCAAATTCACAGTCCATTTTGGTCAATTTCATGGTTGAAGGTTTTTAAAAAATCGTAAATGACATGAAATCAGATATTTAAATCTGAAATTTCATGGTGCAAATCAGGGGTCGGGAACCTCAGGCCCAGGGGCCAGATGCGCCCCCTAGCTTGCCTGGATCCAACCCCCCGAGGTTTAGCGCTCTCCCTAGCATTGGGGTGCTTGTGCCTATAGCGGGACTGGAGCGCACATAATCTACCAGTCTGGGCCCCACTAGGATGTGGTGTGTGAGGGGAATGTGGGGAGTGTCTTTCTCCTCAATCAGAGGCCATGTCAGTGAGGTTTTCGGGGTTTGGGGTTTGTTTGTTTTTTGGCTTCTCCTTTGTGTGTAGCCCCCGACTGATTTTTCTGTGGGTCAGCGGCCCCCGACTCAAAAAAGGTTCCCCACATCAATGTAAATGAAGGAATCCTGACCCAAAAAGGAATTGTGAGGGAGGTCACACGGTTATTGTAGGGAGTTGAGGTATTGTTACCCTTCTGCATGGCTGCTGGCAGCAGCACTGTCTTCGGAGCGGTGCAGCTGGAGAGCAGTGGCTGCTGGCCAGGAATCCTGCTCTGAAGGCAGAGCCGCTGCCAGCAGCAGCAGTGCAGGAGTAAGGATGGCCTGGTATGGTGTGGCTACCCTTACTTTTTGGCTGCTACCTGTAGAGCTGGCCCCTTAGTCAGCAGCTGCTCCTCTCTAGCCACCCAGCTCTGAAAGCAGCAGTCCAGAAGTAAGAGCGACATGGACATGGTATTGCCACCTTTACTTCTGTACTCCTGCTGCCACGGTGCTGCCTTCAGAGCTGGGTACCTGGCCAACATTACAAGTGGCCCACCACTTTCCAATACTGTGACCCTCCTGAAATAACTTTGGGATCCCCATGCCATATCCTTTTGGGTCAGGACCCCCAGTTTGAGAAACGCTGGTTCTCCTCTGTGAAAGCTGTGCAGTATATGGTAAAAGCACACAAAAAGCCAGATTTTACAGTCCCTGGTCCGTTCTGCATGGCTGTGAATTTGGTAGCCCCCTAATCATAAGGGCTGTGTCTAGACTGGCCAGTTTTTCCAGAAAATCAGCCGCTTTTCCGGAAAAACTTGACAGCTGTCTACACTGGCCGCTTGAATTTCCGCAAAAGCACTGACTTCCTACTGTAAGAAATCAGTGCTTTTTGCGGAAATACTATGCTGCTCCCATTCGGGCAAAAGTCCCTTTTGCACAAAACTTTTGCGCAAAAGGGCCAGTGTAGACAGCTGAGATTTGTTTTGTGCAAAAAAGCCCCGATCGTGAAAATGGCGATCGGGGCTTTTTTCCGCAAAAGCGCGTCTAGATTGGCCACGGACGCTTTTCTGCAAAAAGTGCTTTTGCGGAAAAGCGTCCGTGCCAATCTAGACGCTCTTTTCTGAAAATGCTTTTAACGGAAAAGTTTTCCGTTAAAAGCATTTCCAGAAAATCATGCCAATCTAGACATAGCCAAGGGGTATGATGTATTATCTCTATTATCATAGTGCTTAGGGACTCTAAAATTGGATCCAGGCCCCAATAGGGTCAGTCCTATACAGATGAATAACACGAGGACAGTCTCTGATCCACGGAGCTTGCCACCTAGGCGGCAGACAGGACAAAACAAGTGGATAAAGCAGACAAATAGGCTGGGCATGGTCTCAGTTTGGTTCTGTACTTCTCAGCATTTGTGCTGAACGTTTTCAGAATGACAAGCAGCTGCATTCTGCCCTCGGATTCCATGGAAGCTGCACATGTGTATCAGAGCAGAGAATTTTTCCCTGTTCCCATGAGACACACTGAGATATTCTTTCAGCATAAATTATTGTAGTAATAAGGGAACAGGACAGCATTTCTGCTGAATTGACGGCACATCCTCTTTTGTATGAATGTTAGGTTGCCCATGACTATGCTTTAGTGTACACAGTTTTCTCCTTCCTTTTTCAAGATGACTCTGCCAATTTCAATCCATTGGCAGACTTAGGCCTGGGGAAATGTGAAATCCTCAATGCAGCTTGAGTGTTTTGCTCACCTTGGAAAGAATTGGTTCTGAAAGAAGGTTTGGTACAGAAATCAGAGAGAACGGTGAGCCGCTTGGCCAGTCATGTTTGCTAACTTCTTCTCATATTCTTGTCACAGAATGAAGTGGTCTAGAACCTGACATACCCCCTCTGCCTGCTTCCAACTGGCCACAAAGTGCAACATGCTGGTAGCCAAGTTGTCACTACGCTGTTAAACAGCCAGAAACCGCCACACAAGCCTTTGATTGCCCATTGATAGAAATGACTCAGAATCTGACAAAAGAAAATGGATTCAAACAGTTTACAAAGGAGCCTTGTAACACACCCCAGAGCAGTGACACTTTATATTCCAACACAAACAGCCCTTCAGACTCTAGTGTGAAACCTCTCTGCAATGCCGCATCTGAAACGAAAAGCCAGTGCATCAACGGAGTTAAATATGTCTCCTCCGCGGGAGAGGAACTTGAGTGCGGGTGGGGGGCTTTCACACCCAGTTGTTTACAGTTCTTCAACACTCCTAAGGGGATCTTGTGTTTCCTCTGCGTGGCTTCTTTTTTGCAAGGGATGACAGTGAACGGCTTCATTAATACAGTCATCACCTCAATAGAACGGCGCTTTGACCTGCGGAGCTACCAGAGCGGCCTGATTGCAAGCTCTTACGACATAGCAGCGTGTGTCTGCTTGACTTTTGTCAGTTACTTTGGGGGCAATGGGCATAAACCCCAGTGGCTGGGCTGGGGAGTGCTCATTATGGGACTCGGCTCTATTGTCTTCACATTACCCCACTTTGTCACTAGCCAGTATGAAGTGCACTTCACCGAAGATATCGGCATGTGCTCATCCAACCAGAGCATGCAATGTGCAGAAAGTGTCTCAACCCTCTCCAACTACCGATTTGTCTTCATGCTTGGGCAGTTCCTGCATGGTATTGGAGCCACTCCACTCTACACACTTGGTGTGACCTACTTAGATGAAAATGTCAAGTCCAACTACTCTCCAGTGTATATCGGTAAGTCAAGTAGCCTGCCAAGGAAGAGCCTTTTGTTTGGATCAGTCACGCTAGCTAAAGGGAAATCAAATGCATCTGTGTTGGCACTGAATGTAAAGTACCGGAGTAGCTCACCAGGGTAATCCCGGTCATTTGTTCCAAATATCAGAAGAGATAAAAATAGGAGGAGAGAAGCTACAGGTTGGAAGCTTTTGAGTTTTCCCTCCAGTTGTATACTGTCTAGAAGAATATTGTTAAGTTGCCTGAACGTTCCAACAACTAGATGCATTACTTTAAATCTTTAGAAAAATGAGTAGTCCTGTAGCACCATATATATAGTATCATGAGCTTTTGTGGGCAAAACCCACTTCCTCAGATGAAAGTGGAGAAAAAAGGGGGGATCTTCCCAATCTATAACAGAAAAAGAAGGGAGAGGGGGAGAAAAAAATACCAGTCCATTGTAGTGCTGGTGCTAATGAGGCTAGTTGAATACATAAGCCAGAACATCAGGGGCTCATACAACTGCATATCCTCTAATGTGATATATACCATCAAGTGCCAACAATGCCTCTTTGCCATGTATATTATTGGCCAAACTGGACAGTCTCCATGACAAAGGTTAAAGTCGGATAATAGAAATGGTAATACACAAAAACTTGTAGGAACACATTTTAACTTTCCTGAGCACTCATTAATGGATTTAAAAGCCATTCTTCTACAAAGGGATTTCAGAAGCCAACTAGAGAGAGAGACTGCGGAATTCGCCTTCATATGCAAATTTTACACTATCTCTCAGGGCCTGAATAAAGACATGAAATGAATGAGCCATTATATTTAACACCCAAACAACATAAAAAAGCTAAATATGGGACACTTACTGCCCACTCTTTTGGCCTCTGTAGTACCGGCACTACAATGGACAGGTATTTATTTCTCCACCTCTCCCTTCTTTTTCTGTTATAAATTGGGAGGATCCTCCTTTTTTTCTCTACTCTCATCTGAGGAAGTGGGTTTTGCCCGTGAAATCTCATGGTACCATATAGAGACTAAGGGTATGTCTACACTACAAAGTTAGTTCGAACTAACGGACGTTAGTTCGAACTAACTTTAATAGGTGCTACACTAGCGCTCCGCTAGTTCGAATTTGAATCGAACTAGCGGAGCGCTTAGTTCGAACTAGGTAAACCTCATTTTACGAGGACTAACGCCTAGTTCGAACTAGCTAGTTCGAACTAAGGGCTGTGTAGCCCTTTAGTTCGAACTAGTGGGAGGCTAGCCCTCCCCAGGTTTCCCTGGTGGCCACTCTGGCCAACACCAGGGAAACTCTATGCCCCCCTCCCGGCCCCGGACCCCTTAAAGGGGCACGGGCTGGCTACGGTGCCCGTGCCAGGTGCAAGCCTGCCAGCACCCAGCTAGCAGACCCTGCACCTGGCACGGCACAGAGCCACCCACCCGATGCCCCCCAGCCCACCCCCTCTTGCCGGGACCAGGCTGGCGGCTCCCGGGAGTTTGCCCTGGACTGCAAGAGGCGGGCACCTTCCTGGGCTAGTGTGGACATCGTGGACCTCGTCCACGATCTCCGCACTAGGCACAGGAAAGTGGCCGTCTAGGGCAGGAGAGCTGCCAGCCTGGCCACCCAGGACCAGGTGTGCATGAAAATCAAGGGGGTCCACTGAGACCCCCGACACTGAGCCCTGAGCTTACAATGGCCGTACTGGGTCAGACCAAAGGTCCATCTAGCCCAGTAGCCTGTCTGCCAACAGCGGCCAACCCTAGGGACCCTGGAGGGGATGGACCGAAGACAATGACCAAGCCATTTGTCTCGTGCCATCCCTCTCCAGCCTTCCACAAACTTTGGGCAGGGACACCACTCCTACCCTCTGGCTAATAGGACTCCATGGACCCAACCTCCATCACTTTATCTCACTTCCCTTTAAACTCTGTTCTAGTTGTAGCCTTCACAGCCTCCTGCAGCAAGGAGTTCCACAGGTTAACTATTTGCTTTGTCAAGAACAACAACTTTCTCTTACTAGTTTCAAGCCTGCTACCCATTCCTTTCCTTTGGTGTCCTCTAGTCCTTCTTTATGGGAACTCAGGAAGAACTTTTCTGAATGCACCCTCTCCACCCAACCCCTGCTTTTAGAGACCTCTATCCTGTCCCCCCTCCGTCTCCTCTTTTCTAAGCTGAACAGTCCCAGTCTCTGTAGCCTTTCTTCATCTGGGACCTGTTCCCAACCCCTGATCATGTTAGTTGCCCTCCCCTCTCCCAGCCTTTCTCTTCCCCTCTCCCACCTCCTTTTCCCAGTGTCCCCCAGTTTTGTTCAATAAAGACAGAGTCAATGTTGGAAGAAACGTTATCTTTATTTTGTACATCAATAAGAAGAGGGGCTAGGGAAGGGTAAGTGGAAGGAGGTGAGGGAGGAATGGGGTACGAGCCCCCGATGGGGAGGACTGGGCTGGCTCTGCGGGCTTCTGGGGGTGGAAGCTCTCCTGCAGCCCCCCAATTACTCCCTCTCCCCAGATGGCAGCCTGCGGCAAGTGCAGCCGGGCTGATGGCCGAGTGGTGTGATGTGCCCAGTGTGGGCACTCAGGGCACTCCAAGCCAGAACTTCTTTGGAAGCGGGGCACCCCTTAGAACTGTGTGTCCGGGGTGGGGGTCGGGATCCTTTAAGCGCAGCCCTCGGCTAGCCTGAGACAGCATCTCCATGCTCTAAGTCCTCCTTTTATGCCCTGCCGGCACTGCTTCCGGCCATCCTTAAGCCCTGTTCAGAGTCCACTCAATGTGGACTTACTAGTTCGAACTAGCAAAACGCTAGTTCGAACTAGTTTTTAGTTCTAGACGCGTTAGTTCGAACTATCTTAGTTCGAATTAACTAATTCGAACTAAGTTAGTTCGAACTAGCACTGTAGTGTAGACGTACCCTAACATATTTATATAAAAATAAAAAAGATCCTCTTCTAGACATGTCTAATCATATAGCCACTGTAAAAGGCCTTTAATATATGTTGGCGTGATAGGGAACGTGTTCACCAAGGCCTAATCTGGATTCAGTTGAAAGACTCCAGTTGAGTTCAGTTGTCTTAGGAGCAGACCTAAGGGCCTGAGCTGGCACACCTGAGGGCTGTGGGGATAGAGAGGAAGAAATCATGAGAGTCGTCAAGGATCTGTTCAGGTCAGTGCCCCATGCCACTCTTCTGATGGCACTGAGGGGTAGAGGAAAACATACCTCCAGTCGTGCAGGCACTACCGTGCATGTTGTTTGCCACCGTCAGTGAGACACTGGGACTATTCACAGTAGTGAGCATTGCGCCTGGTAGTCTGTACTCACAGGATCGAGTCTTTGACTGGTAAATAATAATAAGTTGATCTCCAATTACATAGCAGTTTTTCTAATGAAACCAATTTAGGCTCCTGTTTTCCAAACACAGGCATTGCCTCTAAAGGGTACTTGGATTAGTCCCAGATATGTCATTGTCCATCTCCCTATGTCACAGCCATGGGATGAATACATGGAAAAGCTGTGACTTGGACTATACGCCCATGCCAGGCCATTAGGAACTCAGGTCTGCAGGCCTGCTACTTCCCTTGCTGGAGTACCTGAGGAGAGAGACAGCCACCGTGGGCCCCAGGGCAAGGTGTGGGGAAAAGGGGGCGGCTCCATGCCCTTGAAAAGGGCGGGGTCTTGGTGGAAGGGGTGTGGCTGGGGATAACCAGCCCTCAGTGCTGCCTGGACTGCAAAGCACCCGTCCCAGCCATTAGCGCCTCGTGGAATGCCCCATGTGGTGCTCCAGCAGCAATTTAAAGTAGCTACTGCTACTGTGGCAGCCACTGGGAGCCCAGACCTCTTTGTATCGCCAGGCCCCAGGGCAACTGCCCCCTTTGTTTCCCCTCGCTCCCCATCAATGGGTCTGAGACAGTGTAGGGAACATACACCGCTGGTAAAGACACGCAGCAAATTACTGTGTTCCCTGAGTGAGGAGATGCGGGGGTTGAATCCCATTGATTTTTTTTTTTTTTTTTTACCACCGAGAGAGCTTGTAATTAACAGCCAATATATTTTCATCTGAGCGTTACCTAGCTCAGCATGACAGCCTGCTGGAAATTCCAGCTGGCCAGGCGGTTCTGCCCCCTGCAGTCCAGAATCCGGCCTTGCAAAATGAAGGCGGATTTCCAGTGTCTGCAGCCCACATCCTCTCCCAGCAGGAGGGAGCTGAGACCCAGAGCTGTGTGTGTGTGAGTCCCAAGTTGTAACTATGCATTTTTAATACCCAGCATGAGCAAGCATATTCTCTGCCCCCTTTTTTCCCAGCATTTCTCTGCTCCCTTTTTCTGCCCCTATGGTATTGTGCCTGGGTCAAATGTCACACTCACCGCACCCTGGGTACAGCCTTGTGAGTCACACTTCCTTCCAGGGCTGCACTTGAGCTCGTGGTACTTTCCTAGCACTCCCTTGCTCGGTGCCATGCCTATTGCCACTCTACGAGGTGTTGCATTTGGCTAAAAGCAAGAGCAGGGACAGGGCTTTTGGTAAAATGTGAAGGATCTTGTAACCCTGATTATTTTCTCTTTCAGCTATTTTCTACACTGCTGCCATACTGGGGCCCGCAGCAGGTTATCTGGTAGGAGGAATGTTTCTAAATATTTATACTGAAATTGGCAGACAGTAAGTTGGTAAAAATAAATTTGTTCTTTTTCCTTTCCGCTGCACAGTTGCTTTGAAACATATGACAGACAAAAACCTTGAGCACCTGAAATGGGGGTTGGGGGAAACCATTGTCTTCAGAGAAATTTTGTCCAGCAGTGAATTTGGAAGTGGGCTGGGCAGGAGTGTGGGGGTGGGTTTTTATTAATAGAAAAGAATTCCTTACAGGCCAAAGCACATTGTCCATGTGGTTTGGCACGTGTGGTAGCTGAGCTTTGATGAGCAAGAGGATTTCTTGAACGAGTCCCATTATGTATGGAGCATGGCTACCTTTGCCACTATTCCTCACTATAGTCCTCTAGTGCAGTGGTGCTCAACCTTTTTTAATTCACAACCCCCAGGGATTTCTTTGGTTGAGCAACAAAAAAAAAAAAAAAAGCAAAAACCGTCTGGGACATTTTGTTGCGGCTCCTTTAATTTCAAGCGCCGGTCTGCTCCCCTGGCAGCTGGCCCAGCGCTGCGACCCTCCAGGAAGACACCCGTGCTCTATTGCCACTCTGTCACTCTGGCTTACTGGGTCCTCTCCCCCGCCCTTTTTTTTTCTTCATGCAACAGATGAATGGTCCCTGCAAAAGCATTTTCTGAGCAAGCCTGGCCAATAGTCCCTCTAATTTTTTCCATCCCTCTGCAGAATAAATTTTGTTATGTGCACCAAGGCATGTGTGCGGATGTGCACCACCACTAAAAACACACGCTGCTGGCTATGGGCACTCTGCTCATCTGCTGGGTGGCATTTGAATCTCTCTCAGGTGGCCACCCAAGCACACAGCTTACAGCGACCCCTGAGCCTGACCTGTTATTTTGCTGTGATGTTTGGCCAAGGAATGGATTGGATCATTTTATTGTCATTGCTGCTGCTGCTGCTGCTGCTTTTGGCAACAAGCCTTGTAGCAAAAGATTGACCTGCTCTTGAACACAGGCAGAGTGACCCAAATAGAAATGAAAATGGAACCTGGAACTGATGAATGCTTAGAGAAAAATACAGTTTTAAACAATTCATGTTTTCAGGCTCATTGTCATGAATGAGTCGTTGACAGTGCTATGGATCTGAAAGGCAGGATAGTCCAGTGGTTAGGGTGCTGGGCTAGGCTTTGACAAACCTAAGGTCAGTTGCCTGCTCTGCCTTGGCCTTCCTGTTTGACCTTGGGCAAATCTCTTTGTGCCTCAGTTTCCCCCAGGAGAATAAAGATAACAGTATTCCTTTATCTGACAGGATTAAGGCATTAAAGATTAGAATGTCCCAAGATTAGGATGATATTATTGGGATTGTCCAAGCATCAGGAGCTTTGTTTTACATAGGAAACTATTGCGCCCCCACCCCCGCCCTCCAAAAAAAGTTTTCTGATTCTTCACATTTGCTATTTGTCACCCTAGCTGAGACACTACAGTAGCAGGGATCATATAAGACACAAATTGTGTTGGCCAAGATGGCGGGGCAGTCTGTAGTCTCCAGTTCACATTGGAGCAGAAGCTCAGGTAGCCAGGTAAAAATATCTTGTTCGTTCATCCAGAAACTTGCTTGTGTGCGCCACTTAGAGGGGCACCAGACTTTAGAGACCTGGTTGCAATAGTTTCAACACCTTTCATCTCCCCAGTCTGTCCCCAGAAGAAGCAGCCAGATTTCCAACAGACCTCCGCACCTCTGTCGGTGCCTACAAGTCCTAGACAGATTTTCAGAAGTGTTCCCAGCCGTTCACATTGTTGCCAAAGTGGTGGGCTCTCCATAGGTAGAGCCCTGAGTGGATACAAAAGTGGAATCTGCATCCGCATCTGCAAGAAAGAGCTGTGGATATCTGCGTCCATCAGCTGCGGGTGCGGCTACCCATGGCCATAAAGCGGACATCCACAAATGTGCAGGATTCTAGATATAAAATGTGTGTCCATCTCCATATCTCCATAAATGAGCAGCGGCTATCTGCAGCCCCATCTGCGGATGCAGATATAAAGCGGATATCCGTGGATTTGCGGGGCTCTCCGTTGGTCTCAATGGGACCGGTGGAGTGCTGGTCAAGCGTGGAATTCAGCCTGTTCTGCTCAGCTGTCTAGACAAGAGCTGAGCTCTCTTGCAAATCTGGCCTCAAATGCTGAGCGCTTTGGAGTTCGTCTGATGTTATTTTCTCAGCTCGGTTCCCTGCTGCTTCCAAATGCACGGACCAGACTTCTGCTCTTTGGTGACATACCAAAAAAGGGACGGAAAAGGTGGGGGACGTTACTTCCCCTTTGATTCCAGCAATGAAAGACCAGCACTAAATTTACCCCCTCCTGTGATAAGACACACTGTTTGGAACATCTGAGCTCGGAGAAGCTTTGAAGCAGCTTGTGCTGCGGACGGAATTCACTGTTCCCAGACTTTGAATTTGCTTTGAGTTCAGAAGCATTCTTTGTGCAGTTTATTTGTGAATCGGGAGCTCTTTGGCAAAGTGGTCCCTTTGCTTCCATTCTAGGGTCTGAGGAGGGTGGTGAATACAAAGGCGTGTTTAGCTTTTTGTACTGCGCTTTGTTGGGACTGATTTACAGGCGAATGTCAAGGGCTGACAGTATGTTTCACCCTGGCATTGAGTGCGGAATCCAGGCTGGGAACCCTCAGCCACGTCATTCTGGTTTTGTAGGATTGCCACAGACCGTATTCAGTTGTACAGGGGAATCTGGGGGAGTAATGCCCTGTGATTTCCCTGCTGAGCCTGGGCCAGGCTGATATTTGACCTCTAGCTGTGCATGGCGAGGGGGCACCGAGAGGGGAGGAGCTTTCAGTCTGTTCTCTTCACTTGTCAGCCAGAGGAACTATCCAAAGGAGAGAAAGCTGTTCTATGAAAAGCAGGGAAATACTGTTCCCCTTCCCCTATGGAAGCAGAACAGTCACACTCTGACTCTCCATACATTCTCTCTGTCCTCCCCTGGACAGCACAGCTCCACCCCGGCCCTTCACTCAAGGGAGGCTATCAAGTTAACATGTAGCTCACAGCAATGTTGCAATGATAACGCTCACTTTCCTCTAGCTCCTTATAGCACAGAGCCCCCTTGCACAGTGGTTTTATTTTTCAGTAAGAAATAAAATTCAAGGCCTGAAATCTGCTCACAGGTGCACCAGTTTACATCTGCACTCTCCCTTGCCATCCAGGGCGTTGCTCCAGTATTATACTAGTGTCCGGGAGAACACGTTTTCATTTTGCCATTTGCACCACGTAGACTTGGGGGCACATCGCCCTCTGCCTTGTGCCTGTTTTACTTTGGTGTGTCTCTCCTGATGTCACCTGCTACTCCTGATCCAGGCCAGGGTTAGAGTCAAGCTTGTGCCCTTCTTTTCCAGTGAGGTAACTGTCTTTCTCCCTTGTTCTTTTGCAGAATTGATCTAACCCCAGATCATTCGCTCTGGGTTGGGGCCTGGTGGATAGGGTTCTTGGGTGCCGGCGCCGCCGCCCTCCTCACTGCCATCCCCATTCTGGGTTATCCTCACCGGCTGCCAGGTACGTGAAGAATGAAATCCTAAGTAATGTCAGGCAGAGCACATTGGGATCTTCTTAATGGAGGGCAGCTGCCGTGACTCATTACTCCTTATGTCAGCCGAGCGACTGCCTGAGCCATGCTACTGCTGCGATCCAAACCTAGTGTCTCAGTTCAGTGTCACGGATTCATTAAGGCTGTTGGAGGAGGCGATGCAAATTGTCTGCTTTATGCTGGCACAAAAAAAAAAAAAACCTTTGATCATTAGTTGTTAATTACTCCAGCGGGGCAGAAGCCTGTTTCGTTGGTTTGTTACTATTAGCCTGCTATTTAGGCTGTCCCTTCATGCCACTAACATTTGCAATCAGGGATTTAGACTCTGCTTGCATGCTCCACATATCTGCATACACATGCGGAAGGAACAGGATACAATTTCACCCATGTATTTAAGTCTTTTGTTTGCTTCTCTCCCCTCCCTTCCCCATTCATTCATCTCTGTCTTTTGTTCTCATTTGCCGAACACTTGAGCTAATGTGACATTTTCTGTCTGTCCTGCAGATGTGCATAATACTTTGATTGTCACTCACTCCTACGCACTGTCTCCCCCTAGTTTGAGATATGCCTGACTACGTAGTGCCCTTTTTGGATGCATGCCAATGAATGAGGAAACACCAGGCTGGGGAAAAGTTCTTGTTTTTTAAAGTGTAATATAGACATTGATTTCACACCTTCTGTTTCACAGCCACCTGTCTTCCCAGTGGTCTGTTGTCTTTCTCTATTGGGCCCCTTTATGCTTCTTATGAATAAGTAGAGCAGGGGTCTTTTTTGGGTCAGGAACCGCTGACCCACAGAAAAATCAGTTAGGGGCCACACATAAGTGAGAGGCAACCCCCTCCCCCCAACTCTCACTGATGTGGTCCCTGACTGAGAAGGAGAAAGACACTCCACATGTTCCTCTCGCACACCAGAGCCTAGAAGGGCCTGGGCTAGTAGATTTTATGTGCTCCAGCCCCTCTGCAGTGCTGGAGTGCCAGAGTGGTCTCCCCAACGCTGAGGGGCAACCCCGAATCTCAGATCCAAGCAAGCCGGGGACCACATCTGGCCCTGGGACCTTAGGTTCCCCACCCCTAGAGTAGGGGGAAAATGGGGATAAATATGAGACAGAGGAATTAGAGAGGAGAGGGAGGGCTTCAGAGGCATAAATTGGAGTCAAGAACCCAACTCATATTAATTTCAAAGAGAATTGGGCAACTAACTGCTCGCTGTTGGGCTGGTTAGGAAGTGGGAAAGTGTTTGCACAAAAATATCCAGTGGGAAAAAAATCCTCTTTTACACTGGAACATTTCTGTTGAGCGTTTTCTGACGAGTGGAGTCCTACTAGCACCTGGTTTGTACTATGATGATTTCTCCGCCCCCTCTCATGAATTTGCTCCTCGTGTAGTACATAAACTTCTCTCATATAGTCTCTATTTCCCACCTCAATGTTTTCAGGATCCCAGCGCTACACCGTCATGAGAGTCTCCGAAGCTCATCAGCTGAAAGACGGGAGCCACGAAACGGCCTCGGATCCCGACTTTGGGAAAACTGTGAAAGATCTGCCACGGTGAGCTTTGGGTGTGCGCAACATTCCGAGAGCTCTTGCCAGAATTAGGGAAATGCCCAAGTGTCTGCTGGCTTTTGACAGCCGTAGTTAAAATACTTTGCAATACCCGGGGCTTGCTCCTGAGGGATGCGACTGAAATCAGCTTGAGTTGATGACACTCCGCACCTCACAAGGTCAAGCCAATCACCCCCCAAACACCTGACAGACATACATTCTACAATGTTCCTGTAGAGGGAGGTACCATCCACCTCATTTTCCAGATTCAGTGCTAGAGCCAGGACTGAACCTAGAAACGTTAGTCACCAACTGCAGCTCTGCTGTTGACATGGGGATGGTTTACATTCATGGAACTGTTTGCGTTTCAGCCTTTGAAATACAATCCAGTTCACTGATAGTCCAGTGCATGGAGTATCGGTGGGTATGTCTACACTACCCCGCTAGTTCGAACTAGCGGGGTAATGTATGCATACCGAACTTGCTAATGAAGCCCGGGATTTGAATTTCCCGGGCTTCATTAGCATAAAGCCGGCGCCGCCATTTTTAAAAGCCGGCTAGTGCGAACCCCGTGCCGCGCGGCTACACGCGGCACGGGCTAGATAGTTCGAACTAGCTAGCTATTCCGAACTATCTGTACACCTCGTTCTCACCTAGTTCGAACTATCTAGCCCGTGCCGCGTGTAGCCGCGCGGCACGGGGTTCGCACTAGCTGGCTTTTAAAAATGGCGGCGCCGGCTTTATGCTAATGAAGCCCGGGAAATTCAAATCCCGGGCTTCATTAGCAAGTTCGGTATGCATACATTACCCCGCTAGTTCGAACACCGTGTGTTCCAGCAACTCTTACCCGTAGGAATGTTTTCATAGGCACAATTTAGTGCCTACAGAGAACCACATACCATCCGGGATATATTACAGCGTGGGTTTTACGACAGGTGGCTTAATGCCAGTCATCACTGTAGTCTAAACCAGTGATTCTCAACAACCAGTCCATGAACCAGCTCTTGTCCTTGAATTCTCCCTGACAGTTTCTGAAGGCAGCTAGCTGGTCCCAGGTACCAAAACATTTGGGAAACACTGATCTAAACACCATTCAGGAGCACAATCTTTTGATTCTTCTCCACAAATTGGTGTGATGTTGTAGAAACCACTCACTCTCTATAATCACGCACACTTGTTATTGTCCAGTGTTTCCCTATCTTTCACTTCTCTTTTCTTTTATTTTCCTCTTATTTTAGCTGCATCCTGGCTACCTCCCATATGCCTTTGATTTTCGTCCTTGTTCCCTTTTCTTTCTCACGGCAAGTCTCACACCATATCTCTGGTTTGAATCTATTTCCTGTTGTCCGAGTTTATCTCTGTTTCCTTTTTATTTTATTCCATTTCCTTTCTGTCGTATCAATCAGCTTCTTTGTCATGTTTTCCTGTATACTCATCTGATGCAAAGTAGCCGTAGGCAACTGGTGTCTGGTGGAGGAGGGGCTGCAGGGAGTGTTTGTGACCCAGAGGAACAGGGAGGGGGCATGAAGGGCACCCCATTTAGTTGTTAAAATTTGGTAGGGGCACTGAGAGATGGTGCATTTCCTGGGTGCTACCACGAGTCAGCTATGAAAATAGGCATGGGAGAGTGCAGGATTCCAGTCTCTGGGTCTCTGAGTAGGCGCACACCCAGGCTGGGTCTGTACTACAGCCGAGGAGTGTAACTCCCATGCTTGTGGTTCACATACACTCACGCCAGCTCTTGCCATGCTCGCATGACTATACATAGCAGTGTGGTCAAGACAGTATAGCTGGCACATTGGAGGCGTGGCTGAGCTGAGCCAAGTACAAACCTAACTGACACCGGTGGGTATGTACTGGGCACAGCTCAGCCGTTCCTCAGCTTCCACTCTCTACAGCAGCGGTTCCCAACCTTTTCCAGATGGGGGCCCATTTTGACAATTCAGGAAGACTTGGTGACCCAGCGCAATTCAAAAACAGCGGGGAGGAGGGAGGACAGAGCCACCTGGGGAGACACTTGGCGACCCTTTTGGTCCCGACCCATAGGTTGGGAGACCCTGGTCTACAGGCTGGTCTGCACTACGAGCTTAGGTCCATGAGTTCAGCATTAGGTCGAATGTGTGTGAGTGTGTCTAGACTGCTGGGTCCCTCCCCTTGTCCTAAAGGGCTATGAAAATCAGTCCCTGTACTCCTCCAGAACAAGTGGAGAAAAGCCTGAGGTGACAGTCACACCTCAAATTAAGGTTAGTGTAAACACTGTATTGGGCAACGAAAATGATTAGGAACGGTTGCCATATGAAGGGAAATTAAGAAGACTGGGACTTTTCAGCTTAGAAAAGAGGAGACCGAGGGAATATGATAGAGGTCTATAAAATCATGACAGGTATGGAGAAGGTGAGTAAGGAAAAGTTGTTTACTTGTTCCCATAACCTAAGAACTAGGGGTCACCAAATGAAATTAATAGGCAGCAGATTTAAAACAAACAAAAGGAAGTGTTTCTTCACACAACACACAGTCAACCTGTGGAACTCCTTGCCAGAGGATGTTGTGAAGACCAGAACTTTAACAAGGTTCAAAAAGGAACTAGATAAATTCATGGAGGATAGGTTCACAATGGCTATTAGCTAAGATGATAAGAAGGTTGTTCCTAGCCTCTGTTTGTCAGAGGCTGGGAATGGGTGACAGGGGTAGGATCACTTGATGATTCCCTGTTCTGTTCATTCCCGCTGGAACTCCTGGCATTGGCCACTGGTGGAAGACAGGATACTGGGCTAGATGGACCTTTGGTCTGACCCAGTACAGCCGTTCTTCTTCCATAACCATGTCCTCTCTGAAAAGGATAAATTTGGAGTTACTGGCCTCATGTGGCGATCCAGAGTGCTCCAGTGTGAATGCTCAGGTGAGCACTTAGAATTCCAGTGCTCTCAAGGCAGGCAAACAGGAAAATCCCTGAGGATGTTTGAATGCTCGTTTCCCATTGGAGCAGCGTGGAGAGCTCATCCCAACAGAGCATGCCCAGGATCATAAAGGCCTCCAGCAGGGAGCACACAGGGGACACTGGCTCTGATTGTTGAGGTGGGGGGAGAGGGAGAGTTTATGCAGGCAGAGTTCCGAACCAGCAAAAGAAGCACTGATATCTATGCCAAAATTGCACAGGGCCTGGTGGTTAAGGGCTGCACCAGGGACACGCAGTAATGCCACGTGAAAATAAAGACACTTAGACAAGCATACCGCAGGACAAGGCTGGCTGAGAGCCATGGACATGGTAGGAGGGTGCCACATACCCATTGCCACCCACAACTATGTTTTCATCCCACGAGGCATTGGAACCCTTGTCCAGAATTCCAATCTGATGCAGAGATGGGGGTATAGTTTAGCTACCCATAGTGCATCACTCTTTGATTCTATACAGCCCCTGGCAGTGAAGAGGTGCTCTATCGACCACAGCCACCAAGTAGGCACATGCAGAATCGAATTTATTAAATTATATGCTCAAAAGTTGAATTACATAAAATTAACCTAATGTGGTAATTTAAACACATCCTATATTATTGCAGTTACACTGCTATTTATATTCACACTAGCTTGATAAGTGAATCCATCCTTAGCTTCTGATGTAAATGTAGCCACCTACACAGGCCAAAATTCAATTTAACTGGGAGGAGTTTCCTGGAAATGTCAATAAACAAATGACCTAAATAAGATACATGCCACACATTTACTACTGAGTGTTAGAATTTCTCTGTGCTGTTAACATTTCTCTGGAAGGGCGTGGGAGACAGAAAGAGTCAGGCAATAAAGCTACAAGATACCAATTTGTAAAGTTTGGGAGTTACCAGACGATGTTATTGCTCACAATGTTTGAAGTTCTGTGTTAACTGAATGTACAAGAGTTAGTTGTTAGTTGTGATATACTCAGCTTCTATGAAAAAGTACACCACCAGCCATTATGTGTTTACTTCTTCAGCCTCTCCAAGAATCATTCTTAGGTGCCGCTAGTCAATAGGTTATACCCCCACACCGCAAACAAAAGTATTAGGTGCTGCAGAATCCTCATACTGAAGCTACGGATCATTTGTAAATTTTAGAATCATTAACTTCCTCTGTGTGTGACAAGGAGGGTTCAAACAGATGCACAGTAGAATTTACCTCATACAGTAGCCAACTTTTGTTGACTCTAAGCAGCTATTCACATAGCGTGACACCAAAGCAGTTCACCAGGGGTTAAGGAGGTTTTGTGAAGAATACTAAGAATTCTGCATTGAACCGATTTCAGCCTTGTTATTAACTGACATTCTTGACTGAGTGCCATTTTCGGAGGTCATAACTCTCCACAAGGAAATTAAATTCAAAACCTGCATTTAAATAATTATGCGGAAGCTGCGGCTAAAAACACTCTGCATGCCTCACTGAAACAAAACTCCAGTTTGTCTCAGGGAGGTTTTGCCTGAGTGAAGGCAGCAGGAGCAGTTCATTGGTCCTGAACATTTGGTAATGTACCTTGTTCCTGGACAACACATAGCAAATAATTAAAGGTGGGCAAACCAGATCATATAAAGTAAGAGCCAATCTAGACGTGAATGTATGTTTATGCTCTTAAAAATGGAGTTAAATTGTCCCTTTTTATTAAAAAATCAACAACAACTCTACATGCTTCTGTGTTTGCTGGTTTGAGGGAAATGCCTTAAAGCAGTATTGGGAAATCAAGGCTAGCAAGTGGACTGCATGAGTGGCCCTTCTTCATCTCAGTGGGCTCCAAGATTGTCATAACCAAAATTGTCTCCGGGGACAAGGTAGTTTTGCTCACTGTACTGGCGTACCTAGAATTTGCTGGGTGTGCCGATTGAACTGTAGCAGCACTTTGATTGGGTGCACTGTTACGTGCAATCAGCATGCACCTTACTTCACATGCTCGTGCTTTACGTGGGTGTCACTTTATTAATACCGGTAGGGGGGGGAAAATCACCTGGATAGAAACCAGAGGAATCTGGCAACCCTGCTTGTAGGCAACGGTAAACAAAATGTCTCGAAGACCACACATAGAACCCTGATGGGCCACAGGTTGCCCACCACTGCCTTAAAGGGATGCTGTTCTAGAGACAAGGATCACATCTGTGAATGTGGCAGCCTTGGATGAATAGGTTGATGTGCCAGTTAAAAGGGCAAAGACAGTTTCATGTTACAGGCGTGTCAGTTTCATGTTAATTAGAGGCTGGACTCTGACACATTTCCTCCTGTTCCATTTCCATAGAGAAAGAGGGTTCCACTGGAAATAAGTGGAATAGCCTGTTGAGTATGGTACCACTCAATGTGGTCCAAGCAGTCTGCTCCTGCTCCTCAGCAATCATGTGCTGCTTAAAAAATGATGCTGTTCTTGCAGCCAGCAACAACCCGGAATGAAGCCAATAGGATGAAATAATCCATCAGTGAGTTCTGGCTTGATTGCTGGTTCACAAAGGCCTGTTAAAGGAAGCATTTCTTTCGACTTCCCTCTGCAGATTTGTATTGGTTGTGCACATGAAAAAGTGCGCTGTTGTCGATCTGGTAAGAGATTCAAACAATATACAAGAGATATACTTGATAAATAATTTACTGGGACTGATCAGAGAAGGGGAATTTCATACAAAGCAGTCCTCACAAAACTGATGCTTATCGGGCCAGCACTGATTTCCAAAACAAAAGGCCGCAGTCAATATTACACTCCTCCCTTTGAATTACCTGCCTGCTTGAGTTTGTGTCACAGCTTTAACACTGTGTTAGCTTTGGAGAGGGAGGAAGTTAAAAGTTCATTGCTTTGCCTTTGGTGCTTTTTAACAATAAGCCTTTCAAAAGAGGCAAAGTCCCCCACGCACCAAGATGATGCAAACATAAGCGTAGAGATCAAGGAGCATGTGATTGAGCTATTAAAATGTAATTAGACAGTGAATGCCGGGGCAGCTTACTGTCTAGGGATGTTAAATTTAGATTAATTAACTAGTCAAATAGTCAATAGGATTTACATCGACTATTCGATTAGTTGATGAGGGTGCCTCCACGAGGAGTAACAGTTAATCCGAACTAAGGACTTAGTTCGGATTAACTTTAAACTGCCGCGTGTAGCCGTGGGCAGTTCTTTCGAACTAAGAGGGATTTAAAAATGGCGGCCAGACGGGAACATGCAAATAAAGCCCAGGATATTTAAATCCCAGGCTTCATTTGCAACTCCTGTTGCCTGATTTGCCTACCTAGCTCGAATTAACGAGCTAGTGTAGACATACCCCCTAGTGGGGCTCTTGTATATTTCAAAAACAGAAGCCCCGCAGGGAGCCTGGGTCCAGTGGGGACACCCCCACAGGCCCTGTGCTCCCTGGGGTTCCTCAGCCTTTGAATTGTACAAGAGCCACGGCAGGGCTCTTGTACATTCGCCAGGGCTCTTGTACATTTCAAAAGCAGAATCATAACAGAATCGGTGCGAGCAGAGACTGCTTCAGTCCCCACTCGCGCCATTTCCCTCTGTGCCTCTATCTCCCCTGCTCCCCGCAGAGATGGTGCTAGGGGGAACCAGCTTTAAAGCCGGCTCCCCCCAGCACCAGCTCCTGCTCCTGCTCCTCCCACTTGCTGCCTCTCTCTGATAGAGGTAGCAAGGGGGGGGGGGAGAGACTAGTTGCTTACATCCCTATCACTGTCCCTATTCTGCACAGGTGAATTAATGCTGCTTGTGGCCTTAGTTAAGCCACCATGACTATGTGAAAGGGTTACCCATCTGGGTGAGGGTTGCAGGATCAAACCTTAGTATATAGCAGGGCTTATCCCTGGGAGTTGGTGAGTTTCCTTAGCTCCCAGTAAATTCAAGAGCTGGAGATGTGCAGGATTTCTCAGGAGATGTGCAGAAATTGCACTGGGTCCAAAAGATTTTGTACTGGATGCTTCTTGTCAGGACCAGTCCCTCGATGTGCAAGTAATCGAAGATGAAGCAGATCCACAAATAGCATCACTGGAGCGACCTTGCTTTACACCAGTTGAGGATCTGGCCTCTACTCTTTGCTCTGCAGTCAGAAATGGCTTTCCTGTGATGTCCTACTGCTTTGTTTTCTCTTGAGTGTAGAAGACGGGAGCAGTCACACAGAAAACACAACCAGTCACATGTTTTCTAGTCCAGGGATTAGGTATTGTGCTTTCAAATAAAATGAAGTCATGCAGGTTAATTTCTTTCATGTTACAGTTTAGGGAAATAATTGGCAAAGGGGTGGGGAGATTAGGTCATCTCTGGAAGAATATTCAAGTACTAAAACTTATTTTAACAATTAGAATGGTTGCAATAGAGTCCCATGAAATTACATTATAGGGTTTTGGGGGGGGGGTTTCTTTCTTTTTTTCCCCCTTGGTTGTTTGGGTATGTAGCAATCATGTACGACACAGAGATAGATAGTAACTTAGGAATATCTAAACACCCTGAGGCTGTGTCTACACTGGGCCACTTATTCCGGAAAATCAGCCGCTTTTCCGGAATAAGCTGCGAGCTGTCTACACTGGCCCTTGAATTTCCGGAAAAGCAACGATGCTCTACTGTACAAAATCAGCCGCTATTCCGGAAAAACTATTCTGCTCCCGCTCGGGCATAAGTCCTTATTCCGGAACACTGATCTGGAAAAGGGCCAGTGTAGACAGCCCAGTAGTCTTTTCCGGAAAAAAGCCCCGATCGCGAAAATGGCGATCGGGGCTCTTTTCCGGAAAAGCGCGTCTACACTGGCCACAGACGCTTTTCCGGAAAAAGGGCTTTTCCGGAAAAGCAGCCTGCCAATGTAGACGCTCCTTTTCCGGAAAAACTGAAAACGGAATAGTATTCCGTTTTAAGCAGTTCTGGAAATTCATGCCAGTGTAGACACAGCCTGAATGTGTGATGCAGAGACTCCACATTAGACCTGGCCAGAAACAGAATTTCCCTCCCACTGAAAATCTTTTGGTTTGTTTGGGAAGGGGAAAATCTCAATGCAGGATCAAAAGGGAGCAATTTGAAATGTATCATTGGATGAAAACTTCCATTTGAGGAGAATTGAAATGGAATTTTTCAGCTTCCGAGGAGTCAGGTAGCATGGAATGGCTGCTGCTCAGGGAACCGGAGCAGACAGCCCTGGGAACCAGCTATCCGAGGAGCTGAGAAGCACTAGGCGGCAGCTGGATGTTGGCCTGCCCACCTGCCTGGTGTCCATCAAAAGTTTTGACAGACAGTTTTGATGTTGAGTCGCATGGCAATAGGTTTGTCCCCATATCACATTGCTACCAAAGCTGTAAACAATTGTCAAGTGATTTTTTACATGAAACACACACACATCAGCTGTATGTCTGGCGAGCTCTGCTGAGGACATCACTTGTTATCATTCCAGAGAGAGACAGTTTGTTCCAAACTGCTACTGGCAGGACTTTCCATTACCCATCATACATTGAAAAGGGAGCCATGGGGGTACGCTGATATAGAGTAGATGACAGAATTTTAAGCCACTTACCAAAGAAAAACAAATCCCCCGAAAGCAACATAGATTTTCTAATTCAATATCCAAGACAGGGAAGAAGAACTGAGACTGTCCAGCAAGCCTGAGGCTTTTTCTGTATCCAAGAGAAGGATCACTTATTGGATCATCTTTCTGCAGAAATACAGGTGACCCCCACACTTACGGCCTAATTGGTTCCTTGAGAACCATTGTATGTCAAGCCGTCATAAGTCGAACCTTTATTTCCCATCGGCGCAATGTAATAAATGGCGGTTCCATTCCTGGAAATCCATTTTATACCCTAAAAATACCAAAATGACCTCGGAAATGGAAGAAAACTAGTCTAAATAGTTCACATAATACACAAAAATAACTAAAAAGTGAAGACCAATGTGGCGGAGACGTGCGCAGTTCAAGCAGCAGCTGCAGACTGGCGATTCTGACTGACCTTGTACGTTTCCTGTTTTGGGATGACACATAGAATCTGTGTTGTACACCGTCATAAATGCGAGCTGCGGACATAAATTGGGGGGGTTTAGGAGCTATCTCACATGAAAAAAATGGTAATAAATATGGGGGGATCATAAGTCGGGCGGTCGTAAATTGGGGGTCATCTCTATAGCACAGGGCAAATGGTTTGGGATGTCTGTTTTCCACCGGTAAATCCCAGTTAGTCGCAAGGAAAATGTATTTGCTAACCATACTAGTTAAACTTAAACTCTGCCTCAGTTTGTCTTGCTGGGGCTGATTGATGCTCTGTAGTAGGATGACAAGGTATTGGTTATATGTTCCTTCCCTGCTCCTACTACTTTCACAAACACAGGAGTGCTGGCATGAAACACTGCTTTATTTCTTAGCCCCAATCACCTGGTCCAGGTTTGGGTTACTAAGATTCAAATCACTGTTTACTGGTATAACTTCCATAAACCGTAATGAGAATTGACTGTAT
The DNA here is from genome assembly GCF_049634645.1 of Pelodiscus sinensis. Classification (NCBI taxonomy): domain Eukaryota; kingdom Metazoa; phylum Chordata; order Testudines; family Trionychidae; genus Pelodiscus; species Pelodiscus sinensis. Next base: position 8,099,065 of record NC_134728.1, on the reverse strand, counting down.
TCATTAGCTAGCAGAATCAGGACCTAAAAGGATATTTACTAATATGTTGTCCTTCAATTCAGACCCAGTTTGGAAAGGCACTGAGCACCCTCAGATTTCAGTGCCTTGAATGGGAATTGAAAACAGTCAACACCTTGCAGAGACAAGCCCTGAATTTTCAAAACTCACCATCTAAATTACACCCCCAGAATTTGTGATCCCACCATTTGTGTCTGCCAGACCCAACTTCCGTTGTTCTTGAGATGTCAGTGATTGTACACGCAACACCCATTTGGAATATGCTAGTCCCTGTTTGCTTGTGCAACCATCAGATAGGTGGGCCCAACACATGCATACCAAAGTCAGCAGGTGCAATCAAGGTGTTCAGCTAGGGAAATCGTCTTCATGAATAGGCAAGGTGAGGAACCCTGAGAAACCCCTACAATGCTGATCAAATTCAGTGGGCAAAGTAAAGATTGTCCACTTCCAAGGGAGGAGGCTGCTTACAGAGGATGCTGCCTGACAGTGTTCACCCAATACTTCTCACCCAGCGTTGGAGAGGGAGTGCTGAGAGAGGGACCTCATGGCTGGATCAGCTTGAGGGGAGAAGCAGGCTGATTTTTAAAGAGCCGCCGCAACTGTTTCCTTTCTTTTTCTTCTAAGGAAGTGCAGCTATTCCCACTCTTACGGAAGGATGAATCTAAAATCCCCATCTATCCCTTAGATCAGGGGCAGGCAAGATTCAGTTCGTGGGCCAGATCCGGCCTGCTGCCCACCCTGCCAGAATCCCAAGGCAGCTCTCTGCCTGTCGCAGCCCCAGGTTGCTCAAAATGGCTGTCTGCTTTCTCTAGGCACTACGTGCCTCTTGGGGGGGGGGGGGGGGGGCGTTGCACGCTGCCCCTGCCTCTGCCCAATCATTGCAGCTCACACTGGCCAGTTTCTGGCCAATGGGAGATGCAATGACTGGGCTGGGGGCAGCAGGTGAAGGCCCCCTCCCTTCCCAGTGTGCGGAGCAGAGAGGCACATGGAGGGAGCAGTTAGCAGGAGGGAGCATCTTGGGGCTGCAGCAGGCAGGGATCCTGCCTCAGAGTCCTGTTGGGCTGCTGGCTGGGAGCCACCTAAGGTAAGTGCCTCCTGGCCAGAGCCTGCCTCTGCCATCCCAGCCCCTCCCGCTTCCTAACTCCCTGCCCCAGGTCACCACCCAAACCCTCTGCATCCCCCCTCCCCAGGTCACTACTCCCTCCCAGACCCTGCACCGCTTCCTACATCTCTCCCCCAAGTCAGAATCCTCTTCTGAATCCATACCCGCACCCAGATCCTGCCCCCCAGTGCCCTGCCCCAGGTCACAACCCAGTCCTTCACCCAAACTCCCTCTTAGACCCCACACCCTCTCCTGCACCCCAGTTCCCTACCCCGAGCTCCCATCTGCACCCAACCTCCATCCCAGTCCCCACACCTCCACTGTAGAAAAGTGCAGCCCTTGACCCTAAGCCCCCCCATCAAGAAGTATTGCCCACCCCTGCCTTAGCTTCAAAGAGACAGCGATGAAATAAAAGTGCCTCCACCCTATGCTATTTCACATTTGTCTTTTATGTATGCCTCTTGGATTCCACAGGTCAGTCTTGCTCCTTCTGAAGAACCCCACTTTCATCTTCCTCTGTTTAGCTGGAGCAACTGAAGCCACGCTCATTGCAGGAATGTCTACTTTTGGGCCCAAGTTCCTTGAGTCACAATTTAGTTTGAGTGCCTCTGAAGCTGCTACCTTGTTTGGTAAGAAAACGGATTCTTGGCAGTGCCCCCTTGGCAATCGTAGATAGTATAAAAATGCTAAAATCTCATGAGCAAGCAAATGATCTCTTTCATCCGAGCCAAAGGCAATCGTGACCCGAATGCAGTAATTACACTGTGCATCATGTAAAATGTGGCTGTAGTCTTAGCTATAAATAGCACCGTCAAATCCAGCAGACCTGCGCGCTGTGTGCAGTCAGTGTTCTGTCTGCTAACTTCAGTGGGAAATGTTTATCTAGCTTTTACATATGTTGGTCCTGCCAGACCACCACAGAATGCGCTGCAGTTTGTTCCTTTCTGTGCACTATCAAGAGAACAGTCAGTAGTTGTGTCCAAGTATTACTCAGGTGCAAATGAGCAGAGCTGCTGAGCTGCAAAACCTGTATTACTGGCAACATGCAGCTGGAAAGCACCCAGCTTCACTGTGAGATCCCAGGCTGAGCTTGCAGGCGTGCTAGTTAGAAAACATACACACACATTTATATTGGTAAATGAAGCACATTTTGATTTGAATTGAACAGGATACAATAATCATAGAACCCTATAATCCTCTTCTTGGAAAGTCATTTTTCAGAGCAGAGCTATACTGTATGCAGAAAATATTTCCTTATTTTCTCAGATTTGGGGCTAGGCTTTCAAAGGTGCTACTAAGGGGAAAAAAAGGATTCCTTTCCTTTCCTTAAAACCCTATAAATTCCTCTCGGGAAACCAGCATACTAGGAAACCAGTAGCACAGAAGGAGTTTCAATTGTGCCAACTGCTGTTTATTTACTCAGACCAATAGAAACTCCATTCCTGACACTTACACATTTTTTTCTAGGTTATCTTGTCGTACCAGCAGGGGGAGTAGGAACATTCCTGGGTGGATTCATCGTGAATAAATTTAAGCTTCGCTGTTCAGGAATCATCAAGTTGTGTTTACTTTGCACAGTGACAAGTCTCCTGGCTATTTTCATATTTTTCATTCAGTGCCCTAACATGCCGATGGCGGGAGTAACGCAGGGATACGAGCGAAGGTAATGCTAACAATATCCATTCTTCTCAGTCATGTGTTGTGGTGGCACAGAAACACAAGGATAAATCTGAGGGCAAGTCTTCACTACAGGCTGGATCGATGGGCAGCGATCAATCCAGCAGGGCTCGATTTATCGTGTCTAGTATAGAGTGCTCTCCCATCGACTCTGGTATGAGAAGAGTAAGCAGAGCTGATAGGAGAGCATTGGTTATTAACCTCACTGTGGTAAGCAGACCTAAGGAAGTTGACTTCAGCGACGTTATTCATGTAGCTGAAGTTGTGTAACTTAGGTCAGCGGCTTGTGGTACTATAGACAAAGCCTGAGTAATTAACATTGAGTCTAATATTTATGCAATGAAGAATAATATCACAGCTGCATGGTTGCAAGGCCAACCTTCTAGCATGTTCCACATGTATGAGTAAACACAGTCGAGCACCTTCCAGCATCCTTAGCATCTTCTCACACCCCCTTTGCTCTCCTCTTATTCCACCAGGTTGCCAGATGTCCATTTTTCAAATGAACACCCGATTGAAAAGGGACACTCCACAGCCCTCCCCGGATTGGAGAAAATGAATGAGTGAGTGACGGTGGGTGGGGGAGGGGGAGCAAGAGGGGAACGAGAATGAAGTGAGCGGAGAAGGGGCGGGGCAAGGGTGCTCGGTTTTATTCGGTCAAAAAGTTGGCAACCCGGACTGCTCACTACTTCAATATTCCCTTTAGCATACTGAAAAGCAGCCTAAACCTGACAGCAGCATGCAACACGGAATGTGGCTGTTTAAGGGAGACCTACAGTCCAGTTTGTGGAAGCGATGGCATCCTGTATTACTCTCCCTGCCACGCAGGGTGCAAAAAGTTCTCAGTCCTCGACAGTGGCAAGAAGGTACGGTTTGGAGCACCCACGTGTTCACAAGGAACATTACTTAGCACATACTTCTTAATAAATTCTGATCTGCCTCAAAGAGGTTCCAATCGGTTTATTCGGGTTTTGAGTGTTGTTTCGAAGTGGAGATGAACAGGAGAAGGACCCCCCACTCATAGGATTTGTCCCCCAACTGAGATATAAGTGCTCTGTGAGTGCGTCTGCAGCTCTGCACTGATCTAGTTCTGGTGTTCCATTTTGGAGTCCGACATTCCAAATGTTCTTCCAGAAGGATCTAGAAACTATATTCCATGCACCTGCCCTCAGCTGCACTGGTGTAAACCTTGCCTAAGTCAGATTCATAGATTTTATAGCCAGCATGTTGCTGGCCACAAAATCTCACCTGCCCACTTCTGTAATAGATCCTAATCTCTGGCTGAGTTTCTGGAGTCCTCTCATCATGATTTAAAGAACTGTAGTTACAGGAAATCCACAATTTACTTCAGTTCAAACCAGTATGTGCCCCATGCTGGAGAGGAGGCAAACCTTCCCCATCATCTCTGCCAGTCTGTCCTGGGGAAAATTCCTTCCAGACCCCAAATATAGTAATCAATTAGACCCTGAATATGTTGGTGAGAGCAGTCATCCAGACACCTGAGAGAGACATCACTGTAGAAACTCAGAGCCCTCCCCATCTGGTTTCCCATCTCCAGCCTGATATTTGGGCTGGAGCAGTTGCTACTGGGAGCAGTCTCATTATGCCAACTCCTCCATAAATGTATCAAACTTGGTCTTGAAACCAGTAAAGTTTTTGCCCTCACTAACCCCCTTAAAAAGCTGTTCCTGAACTTTACCCCTCTCGTGGTCAGAAATCATCATCTACTTTCAAGCCTATATTTTTTTCATAACTGAACCGAACTCTGGATTTCCACAGGTGTCAATGGGAACTGAATTTGTCCCATTGTGTGCACATAATTCCTGTTTTTAGAACGTTTCAGCGGGGTAGCCGTGTTAGTCTGTAACTTTAAAATGAATCATCCAGTGTCACCTTAGAGACCCCATCCCCCTTCTGTGCTGAAATTTGATTTGTCCTTTTCATGTAATTTCATTTTTTTAATTGTATCCTTTGGTATATATGGTTGTGACAATTTTCTTCCACTATTTGATCTGAGGAAGTGGGTCTGGCCCACAAAAGTTCATCATATAATAAACCATCTTGTTAGTCTTTAAAGTGCTACATAGTCCTGTATTTTGTTACAAATATATAAAGTATCAAGATTTCGTGGGCAAAACGCACTTCGTCGTCATCTTATTTTCAGAGCAGAGTTTGTCCCATTATGTGCTCTCACCTTCCTATTAATATTTTGTGCACATAGGGGAGAGCATGTCTGAGGTTATTCACACTGTACAATAACTAATGTTGCCAGAGTTCAGTGCAAGCTTGTGAAGTTCATTGACACCTGATGTGATAATATCGCCACTGGAAACAGGCATCAGGCCAAATTCTTGGCCCTAGTACAGTTGCCTTACTCTGCTCCAGGAGCAAACCAACATCTGTAAAACCAGCTGCTCTGTTGGGATTCGCCATGTGCAATTGTAGTCATGGCCCAAATGACAACTGTAGAAACGCTGCCTCTTTGGGAAATTTACTAGGTGTTTGTTTCCCAGGTTTACCACAACTGTAGCTGTATCCTGGAGAATGGTCCCGTGGGTTCTGCCCAGGCAAGAGCAGGAAAATGCACTTCCTCTTGTGACAGAAGGAACCTCCTTCTGTGTTTCATGTTCGTTGTGATTTTCTTTACATTCCTCAGCAGTATTCCTGCTCTGACTGCAACTCTACGGTAAGCAGCAAAACCTTCTTGTTGCCATACAAAGCCCCCGTTTCAGCCAGAAGTAATGAAATATGTTTTCATTGTAGCTGAGCATTTGGGGCTGAGTCCGGGGCCTGATAAAAATGGCCCAGTTCTCAATGTCCAGTTGTGAGCTCCCTTAGCGCCTCCTGGACTGCGGCACTTGGTCCTCCCCAGCCCTCAAAGCCATACGGAGCAGTACTCTGGTGCTCCCGCTGCAATTCAAAGGTGCCCAGGGCTCCAGCAGCTGCAGTAGTAGCAGCAGCAGCCTGAAGCTCTGGGCCCCTTTGAATAACCAGGCCCTGGGGCAAATGTCCCCTTTGCCCCTCCCCCCGTCAACAGGCCTGGCCCTCAGTGAGGTAGACAGACAGGCAAATACCCAGATTTGCACTACTGCCCAAAAGTGTGGACACAAATATTGGTGGTACACATTATGCCCACAAAAAGGGGAAAATGAGCCACATTCTGGCTGAAAATAGATCCCTTTATCAGCAGAGTCCACTGTTAGATGGTATTATGGGCTGTGGAGAGGCTCGTATCTATGCTGCTGGGAAGCTGCTGTTGCTTTATGTCAGCATTTTTAAATGCTAACTTTGTGTCCTCTAGGTGTGTCTCCGACCGACAGAAATCATTTGCTCTCGGAATCCAGTGGATTGTAGTAAGGACTTTAGGTAGAGTATGGCATGAATGTGTATGTCTTTCCTGTTGTATTTATAAAACCTTGCTCGCAGGAGTGTCTAAGGGCCAAATGCAGCTCGTGTAAGTGTAGGGAAATGTGACGTTTGAGGGAAGGATGTTTTCTCTCACCTGCCTGCACCATTCACAAACATTCCATCCTGTCTGCACATAACTTGCGAGCAGGAGAAAAGAACTCAATTTTGCAGCCATATTGTTCATTGCAAATAGCTCGCCCAACTCTAGAGATAACGTAATGTGGAATAGCAAAGCTTCATACAGTATCATTAGCTTGAAGTTGGTAAAGTCAGGCTCAAGGACACCAACAGTTCCGTTAGGGCCTACCGGTGAGGGGAATTTGAACTCTTATAAGTGTCATGCACTGAAATGAGATCTCGTTATGCTATGCTGGCTGTCAGAGGGAAAACTAAAACTCCTGTAACATGTTTCCAAAGGAGTAAAGAATAGCAGTGGGCAATTGCTCATTCCAGGAAAAAAACAGGTTATGCTGTCCCAGGCCCTAGATAAGTACATTAGTCATTGCTGAATTCATAGGCTGGGATTTTCAAAAGAGCTTTTGGGCATTAATCACCTAACTCCTACTGAAATCCAGCAGGGTTTGGGTCCCTAACTCCTCTAGGCTCTTTTGAAAATCCCCACCATAAGGATTGCTGTGTCAGATGAAGTCTCATAGGGGAGCCATGTGAATCTGTATCCACAAAAACAATGAGGTTTCCTTTAAGACTAACAGATTTATTAGGGCATCAGCTTTCATGGTTAAAAACCACTTTGTCAGATGTGAAACTTTTACCCACAAAAGCTGATAATGAAATAAATCTGTTAAGTCTTTAAGTTGCCACAAGACTCCTTGGCGTTAGCTTACTCAGCAACCGTACCTGCAAACTCCCTTCCCCCTTGTTTCAAAAGTGCTTTGGGCTACCTTGAGGAGGAGAGCGAGACGTTATATAACCTGATGTTTTGTTCCATCTTCGTGCAGGAAGCATTCCCGGTCCCATTGCATTCGGCTCAATGATTGATCTGTCGTGTCTGGTGTGGCAGGACCAATGTGGAGAACAAGGTTCTTGCTACGTTTACCAGAACTTCGCCATGAGTCGATACACTCTGATTGCTGGAGTTGTCTACAAGGTGATGCCCAATAATATTTCATATTCACCTCTCCTGGCCCGGGTTTTTTGCTTAGGATTGGTTAGATAAGCAGCACCAACTGTGGCGGAATTTTGGAAACATCTGTTCCGTTGTTCTGATTGCAACATAAATCCTATCGTCATGCAACTGTTGGTGTGAAAACACAGCAACGTGCTTGCCACTGCATGCAAATGTTCCATTTATTATGATTCACACTTTAGCAACTGACCGGGTGGCACCATTCTCTTGACTCCATGTTATTTTCCAAGCTAAACATTTGTCCTCTAAAGTTTTAGGGGAAAAACTCCACAACACCTATATCATGTTAAAATCGCTCACTCTAGAAGAGGCACGATGTATATAAATGCAGACTTCTAGCGAAAGAGTCTCAGATCACAAGAGTAAATAGCTGTTCTTTGATCACTGCTCAAAAACGTTGTGAGCAGGTGAATATTTCTAGGCTGCACTGAGAAAAAGTTATTACTTGTTCCCATAATATAAGAAATAGGGGCCATCAAATTAAATTAATGGGCAGCAGATTTAAAACAAATAAAAGGAAGTTCTTCACCACACAGCTCACAGTCAACCTGTGGAACTCCTTGCCTGAGGAGGTTGTTCAGGCTAGGACTATAACAGAGTTTAAAAAAGAGCTAGATAAGTTCATGGAGGTTAGGTCCATTAATGGCTATTAGCCAGGATGGGGAAGGAATGGTGTCCCTAGCCTCTGTTTGTCAGAGGCTGGAGATGGATGGCAGGAGAGAGATGGCTTGATCATAACCTGTTCGGTTCATTCCCTCTGGGGCACCTGGCTTTGGCCACTGTGGGCAGACAGGATACTGGGCTGGATGGACCTTTGGTCTGACCCAGTGTGGCCGTTCTTGTGTTCTTATTTTCTTAGGTGTTTTAAATGGCTGAAGCATCCCTCCCTGGTCCCAGTGCACTACTGTCCTGGAGTGAGGTGATCAGAGAATCTAGCCCCAGCCTCTTGGAGTTCTGACATGAGGAGGGTGGGGATGGAGGGGGCAGCTGCCCCAAGGTCCAGTGATTCAAAAGGGCCCAGGTCCCTTTAAATTGCAGCCAGAGCCTTCAGTGGCGCGGTCTGGGCAGCGCTAAGAGCTGGCTGGTTGGGGGTGGCGTGGCACAGTCCGGGCAGTGCTGAGGTCTGGCTGCCCTCAGGCCTGCTCCTTTCACCCTCAGTCACGCTCATGGAAAGAGCCACTTCCCACCCCCCTCCCCACACACCCTTTGCCCAGGGGCCTGGCAGTTCAGTCAGCTCCCCTGCTTGGCATGCAGGGCTGTAAAGTCCACGATCCAGTCTTCCCCCAGCTACTCACCCAACATACCTACAGGTGACCACGAGGCCTTCTAAGCCATGGAATTGCCCCCTGGTTTATTCACAGTCTCACAAGTAGAAGACTTTTGAAGGGAATCAGCCATAATTCTCAAGAACCAGGTAAAGAGCAGACCCTCCCCCCGCATCCAAACAGTACTTCATTGAAAAGCAAATTCCAGCTGCAAGAAAGCCAGTTTGTTTCCAAAATAATGGCACAGTTCTAGCCAGGGTGGTTTCTGCATGCAGGGTTTGGTGCTGTGTGATGATAGGCCATGACTGCCAAATTCAGATTCCAAGCTGAACTTGCCTGACAGTGCGGCAGTTTCAGTGGAGGGTCTGGGGCCAGTCTGTTAGATGACGGTGGGGGGACCATGTGTGAAGTTGGTAGCTGGATCTGATCATCATTGTCTGGTGTGGATGAATCCCGCCCCCTCCCATCCCCAGCCTGGGACTACAGAGCATGACTGTGAACTGTGTGTGTCATGTCATGAACTTTTGTTTGTCATTTGCCTCCTGCTAAGCACTGCTCATGTGGTAGCAAGAGCATCTCCAGAAAGGCAGTAGGGCCTCACCTGGGTGCAATCTTGTTTTGCTGCTTCTGCACATTCAAGGGAACTGTGCAGAGTAGTGTGATGCTCCTTGAGCTTTCATGCACATTCCGAACAACTAGGCATGTACACCTGCCCAGCACCAACTGGGACCTGTTCCCAACGTCACATACTGCTCTGGTTTCCCAACTGATCTCTTCCTTGTCTTTGTAATCCAGCGAAACCCTCCTGCATGGAGCACCCACATCCAAATTGTCTTTATGAATAACCTCAGAACGTGTTTCAAGCTCTTTTGATGTGGATCTGGGAAGCAAGCAGGGTGCTGTTCACCAGCATAGCTCTGTTGGCGCCAACAACGCCCCTCATTTCATGGTTGCTGTGCTGGTTTACATCAGTAGAGGACCTGGCCCTGTGTTTTTAAATAAACTAGAATCATGTTGGGTATTCAAAGTAATGGAGGATGTCTTGATGGTTACAGGTGGCTGGAACAGTCTTCTTTCTGCTGGCCTGCTTACTTTACAAGCCTCCACCCCCAGAATCCCAGCCCGGGAGCTCAACTGCATTAGAAAATGGAAAATGTGACCTCCAAGAAAACAAATCCCCACTCCAGACCCAAGCTGCTGCATAGCACTGAAAATACTGCAAGGAATTTTCTCCCAGCCTCCGAAATACCATGGCAGGATGTGTGATGTCTTATGGTTACTATTATTACTATTGCGTTACACTTTTGTTTTTTTAAAAGGGTATTTTAAATAAGTTCTGGGTTGGCATAATGTTTTCTGAATGGCAGAAGAACAGGAGAGGGTATGTACTTGGATCCAAATGAGTAGAGACCTGCGCAGATACACAATTTGTATCCGTAGCCACATCTGCATCTGCAAAAATGATCTATGGGCATCTGTAGGCACAGCTGGATATCTGCGGAATTGCAGGGCTCTGCTTATGAGGATCTATACACTGATGCCAGACCCTTTGTTTTGCTTGATCTAAAAAAGGGCTACCCATAGCTTAGTAGCACTCTTGTAACAAACCTGAACCACACTAAAGAAGCTAGAGGAGCAGCGTGAGACCAAATTCTCAGCTGGTGTAAACTGGCTCCATTAACTTCTGCTGAGAATCTGGCCTGTAACACATACGTTAGAGCCATCGCTAGCAAAGCACTTGTGTTCAGACGTGTTAAGTCTGATGAACTGCCTAGCCTCATCCGTGGGCCACTGGATAAGATGTGGCAGAGGGCCAGGCTTCGCCTTGAGCAGAAGGGGCGGGGCCTGGGACAGTTCCTCTGGAGCACCACCCAGAGTGCACCACGCCAGCCCCCAGTGCCAACTGGAGCGTGGTTTCCCCCGCCCTTAGCACTGGGAGGCCTGTCCCTTCCCCACCTCCCCTCTTGTTGGGAGGTCTGGCCACATGTTAATTTGCACTGCAAAGGAAGTTAGCACTTAAACTACTACAGGTTGAACCTCTAGTTCTGAACCCTCAGTACCTGACGGGTGCTGAACCAGAGAATTTGCCAACCCACGGCAGGTCAATATTGTCTAGTAGCATGACCCTTCCACTGCTTGCTGGGCTCTTAGAAGACATTTAGGAGTAAATTAGAGCTAAACAACAGCACAGAATGCTGAGAGCCAGGACTGATGGCTGTAATCAGACTAGAGAGATTCAACCTGTATATGCAAAGCAAGGAGCAAAACCAGTGACTTGTGTTGCAGCAGCACACACAGCGTTGTATCTGTGTGCAGTTCAGTTATAGAACATTTAATTGCGATCATAAGACGTGTTTGAGATCAGGGATTACCCGGGATGTTCATGGGTAGATCACATAGAACATACTATAGAAACTTGAACTCCACTGGCTATTTTTAACACACTACCCAAGCATTTTTATATCAGCCCCTGTGGGTTTGCAGTATAGTTACAATCTGCTTTTCTTATACATTGTGTTAAGCTGGACACATTTTGTAATGGACTGTAAAGGCAATTGGACTATTTGTTGTCCTTGTGCATTAGATGTTGTGTTGTTTTGACACAGAAGCATGTAAGATATGGATCTATGCAATGGTTTGTTTGGTCTGCGAGTTAGGGACATTGCTTTTAAGTACACCGAAAAATCAGAAATAATTTAATTTTTCTTACACTGCTAGTTTCAAGAGAAACCAAACATAGCGATCGACTTTATTGTAGGAAGCTAATGAAAAGATTCACCAGGTGGGACAAATAACCATAGCTCATGGAACAACATTGATTTGCACCAGGTGATGATCTGACCCATTGTTTGGAAAAGCACTGGGCCATATTTTCAAAAATGCCCTTTAAACATGCCCTGCGGGATTGGCCATAAGTGGTTGGCGAGAACAAGCAATGGATTTTCAGCATCAGATAGCCAGATTTATGGGTGTTGGTCTCACCTGCGCCCCTGGAATCATGCAGGTGGCCAGATCATATTATTTGGGTTGTCAAATAGTTGCACTGGTGAAAAAGGCAAGTCAAAATTCCATACTTGGATTGAGGCCTCTCTCAGGAGATACAGGCCCCTGAAATCCTTACACTGGATAAAGTTGTAGTGAAGAATTAATGGACAACCACTATCGAGCTGTTTAACCGACATTTGATGTTTGCTAGAAAATATTTAGAAAGGTTTTGAAGATACTTTGTATATTTTTCTATTTATGGTTTTGTAAAAGGGTCAAGGCTGAAAAGTTGGCTTTTCGTTTTTTTCCTCAAAGGTTTAAACATTTCCAAGAACAGCCAGCACCCTTAAACACAGTCTGAGTCCAGACATGAAACTGTGGTCTGGGCTGGAGCATGGACCCTGAAATCTGCCCCTTTATCCCACCCACAGTTCCAGCGGCTCCAACCTGAGCTGCAATTTCAAAGCCCTGTCTATTCAGCAGCATTTATAGCTGTCATCCTGGGCTGCGAGTCTTGTTGTCAAGTGCCATGTGCACCTACCCTGGGAGAAAATAACTAGTTTCAGGAAACACTGCAACATCTCTGGGATCGTAGCATGGTAACTCCTGCTGAACACTGACTTTCTGGAAGGCGAGCTCTTTACAGGAGACATAAGGCTGCTGAAGCATCCCTGACTGATGGGATAACCTTTCATCACTGGTGCATACAGACCCTTGCAGAACAGTATTCTGGGCAAGGCTTCCCTCTCTCTGCTGCTCGATACCCTGTATTGTGAAAACACACTCATTTTGCTCCCCTCAGAGTGATTTAAAGGCCATGACTAGGCTCAAAAACTCTAACCCTGACCACACACAAATACTAAGCAGATCTTCGTGACTGTCAACAGTTTTCTCAGGCACTTGTGAGCAAGACAACCACTATCTACCAGAGTCTGACACTCCGGTACATCATACGCACTGGGGGTACAAGCAGCTAGAACTGGGAGTTGCATAAATTTATTCTGGGAATCTACTTTGTGTATAAAGTATTTATGAACTTAGAAGCCTTTCTGTATATCACTGATCCTTTACTAGTGTTTATAAAATGAAATTTATTTGAATGTATTGTTTCCAGAGCAAAAAAAGAATGGTGTTTTATTATGTTGATGGGGGATTGAAAATCCTTGATTTTAATTCAACAGCAAAAAAAAAAAAATAATGTTCCTATTAGGGCAGGGATGGGTCATAATTTTTGACCTGGGACCACTTCAGAAATTTTTCAAGTGGCCCCGGACTGCCCTAAAGGGGTGGGGCCTGAGGCAGAAGGGGAGGGGCTAGGACATTTCCGTGCTTTCCCACCCACAGACCCCGATTGGTGTAGGGTGGGGAAGCACTCAAAGTCTCTGCTTCCGCTTTCCCCCCCCCAAGAGAACCACCAGCTGTTCTGAAGAGCTGGCAGTTCCCTCTAGGTACCCGTGACCCTGGCGGTGGGAGGAGACTTCGCACGCTCCCCCTGTTGCCCCCGGTCAATCAAGACCTGGGGAGGGAGAGCATGGGAAGCCTCTTGCTTCCTGCCCCCACCCTGCAAGGGAGCTCCACTCTCAGCTGGCCGTTGACTTTAAGTGCTGAGGCCCTTGAAGATCGGGAGGAGACTTCACACGCTTCACCTGCCCCCAAGCCCTGATTGGCCTGGGGGCGGGCTGAGCAGCAGGGCCTCCGCGGGCTGGATCAACTCTCTTGGCAGGCCGGATCTGGTCCGCAGGGGCCCTTTTGCCCACCCCTGTATTAGGGCAACATTTGTATATAAAAAAATGTATGTATGTGCACATGATATTTGAAAGGACATTCCTGCATCTTGTATGTATTTCTATGCTGTTACAGAAATATAAGCACTATTTGACTGGTACTCGGCGTGTGTCGTCGTTTGGGGGCATGCAGAATGAATTTACCTGTCCATAGCTATAACAAGAATGACGCCCGTGAGAATGGTGGTGCTAAGTCACTCTCTGGACACACTACTTGTTTAGTGCCATGGTGGTTGAAGTCAGGCCCGTTGTCGGGCGGGTAGAAGCAGTTGCCGTGGGGCCAAGCAATTCAAAGAGGCCCAAAGCTCCTGACTGCTGCCACTACCGGAGCCCAGAGGACTTGAATTCACCACCCACAGAACCACATGCTCTTGGCAGTTCTGAGGACTGGAGTGAGGCACCGTGATTGGTCAGCACAGACAGTTGACTTCCCTGGCCCTGCCCCTTCTGCCTGAGGCCCTGCCCCCTTCCAGGACAGAGCTGGACCCACACACACACCTGGCCCAGGGGCCTGCAGAGGTTGAAGCTGTGATGCACCACACCTTTGGTTATCATAACTACTCTCCTTTTCTTCCTCATGCGGGAAGGTCACACGAGCGGGAATCAGGGAATGGGTAGGATTAGGAAATGTGATCCAGCACAGATTGAAGATAAAAGAAAGCCTCCCCTGGACTTAATTGGGCATTGGATCCGGCTCAGAATCAAATAGCTCTTCTTAGCTATTGGCTTTACCCTGTTTCAGAGAAAGTCCATTCTGTCACTGGACTGCTGCCATCTGTCTAGTACCTCTGGGGGAAAAGAACACTACAATGCCAGCTCAGATCAGTGGGCTATTATGGAGACCAGCCTTGCCGGGGATGTTGTGAGACCAGGATTTTATAGGGTTCAAAGAGCTAGATAAATTCGTGGAGGTTAGGTCCATCAATGGCTATTAGCCAGGATGGGCAAGGATGGTGTCCCTCACCTCTGTTTGTCAGAGGCTGGAAATGGATGACAGGAGAGGGATCATTTGATGGTTACCTGTTCTGTTCACTCCCTCTGGGGTACCTGGCATTGGCCATTGTCAAAAGACAGGATATTGGGCTACATAGATCTTTGGTCTGACCCAGTATGGCCATTCTTCTGCTCTCGGTGGTATGAGAATTGGGTCTTCTGAACTTCTTAGGGTTCATCTTACAGTACTGAGCTCCCAACACTGCTCAGTTTCTTGGTACCATTTATCACTAGCTGAGGCAGCAGGTAGAAGGACAGTGATCCCCAAAATCAAAATGCATGGGGAAATTAAAGAAGCTGGGACAGCCTTAGGTCAAGGACAGGTGTAGCAAACAAGAGTCTATTTGTGGATCTTCACGGGAGAGGAAGAGGGGGGAGAATGTGAGCACAACTGCCCTTGTCCTCCGTCCCTTCTGCCCTCAGCCCCATACATATAGGGTGCAGAGCCCCTCCCCCCCCACACACATACCTTGTTTCATGGCCCATGGTGACTATCGGCCTGCAGAATTACCTTGAGCAAGTCAGTTCACTGCTGCATTTCTCAGTTTTCCCACGAGTCTAATGATTCAGATCTGCTTTGTAAAGTACTTTGAGATCTAATGAGGAAAAGTGCTAGATCAGAGCTAGAGCTAGGCATTATTTCACTTGTCTTTATCTAGAATCCTTTAGGAGGTTTAAAAATCTTGTTAAATTAAAGCTTTGAATTTTTAAACTACTTTTCGGGGCAGGGGTTAAGTAAAGGTCAACATGCTTTGATTCAACTGTAGACTCCCCCCTTCATTAACAATTAAGACCTGCTAGACCAAATTTTGGCTCTTGCTCTTCCTCTTTTTCTTCTTGATGACAAGGACAAATAACAGTCTTGTTGGGACCCACTGCCCTCTCCAGGTTCTTGGCTGTTGAAAGTGTGGCATTGGTGGAGCATGATGTACAGCACAGCTACGTTAATAGACACAAAGGCAATCAGGTTGCAAATGTCTTTAAATCCCATTGTATGGATGTACAATAAAAAAGCCTGTGTTGTTTTTGTATGGACGCACGGAAATAAAATATTAAATTAGAATGGTTTGCAATGTATTGTTTTAAGATCTGATGCTGATTTTCTGGTAGATATTTGGAGGTTTCTATATTTTGGCTACGGTTAAATGATGGCCCATTGATACATGGCTCAGCAGTCTCCCGAACGACGGTATTCCATTATTGTATTTGTCATGGATTCAAATGAGACTTAACACATCAGTTCCTTTTCGTTCTTGTATCAGTCAAGTAGTTTACGAGATCAAAATAGGTTCCCTTCTCCAGCTTCTCTCCACTCAGATTTCATGGGAAAATGAAGAGCAGCTTTGCAGTATCATAGTGTTTGGCTCTTAGGACAAGCCTTCACTCCGCAGAAGATTGATGCTGCTGCAGTCGATTTTCTGGAGTTCGATTTAGCGAGTTTAGTTAAGACTTGCTAAATCAAACTCAGAGGACACTGCAGCCAGCGTCAGGTTCTCCTGCTCTTGTCAGAAGCAAAGGAAGTTGACTGCAGAGTTTGCTGCCATCAGCCTCCCGCTGTGGAGACGCCGCCGCGCTGGATGTAAAATAAGCCCACTCCAGCTACATACTCTGCGTAGCTGGAGTTGCATCCCATAAGGTGAACTGCCAGGTCTAGTGTAGACCTGGCCTGAGTTTGATGCATTACGGAGATACAAGCATAGTATAAATGAGAAGTCCAGATTTCAGGACTTAAGTCCTTACTGGGGCTGTGTCTAGACTACACCTCTCTGTCAACAGAAAGATGTAAATTAGGCATGTGGAAAGTGCTAATGAAGCGGGGATTTAAATATCCCGCACTTCATTAGCATAAACATGGCCACCACAATTTTTTCAAAATGGAGCTTTTTCGAGGAAAAAACGGCAGTTTAGACATAGATCTTACGAAAAATAAATCCTTTTTCGAGAGATCCTGTACAGGATTTTATTTACTAAAAATTTTAATTACTAAATTAGGTGCCCTTATGTGCCCTCTTTTCTGCTCTTCTAGGTGGCTCTCCCTGCACCCCGTCTCCCCCACACGCACCAGTTACCTATGATCTGCAGTAATCTGTCAGTATCCACTGAGCTCCCTCATCCACACCTTAAACATATATTTATGGCTTTGTTGTGGCTCTGTGAGCATCATCCATGATGGGAGTAGATTCAGACACGCACCAATCCATTGGGGGCATTCTACCGGCAGGTAGGAGGACTCTGCTAGCATTGGAGGAAGGTCACAGCATTTATGATCTTTCCTTTTTGGACGCGTGGTATTCATTCCTTCTGTCCTGTCTGCAGTTCACTAGCAGGGACTGTCAAGGGTAAGAGGACATGGCCTGGGTCCACCTATTTGTGCTCTCTTTAGTGTCTTCAATGCATACAAGACCCAGGATTGGAGCTGCTTCTGTAGGATCTGTATGGGGGAGGCAGTTCTTGTGCTCTCGGACCCTTGCGATCCACACACACTGTACCAGCCATCACCTGCCTGGTAGTATTTTGTTGGTTATCCATGAAATGGACAATACAGGTAGAGTAAAATACGGGCCCCAGAAAATCTTTGGTTTTATTTCTCGAGTCACAATATTTTGTAGTGCTGCCACAACACCACTAGATGGCAGTACAGGCAATGTCTTTGTGAAACTATAGTGCTGGAATTGTTTGTTGTATGGGAATCCAGTGTTGTTACTACTATTTACTATCTGTATTCTGGTAGGCCCTCAGGCCCAATGGAGAATGGGCAACATACAAACATAAATTAATAGGCTTTCTTCCCGAGTTACATTGGTGAACTTGGGAGTTCCTAGAATGACCAGATGTTTGGGCTTCTCTAAGTGCCTGGTAAACCCACCTCGTGTCCCAATTTTTCACCCTTATTATCTGGTCACCCTAGGTGTTCCTAAGTTTCCAAATCAATAAACCAATCCACGTTCATGTTAAACTTTCAACAGATCAAAGTGGAAACCAAAGACATTTCAAGTGGGAGGGAGGATTGCTGTTAGTAAAATGATTGAGCATGTGATGAAAAAAGGGAACTCGGAGAGATTCACTTTTTTTTTCCAAGCCACTTTTTATGAAATTGTGTTCTAAAAAAAGCAGGGGGAATAGATGGAAAAGAACAAGACTACAAACCAAGACAACACAGCATTATAAAACTTAAAACTTACCCTCCGTCCTGAACCAAAATGATTTTTAAAGGGCAGCATCGCCATAGCCTCTTTTGCCAGAAAATATACAGCTGTTCTTCTCTGCTGTTTGTAATATGGAAGTTGGCCTGTAACTGCTGTGGCTTTATAAGCTTCATGCCATCAGATCGAAATGTAATAAGAGCTCTCTCTTTACTACAGCTCTCTCACAGGAACAGCCATTGGGAGAGGAAAGAGGAAGAAAAGAAACTATTAAAACAGACTAACAGAGGGGCCATGCACGCAGCTGGGAGCAAAACAGGATGAATGATCGATAGTGTTTAAACAACAGGCTTTAAATCCTCAGGGAAGGGACTCAGATATCACAGTGATGATCACTCATCACCCCAAGCAATGTGTGTGTGTGTGGCGGGGGGAGGAGAGATGGCTCCGCACTCCCAGAAGGGGTAGGGCTGAAGGTGGAAGGAGTGGGGCCGAGGGCAGCTGGCCCCTCCCAGCCCTTAGCAACTGCCCCTTTTGCCTGCTTCCCCCCATCGGTAGGCCTGTGATGACTGTATAAATAACTAGATAGGCTCGGGAAGTTGGAATTTCCACTGTAAAAGCACACCCAGGCAGCTTCCATTTTTTGTGGGGAAACCAATTTGAACTGCCCTCCAGGGATCTGAATTTCACAGGGGATGCACTCAGCATTTGCCAGCCATCTGGCCTCCTGACATGGACTCAATGTCGGAGTGCAACAGCAAAGGCATCCCAAATATCCAGTTGCTTTACATACCATGGCCAGCTTCGTTTTCAGTTCCAAAGCAGAACCATTGTTTTACCCTTCCGGGACAGAGGGACCCCAGACACAGTGACACTCATCCCTGTATGAGAAGGGGCAGGTAGCCCGGTGCAAGGTGTTGTGCGGCCGGCAGATCTTACAACCTCAGATCTGCTAACCAAAACCTCTGGAGAAAGATCACAGAGCAGGCCATGGGTACCATCTTCATAGATTCTTTTTTCCACTGCCTATGAACTCACATTGTCTGCAGGAAGCAAGATTTGCCCTGAGGGAGAGAATTTGACTGAGGAATTCACAGCCTTCTTTCACACTGTTGTTGGGCCCCTCCATACTGTAACCCTTCTGCCGGGTAGGCATGGCAGTAACCAGGGCTGGGTTCAATATCTTGGGATCCATTTCACATAGAACCGGCTCGAGCCCCCACCCAGTAATCTGGGAAATTCACGAGTGCCTCTGAGAGGCAATGTTTCCCCACTCGCAAGCACTGAGTCTGAGTGTAGGAAAGAAACATTTAATGAAACAGAGAGAGAAGTCATACGGCATTACACCACAAACAGTTCATAACCCTAAACATGAGCCAAGCTCCCACCCCAGCCAAGAATTGCCTGAAGTCCAAAAAAGTCTGACACCCCAAAAGTCTCTGTCCCTGGTCCGTGCCACCCAGAGTCCCAAAGTTCACCCGCAGGCTTTCACCTCCCAACATGGGTAGAAATGGGGGTGGAGGGATAGATAGGGGGCACCTTATATGAAACTCCGCCACGCTCCACCAGCTGTCTCGTTCCACACCTCTGGACACTCTGCTGGGCACCTGCCGCCGCTCCTCGCCTGCCGCCGCTTCACGCCACACCGCTGGTCGTCACTCCTCGTCTGCTGCCGCTCCACGCCATGCTGCTGATGGCCGCTCCTCGCCTGCCGCCGCTCCACGCCACACCGCTGGTCGCTGCTCCTTGTCTGCTGCCGCCCCTCGCCGCTCCACGCCACACTGCTGGTCGCTGCTCCTTGTCTGCTGCCGCCCCTCGCCGCTCCACGCCACACCGCTGGTCGCCGCCACTTCACTGGCTGCAATAGGTCTGGCACTCAGCCAAACCAGTGATTTCAGCTCTCAGTGATTTCAACTCTTTAGCCACCAGCTGGACTAGCAAATGAATCCAGCTTTCACTGGACTAGCAAAAGAAAAGACTCCTCAGAGCATCTGCTTTAGGTCTGTCTTTAAAACAAAGGGGGAAAGGTGCAGGCTGGGCCAGTCTTATAGATCACACCTGGCAGGTCTGGAGCAGGCTGATTCAAACCTTTTAACCCTTTCCCCCAGCTCTGTTCACTCAACTCTGGAAGGGGGGAGGCTTGTTCTTCCGAGACCTCTTACTATGATGGTGGTGTCTCTCCTGCAAGCACTGGTGGCATGTTTTACAGTTCCCACATTTAGGGGTAGCATGATTAGTTACCCCCACAACTGTCCCAAATTATATACAATTCTCCACATTCCATTCCAACACTGACCTTCCATCAGCCCTGGCTGAATGGGATGTACATAGCCACACCTCAGATTCTCTCCTGAGCAGTATTTACATGTCAACAGTTAACAGTTAATTACCTTGCAGAGGTAAACAACTGTAGTGGGCACACCCACTCCTCCTTTTAGCTGGCTGACAGCAAGCAGCAGTTCAGCCCCTGCTTACAATACAATGAAAATTAACATCACGGTTCCTACTTATAAACCCTTCGGCTTTGTCTACACTGCAGAGTTTTGTTGTCAAAATCTGCCTTTTGGCAACACACTGGAATGGGGTGTTTGTTAGGAAAAGTGCCCAGTTTCAGCAACAAAAACTTTCCACCCCCTACAAGAGACTTTTGTCTTTGTCCCTCCCTTTATTGTCGACAAGAGCCAGTGTGGACTCTGCCATTTGGTTTGTCAAGAGAACTGACTTCCACCAGCATCCCACAATGCCTGCCCTGATGGCTCTGCTCAGTGTTTTGTGATCTCTGCTGCCCTGCAGGCATGTGTCCCTCTCCTTTCAAAGGAAGTGTAGGATAGCTGAGTAAAGTTCTCCATTTGGGGAACATCATCGGACTGCTCCTGTTCTGCCCTGCACTAGGAACACAGTGGCAGGCAGACTGCTGCTACAGGAGGAGGACAGGAGAGACTGAGGTGCTGCTCTGAAATTCCTCAGCACAGAGAGCTCACAGAGCGGCTCATGATGTGGTTCCCAGCAGCTGAGGAGGCTATGGGAGAAGTGAGGGGGAAACCCAAGATGTGCAGGGATCAGCTCTGCCTTCCCACAACACAGCACTGTGGGATACACACCCACTGTGCATTGCTCACACTGTCAATGATGGTGCCCCTAATGTGGACATAATCTGTCAACAGAAGGAGCAAGTATGAACACCCTCTGGCAACTTCTGTTTTGTTGACCTTTGGGTGCTGTCGTAAGTTGTGTTGCCAAAACTTGGCAGTGTAGACAGCCTTATTCACATAGGCTGTGAGCTATATAGGTCTGTGGTGTCCCGACACCAGTAATATTCCTGGCCTGGAACCAGGTTCCACCAAAGTTTGGGGCTGGGTCCTTCTCTGGCCCCACCTGCTTCCTCCATGTGCTCCCCTCCTGTTGTTTCCCACGGTGGCATCCTCCTGATTGTACCCAGGTGATTTAAAATGCCCAAGAGGCCCCTGCTGTCACATCCCTGCAGCTGCTGGCACAACCCTGCAGTCCCCAAGGAGGGTCTCCGTGTGCTGCTCCATCCAGCACCTGAACTCCCTCACGGAGTCTGTCCCCTTCCCTCTCCCCCACCCAAACCCTCTCTTAGAGCCTTAGGCAGCTGGGGGGAGGGAGTGAGAGTGGTGGCGGGGTATGGGCTATTGAAATTGGGCACCACCAACATTTCTGCAAACCTGCCTCCCCCGCGTATTTAGCATGTGTCACGTGTGTTACCGTCTACACACATATGGGCGTACCAATCTACTGTACAAGGATGCCAGACAGCCAAGGTCCAGCAGTGTAGCAGTGAGGAGAAATCTCAGGCCTGAACTCCCCTTCCATTCCTTCAGACGAGCTCCAGGAATAGAAGAAATCCAGCCCAAAAGCTTAGTTAAAACAAAATCTTGCTGCTATGCTTATCTGTATTGTCATTTCATGCAACCCAGCCCATCAGAGACCTGATGGGGTGTGCATGGATTTGTAACATGCTATGTGACATGGCAACATCAGGTAATGCAGTTCTCTGGGGCAGCTTCCGAGTGACTAACTGTCTGTCGAGCTGATTTACTGGGCTTGTTTTGCCAAAACATGTAACAGTTAAGGCTCCATCAAACCTACATTCACATGTCATGCGCTCTATATTTGCAGCACAGTTCAGATTATAAACCCCCCTGGGCCCTGTTTTCTCACACTCAGGATGGTGCAGAAACCTGTTGTTTTTCTAGTGAGCCTTTCGCCGTTTGGTCACTCTCCAAAGGTCATTCATTTTATTGCTTACATTTTTAGCCAGCTCCCTTTGGCCCTTTTGAGTTAGACGAGGATGAAAATAAAATGCATGGCTTTCCTTTCAGAAATTCACACAGCCCTTCTGCGGGTGGCCTACTCATTGGGCATTTCTTACTGGCATAGTCGGAGGATGTGCTGCAGGTACGTGAGAAGGAATGCAGCACAATACCTGCATGCCTTGTACCTGCTCTGGCTTCTTCACAAAATTGGAGGGCATCAAATCAAAGTCTTGGTTTTACTCCAGGATCAGCTGCAGACAGACAATAATCCTGATCCACTTTCTTTTTTGCATTTGCCCCTGAAAGATTATCTCCATTTGCTTAGCAGCCACGCTACAGCTGAAATTATTAACCCCACCCCTGCCTCTACACTGGTAATGCATGGGAGATGGGCGGGCATTACTCCCTCCCCTTTTCAAACTCTAATCTGCTCTCTCCACAAGAAGAGGCTGCATCTGCATTGCCATGAACTCAGATTAATGGATTTATCCCTTATTACAGGACTGCAATATAACCAACACCAGACACCAGCTGGGCACACCCGGGCTTTGGTTTTCCAAAATGAACAGTCAGTTATTAAAGCTCAATATTTATATACACAGAGTCTAACCAGCCATCGACCTGTGAAAGGAGGGTTTCGGAATGAAGCCTCAGACCCAAACAAAGATGTGTCTCTCCTCCCTCCCCGCCCCATCAATCCATTTACATGGCTCAGGCTGGAATCTGCTCCCTCTAGACTCAAGTATGAACATTGCACAGAAATGGTATTAGCAACTCATCAACATAATGGGAGATTTGGCTGACATGGAATGAAAACTTGGATTACAGCAACAACTGGGAGCCCTCGGCAACCCTTTTAATTACCGCTGTTGTGCTGGAGCACCTGAAATGTTTGCTATTTGAGGGACAATTGTCAAACGTACTAGTTAGTGCAGGGGTTCTCAAACTTTGTGCTACCATGACCCTCCTTTAAGTTGCTGCAACCCCCCTCTAAGTTGCTCGCGACCCCCCAGCAGGTCGGGACCCAGAGTTTGAGAAACGCGGAGTTAGTGTATTGGACATGTGTGTGTTCTCAATGCACGAACCAAGCAAGCTGCTCTGTGGTGCCTGTGTTCCTGTTTTTCACCCAGGCATCCTGACAACTACCAGTGCTGCCTCCTTTTTATGTCTATATTATGTTCAAATGAAATGTGATATCTGGGACACTCATTTTCCACCCACAGAGTCTAGGTGCCAGCTGTATCACTGTTTTGTTTTTGCATTCACGTGGAGACGCTAAAGCAAGAAGCGAGAAAGATGCTACGTTCCTTTGAATCGGCAGCTTGCTCCTGGCAGCCTGGGGTTGTTGAATGTGAATGAACCTTGTTTCCATCACGGTGCCTGCAGGCTCAGGATTTCAGACTCTGGCTTCCTTTCATTTCCATCTTTCCTCCTTCAGGTGCCATCTCTGGGAGGGTCAGCTGAGAACAGGGAAGCGCTGCAAGTAGAATTGGTTGAAAGGCTGAAATGCTGATCTTGAATTTCAATGGAAAAAATAACAGGAAACCAATGTGAATGATTTTCTGGAAACTGTTTTTGAATGTCTTTAAAAACACTTCTAGTTGCAAATTACTCATATTCTTAGCACAAGCTACTGGGTATGGCCAAAATCCTCTTTCCCATGCTAGTCACCAGAGTTTCAATCACTAACTTGGAGATGAATGTACGTTCTGGGCCTGGCAACATCGGGCAAATGCTATTTCACCCTACCAAAAGCAAGAACAAACTTGTGGGGTTTTTTGTGCTTTAAGCAAGTTGGCTGTGGAACTTTGGCTAAGGAGGGAAATATAATTTAATGAACAGAGGATTGTCCCTCTACTCAGGAGATATGAGTCCTATCCCTGGTTCTGTTGCTGGGTCACCTTGGGCTAGTCATGCTGCCTCTTTGCACCTCAGTTTCCCATCCGTACAATGGGTGCTTATCTGTTTTGTAAGAAAGCACTTTGAGGACTTTTGATGAAAAAACACTATCTACATCTACACTGGCAGCTTCTTGCACAAGAACTGTTTGGTGGAAGAGTTCTTGCGCAAAAAATCTTCCACAAGAGTACGTCTACACTGCCATGTGCTTTTGCGCAAGAGATGTGCTTTTGAGCAAGAGCGTCTATGGCAGTGTGGATGCTCTCATGCGCAAGAAAGCTCTGATGGCCATTTTAGCCACAAGGGTTTCTTGCGCAAGAAATTCATGTTACCTGTCTACACTGCCCTCTTGCGCAAGAGCTTTTGCGCAAGAGGGCTTATTCCTCATGGGGAGATGAATAACTCTTCCAAAAGAAGCCCTGTTTTCCGAGGCTAGACTGTAAATTTACTTGCACAAGAACACACGTGCAGTGTAGACACCCGGCAAGTTTTTGTGCAAGATCAGTTGTTCTTGTGCAAGAAACTGCCAGTGTAGACGTAGCCTTTATGTAGAATCAAAACACTGGAAGGAAACTTAAGTGATCATCAAGTCCAGTCCCCTGCACTCATGGCAGGACCAAGCACCTACTAGATCACCCCTGACATGTGTTTGTCTAACCTGCTCTACCAAATCTCCAGAAATGAAGAGTTTATAACCTCCCTAGGCAATTCATTCCAGTGCTTAACCACCTTGACAGGAAGTTTTCCTTAATGTCCAACCTAAATCTCCATTGCTTCTTGTCCAACAGGTGCTTTCAATAAGCAGATGCACTCTATGTGGGGAAAATAGCTTGTCAGCTGGATACAGAATACATTAGAACGGATAGAGGTAGAGGCCACTAGGGTGTGCTTGAAGAAAGAGATAGCTGTTTTCAGAAATGAAACCCTAGGGAACCATTTCATGTTTTTTTCTTCTAGCCTGTTCCAAGACTGGAGGTTCAGACTGGATACGTGCACTACTCTTGATCAGGCTTTGCATCAGATCCACATACTGACATCCAGGTGAATAATTAGAATTTGCAGTCTGGGATTTCTCTGGGACTAGGAGGGTCAAGCAGGTTCTCAGTGAAGTGTGGTCTAGTGTCAGGCAGACAGACGACTCCCCATTCCTTTGAAATTATTTGAGTGCAGCAAGATAATATGGTGAAAAGGGGTGTGAAAGTTCCTAGCTAGAGAGACTCAGGATGTGCGCATCTGCAGCAAATTTCGCAGCTGCTCTCTCTTGCCTTCATCGTGGTCAGAACAGTTTGATATTTAAGGGCAAATTGTCAAAAGGGCTTCAGGCCAGTTTCTAGGGCCAGATCTACACTGGGGGAGGAATTTGATTTAAGATACACAACTCCAACTCTGAGACTAGCATAGCTGGAGTCAATGCACCTTTAATCAAATTTCTCCAGTGGCCCCACTGCAGGAGATCGATGGGAGAAACTCTGCCATTGACATCCCTTACTCCTCACAACCCTGTGGAGTACCAGAGTTGATGCAGGGGAAAGGGGAATACCATCAGCAGTCAATTTGGCAGGTTCTTACTAGACCTGCTCAATCAAACCCCGGAATATTGATCTCCGGAGCATCAATCTCTGGGGAAATATAGACAAGCTCTAGGTATTTGCGCACACAATCACCTATATTTGCAGCTCCTAATTTGAGCACACACATGCACCTTAGACCCACTGCAAGTGCCAGTGGGATTTTGTAGCTCCCATAAAATTGAATGTGAGAAATTAATTTTCACACAATAGACTTTAAAATCCTGTTCTGGTGACAAAGGTGCATTTCCTCTGTTATCAGCAGCATGCTTTCTAGCTTGCTTTTTCTTGTTAGCCCAACCTCCTCCCCCCACAATACTAACTCCATTCACTATGGCATCATGGAACATGCAGGAGAATAGGAAGGGAAAGTTTCCTCTCATGTGATGTCCTCACTGCATGTGTCCCAGTGCTGCTTGCTTGGTGTCTCTACACATACAGGTCTCCCAGGTGTCCACTGTGGGTGCATCAAATTTAACCATGGAAGTGGGAGATGATAGCAGGAGGCACCATTTTTGGAGGGATGGGCGATTTCAGGAGGCTGATGAGTTAAACAGCTGTTTGCAGTTCTGGTTTCCATAAATATCCCGTCAGCTTTGTCAACAAAACAGCAGACAAATGAATGTCTTGGAACTGCTGGTGAGGTTATTTACACACAAGCCAATTTCTCAAACAAATCAGGACAAACAATGCTCCTGCTTCCTGGATTCACTACGTGGAAAACGTTCAAATGCAGTACCTGGAGTGTACTGGTGAGTTACTGCCTGTGCCCTCAGACTTGTTTCCATTGCAGGTTGGAGCCAGAGCTGTGTGTCACTATCTGGCAGAAGTGATGGGCCCACACCACATATAGCCAAGTTCTACATGCCACCTTCTGGAGGTCTGGTTTCAGCCATTGCTCTACTATGGAGGCACAGGAGAGGTGGAAGGGCCTACGGGAGCTGGCTGCTGCTTTCTGGATCTCATGGCTTAGACCTCAGCTGCAGCATAGATGCTCCAAGGAGTGTCCCTACCCTACTAGACATCTGCAGCTAGTGTCATTGCAACCTCATTATACCACCTGTGGCATGTGCAGGGGCTGTAACCCACTGTAGCAACTCATGATTCAATGCCATGGTGCCTCCTGCTGGCCAATCTGGGAATTAGCTCTTCAGTCTTAGAGAACCCTCTGCTGATTAGTGTCTCAGCTGCTATCTGCTCCACCGTTCATATTTCTCCCAGACCTCAGTGTCCCTTTCCTCCCCTCCTAGGAAGCTCCATAACCCATAGGCTCATTTTCTCTCTGTTCTTCATCTAGCCCCTTCTCTTGGGCAAATTGCAGTCTCAATTGGCCACTCAGCATTAGAAAGGTAGGCTGGACCTGTTGCCTTTCTACCCTGGCTGCCCCCATGCCAGCCTAGTACTGCCTCTGAGCTCCCCAGCTCCTCCTGCCTTCCCCCAACACTGCTCTGTCCCAGGTACCTATTCCTATCAAGCTGCTAGGTTCTTCGCTCTCCTCAGCAGGAGTAAGACTGACTGTGCCGCCAGGCTAGCAGTTCTTTTATCTAGTCCAGCCAAGCTCTGATTGGCTGCCTCGTGCCTCTTTCCCATTGGCTCCCAGACCCAGCCCTCTCCCAGAACTATTTTAACCCCCTCTACTCCACGATAAGGCGAGCACTTGGTCATACCCACCTTGGGTATCTGGCCCCTAGGGGCAACCTTCACTATTCTGCTTCAGACCTGGGATGAGACCTGACTCTCATTAACATTCAGGTGTGTTCAGAAGTTGAGCTAGTTTCTCACCCCTTGGTAGGCCAACCCTTCAAGGAAGCTGGGACTCAGCTCCACCTGTGTCTAGTTAGCTGCCTCCCAGGTGACGAGGCTCAGATGACACAGCAGCCAATAATTGACTCAAGACCTCTGGGGCAGTTATAAGAAGCAGCCTTCAAGTGCTGGCACTAGAAGTGTGGGTGTGTAGGGAGAGGGGCAGCACATCTTGGCTGGAAATGGTTTCCATTATAGAAAGGGCTTGCAGATTGGCTCAATTGCTCTCAGCACCCTCACTATGGAAACTGTTCCAGCCCCTCTGCCTTCAGCTGTATGAGTGAGAAGCTGGTGGGAGAAACAGGAGAGAGGACCTGGGAGGGGCCAGGAAGGAACAAGAACAGAAGCTTTAGCTGTGAAAGGAGTGGAAACATGCCAGGCAGCAAATCTGGGACAGCTGTGTTGGGGATAAGGGCTGAGAGATCTTCTATCACTGCAGTTGTCTGGCTCTGTTTTGTCCGATTGAGAGAAAGCTGAAGAAAGGGCCTGAAAAACATTCCACAGAATTTGAGGTGACATGCTGGCGACTGAATTCCCATGCTGGCTTATAATGGGCCTCGTCCTCCTTTTGGACCAGCTCGAATGGATGCAAGTGTGAAGGGAGTTAAGCTCAGCATCACACACAAGATGGGAGCCATTTGGTCCACCTGCTGTTTATGAGCAACTGTATCTACAATGTCCAGGGAAGGAACAACAGTCTCGCTCTGTCATAACTTGGGCTGCTTGTTCCCAAGTCGATGACAGGGCTCTCCTTGATCTCTTTCATGCATGATCAAGTCTATATTTTAGAGACTATCCAGATGACACACAAGGCATCAGGTTCTGCTCTCACATGGTTCCTCGTGGTCAAACTGCGGGGGCTTTAGAGGAATTACTCCCAACTTACATTGTGTACACGAGCTCAGGCTCAAAGTCACTGAAATCTTCTTACACCTCTGTAAAAAGGAACTCCTTGTTTTTAAAGTGTAGAAAAATGTCTCCCCTTAAATGCATCCAGATTGTACGGCCAACAAGGAGACTTATTTCTGGAAGAAATGGCCTGGAAAAATCATTTCTAGGACACACGCTCATTCGACTACCAGACTTGTTTTTAGTGTGCCCCTAGGACAAGCTCTTGCTGTTTATCCTCACAAATATAAAGCTTGTTTTCTGAAAAATTGGTAATGTGCCTGCCGAAGAATATGCGCAAAGCTTAGGGCAGCAGAGCTCCAGTGGCAACCTGCACGCTTCAAGGCATAAGACTTGCAAATTGCTATTAAATAAAAGGAAACAGGCGCAATAGGCAGTAATAGGTTGTACCAGGAGAGAGATAAGCAAGTCTTTAAATCGCCAGGAGCAGTGGAAGTACGCAAGTAGATAGGACAATACAAAAGAGGATTTGCAAATCTTTTTATGAATAAACAGGGCTGTCGTAAGACAACCTGGCATAGGCCCTCCATATGGGGGGCCCATGGTCACTACTCAACTGAGCATGTATAGATGGGGGTGAACTTCTTCTTTCTCCTGTCCCCAGAGCAATAGCAGCATCCCTGAATTATATGGGGGGGGGGGGCTGATTTGCTCTGTTGGTGTGTGTGGCCCAGGCCCCTTTCTCCCTGGTGCTAGTGGCTGGTGCTCCTCCCTCTGCTGCTAGCATTGCCAGGTGTCTGGTTTTCTACCGGACAGTCCGGTTTTTTGGGGGCTCTGTCTGGTAAAAAAATCCAGAAAATACTGGACATGTGCAATGTCCGGTATTTTCTGGTTTTCCGACTGGGCGCCAGGAAGCCTGGTGGGGGGAGTGACTGGAAGGTGGGGCGCGATCAGCGCTGGGAGCCCTGGTTGCATGTGAGGAGGAGGGGCAGCCCGGTCCGTGCTCCTGCACACTGGTCAAGCGCGTGGTGGAGCCGCAGCCGGACTGACTTGTGCTTCGCCTGGACCATGCGGTGAGCAGGAGCGCCCTGGGATCTGCACTGCCTGGGTCAGTCCCGCACCCCACCAGCTGATACGCTCCTCCCTCCCGCCCCCTCCTGGCCGGCTGGTTGGTTGGTTCTTCCCCACTTCTCCTCCCGATTTTTCCCAGCCAGTCCCGCTGCACCCGCCACCAGCCCAGCTTCCGGTGGCCAGTTCTCCCCTTTTCTTCCGATCTTCCCTGGCCAGCCCTGCTGTACCCAACCCCTGCCCCTGCTGCCAGTACTGCTTCCGGCAGCCAGTTCTCCCCTTCCCCTCCTGAGCTCCCGCGACCAGTCCCGCTCCCGCTGGCCACCCCCCTTCCCACCAATCTCCCCCAGTCAGCCCCGCTCCTCCCGATCCCCTCCACACATCGACCAGCTTTCCTTCCTGTCACATTCTGGACTTGCATTCTGGCACACTGGGGATATGGCTGTGAACAGGGTTTTCATAACGAGGCTTCTTACTAATATGAAAAGTGTTTAGCACATATTCACTAATATCTGTGAATGTATAGAGGTCTTTCCTATGTTCCTTTCTGGCTAGCCCAACCAAACAGGCTTCCTAGAGGTTTTTGTACTGACATAAACTATGGGGCGGACGCAACTATCATTCTACACATCCCTGTGTAGTGTTCATTGGAGGGTAGGCCAAAGCACCCTGATGCCAGTCCCCCTTAGCCACGACTGCACCTAAGAGGGCCAACGGCCACCGTGGGCCCCAGGGCCAGGTGTGTCTGTGGGCGGGTGGGTCTGCGCCCCCAGAAAGAGTGGGGGTTCCGGCAGAAGGGGCAGAGCTGAGAGCAGTCAGCTCTCAGCACCTGCTAGACCATAGCACGCTCCTCCCCGGCCCTCCGAGCCGCATGGAGCGCCGACATGACAGTGATTCAAATGAACCCGGGGCTCTGGCTGCTGCTGTTGCTGCAGCAGCAGTGGTGGTAAGAAACCCTAGGCCTCTGTGAATCACCAGACCTAAGGGCAAACTGGTCCTTTTACCACTCCCATCAGCAAGCCTGACTGCACCCTCTTCTCTCCGCCATCTGAGGGCTTCAGAGGGAGGATGTCAACTTTGCTCCGGCCAGACTTGCTACTCACCGTATTATAACCTCATTTCAGTTTCCAACTTTTAATTTCCCAATGCTGAACAACAGGTCAAACGGACAAGCTGGGGGGCGCAGATGACTATGCGATTAGCTCTGACAGAGAAGGCGAGCGCACCAATCCACTGGGACAGCAAAGCTGTTTCGTAAGAGAAGCATAGGACTGAGCTGGGCAGGCAAGGTTTGATGCTTGTCCTTCTCAGATACTAGCCTTCTCTCGCTTCTAAAGGTGGAAAGAATTTGGTGGAATTCAGCTGAGTTATTGGGTGTGAAAACTGAGGTGAGAAAAGAATTCAGCTGTAAGAGAACAAGCAAGTCGATTTCATCAGGAAGCTCTTAGTTTATGATATTGAACAAGGCTGGCATGTTCCTGAGATGATACCAAATATTTCTTTGGAGCACAGAAACAGCAATGGGAGGCCAGGACAAATGCCCATCGAGTTCAATAGAAAATATCTTATTGAACGGAGCAGGCTTTCCATTGGGTTTTGAGTGACATTTGTATGAATAGCTCTTCTTTCTGACTTGCTTTAAAACCAAGTGGCGCTAGAGAATTGCAGCCAGTTCAAGCCAGTCATTTGGGTGAGTTATTTGGACCAGACACATTCTGCAAACTGATGGTTGAACAGCTATTGTTGAGAAGTTGTGGTGTTAATGTGAACTGTATTATTGTAGACCTCTAGGGCTCTAGGAAGGCTTCTCCTCCCCCTGCCCCGGGTCAGTGGGGGCCACTCCGCTGCAGTATACACCCACTTAGTCTCTCGTGCGGAGTTGGCTGCTCCACTAAGCCAGGGCTCAGGCCTATAGTTTGGCCATGCCCATAGTGAGAAAGCCCCAGCCCTCATGCTAGGCTGCTCAAAATATTCCAGGGGGTCGGGCCTTTGGTCAGGTCGAGCCAATGGCTGATATACACTGATCCCTCACTCAGGGCCGGCCCCAATAGTCCAGGGACTCGGGCCCATGATCAGACCAAGCCAACAATTAAGCATGCCAGGTCACAAGCAGTACGACTCAGGATGGCTCTGGCTGAGTCAGCAATCCATGGTCTCTCAGGCCCAGCCTTATCTCAGGGTGGAGCAATCGCCACCAGCTGCTCAGGCCATTGTTAGTCTGTCAGTCCAGGCCTTATATCAGGGTGGGGCAGCAAACAACAAACAGTTCAGGAGGACAGGCCTATGCTCAGGCCAAGCAGCAGACACTAGGCCCAGGCCGTGGCTCAAGGCAAGGCTGCAAACAAAGAGCCGGGTCTCCTGGCTCTGGGGGAGAGCCAACAAGCACACGTGGTTGGCCTAGAACAGCAGAGGGAGGGAGAGACTCCCACCCGTGGGTCGGGTAGCAGGAGGGATACAGGCCCACCTGCTCCACTGCATCCCAGCCCAGGGCCTTCACGGTGGCAGCTCCATCTGCCAACGGGCCAGCAGAGATCCTACCCGCTACCCGCTGACTCAGTCACAGGTGCCGATACAGCCAGACTATGGTTGGCTGTGCCTGGGCTACTTCCCGATTCCCCCTCAGATTGGACAGCAAAAGCAATCGGTTCAGTAAACATGCACTGTGTAGAAAATACAGTTCTCATAGACTGCCAGACATGGTCATCTGTCCTGATTAAAACTAACATGACAGACTGTACGAGTGGGGGGCCAGCCCGCCCCAGTCAGATGCGTGCTTAGCCGCCCCCCCTCACGTTCCCCCCCTCTGGGTAGGTTCTCAGTACTCTTGGTTTGTCCTCCCCCGGTGCCTGACGCTGGTTTCAGGTGCTATTGCCGGGATGTGGGGGGTAAGGGGATCGGGCCCGCCCTCTCACATGTGCCACAGCCCTGGGCCCTAAGGACAGGGTCGCTAGATCCCGTCCAGCCGGCGGAGCTAATGCCCACAACTCACCGGCTCACCGACTCCAAGCCGCACTCTGGGCTACTTCCTACCCCACCCCAGTCCTTCGCTGGCTCTGCTGCTGTCTCTGTGGGACCAGCTCCCGCCGTATGACTCCCTTCCCGAGTGTTTCCGCACCCACCTCCCCGGGGGGGTGTCCTTCCTCCTGGGTCTCGCTCTCCTGGGCATAGTCCCACTTGCCTCTATCTCCCGGGCTTCCTCCTCCCCTCTGGGCATCCTACCCGGGTTTAAAACACCGCACCGGCGTCCTCCCGGCGTGACGTCACCTGCTGTGCACGTTGCGGCCGGCAGGTAACTCCGCCTGGCCTCGGCGCTCCAGCCAGCGCTTCTCTCTGGCCCCTCCTCCACCTCTCAGCTGAGAGGCAGCAGCCATACAGGGGCGGCATGCCACCTGCGCCTCCTGGGCCGCCACCAGGAGCACGAGGGTGACCGCGAACTCAGTGCGGGGCGGGTCTGCCTCTGCGGGGTGGAGGCCGCCCATCCCGTCACACAGACATTGGCGGCAGGCGGAGCATCTCTTAGTGGAGTCTAGACCCTGCTCCTCCCGTTCCATGCACACCCTCCCCTCCCTAGCTAAAGCCCTAAGACCCCTTACATCCCACTGCAGACAGATCCCTCTCCCTGTTGAGGGGACCCCAAAGCACCCTGCTCAGTCGGAAGAGTCTCAGGGCAGCTGTAGCCCCAAACCACTCCCCACATGCCTGGAGGAGCCCCGAGCCAGCTGCACCGGGCGTCCCCTCTCTAAACTCCAAGCTGTCCTAGGGGAAAATGGCTCTGGTCTGCTAGTACCCATTCAGGTTCCATGGCGGAGTCCAAGGATATTCTGAGTGAACCCAGGAAGCTGAATAGCACATACACCTCCTCCGCCACACTGGAAACTGCATGAGGCATAATAAAGCAAAAACTTTTCCCCAAAACCTGCAACTGGGGGTCCAGTGGCTGTGACAGCACTAGGGGAGTCAGGGTATGTCTACACTACCACCCTAGTTTGAACTAGGGTGGTTAATGTAGTCAATCGAAGTTGCAAATGAAGCCCGGGATTTAAATATCCCGGGCTTCATTTGCATCTTGCCAGGCACCGCCATTTTTAAATCCCCGGTAGTTCGGACTCCGTGCCCGCAGCTACATGCGGCACGGAGTAGGTAGTTCAAATTAGGCTTTCTAATTCGAACTACCATTACACCTTGTTCCACGAGGAGTAACGGTAGTTTGAATTAGCCTAATTTGAACTACCTACTCTGTGCCGTGTGTAGCTGCGGGCACGGAGTCCGAACTACCGGGGATTTAAAAATGGCGGTGCCCGGCAAGATGCAAATGAAGCCCGGGATATTTAAATCCCGGGCTTCATTTGCAACTTCGATTGACTACATTACCACCCTAGTTCGAACTAGGGTGGTAGTGTAGACATACCCTCAGAGCCTTCCTGGTCTATTATACTCACTGCCCATCATGATGGACCAACGTTCCTGTTTGATCAAGTTGGAAAATCTCATTGTGATAGGTCGCTAGGATATTTAGGCTGCTGACTTCCATTGAAATCAATAGACTATCAACTACAGAGAGGTAGCTTGCTCTATGTATATATAGCAGGAAAAGTATAGCATACACAATCACAATGAAGCTTTCAGGACTCCAGGGTAAATTTTATCAGTTCATACCATTTATTTTATTTTATCTTGTGGAAATTTCATGGATTGTGAGAATAGCTTGCCAAACTCCTAGCACACATTTTTCAGTTTAAACTCCCTAGTTTTTTAAGGTTGGTAAGAAACAGTTACATGTTATCTGACCCAGTATTTTTTTTAATGGACCTGCATTTAATGCTCAGCTGGAAGAATGACAAACATTAAAAGTTAATTCAGGTGCATGGACAGAGAACCAACTTCTGTGAAGAAAGCATGCATTAGTAGAAGAACCAGGCTATGTCTACACTACACTTTGTCTACATTACACACAGTGCAATTTGTGTACCTTTTTCTGATCCTTTTTTTCTGAAGAGGCTTTTCCAAAATTTGGCCCATCTACACTGGGCCAAATTTCAGAAAAACCTCCTCTTTCGGAAGAGCCCTTCTTCCTCATGAAACAAGATGTACAGGGCTTCCAAAAGAGCGTGTCTGCTATTCCGAAAAAAATGTCGGGAGAGCAGATGCATTCCCTGGACGCGATGGAGTTTTTCCAGGATACCTCTGGCATCCCGGTAAAACTCCATAGTGTATACATAGCCCCAGATTCTGATATGTGGCGTGGAAACTC
This sequence comes from Pelodiscus sinensis, assembly GCF_049634645.1. Taxonomy (NCBI): domain Eukaryota; kingdom Metazoa; phylum Chordata; order Testudines; family Trionychidae; genus Pelodiscus; species Pelodiscus sinensis. The sequence goes on along the minus strand of NC_134728.1, from coordinate 8,064,828 downwards.
TGCTTTTTAATGCATGATTAGCGCTTGTTTAGTAACGTCTTAAAACATTCTGTTCCTCTTCATTGCATGATAACCCAAGCAAGCCTTGTGGGTTATATTCCTGAATATAAATTGTTTCACTTGCATCTTTAGAATGGAATGGATTTCTCTTTTTGCTTCCTAAAATGTTTAAATGTGCCTTAGCCAGAGTCACATAAAGAAGAGCTGTGATGTTGTTCAGTTGCAGGGCGCTACCTGAGAATATGGCAGGTTTAAGTATCCGGCTGTTCTGGTGAGGGAGCATTTGCTGGCCCACCAGTTAGTGTTAACATTTAGACTCATGATTGTGGCTGGAGGGCCATTTTGGGTGTGTCTGCACTTCAGGGCTTAACGTGAAATAAGCTACGCAAATTGAGCTACGTCAATTGTGTTTCTTATTTTGAAATAGGGAGAGTCTGTCTACACAGCACTTATTTCAAAATAGAGCACTCTTCCTCTGACTTCCCTTATTCCTCTTACAATGAGAGTTGCAGGAGTCAGACTAAGAAGTCCTCCAGCCTGACCGTATTTTGACACTATTTCAAAATAACTGCCTGCTGTGTAGATGCGGACGAAGTTCTTTTAGAATAGCGCTAGTTATTTCAAAATAGTGTTGTAGTGTAGACGTACCCTTGGGTAGCGGTTTTCATCTGATCTTGTGGTGCAGTCTACACCATTTCTATTGGATGCGGCGCTCCTTTGTCATCACTATGTTGGAGATCTCTATGGTTTGTCTCTGCAGCTGCCTCCGGAAAGGGGTCCATTTGTGCACAACATAAATCCCTTGAGCGACAGTCCCTCGTGGGGGAAACCCGCCACTCATCTTCCGGCCCCATTGTGATGGTCACAGATTGGCTATGAAGATGGTTTGGACACTTGGAGTTGAGTCCTCACTCTCAGCTTCACAAACATTTTGTGTTGTGAAGCTTTTGGGCACCAGCTTTGCTCTGTCACTAGGAATCAGTCCTAAGATGGGCCATAGCTCTGTTTATCGCCCTATTTACTTGCCTGCCCATGTGGCCTTATCATGATACTAGCTGGAGGTCTGGACGTCAGTAAATATGGCCTCATGGGACCTCTACAGAGACCTCATTCTGCAGCTAGGGAATCACCCCCTGGCCATGTTCCACTGGTGGTCCCCAAAAGTGCACAAGAAGGAGAGTGACAATATTTCCCTATGCTGAGCATGGGACACCTGGTAAAATTACTCGTACTCAGGTGTGTTCAGTGACAATCAATCAGAACTAGGCAGCATAAATGTTCAAATGAACAGCAAGTTCACCGAGCCCCTTTAAAAAAATACTGCATAGCAGAGTCTTTTTATTTACCTTCTTATCTTTAAGGTTTGCACGGGAGAGGTGACACACACACAGCCCCATACACCTCTCTTACCCGGGGATGGGGGTGACTAACTGACCTGATCCAGCCTTCCATGCCTGGCTGGGCTCCTGGGACAGACCCACCTCTCCTGATACCTGGTGCCACATCTTCTCAAGGCAACATGTGGGGGACATGCCAGGGTCACATGGCCCCTCCTGTGATTTCTCTCAGGGTTCACACCAGAGAATGGCCAGCAGCAGCCTTTTGGCACTGTGTGGGAGGGAAGGGACAGGAGCTGCTCCCAGTGGAACAGAGATGGAGGGAGGGGTGGCCTGGTCCAGGTTTTTCCAGAGGTCATCTCTTCCCTCCCATCCCCCACTTGCCTATGGTTAGAGGCAGCTTATCTCTTCCTGCCCGCACAGTGTAGAAAGGCAGCTAACTCCCCCAAGCAGCTGCTGGCCACTGACGTAACCCAGATGCCTCCTGTCCCCTGGCTACAGCGTGGGCAGGAAGGGGTTAAGCCCTAAGGATGCCTTCAACACCAGGGCCCAGGGAACCTGACTGGAGTGGCTTCAGCCAACCCAGCCAGAGAGATGGCTCAGCAGGGGAGGATGCCTAGGGGACAGAGCAGCCCCACACTCCATGGTGGAAGGACCTAGGGTAGGGGCAGTGTGTGATGAGAGTGCTAAGCACTGTTGCCTGTGGAAATGAAAGATCAGGTCCAAAATAGGGTGCAAAATAGCTTCCTCCCCATCACTCCAGAACCTAGCTAAGGGGCAAAGGAGCTTCCTCATGCCAGTGCTGTGTGGGGCTATGGTGCATGGCTCCTCCTGGCTATTGCCCTTGGCCAGAGGGCTTGAGCTTCCAGTGCCAGTGGGGAGGAGGAGGAGGAAGGAGCCGGCCAGCCAGACTGTTGGGAAGCTGAATGATCTGACCAGCAGCCGGTTCTCCACACAGAGCCAGGAGCCCCACTGTGGGGTGGGGAATATGGAGGAGCAGGGGGATTGGGAGGGTGATGGTGAAGGGGCACAAGAGGGAGTGGACAGTAAGAGGGAAGCATGTAAAGAGCCAATGGGTGGGCAGCAGAGGTGACATGTAACCAGCCACCACCTGCCTGCCATTGCAGCAGCCACCAGCCCAGTGCTGGCTGGAAATGAGGCAGGGTGGGGGCTAGAGGGGGCCTGCTGACCAAGAGTGGGCACACTCCAGGGACTGGACTGATGGACCAGCAGGGGGCTCAGCCAGCCCTGTACGCTGCAGCTTGCCTGACCACCAGCCTTGCACGCTGACCCCCATTGTCAGCCACTGGACCCCCCCCCCGACCACTAGTGGGTGGGTGGGTTGCAGGGGAGCAAGGATCCAGCCAGCAGTAGGACCCACCAATACTAGTGGAAGGGACACAACAGAAAATACCGGTCAATTTGCCATTTAAAAAAAATGTAGGGATACCGGTGGGAGGGCTTAAATATGGGACTGTCACTTTAAAAATGGGACATCTGGTCACCCTGGATATGGGATTCAGTCACACCTCCCATCCATAGGAGGACACCCGTGGCAGCACAGCACCCCCTACGGGAGTGACTCGACATGCCACCAACTCATCAGCACCAGTCCTTTCAGTGCGCTGGGAGACTCCACCAAGCACCGGCCAGGCAGGGCCCTCTTTAGTCTGCCAAAAGAGAGGTGATGCCAGCCCTGGGAGAGGAGTCTAGCAAAACGCCCTGAGCCTGACCCTCCCTGTGACATGACGGGTGCTCTCCAGCATGGTGGTTTCCTCCACGTTGGGGTCTGGAGCTGCATCTCAACCGATTCTGGACTGTTGCCAGCGCATGTGTCCCTCCTGGACCCCTGGGCAGGATGGAAGGACTGCAGCTGGACCGGGCTGTGCTTTGTTAGCATGGTCCCGATAGATGACGCTGACGTCCTGGCTGTGTGGAAACCACAGGGAGTGGAAATATTCCAATCTCCACACATGGCAATTGAGGTTGTTGAGCACTTGCATGGGGCAGAGAGCGAACGCCATGAATGGGCAGCAGGTGGGGATGGGACACCCCCCCCCCCCAAAGCTGTGCAGATGAGCCCCTCCCTCCTCCTTTAGGACACATGAGCCACCTGAAATCACCTGGGAGATGGGGCTGTTTCATGCCCACTGTGCAAACCTGGAAGTGGTGGGATTAGACCATGCAGAGAGTTTGGCAGAGTGGGGGTGTGAAGCCAGATCCTGGGGTTGGAGGCTGAACTCTTTCTTTTGCCCAGCCAGGGCAAAAACAGGAGCACTCCAGTCCTCAAGCCCCTTTGAAGCATTCCCTAGTCGTGTGGAGCCCCTTCACCACTGAACACCACAGCAATGCCAAAGGAAGACTGAGAGGTGACTCCATGGAAGTGTCTAAGTGCCTTCCTGGAGGTATTAGAGGCTGTTTAATGTTCCAGAAAAAGGCAGAACAAAACCTAGTGGTTGGAAGGTGAAAACAGACATATTCATATTAGGAATAAGGCACAAATATTGCACAGTGAGGATGAGTCACCATTGGAACAAACCACCAAAGCTAGTGACAGACTCCCCATTTCTTGATGTCCTCTAATGAAGACTAGATGCCTTTCTGGTGAGTGCTTGGATAAACTTATCTACTGTGATATGCAGGAGGGCTGGGATATTCAGGGGTCAGATTAGATACTCTAATGGTCCCTTCTGGTCTTAACGTCTACTAATAAATGACAAACTGAGTGTGGCTGAGGAGCAGCCTCTGGGGCTTTAGTGTGCAGTTAGCTTGATCCCCAGACTCAGCTGTCATGAAGTGGGATGAAGCAGGGGAAGCTGCTCAAACATCCAGAGATGCTGCCCAAGGTCAGGACACCAGCCTTAGAAGGGAGGGGGTGGGTGTGGCAGTGACATCACAAAGGCCTGTTGCAGGACCTCAGCCTATTGGGGGACAGTGGTAGGGAGGTGGTGACCTCACAGAGAGACTCTGACATCAGCCAGGCAGGACACAGATGCAAGGCAGGGGCAACTTCAGAGACACACTTCCCTTATAGTTTTGTGGGAGGTCGTCCCAAAGAGGTGGGTCTGGAATTGCTCTGAGACTGATCCCCTCTGGTGGTGACCGGGGCCATTCTTTGAAACATCTGCTGAGACTTCTTAGCCTCCCACTTCTTAGAATCTCAATGCTGATTGACCGAGCAGGGAGATATTGACATGGAGAAGTTTTCCCAATTTTCCAACTGTGACCCATGGTTTCCCCTTCCTTTTCAGAAGGCCTTGTCTGCTGGGGAAACTGCTGGCAGAGCCCTCAGAAATGGACAGGCTCCATACAGCATGGGCGTGAGCATGGTTGGAGGTGGAGGCAGGGGGAAGTTTTATTTTAGTTCTCGGGGCAACTTGAAAGGAGAGACTGGGAATCCATTTACCAGTCTGTCCTCCTAGCCTGGACCCCATTGGGCCATCCTTGGTCAAAACAGGACAGTCCTATATTGGGCCCTTCTTCCTTCAGGGACAGTAGAAGAAAATGGAACTTCAAGTCAGGGTCCTGGTTGGCTTTCGGAGCGAAAGCCTCAAATCACCTGCCCAACCTCCCCCACTTCCATCATGAGATCCAGGAGATGCTGCTTACGGAAGGGAGTCAGCGCTTCCTTCCTACCAGCACTGAGATTTGGAGGGTGGGAAAGAATTGTCCTCAGTCACACCCTTACTCTGATCAAGGGCTTTCCTGCCAACATGGGGCAAGAGGTCTGTCTCCAGTCTGATGAGCTGTCCGTGAATCAGGAGTTCAAAAAGGACGGGACGAGGCCAGACGCTGAGCATTGTCCCAGTCTCGCGAGGCAAAAGCAAATTGTGACAATCCCCTTTTCAAGCGCTATGACCAATGAACCAGATATTACCCTCTGAGCACAAGTCTCAGCCCCAGGAATGGGAGTGGGCCCGCTTGCACAGCATGCGCGCCGGTCTATTGATCCTGACCTGCCTCCTTCTCCCACTGTGTGTCAGCTTCTGCATCAGGTCCAGCGTGTCCCAGGAGAGAGCCAAGGCCGTGAGGAGCAGCAGAGCCCACTTCTCATTCACTATCCCACTCCCTGAATTTGACATAAGTGACCTCTGACCCTGGCTTCCTGATGCCAGGCTGGCCTCAGTAGGCTGTAGGACCTGCAGCTGCAGGGGCTGTGAGTATCCCCTTGGGAAGGCAGAGTCAGAGCAGGGAATGAGATAGACTTGAGTCAAGTTCATCTTCTCCTTGTTCAGTGGAGATTCTGAGACTTTAAAGACACCATGTTCCAATCCCAGCTCCAACCAGGTTCATGCCCAGCCTTGGGTCCCTTCTTGTCCTCCTGGAGGTACAAGTCCTCATAAAGGGCCCTGTCCACACCCTTGCTCAAGGATCCCTTGGGGAGCAGACGGAGCTGAGGGTTTAGCTATAGCTCTTCTCCCGCAGTGTCTCCAGCAGAGAGTCTTAGAGGAGAAAGACTCCTAGCCCAGGGGAGTTTGGGAGCTGACAGTAGAAGCTGATGGAGCCCCCTCTCCTTCCCTTCCATTAGAACTCAGCACAGTTTCCCAAACTAGGAAGCTTGGTGGCTTTGCTGTAATGGTCCATCCGTGACCCAACCAAGGACATCGGCCAGCTGGCCAGGAAGGGGATTTACCGGCTCTACAAAGGGCTGCTATGTTAGAGGTGAGGAAACCCAGCTGGGACATGGGACCCAACAGAAAAGTGACTCGGACAGAAACCAGGCAATGGGACCCCTGAAGAACTGATCCACCTCTCATCTGAGACTGCCCTCCTTTCAGTAATCGGAGCCCTGTTGAAACTCGGACAGGAAGGGGTTAAGCCCTAAGGGATGCATTGTGCTCTAGGGCTCAGAGAATCTGTCTGCAGGAGCTTCAGCCAACCTGGCCAGAGAGGGTGCCTAGGGCACAAAGCAGGCCTGCATGTCCTGGGGGCAGAACTTAGGGTGGGGGCAGTGAGTGAAGAGGATGCTAAGCACCCTGGCCTGGGGGCTCCGTGGAGTCGTCAGGGTACAAAACAGACTGGAAATAGCTTCCTCCCCCCTCTGCAGAGCTTAGCTGAGGGGCAGAGGAGCTTTGCTGAGCTAGTGCTGTGTGGGGCTTTGGCATAAACAGGGCATGGCTCCTCCTAGACAGTGCCCTGGACAGTAGGGTCTTGAGCTTTCCCTGGTGCCAGCCCAGCCAGTGGCAGCGGGGGAAGGGAGGAGCCGGCCAGCCAGACTGTTAGTAATTGGAATGATCTGACCAGGGGTTGGTTCTCCCCCCAGCACCGGGAGCAGGGCACACCCTGCTAGGCTGGGAATATGGAAAAGCAGCAAGACTGGGTAGGGGAGGGTGAAGGGGTACGGCAGGGAAAGGACAGTGAGGGGGGAAGCAGGTAAAGGGCCCATGGGTGGGCAGCAGAGATGACACTGAACTGCCCATTGCTAGCCCACACTCATCAACCACCACACCAAGTGATGTCCGGCAGTGGGACAGCAGGTGAGGGGGGCCTGCTTCCTAAGAGGAGGCACACAGCAGGGACTGCATTGATGGGCCAGCGGGGGAGTGGTCGGCTCCATACGTTGCAGCTCTGCCCAACCACCAGCTTTATTCATGCCCACTGGTGAGTGGCCAACTGGCGAGCAAGGATCCAGCCGGCAACAGGACTCCCCAGCACTAACGGGAGAGGAGAGGCTAAAATATGGGTCAATTGGCCCATTTTTTAAAAAAAAGTAGGGACACCTTGCAGGAGGGCTTAAATACGGGTCTGTTCCTTTAAAAACGGGACATCTGGTCAGCCTAATAAGGAGGTACTGTTAATAAAGCCTCAGCTGTTCCTAACTAGACTGTAGGTGCATAGGGAAAGGAGCTGTCCCTGAGGTGCCTCCCAAAGCCATATGGGTGCTGCCCTTTGGGATGCACATGCTGTAAATCTGCAGGAAAATAAAGAGGCTCCACTCCTATTTTATTAATCTAATTAGACAAACCAATGTTATTGGTGTTCTGCATGTCTAATTCGTTAAGGTCATCGTTAAACAGAAAGGCTGCTCTCATTACGAATGTCTCTTCTCTGATAGTTTCAGAGAGGTAGCCACATTAGTCTGTTTCAGCAAAAACAAACAGTTTCCAGTGACACCCTAAAGACTAGGGCTATGGCTACACTGGGAAGGTTCAGTGACAAAAGTGCTGTTGACATGCAAAAGCTGCCAAAAGTGAAAAATGGTCAAACCATTTTTTTCTGCCTCCTATTGTTGGCATTTCATGGCCACATTGCTAGCTTCCTGTCACCAGATAAGAGCAAAGCAATGGGGATGTGCATTAAGCATCCCACAGTGCAGTGCTGGGGGAAGGCAGAACTGATCCCTGCATTTCTTGGGATTTCCTCACAGCTCTGTGAGCTCTCGATGCTGAGGAATCTCAAAGCAGCAGAGCAGTCTCTCCAGCTCTCCCCCTGCCACTGTGTGCCTAGCAAGGCAGAACAGGAGCATTCCAACTATTTGTTCTTTGTTTACCAAATGGAACAGCTAACTCAGCTGCCAGATACTTCCTGGAGCTCTGAAAGGGGAGAGGGGTGCATGCTTGCAGGGCACCAGAGATCACAAAACACTGAGCAGGGCCATCAGGGCAAGTATTGCGGGAGGCATTGACAGAAACATTGTGGTGAGCATTCACAGAAGCTAGCTCTCTTGACAAAACAAGCAGAGCTCACACTAGCTCTTTGTCAACAATAAAGGGCAGGGGAAAGTCTCTCACAGAGGTGGAAGTTTTTTGTTGCCAAAACGAGGTGTTTTTCCCGACAAAAGTTGCATTGTAGTTTGTACGCTTTCACTGTTTTGTCGACAAAACGTGCCAGTATAGACAAGGCCTAAAAAAATGTATTAGGACACTAGAGGCTACGTCTACACTGGCCCCTTTTCCGGAAGGGGCATGTAAATTTCAGCAGTCGTCGTAGGGAAATCCGCGGGGGATTTAAATATCCCCCGCGGCATTTAAATAAAAATGGCCGCCGCTTTTTTCCGGCTTTTAAAAAAGCCGGAAAAGAGCGTCTAGACTGGCCCCGATCCTCCGGAAAAAGTGCCCTTTTCCGGAAGCTCTTATTCTTACTTCAAAGTAAGAATAAGAGCTTCCGGAAAAGGGCACTTTTTCCGGAGGATCGGGGCCAGTCTAGACGCTCTTTTCCGGCTTTTTTAAAAGCCGGAAAAAAGCGGCGGCCATTTTTATTTAAATGCCGCGGGGGATATTTAAATCCCCTGCGGATTTCCCTACGACGATAGGTGAAATTTACATGCCCCTTACGGAAAAGGGCCAGTGTAGACGTAGCCTAGGGGATAAGCTTTCATGGTCTACAGCTCACATCCTCAGATGCATGAAGTGGAAGCTTCAGTTGGCAGGGGTATATACATGCATACAGAGATGGGAGTGTTACATCAGTGCTAATGAGGCTAATTCAATTAGGATAGATGTGGCCCACTTCCAAGAGTGATAAGAAGGTAAGAATACTTAAAGGAGAAAATTACTGAATGTAATGAGCTAGCCATTCCCAGGGTATGGGTGCTGGCCCTGGGATGGGACTCCAGGCTGGGGATTGGGTGCACACAGAGGTGTGGGGTGCTAGATGTGAGAGGGGGTAAAGGCTAGGGATTGGGATGAAGGAGGAAATATGTAACACTGGTGTAACCCACATAGCTACAGGGTGTGGTCACTGGCCCATGGAGTGGCACTTAGACAACTTAGAGAGAGAATGAGTGTTCTTTACAGCCTTAGCTGAGAGCTAGCTGTCTTTTAGCTCAAGTGGTAGAGGCTCATGCAATAAGCTCCAGAGGTGCAGGTTCAGGAAGCTATCTGGGTTACACTGGCTTGGGGAGGGGCAGGGTTGGGGCAGATACTTGGGTTGCAGGAGGGTTCAGGAGGGAGTACAGGTTGCTGGCTATGAGAGAGGGCTCAGTGTTGGGATGGGATTTTGGGGTGCTGGCTATCAGAGGAGGGTCAGGGTGGGGATGTGGGCTTCTGGGAGGGAAGCAGTACTGGAGTAGGGGTTCAAGAGGGGGTGCTTGCTCTGGGAGAGGACTGGGGGCTGTGGTGTGGGCTCCTGGAGGGTGGCACTTATCGCCAGTGGCTCCAGGTCGGTGGTACAGGGAGGCTGAGGCTCCGACCCCACAATAGACTCATGCACAGATACAAATGCCTACCTGCAGATAGACATTAGCACCCACTCATCTACCGGGCTCTGCTCCCAGGACACGCTGCAGCCAAAGGAGAGGAACACGGTGCTGCCACATCCAGAAGCCAGCGCCCCATGCTAACATCTCCTGGCCATGCAGCTGTACTGTCCCCTGCCCCACCACCAGCCGCATCTCCTGTCTGGGTTAGTACAGTGCTGCTGGTAGCCAGGCTGGGGCTGGTGCAGCTGCACAGCTGGGAGGAACTTCCGGTGTGGGGCACTGGCTCTCAGAGTGGTGACACTAGGCTCCCCTCCTTTGGCTGCCGCATCTCCTGAGCAGGGCTCTACATGTCACTCCTGAAGGGGCCAAACAGCCCTTGTGGGCCCAGGAGTGGGGGTAAAGAGGCACATGGCTTCGCACGCTGCTTTTCTCTTCCAGCACCACCCCCAACAGCTCCTCCTGGCCACAGTTTCCCGTTCCCGGCCAGTGGGATGTGCGAGGGGCGGTTCTATTAAAGAGAATGTAATAGTTCACTTGTCAGGAGTTTGGAGAGCTGCACTTACACAGGGGATTAATTTGGCCCAAGGAATTTATTCCACACCAGTTACCTTCTCAGGTCTATCAGGATGCCCTTCGCTGTTTTGCATCTCAATGCAGAACAGATCTTTCATGTGCCTTAGGACAGACTGCAGACAATTTGCCACTGCTGGTTCTGTGCTGATTGCTTGCCCACTTATGTAGCCCTTCTGCCGGGTAGGCCTGGCAGGAACCAGGGCTGGGTTCAATATCTTGGGGTCAATCTCACAAAGAACCGGCTCGAGCCCCCACCCAGTGATCTGGGAAATTCACGCACCCCTGGGCGCCTCTGAGAGGCAATGCTTCCCCACTCGCAAGCACTGAGTCTGAGTGTAGGAAAAGAACATTTAATGAAACAGAGGAAGAATTCATATGGCATTAGCTTGGGGAAAACACCACAAACAGAGTTCATAACCCAAACATGAGCCCCCACCCCGGCCAAGATTCGCCCGAAGTCCACCGACTCCCCAAAAGTCTCTGTCCCCACAAGTCTCTGTGCCACCCAGAGTCCCAAAGTTCACCCGCAGGGTTTTACCTCCCAACTTGGGTAGAAATGGGGGTGGGGAGATAGATAGGGGGCACCTTATACGAAACTCCGCTACGCTTCACCAGCTGTCTCGTCCCACACCTCTGGACGCTCCGCTGGGCACCTGTCGCCGCTTCTCGCCTGCTGCCACTCCACGCCACGCCACTGGTCACCGCTCCTCGCCTGCCGCCGCTCCATGCCACGCCGCTAATGGCCGCTCCTCGCCTGCCGCCGCTCCACGCCACGCCGCTAATGGCCGCTCCTCGCCTGCCGCCGCTCCACGCCACGCCGCTAATGGCCGCTCCCCGCCTGCCGCCACTCCACACCACGCCGCTGGTCGCCGCTCCCCGCCTGCCGCCGCTCCACGCCACGCCACGCCGCTAATGGCCGCCCCTCGCCTGCCGCCGCTCCACGCCACGCCGCTGATGGCTGCTCTTCGCCTGCCGCCGTGCCACGCCTCGCCGCTAGTCGCCGCTCCTCGCCTGCTGCCACTCTACTGGCTGCAGTAGGTCTGGCTCTCAGCCAAACCAGTGATTTCAGCTTAGTGATTTCAACTCTCAGCCAAACCAGTGATTTCAGCTCTCAAATGAATCCAGCTTTCACTGGACTAGCAAACAAAAAGACTCCTCAGGGAGTCTGCTTTAGGTCTGTCCTTAAAACAAAGGGGGAAAGGTGCAGGCTGGGCCAGTCTTATAGCTCACACCTGGCAGGTGTGAAGCAGGCTGACTCAAGTCCTTTAACCCTTTCCCCCAGCTCTGTTCACTCAACTCTGGAAGGGGGGAGGCTTGTTCTTCCGAGACCTCTTACCATGATGGTGGTGTCTCTCCTGCAAGCACTGGTGGCATGTTTTACAGTTCCCACATTTAGGGGTAGTATGATTAGTGACCCCCACAACAGTCCCAAATTATATACAATTCTCCACATTCCATTCCAACACTGACCCTCCATCAGCCCTGGCTGAATGGGATTTACATAGCCACACCATGGATTCTCTCCTGAGCAGTATTTACATGTCAACAGTTAACAGTTAATTACCTTGTAGAGCTAAACAACTGTAGTGGGCACACCCACCCCTCCTTTCAGCTGGCTGACAGCAAGCAGCAGTTCAGCCCCTGCTTACACTTAGATCAGACAGGCTGTGAAGGTGACCACCTGCAGTCACTGAATTACAGAATTCAATGTTTCTCCATCTTTGCAGGCATGGGTAATGGGAACGGCAGCAGCTGGAGCCCAAAGCAGTGGTGTCCAAGTCCATGGTACAACTCTCAGCCATCGGGAATTCCGTTTGGCTGGGGAAAAGGGACTATATTTCACCGTTGGCTCACCAGGAATGAGGCCATGCTTCACCATGGTGCATCACTGCATTGTGATGCTGGGGTGACTAACTCCACTGCCGTGTCACGACGTCGTGGGCAGTACTAGCCAGGGAGGAAGCTTCTGCACTTGAGAAGCCCGTGCCCAGAAACCCTGGAAGAGAGGAGGCCTCATCTCCAGGATCCCATTGCGCGAACAGGCAAAAGGAGACAGATCTGTCTTTCCATGCGTGGGAATCAGTAGCCTCCCCAAGAATTGAAATGAGGGGGGGTGTCAGGGCTGATGAGGGGGGAGGCTGTGAGGGTGAAGGTGGGCTGTACGGCACCATAGTTCACAAAACTGGGGGGGGTGTTGGGAAAATTCAGGGGGGTATACACCCCTTGGGGAGGGGGGAGGGAAATCCCTGGTGGGAATGAGAAAAGCTTGTGCCATCAGATCTCTCTGTGGATGATCTATAGGGGTACGTCTAAACTACATGCCACCGTTGACGGAGGCATGTAGATTAGCCAGATCGGCAGAGGGAAATGAAGCTGCGATTAAAATAATCACGGCTTCATTTAAATTTAAATGGCTGCCCCGCTCTGCCGATCAGCTGTTTGTCGGCAGATCGGGGCAGTCTGGACGCGACGCGCCGACAAAGAAGCCTTTCTTGATCGGCACAGGTATGCCTCGTGAAACCAGGTTTACCTGTGCCGATCAAGTAAGGCTTCTTTGTCGGCGCGTCGCGTCCAGACTGCCCCGATCTGCCGACAAACAGCTGATCGGCAGAGCGGGGCAGCCATTTAAATTTAAATGAAGCCGCGATTATTTTAATCGCGGCTTCATTTCCCTCTGCCGATCTGGCTAATCTACATGCCTCCGTCGACGGAGGCATGTAGTCTAGACGTACCCTAGGGGTCTGTGCTCTGCAAACCCATCCCCTACAAAGAGAACAGCTGCTTCTTGTGAATGACCCAGAAAGGGGCCTGCACCACATCAGCTTGTTTTTGGAAGGCTGGGATTGGGGTGGAGACAAGAAGAGGACTAATGGCTTCTCTTGGCCACAGGGAGCAGCATGCAGTCTGGGAAGGCAATGCCGAGACACGGGGGAAAAGAGGCCAGGATAGGAGGCCAGGACGCGATCCTGCCCCATTAAAGTCAACAGGCATGCGTGCCATTGACTTCAAGGAGCACAGCCTGTCACCCTGAGCTATGCAGCCCACAAGAGTGGATGCAGATCCCAAACCTCTCCACATTCCCCCTGCTTGTCGCACTGCAGGCTGCTGCCTACCCCCAGCGAGCACACCTGCCTTATAGCATTTCTCCTCCGCGGCAGCTGACTACCCCTCCCTCAGTGTGGCGTTACAAACAGTTTCTAATCTCTTGGCCAGTTTGTCGGTGGGAAACTCCCCTGCAGTGCCACCATCTCTCTGTTGCGTGATGGCTTTGAAGCGGCACTGCTTTCCCATCGGCTACCATGCTTGTTTTCCTTTGCTTCACAATCTGGCTCTGTTTCAGTGGCAGGAAGCACGAACGACATCAAACGCGCCCATTTCCTCGTGGATCCTGCTCATTAACACTGACCCCTGAGATTCTAGGGCTGGGGAATGTTGTTATTGGACAGGGCTTTAATCAGCTTCTTCTCTTCCATCCGTGCCTGTTCGTTGTGATTCTAGTTACTGGGAACAGAGGAATAGCTCTTCATTTGGCATAAGGTTTACCAAATTTTACACACCTGGCGCCATTATGCCATCAATAACTGCTAACATCATGGTTTGCCCAGTGAACCTATCCCAGATACCCAATACCTGGCTTAATTTTAAAACAGACCTGCCAGAAAGCTCTTTCAGCCCTCACCAGCTGCTGTTATTGTATGAACATTATAAAGGAAACATCAGATCCTAGCAGGTCTAGCACATCGAATTATTCATGCTCCAGATTCCAGCATGCAAATTCTGGCCATATCTCCTACCAGTCTTCTACTGCTTGAGAGACAAAGGGAGGTTATTGCAAAAATCTTTGCTCAAATTGTTTAAGCATCTTGTGTTTTTGTTTTTCAGTACAATGATCTTTTAGGAGAGACTGAAAGCCAATGTCTGGACTGTTCATAGTCATTCATTAAAGAACTTATGGTATGTATTGCAAGACTAGTAGTGGTTTTCAATAAGAGGATCAATACACATCCAAATTCTAGCTGGGGGTCCAAACCTCACTTTGCTAGGGGTACAAACCCCGCTTCTTAACTGCATAAGAAGTTCACTTCCTGTCTTCAAAGTGCTATGCCCACCTTTATAATGACACCCACATCTAGTCCCAGAGGTGAGTTTGTCTTGGTGATGGGTGAAGTGAACAAATCCAGTACTTCTTCATACAATGTACAGTCAAACTGTGGGGGTACATCTAAACTACATGGCTCTGTCGATGGAACCATGTAGATTTGTTTTTTTGGCAAAGGCAAATGAAGCCGCGATTTAAATGATCGCGGCTTTACTTAAATTTACATGGCTGCCGCGCTGAGCCAACAAACAGCTGATCAGCTGTTTGTCGGCTCAGCGCGCTAGTCTGGACGCTCCCCTGCCGACATCAAAGCCCTTTGTCGGTAGCCCCGGTAAACCTCATCCCACGAGGAATAACGGGGCTGCCGACAAAGGGCTTTGATGTCGGCAGGGGAGTGTCCAGACTAGCTCGCTGAGCCGACAAACAGCTGATCAGCTGTTTGTCAGCTCAGCACGGCAACCGAGTAAATTTAAATGAAGCCGCGATCATTTAAATCGCGGCTTCATTTGCCTTTGCCTATCTGTCTAATCTCCATGGCTCCATCGATGGAGCCATGTAGTCTAGACACAGCATGGAACTCCTTGCCAGAGGATGTTGTGAAGGCCAAGATTTTAACAGGATTCAAAAAGAGGTAGAAAAATTCATGGAGGATAGGTCAATCAGTGGCTATTAGCCAGGATGGATAGGAATGGTGTCCATAACCTCTGTGTGTCAGAAGCTGGGAATGGGCGACAGGGGATGGATCACTTGTTGACTCTCTATTCTGTTCATTTCCTTTGGCACATATGGCATTAGTCACTGATGGAAGATAGGATACTAGGCTAGATGGACCTCTGGTCTGACCCTGTGTGGCTGTTCTTATGTTATCTAAAGCTGTTTAGTCTGTAAGGCTACATCTACACTGGCAGCTTCTTGTGCAAGAACAGCTGTTCTTCCGCAAAAACTTGCTGGCTGTCTACGCTGCACGAGCATTCTTCCAGAAGTAAATTTACAGTACAGCGTTGTAAAACAGGGCTTCTTCCAGAAGAGTTATTCTTCTCCCCATGAGGAATAAGCCCTCTTGCACAAGAGCTCTTCCAGAAGAGGGCAGTGTAGACAGGCAACATGAATTTCTTGCGCAAGAAGCCCCTATGGTTAAAATGGCCATAAGAGATTTCTTGCGCAAGAGAGCGTCTACACTGCCATGGATGCTCTTGGGCAAAAGCACATCTCTTGTGTAAAAGCACATGCCAGTGTAGACACTCTCTTGTGGAAGAGTTTTTGCACAAGAACACTTCCGCAAAAGAGTTCTTGCGCAAGAAGCCGCCAGTGTAGATGTAGCCAAATTCTCTAAGGCACAAAGTTGCTATATGAGAACCATGTCCACTCTTAAGTTAACTCCAATGTCCAATAAAAAAAAATTGAAATAAATGTGAGAAGTGCAAAACATGCACCAAAAGCTCCGAAACTGACCTTTTTCTCCAGGTGCGCAAATTGTGTTCTGCATTGAATTAGGTGTCCCACAGATCACCCACCCTCTTTGGAGCCTTCTCCCACCACCTTAGGCTTCAGATCCTGAGCCATAACTTCACCAATCATTTTGAGAGTGCTAGCACGAGCCGGGCCAGCCCAGGATTGTCAACACGGTCACTCATCCCCAGAGAGACCAGAAAGGGGCCAGAAGTGCAAACTGCTCCATAATCATGTTAATGCTGATGGGGGAGTGTAGAATTCAGGCATTCAGGGGCAGCCCGTGCGTATAGGCCGATTAGGCTGTCGCCTAGGGCGCCGCGTTAAACAGGGCGCCCAATGATGACTTCATGTCATTGAGGTCTGTGGAGGAGGGGGTGCCGATCGTGCCTTCCACCTGGGGCACCAACTGCCAGCAGCCCACCTCGGGCTGCCCCTGCAGGCATTACATGTATAGCAACCCTGCACTGAATGGCTAACCCAGGGAAGAGATGGCGGGGAAAGTCTCCAACATCAAGGAGAAAGCAGAACAATCCTATGTGAAGATCTGCCTTGCTATGTCTACGCTGCAGGCTTCTTGCACAAGAACCATTTTGCACAAGAGTTTTTGTGTAAATGGTCTTCCACAAGAGTGCGTCCACATTGCCATGTGCTTTTGTGGAAGAGATGTGCTTTTGTGCACGAGCGTCCATGGCAGTATGGACGCTCTTTTGTGCAAGACATCTCTGATGGCCATTTTAGCCATAGGGGTTTCTTGCACAAGAAATTCATGTTGCCTGTCTATACTGCCTTCTTGTGGAAGAGCTCTTGTGCAAGAGGGCTTATTCCTTGTTGGGCGAGGAATAACTCTTCTGGAAGAAGCCCTGTTTTACAACGCTTTACTGTAAATTTATGTGCGCAAGAACTGGCATGCAGTGTAGACGCTCTGCAAGTTTTTGTGGGAGAACGGCTGTTCTTGCGCAAAAAGCCTGCAGTGTAGACATGTGTACGGAGAGAGCCCATGTAGGCTACCCCCTGACAATTCAGGCACAGAGAACATTCTGCTCTACTCAGCCACGTCTCACCATCTATGCTGTGATACCCAGGCAATGAAGGCAAGCAACGTCTGTATTCCACGTGCCACTGAAAACACACATGTACCATTGTGCTCAATGCAGCTGCGTCCAGCACAACCATAATCCCTAGGGCTTGAACTGGGGACCGGCAGAGCTAAAGAGCAAGCCTGTCTCAAATTGAGCTAGCAGGCTAGTTTCCTGCCATTGTAACAGATCCTGTTTGAAGCTGGCACAGACTGGGACACACAACACACATCGAACAGATGTACCCTTTAACAATTCCTCTGTCTAGTGACCAGCTGCTTTAAAGCCTTATCTGCTATTTTATTTTCAAGAACGAGCCATAATTTGTCCAAAAATAAACACGGCAAAGCGGAATGGATACTATCAGGCACTAGGGATTTAATAATTATCACCATATTTTCTTCCCTCTTCCTTGAAGCAGAGCCATTTCCCAAAGCACTCCCACTTAGACTTGCAAACAATCCCATTTGTAGAGTTATTTTTGCATTCATTGACTGTGGTGCATTGTCGGAAGCCAAGGAAAAGGTACCAGGGCTTGGAACATTATGATTTGAATCTCACATCAATTGTTCAATGAATCATAGTTTCCTAGGCTGCTCTTCTTGTTTTCCCATTTATTTGTTCTTTCTTTTCCCTTGCTTCTCTTTTAACTCTTGCCTTCCCCAGCATTATATCTGGTTTTAGTTTAAATTGCAGGAGGAAAACAGCCTCCCAGTTAGTGAATTTGAAACACATTCTGTTGCAAATGAGTCCTAGCATTGCATGTGGCTGCCTTTGGTCTACCATCTGTTTTTCTTAATGGCTCTATAGTCCCTGGTCGACATGAGGAACTTACTCCAAAATACCCCCCCCCCCCAAAGTACGAATTCATAAGCAATACATCCAAACTACCAAGCCTGTTATTTCAAAATAATGGGCCATGGAATTTGAACTCTGTACTCCTACTTTTCACAAGGAGTAACACTCATTCTGAAATAGTAGTCTTGAAATAACGGTAGCGTGGACACTCCAGTGCTGCTAATTTGAATTTATTGGCCTCCAGGGGCATGTCTACACTAGGAAATTCTTTCAGAATAACTAAATTCAAAATAATAACTCCCAAAAATAACACAATCGAAATAGCATGTCCCCACTATGGGGACATGCTATTTAGTCCAAGGCAGGCTCTGTTCTTCTAGATGTGCTACCTCGACTTAGAGCCCCAGGAAGCACTGGTAAGTAACTACTTTGAATGACTCTGGAGAATACTTATTTTGAAATAGCAGCAGTGGAGCATCCACACTAATGCTATTTTGAAATAACTATTTTGAAATATGCGTTATTCCCCGAGGAAAGCAGGAGTAGAGATTTTGAAATAACTAGCCTGTTATTTTGAAATAATGGGCTGGGTAGTGTGGACGCTCCGCTTACTATTTCAAAATAACTCCCTAGTGCAGACCAGGGCTGGAAGGCCTCCTGCACTCCCTAGACTGTTTTCTGGGGCTATAAATCTGAGGTAGCATGTTCACAGTAACAGAGCTTGCCTTGGATTAATTTTGATGCTTCCCTGTAGTGAGGACACTCTAGTTCGAATTTGTTAAAGCAGGAGTTCTTAAGCTGAATTTAGTAATTTTGAAATAGTTTCCTAGTGTAGACATGGCCAATGAGAGCTCGGTGTATCTGAAGATCAGAACTCTTATATAGCTTGAAAAAGGAGTTGGGAACTAGATACGCAGGGGGACCAAAACAAAGTTCAGTGCACCATAGTGGGAAGGTGTGAGCGTCTTCACAATACCTTCCTTGCCCCCTGATCCTAGAGTCTCTGGAAGACTGAATTAACCCCAAAACAAGTAAGAACAGAATCCCAAGGAACTGCTGTCTCAATCAAGGTATCTGAGGCACATCATGCTATGGTCTACCTCCTGACAAGTTCCCGCCCCCTGTATGTTGGGAAGGAACTATCTAGACCAGGAGAGGCGAGCCATGACCAGCTCTAACTATGCCTGTGGCAGAAGAATCCACAGCACTACCTTAAAGCAGATTTAAGTCCCCTTTGTGCCTCTCTCGATGAGCAAAAGGGCCTTGTGAGTGGACCCTGGTCTTTTGGTGAAGCCAGTGTAAACAGACACTGTTTCTGGTCTGGAACTTTGCCTGCATCTTGTAAAAAAATTGTCTCCATTCATCTTTAAGGCTCTTTGGGTTTACAACAAATCCTCGAGAAATGCACTAGCCTTCACAGACTTCTTATAAAAATCCCATCAGTGGATTAAAAATAGGTATGAGCTGCTTAGATATTTCAGAGTTCCTGGATCCCAACATAAAGGTCATGCTCTTAATTGCTGGAGATGGATGGGAGATCTCTCCACATCCTTTGCCACTCACTTTGTTCAAGCAGCTGTCTGTCACCTTGGGTAACATAGGAAACAACGGTTATATCAGCGAGCTTTTACCTTTCCTCAGCCCCTAAAAGAGAAAAATATCTCAGGTAGGTTGCTTGAATAACTTCCTGTTATTCACTCTCCATCGGAAGCAATCGCCATGACAACATGGTTTTGCGCTGCGTGCTAGCAGTTAGGCACATGATTTTGACATATTTGTTTCTTATCCAATGAAAAAGCTCTATATATTGGCAGCAAGCTAGCAGGGCAAACCGGTTTGGCATTGACCTGAATTGCTGAATATAATTGAATGTAAGGTTGACAGAGCAGTTGTAGTGCTGGTGAAATAGAAATTACACACTTCAAGTTGAATGTGGAACTCATTGCTGGCAGTTATCTTGATCTGTGTTAACCAGTATGAAGTTCAATTCATTTGTCACTTTGTGGTTCCATGGCCTCCTCTTTGTTCCCTGGCTTTGTCCTGCCTTGCACACGTGTACACACACACACTCTCGCATACGCAAGATTGTTTTTGAAACTGTGAGCTCCCATCCAAAGTCTTTCACTCAGATGTGAGAATAATCAGAGTTTCTCAGAGGGAATGCAAGGAATTTGGGGGATATTGCACCGACTTTGGAAACCAGCTTGAAATTCTGCTCTGAACAGTGTGACCCGATCTCATGTTTGTATATTATTTAATCAAGATTACCATAGCAAGTGCCATTTCCTAAAGTCCTTACATTCTCTTTGAAAAACTCTGTTTTATTTTCAGATCTTGACTTAAGACTTACCAGACATATATCGCGATATAAAGAGAAGGAAAACGTCTCGTCCTGTATCACAGTGGAATGTTCCAAAAAAAAAAAATTACTTCCTCACCCATCAGCTTTTTCCCTAGCACTTTGAGAGTTGCACATGAAGATACCACTTCTCTAGCTGCTCGGGAGAAAGCCTGGATTTTTTTTATTGACCGTTGCTTAGTAATTGGGTCTGCATATCTGAGCCGATAGCATGATAAAAACGTTCCTCATTTCCTAAAGAACTGTTCTCCAAAGCCATTATGCAAGGAAACTTCAGTGTGATTTTTTTTTCTGCATCAGTGAATGAATGTACATTGAATGAAAAATTCACTCCGAGAGGGAAAAACTGTGCAGGAGTCCTTCAAGGTAATAGCATCATCCCTTGGAGGTTTCACAGTGCAAATTGTCTGCATTTTTCTTTCACTCTCAAAAAACCCAGCCAGAATGCTGTTGATACTAGACCCAGTATTAGAACTTCCCAGAGTAAAGTGCATCAAAGGCATAAATACAAGCAATAAATAAAAAAATATTTTTTTAAAAAAAGGAAAGGAAGAAATTGCTTGTAATGAAAGATCAAGTTATGAATTAAAGATAATGGAAATGTAATTACTGCAGAAGCCAGCTGAGAGCATCCAAATGCTAAAATGGATTAGACATGAAGCACTCATTAAAGTAAGTGTTATCACATTTGCTTCTCTAATATCCTGTTTATAGAGATAAATCTAAACACAAATTGTGGTTTTTAAAGGGGGAGAAAAATAATCTCCCCCCCCCCCCAAGTGTTTTGATTTGGGATTCTTTTTATAATGGTGCATGTAATTAAAACTCCAGAACAGCTGTTTGCAAGGAGTGAAAATATATCACTTCCAATCTGCAGCAGATAAATGTTATAACTGAAAGCAGGCAGTTAATAAGGCACTGGAGAGAGATCATGCTAAATTTTCTTCTTTGCAGTGGAATAGCAATATTAACACAAGTGTGGCTTTCTTTAACTTCCACTGCTTCGCAAAGTTAGCGGATGCCTAAAGCAATGCCCCTCTCTAATTTCCAAGGCACAAAACTTAAATAATCCACCAGCTGCCATTTCATTGAACAAACATTACGGTGTAGGACATTTTCAGTGGGGTTAAGGGAGCCCCATGTTAGCATTTCCAATCAAAATAAAAAGAGATTAGAGCTAAAGTGGCAATGGAACATCGGATTCATTTGGCTACCCCACCTAATTGGCATATAAAAACCTCTAGGCCCAGAAGTGAGAGGTTTGGGCACATGGAAGTGCATATCTGGATTGAGATCTGAACTCTAATAGCTCAGATCCCTCTCTCTAATATACATTCAAATCCAAACATCCAATCCAAACCCAATTGAACTTTGATAAGTTTAGATTCAGACTTGAACTTGAACCTGATCCAGCAAAACATTCAAGTGTTTGTTTAATTTTAAGCACTTGAGCAGGCCCATGGCTGAATCTGGCCTTTTCCACAGTTCAAGGGGATTTCCAAAGTTAAATTTTGTTGATATTATAATGAAACTAACCACATACTTCAAGTTAAGTGCATGCTTAATTACATTAGTGGCTCAGATCCGTTTTTGGTCAACCTCCAAATGTTAATGCCTCCCAAAATCAAACTGGGTGCTGGAAGGTTTTGCCTACCTTTCAATAAACTAGCATGAGACAGGCGTAATTAACTTAAATCATTCCTCTCCGAACATTAGTAATCATATGGAAAGTAGGATTCATTATGAAAATTCAAAATGATCTGGACAAACAAGAGAAATGATCTGAGGTAAATAGGATGAAGATTAATAAAGACAAATACAAAGTACTCCACTTAGAAAGGAAAAATCAGTTTCACACAGACTGGGAAGCGACTATCTAGGAAGGAGTACTGCTGATCTCTGTACTCAGGCTAAACTTCCACTGTATTCAAGGGGAGGTCTAGGTTGGATATTAGGAAAATCTATTTCCCTAGGAGGGTGGGGAAGCACTGGGATGGGTTCCCTAGGGAAGTGGTAGAATCTCCATCCCTAGAGGTTTTTAAGTCTTGGCTTGACAAAGCCCTGGCTGGGTTGATTTAGCTGGGGCTGGACTCGATGACCTCCTGAGGTTTCTTCCAGCCCTAGGATTCTAGGATTCATTTTGCCCATGCTAATTTCAGTTCAATTTCAGTACAGTGCTTTTTGGTCATCGTGCAGTAAGTGCCATAGAAAATCTTCATTGTAGAGCTAAATTTCCAGAAGCTTATATTACATTAGCATATGTGTTTTGCATGCCTGCTTACTGCAATCATGTGCACGAGTCAGGTAATTGTGCCAACAAATGCCAAATCATATTGGGCATTTGCATTGTGAGTTACCCTGACTCTGTGTGCACACATGTTAACTGTGTGTCTCTGTTATGAGTGTTTCTGCATCCCTAGGGATCCCATACCTATGAATAAGACACAGGAGCTTCCAAAAGCAACACTGCATGCAACACTGCAACAATAGCCACTCACGTACCATTCATTTACATCACTTAGCTGATTATCATCTCCTAGTTTGTTGCACATTTTTTTCTGTGAATTTACCTAAGATTCAAAAAATCATATCCCGTTTGGTTTGCTCATTTTGATAATTACAACTAACATGAAGGAAAAGAACACCAGTTGGTGTGAAGGGTAGATAATTAGGTATGATTACATTTTCTTGCTGCTTTTTTATTTGATTTGTGAGTATAAAATTTAAAAAATCAAAACCCTTGTTTCCTAAGATAAAGTCTCCAGAGACAGTATATGGCAAATAGCCTCATCATTCAGTGTCTCAAAACCACTTGCTATTTTTCAGTGTCAATATCAAGATTGGTTACTTTGCCTCTAAAAACCATGAGGATATTTTTCACCAGGTTATCTTTGTTCAGCACATTTTGCAAGATGATATGTTTCACGAGAGGTAAGATAGACCCAAACACGCACACACACAAATAGCACCCCCAAAAACTTCTTGCATAAACAAGGCAAGATTTCTTTGTGTGCAAATCAATCTCTTGTTCAGGAAGCCCATTTGGAATGCAGCAACAACTGCACAGCTTTTCCGACAAATCATCAACGTGAATCACACGTCAGTAGGAAGAACACTTCTTTCCTTGCTGCCTGGGAAAGCAACCTTTTGCTTTACTTTGAATCTGGATCATCAGATTTCCACTTACACAAACACTGCTTATATGTATTGGAACTTTAGGCCAAAGTTTTCAAAGCAATCTGTGGGAATTTCACACTCAGTTCATATTAAACTGAACAGGCTTTGAAAATCCCACACTTTTTGTATAACCTGTGCTAGTCTCTGCCCAGTCTCTCCTAAGTAGCCCCTTCTGGCTGGATTTTGCAGCCTTTATGTGCACAAGACTCTGGAAAGAGGACTCCCCTCCTCTACAGTGTGGGGCACAGGTCACTTGCTGGTTTGAGTTCTCTGTAACTTCCCTCAAGTCTTTAAAGCAAGATTTGAGGGCTTCCCTGACTCTGCCAGAGGTTAAGGGTCTCTGACAGGAGAGGAGGGGTGAGGATGGGAGAGAGAAGTTTCTGGTACCTGAGATGTACAGGAGGTCTAACAGGATGATCATGAACTACGAATAAGCCATACTCATACCCATACAACCACTGCTCATGATAGCAATGGGTCTTATCCCAATCTCATAGACATTGGTTTTACACCAGTGTAAGGCCATTGACAGCCACAGAGTGACAATTTACACCAGCATGACATCAGAAGCAGGCCCAATAGAATGTTTCCAGATTAAAAGCAGGTCTCCTGGAACTCTAGTCCCTAGAGGCCTCATCAGAGAGGAGGGCCCCATAGTGCTAGGTGCCATACATACGGATAACAACAAGATAGCCCCTGCCTCAAAAAGCTTACAGTCTAGTCTTTAAAAGCTACCTGGGCAGAATGACTCAGGGACATTGATAGCACTAACACAGGACCCAGCCCTGGAAGGAGGTATGCACTGCATTCTCTTCAAAGGAAGTAGGGGTTTCCCAGAGAAGGGCTCTTAGGCCTTGTCTACAGTTACCAGGAGATCGACGCTGCAGGGGTCAACCCCTCAGGGGTTGATTTAGTGGGTCTAGTAAAGATCCACTCAATTAATTGCTGATCGTGCTCTTATCGAATCAGGTACTCCATCGGATCGAGACGCGTACGGGGAATCAATAGGAGAGTTTCACCCCCCACCATCACAGTGGAATTGCTGTGACAACTCGATCTAAGGTACGCTGAGTCCAGCCATGATATTCATGTAGCTGGAGTTGCATATCTTAGTTTGACATTGCCTCCTAGTGTAGACCTGGCCTACATCTGTAGTCACTGCTGTTTGTAAATATATGTAAGACAGAAAGCTGATTGAACAATAGCCTCTTCCATTTGTGTTGCTGGTGCTAATCCTAATGAATATCATTAAAACAGTCATAGCAGCAGAGAGGATACTTTTAATTAGAGAACCCTCTCACGACTAATTAATTATTACTTGACTCAGTGTGAAGCAGCAAAATTTAATAAGCCATGATTGTGAAATAGCAATGGGAAAAAATACTTAATTGCATGAAGAATGCCCCTGAAACAAATTACCGGAGGCTTTGTGAAGTGTATCTTGATTTGCTCCCTGTGTTTTTAAGAAGATTTTATTAATAACTTACTGCACTTGTGTGCACTCCAGTTCTGCCTGTTTTTTCCACGCTAGTCCGACACAAAAGGTGCTGTTCTCCTTTTGTCCTCAGACTGTCATTTCAAATGTTCTTTGATCATTGGATGGTCCCAGGCTTTCCTCCACAGGATTACAAGCTGAGTAAAATGTGGGACATTAACGAGTATCAGGCTCTGAGGCTGAAGAACTTCCTAAGTGTATCAGGTCATGCTCAAATATCAAATCATCTCGCTTTTGTGTTTACAGTTTTTCTGCCAATCTGAACTGTCTAGCTATCTGAAACGATAGTGGTCTTTAAAATGACTGGTCTAGGAACATTGTAATACATAGAGTGATGTGTATGAAGAACATTTTGAACCCCATGTCTCATGGATCCTGCTGAAATGAGGGCATGTGTTTCAAAGTGGATGGCAGTTGTGGGGGCCTGGCTGACTCAGGAAGTATGAACATGATGCTAAGCCTTTTACCTCCAGGTCACTGGCTCAAATCTACCTCTGGTTCTTAGCCATCAAGGCTGGGTACCGTCTCATGAATATGAATAGTGAATCCATTTACTGTTCTCAGTGCTTGTGATGGGCTGGACCAGGCCCTGAAGCCCCCTGCTGGAGGCTTGTGGCCTTGCCACAATGTGCCCAGCAAGAAAAATAGAGTGTTGCAAAGGAAGCCACCAATCAGAGCCCAGCAAGCCAGTTAAAGGCAGCTGCTGGGCCAGTGAGGCAGATCCTCCTTGGAGCGAAAGAGGCTCAGACTTGGCCAAAGAGCTTGGTTGCAAGAGGCCTGCTACAGCAGGGAGTACAGGTGCAGGCATTTAGCCAAAGGGGGCTGCTTGCGTGAGGTGAGTGGCAATTGTTAGTTGTATTGGAAAGAGGCCAAAGAAAGGAGGCCAAGCACTAAGGCCTTCTTAACGCTAGAAAAGATTTGCTAGTTTAGCTATAGTAGTGTAGACCCAGCTTTACACCCATTCTCCAAACAAAATCAGCTCTCCCAACTAAAGCCTTTCTTTGCCAGTCTATCGGCATCTACTTCTTTGCCAGTCTATCGGCATCTACTTCTAGGGCTTTTGCTAGTCTTAAAAGGTTAAACATCATGCCCCTAACCAACATTACTATGCCAGCAACAGTCTGAAGCGCAGCTATGGTCTAAACACACATGGAGTCTCTTTTCCTGTATGTGCTAATTTGGGGGAAGCGAGCTCTGCTCATACCGGTTAATGGATAAAAAGAAGAATCTCAGTTTCTAGGTCTGTCTCCCCAGCATCTATCATAAGCACAGTAATAGTTCTTTATATTTATTTAGACTTGAATCATGTAGAAAGATGCCTTCCCAAACTTCAGGGCACGCTAACGTAGTTAACACAATAAAATCCCAGCAGCATTAAAGCAGGAATCCAGCTGGCCAGTCACCTCCTACAGAAACCTTTTTCTACCACTTCATGCTCTGGGAAGTCTGGCCTGAGTCCCTGCTCCCAAATCCTGTTGAGCAGGTATCTTTTCCAACGTCCCCAGAAGGTCACAAAATTTGGGCTATTTCACTGAAGAGCCAGAGTCTTGGGGCAATCACAGAACAGCCTGCCAGTGTCCTCTTTCTTTTCCTAATGAGAAGGCTCCATCTGAGGCACACAGCTGACGGTAGCTGTAACAATGTGGACAGAGATGATCCTTCAGTTAGGCCATAACAAACACCTTTAACTCCACCAATGAGTAGCCAGTGCAGGTCCCAGAGCAGTGGTTTCATATGCGCCCAGCAAGCTGCCCTATTCAGGAAGCAAGCGATTGCATTCTGCACCAGTTAGAGTACCAGGGTGATTTTAAGTTCTAGACTCATGTAGCGTGCAATGCAATACTCTAATCTTGAGACCCACCCGTGGATGACAGTGGCAAGGCCCATATCCACCAATGAGGGTCACAATCTCAGCTAATCCTTTATTATTTTATTTTTTTAAAAGAGAGAGATCACTGGGAATTTGTGGCGTGAGAATTACTTACTCATGAAGGTCAAGATTTCCCATATTTCTGCTTATAGCTTTTTTGCTTTTGTGCTTCGTCTATTCAAAGTTTTCAGCTTGTTAACTGTGTGGTTTCCTTGCCTGGGCAATATTATTATTGTGCTTATGATTCAGCCCTTTGAATTCCCTTGATTTTTCTTTCCACCCATAGTAGCTGAGTCTAGGTGGATGTGCAGGGTTTTAAAATGAAATGATGATTTCTTATCCTAGCAGAGAGATGCTGAATCCCCCAGTCTAACCTTCCTGGATAATTTGTTCCATGGTAACAGAAAAGTAGAGCATAGGGTTCTGCATGTCTAACCCACATACTTGCTGGGTAGGATGCACTGTTCCAACTTGTGGCATTGCAGCCTTTTACAGAGAGAATAATGAAACTTCTCTACAGTCTTAGCAGAGAACTTTTAAGCTCATGCTTAAGCTCAGAGGCTTTTAAGCTCATGCAATAGAGGCACATTTGCTACTCTCCAGTGGTCCCAGGTTCAATTCTGTCGGTGCCATGCATGTTGCTTGATCATGTCCTTTTAATTTCAAATTAGAGGTAAATGTGAAGACGTGAAAAGAGGATCTTGCAGCAGGAAGGGGGGAATATTAAACAGTGTATGGAGAGGGTGATCACTGCATTCCTAGAGAGAGAATTTGCTCGGGATTGTCAGAAAGGAGATCTTGAGGCGTCTGACCGCACAGGGAGTAAAGTGATAAAGAACTTCATGGGCTCTCTCAGAGACCTGGGCCAGAAACCAAGTAATTTACAATGACAGCCAAAACGAGATACTGAGCATCTGCATGTCCCATTGAATGCTCAGTGGGTATTCAGAACCCATGTCTTCAGCTGGAGCTAACCTGAGTAAAAGACTGAGTCCTTAGAATATCTTCTAACATCCTGTACCGTTAATGCTGATCAAGGCAGCAGCCTATTTCACAGGCAAGGTCTGAATCATCAGTGAATTGCAAGACAAGAGCATTTGGTGAAAGCATTTATTAGCTTGTGGCTATTTATTAAACTCATAGATACCATGAGCAGTTTCTAGGGGTTTCGTGATTCTTTAACTGAGCTTTCTATTCAGTTAAAATTGGAGATTTTTCCCTTTTAACTTGATTGATCTCTTGGGTAGAGAGTAAAGCTAAATGCATTTTAA
The DNA here is from genome assembly GCF_049634645.1 of Pelodiscus sinensis. NCBI lineage: Eukaryota > Metazoa > Chordata > Testudines > Trionychidae > Pelodiscus > Pelodiscus sinensis. The sequence continues at coordinate 8,037,181 of NC_134728.1, read as the reverse complement.
TAGCTGCTGATAATCCTCTAGCCTTTGTGCCTCTCATACTAGAAGCCCCAGGAATGAGTCTATTTCTTGTGTATCTTTTAAATGGGTCAAAATTTCTCCTTGGATAGTATTGGTTGGAGCAATGTTTAGGGTGTAATCTGCATGTTGCTGTCCCCACTCATCCAGCTTTTCCAAAGCACCTTTGTTTTACACTGGAACCCTGCCCCCATGCACTCTTCAAATGCCGGGTAGCACAGCCTATCAGCTACATCAGATCATCTGGTAGTTTTGTGATATACACAATGAGAGAACAGCATGACAGCAGACTGCTTCCACTGACATGGCTTTAAGCCAGGGTTTGAGGTAGGGAATCCTAATGCATTAACCCACAAAGGCCCCCATCCCCAGTAATAAGCATATAATTCCATAGCCTGTAGGAACGGTGAGAGATTGGTCTCAGACGGAAAGTGCGGAAAGCATTCATCCAAGGCCGTAAGCACTACGTAAGCTGTTAATGCAGGGTACCCTCTTTGCATAAGGCTTTCCTTGGAAGTGAATTTCACATTCTCAGAACAGGGCCATGCTTCTTAATGGGCAGTGGAGAGACGTTAGAAACTAAATCACCATTCTGCAGACAGTAAACCTTGGCAAACCAGAGAACACATAGATTGAGCCATGACCCAGACTGCCTGTATAATTTCGGGTAGAGGGGAGCATAAATAATTTTGATGGATAATTGTTTGTTTAAAGATTTACCTGGAGTTGCTTGGATCCTTAATTCAAATAAGTTTTGTTTTTCGTCATTTAAATTATTGTTCTGGGGTGGGGCTGAGGATGAGGGGTTCAGTACCCTGTGGAAATAGGACAACCCCAGCCCTTTGTCATGGCAGCAGCGTGGGGCAAGGTGAGAAGTGCTTGTCTGTAGCACAGCCAGGGGAGCAGTGCATGGCCCTGGCTGGAGAACAGACAGGCACACAAACAGACACACTCTCTGTAATATATAGCAGAAGCTGTCCCAGTGGGGTTATAGCTATCCTGGTACCCATCTCTGGCCTGTTGCCACCCCCCTGTGGTTATTTTACAGTATAACTGTCCCTCCTACCAGACCCCCTCCCTTTCCATTTTATGAGATACATCCCATTGTCCTGGCACAAACCTTTACCTTACTTTAAGTTATGATAAGAGAAAGCAGCAAAGCAAATTTGATGGTCCTAGCTCTTACCGTTTAAGAGACGTTTTTGAACAAACAGACTCATGGACAGACAGAAAGCAGACAAATGTACATTTCTAAAACACAGAGGAAGATTTATTTATTTATTTATTTCTGTTACATTTTTTTTTACCATCATGACAAATTATGGGAGAGTCAGACAATAATTATTTAATGATAGTAGAAGCTGAGATTCACACAATTAGTTTTAAAGCAGATAAAACACATTGTCAAACTCGTGTCAAAATATGCAAAGTAAATTGTTTTCAATCAAACTCTACTAAGCTCCCAAGCAGCATTTTTTTAGTTTACCTATCTGCAAATTTCACTGATCATCCATGGGAATATTTTTTTCATAAGTTTATGTGTGTATGGTAAAGTTAATGTTTATGGACAATGATAAAAATCTCATCCTTCTATGACCTTATATAGCCATACACAGAGGAATGTTCAAGGTCTCCATGATTGTCTGGATGTGATGCCAGAATTTTCTCACTGGCTTGGCTCATCTTCATTCATCAATACAGAGCTTTTCAGCAGCCCATCTTGTGACTTCATTAGCTTGGCTGCCTTCAACAGAAAGCTCCATTGTACTAGTGATTCTCCACAGACTACCTTCTGCTCAGTTTTCTGCTAATTAATTGATGCCACCTCTTAGCCAACCAGCTGGTGTGTTTAGAAAAAAAAGGAATAAACCCCAAAGTCCTGAACTTTCGCAGTAGGGTTGGAATGCTGCCAGCAACTTTTCTAAGCCTAGATCTCCCAATTGAGAAGTGCAGAAATTTGGAGACCCTGTTCTGAATGCAACTTGGCTGCGCATTCTGAGGCCATGTCTTTACTGCACTCGAGATTGACGCTGTAGCGGTTGATTTTCTGCATTCGATTTAGTGGACCTAGTAAAGACATGCTAAATCAAACACTGAGGGTGCCCCCTGTCGACCATGATACTCCTTGCAGTCATGAGGAGTAAGGGAATTTGACAGGAGCATTTTTCCCATCGACCTCCCACTGTGAGGAGGGCACCAAAACTCTTCTTAATGTACATTGACTCCAGCTATGTTATTTACGTTGCTGGAGTTGCATACCTCAAGCCCACCTTCCAGCTTTAGTATAGACAAGACCTGACATAGACAAGACCCATCTCTTGAGCTCATGGTGACTTCTCTGCTCAATAATCATTTAGTCTGGACCTCAGGTCCTTACTCAAGAAAACTCCCTTTGTACTATGATCTTTCTGAAGTTCATAAACTCTGTCTCCTAAAAGTCTTTTGATAGAGGTTTGCCTGCCCAATGACTTTCATGGTTGTCTCAAATAGTCTCACAGTTTTACCAGCCAGTAATACCACAGTCGATGTCCTAAATCTAGGAGCTGATATGATCTAGGGCTGGGATTTGCAGATACCAGCATCTTGGCAGGAGTTGGAATCATACACGTACTCTCTGATCCAGCACAGCACTCAAGCACTTGTTTATCTTGAAGCATGTGCATATTCCCATAGCCTGCGGTAAAATGAATGATGTGCTTACAGTTAAACACTTACTATACTGGGCTAGGCACTCAGCAACTCAGCATGTCCACACCATACTGAGCTCTCTGGCAATCACTTATTGCATGAAAAAGTGATGAATGACCACAAAACCCAGAGGAGAATGGAGAAATGCTGCCATCTCTAACTTAATTATTTCATCCGAGTTAATGAAAACTGGGTACCTCATCACAACTCAATTACAGGGCAGATTGTATGAATATTTGATCAAATCCAGGCTGATATCAAACAAGGAAGAGAATGAAGCTTTAAAATGTACTGTGATGAGCTTGAGGCTATATAAAATGTGTTTAAAAAGCTGCTGGAAGACAGATTAACGTATAGTGCAGAGAGGAGAGAAGGAATTCTGAAAAATGCATTGAGCCATCTGGCATGTTGCTCTGGTGGAATGATAACAACATGTATCAGAAGACAAAAAAGAATCACCATATGGGTTTTGCTGCCAAGGTAATTCTCATGTGTTGTCAGTCTCACTCATACTCGAGTCTTGGACCCATTTCTGGAATTGAAGCAATGGCTACCAGAATAAGTGGAAGATTATGGCTATGTCTACACTACGAGTTTTTGCGGCAGAAAATATCCTAAGGAGGGACTCACTAGCATAAGTCACGACATCATTAGCATATTTTCTGTAGTTTCTTTTTGTGTAAGGGGTTTTTGCAGAAATATTAGTGTAACTCCACTGAATTTATTTGGGTTAATACTTATTTACACTGGAGTACATGAAATCAATATCAAGTCCATTATATTCTGCATCCTGGAAAGACAGAAAGTTACATATGCATGTGCAGCGTGGCATGTGTTACCCAAGTAGAAGCAATAGGGTTGAGAAAATGTTAACACGGTGCAGAAATATTATAAAAATGAAACCATTTTCTTGAGATTCCATCATTTTTATACCATGATCCCAAGCTATGGCAATATTATCCATATTATTCAGCTTGTGTTTTTGAAGATTTCCTGGTTTTCTGAAACACTGTATGGTGAACAAGAGACCCCATCAATTCTGCAAGATGCTTATAAGATTTTGTTTAAAAGTGATGTTTCTACCTAATGCCCTAATTCTTCTCCAATAAAGGAATTTCTTCGGGGTCTAAAATGGTATTTTCTGAGTCTGTTCCAAATATAGAAAGCTCTGAATTAGGTAGAATAAAACAAGCACTTTCTTTTCCTCCATGAACTTGACTACACAAACTATGAACAGCCCTTTATATAAAGTATTGATACGAAAGCCACTGAGTTTGCCTTGATGATGCGAAAGAGGAGACAATTTGCTACAAAACAGACTCTTTCCCTGCCTCCTTCATGTTTGTCTAGCCTTTTGTGCACAGCTGGATTTAATCATGTTTATAAATACAGTTTTTAATATAATGTTCTTCTTCAGTGGCATCAGCATTGCACTTAAAGCATACATTGTCTGATTAGTTCTTGACCCCAAATGAGTTTTGTCTATTTTCTGTGCTTCTAAATACACATTTGCCATATGCTGCATCATATGTCACTTTCCCAGCTAATGCCACTTGGGACTAAGTGTTATGAGGCTTTTATAATAATCTCATGGCTGTTAGAGTCAAATCTGGGAAACAAAGTTTTGTCAAAAAGAGGAAAACTTTTGTGAAACCGAAAACGTGACAACAGCATCCAGAATATCAGCATTGGCATGAAACCCAAGGCCCTCATCATGTCCTCCTGGCCCTAGACCTTGAGGGCCAAGTTCAGGCTAGGCATCAATGTATTCCCAGAATGAAGAGTGGCTAGCACATTAAACACTTTCAGCAAGGGTTGTGAGTGCCCATCAGTTGAGACACACTTCCTGGTATCTTCCAGCACCGTTCAGCAGAACAACAACAATATCACAGCACCACAGCAGCCATATCAACCCAGCACTGGGTCTCTCTTGCATTTCAATAATATCCACCCCGGTTTCTACATGGAAAAATTTCAAATTGCCACTATTAAGCATTGCAGGAATATAACCTCTTTGAATCCTCTCTAAGGGTATGTCTACATTAGCCACTCTAGTTCGAACTAGGGTGGCTAATGTAGTCATTTGAACTTGCAAATGAAGCCCAGGATTAAAATATCCAAGGCTTTATTTGCATGTTCCCGGGTGCATACATTGCAGAGGAGTAATGATAGTCCAAATTAGGGGCTTTAGTTCGAATTACCTAGCCTGTGCCACGTGCAGCCGTGGGTGGGGAGTCCAAACTACCGGGCATTTAAAAATGGCAGCGCCCGGGAACATGCAAATAAAGCCCGGGATATTTTAATCCTGGGCTTCATTTGCAAGTTTGAATGACTACATTAGCCACCCTAGTTCGAGGTAGGGTGGCTAGTGTAGACATACCCTAATTCTCCAAGGGGTCATTGTCTCAGTTCAGTGACAAAGTGGCTTTTTAAGATGGGAAAGGTTTAACGCTCCTGTTATTACTTGATCGTACCCTCAGCAGGGTATTGTTTCTTCCACGTGCCCATATAATTCTCATTAACGTCCAAAGGAGTGACTGCCTTGGACTAGAGTATTTTCTTCTTTCCACTTCCAGTTGAGAGGGAATTGCTGCTGCAGTAGCTAAAAGTGGGAGATAGGGAAAAGGGTTTAGGATGAAACCGAAAAGCCATAAAAGCTGGAATGGAGGGAGACGTGCCCAAAAGAGGCTGCATTCCCTTGCTTCTCATTTTTAGAGATACAAGCTACCTTTGGATTTCAGATAAGCCTCCATCTTCAAACACAGCTGCGCAGCTGGGAAATTTTATAAGATGCGGATGCCAGTTCTAGCTCCAAATTTAGCCTCTGAGACCCTTCCAAAAGGACTACAAGGGTGTGTCTAGACTACAGGATTTTTTCGAAAAAAAGTGGCCTTTTTTCAAAAAAACTTCCCCTGTGTCTAGACTGCTGCTGCGTTCTTTCAAAAGTAAATCAAAAGAACGCGGCAGTTTTTTTGACCACGGAAAACCTCATTTTACGAGGAAGAATGCCTTTTTTTTAAAGTGCTCTTTTGAAAAAAGGCGCTATGTAATGCAAACTGTGCTTTTTCAAAAGAAAGCGTCCAGACAGCCTGGGTGCTCTCTTTCGAAAAAGCAGCTTGCTTTTTCGAAAGTACTGGTTGTAATCTAGATGCTGTTTTTCGAAAGAGGCTTTTTCGAAAGTATCTTTCGAAAAAGCCTCTTTTGAAAGAGGCTTGCAGTCTAGACATAGCCCAACTGTAATGGCTACCAGAGTCCCCTGACTACATTTCCCAGCATGCTTTGATTCAAGGGCAGGGACAGAAGGCTCTAGAAAACAGTGCTGGAGCCAATAGCAAGGCTTTCACATGGTACAAGCAGTTCATGGACCAATGATAAGCCAGGGCTGCACTGACCTCTGCAAAGGGATAGACTGACTTAGAAAGATAAAGGGGCCATGGGCTCTGGTAGTAGTAAGGCTTTTGGCTGGTGGATCCATGTAGCTCATATCTATTGGCTATTCATATTCCTTCCCTGATTCATCCACATCACTTCCCCACCCAAACATCCCTCCTGAGGGAGAACCAATAGGAGCTGTGCCTGGGCTTGCCAGCCCCTCCGCAAGCTAGTATGAATCCAGCACAGTTAAGTATAGCACCCAAGTCCATGCTGTATGTGTGAGTAGCACAAGCTTGGCATGGATTCTGGGAAAGCACGCGGCTCGCTAGCCCACGCTGTATTATGTTCACTGCTATTTTTACAGGCATCACAAGGGTTCAGGCTCACTCAGGAAAACTAACCTGTGCACTGCTTTTGCTGTGTAGATGTACCTTAAAAATTCGGAGTCCTGTGCAATCTCTCTGCAGTCTGGTTTCTTTGTGCTATCTCCTCTGTGTTGAAGCTTTCAACCCCTGCTGGTTGGTGGAAGCTGGTCCCTGGAGAAAAACAGCTCCCTGTAGGCCTTTCACCTCTTCTCTAATTTACATCAGGTTAGTGGAGGAAATTATGTCTTCTTGCATTCTAACTCATTTGCTAACATATGAATGTATGCAAGCTCCCTAGCCATTCCACAACCAGGGCTGTCCTTACAAAGCAAAATGGTCCTTCATCTGGATATGCAAATTGCACCAGCTGTTATAGCAGGAATCGTGTGCAGTCCTTGTCAGAGGTATTTCTACACTGCAATTAAACACCCATGGCTGACCAGCACTCGTGGGGCTCAGGCTGTGGGATTATAAAAATTAGACATCCAGACTGGTGCTCAGGTCGGAACGCTGGGCTCCATGCTCCACACTGAGCCTAGATATCCACCCTGCAGTTTTATAGCCCTGGAGCCCCACTAGCCCAGGTCAGCTGACATGGGTTTAATTGCAGTGTAGACAAATGATGACACATCAGTCACGTCAAAACCTTCTCAGGGATTCATTAATGCTCTGATAGGGAGGGAGGGAGAGAGAGAGAGAGAGTGAGAACAATCCCCCATGGCCAGAGTCAATGTAGGATTGTATAGATTCCTTTTGTTGGACTTTTTTTTATTAAAGGAACAAAAACACATCATGACAATAATATGTCTTCTATCATCTTTTTCTTTTCAGACATTAAGTTTCATTTGCATGCTGAGCCTGGAATGGAAACATATTCATCAGTTGTTCATTAATTATTATTATTTGCTGTATTGCTTTAGAGCAGGCATGTACAAAGTCCGGCCCGCGGGCCAAATGCGGCCCGCGGTCGGATTTAATACGGCCCCCCGCTTCTCCCGGCTCCCCGGTGCTTTTTTTAACTGGCGCGCTCAGCGCGCCGCTTCAGGCCGCCGCCGCCGCCGCCACGGTCCCAAACCCTGCCCCTGCACTCCGCTTTGGGGCTGAGAGTGCAGGGACAGCCCCCGCTTCCTCCCCCTCTCCTGGCTCCCCGGCGCTCCTCTGACTGGCGCCGCTTCCGGCCGCGCCGCCGCCGTCCATGGCGGCCGCTGCGGTCCTAAAGTCCTCCATGTAGGGCACGTCCGCAGCCCCGCTCCCCCGCTTGGCTACGGGTTCGCCCTGCCCCCGGGCCGCCATGAGGCCAGCGTGCCCTGCGCTCTCCGCCCGCCTCTGACCCTGCAAGCCCTCTACCTTGGGGCTGAGAGTGCAGTGACGGACTCCGCAGCTGCTGAGATCAGGGACGGACTCCGCAGCTGCTCAAGCTCAGTATCTGTGATTGGCCCTGCGCACTGTCAGCTTCCTGGCGGGCTCAGGCACGTGGAACTGCGAACATTAGAGACATCGCCACAAACGGGCTCAGGCACGTGGAGCTCATCATTAGAGACTTCGCCACAAACAGCCACAAAGGCAAGAGAATTCTTGTTGGGCAGTGTATTAGTGCAGTGTATTACTTGGGCAGTGTATTAAACCTCTGGCACTGCGCTCACATGATCCCTTCCCCTTCTGGTCAATTTAAAAAAATGGCGACTGTAAATAAGAGAAGGAAAGTTGACAGTGAGGGCCGCCGCTTCCAGGACAGGTGGAAAGTGGAATATTTCTTCACTGAAATAGAGAATCACTGTGTTTGTCTGATATGCCAAGAGACTGTGGCTGTTTATAAGGAATTTAATGTCAAGAGACACTACCAGTCGAGACATAGCACATACGACAAGCTTACAGGGCACGACCGCAGTGAAAAGTTGAAGCAACTTGAAGCTGTTTTAATGTCACAACAGAAATTTTTCATAAGAGCCCGTGAGTCAAATGAAAATGCCACAAGGGCGAGCTATGAGGTGGCAACGTTAATTGCTAAAAATTGCAAATCTTTTGCTGAGGGTGACTTTATCAAAGAATGCGTTATGAAAATGGTTGAGAATATCTGTCCCGAGAAGAAGCAAGAGTTTGCCAACATTTGCCTGGCTCGTAACACTGTAGCACGGAGAATTGAAGAGATTTCATCAGATATTAAGAGACAGTTGACATCCAAAGGAGTGGACTTTGACTTCTTTTCAATAGCCTGTGATGAAAGCACGGACCTATCTGACACAGCTCAGTTGCTGATTTTTATGAGAGGGGTGGACGATGAAATGAATGTGACTGAAGAGCTACTTGACCTCCAGAGCCTTACGGACCAAACAAGAGGAAAATATTTATTTGTTTCTGTTAGTTCCGCCATAGATGACATGAAACTGCCTTGGAACAAAGTTACTGGGATTATTACTGATGGGGCACCTGCCATGGTTGGTGAACGAAGTGGATTATCAACCCTAATCTGTAACAAGGTGATCGAAGAAGGAGGCAAAGCTATTAAACTCCATTGTATCATTCATCAACAAGTTCTCTGTGCTAAACATCTCAAATATGATCATGTTATGAAACCGGTGCTAAAGACTATTAATTTTATTCGCTCTAAAGCCCTGTGCCACCGCCAGTTTAAACAGTTTCTACTGGACATCCAGGCTGAATACGAAGATGTTTTATATCACAACGATGTAAGATGGCTCAGTCGGGGGTCTGCACTGCAGCGTTTCTACTCTCTCAGAAAGGAAATCGGAGAATTCTTGGAAACAAAGGGACAACCAATGCGAGAACTATCTGATCCTATTTGGCTGGCTGATTTGGGGTTTCTAGTTGACATAACAAAGCATCTGAATGTACTGAACACGAGTCTTCAGGGGAAAGATGCAGCGGTGAACCAGCTTTATTCACACCTCAAAGCCTTTGGGACAAAGCTGCAACTTTTCATAAGGCAGTTGTCACAAACACAGCCCAATACCATACATTTTTCAGCGTTGCAGGAAATAATGAACAGTTTTCCACAGGACAATATCAGTGCGCAAACGAGCAGGTATGCAGCAGACATTGCATCTCTGGCTGGGGAGTTTAAACGGCGCTTTCAGGACTTTGCAGCTATTGAAAAGGAGATCAGCCTTTTCTCCTCTCCATTCTCTGTTGACCCCGAGGATGCTCCAGATCAGCTGCAGCTCGAGCTCATTGAGCTGCATTGTGACAGCGAGTTACGCAGTCGTCACCAACAGCTCTCTCTTGTGAACTTTTACCGCCAACTGGATAAGAGCCGGTTTCAAGAGATTCGAACATTGGCTAAGAAAATTCTGAGCTTGTTTGGCTCAACATATATGTGTGAGAAGACATTCTCTGCTATGAACTTTAACAAGAACCGCGTGAGGACAAGACTAAGTGACTCTCACCTGCGTGACATTTTGCGCATCAAAACCACTGCCTTTGAACCAGACCTAGCCTATGTACTGCAGTCCAGATCTCAGTTTCACCCTTCACATTAGTGTAGGCAAGTTTTTTTTTCAATTGAGATGAATACATTGTAAAATCTCAGTTAATGTCAGTTGGTCTAAATCAGTTATAAATATATTTGGACACAACATGTATAGTTGGTGTTATGTCGTTTGCCGTTTGCAATAAACTTTGCATAAAATAGTTAATTTGCATTTAATTTTAATGGTTCAAAGAATGTCAGGCAAAATGGTCGGCCCTCACGCATGTTCACTTCATCAAATCTGGCCCTCTTTGAAAAAAGTTTGGACACCCCTGCTTTAGAGTATCTCAAGGGTCCATCCAGATTGTGCTAGGCACTATATGGACATATGACAAGAAGACTATCCCTGCCCCCAAACAGTTTACAATGTAGATATAACACAAAGATGTAACAGGTGAATACAACAGATTGGGAAGCTCAATGTAATTCTAAAATGATTCTGATCAATTATCATCTCTCATTCTTCCCTGATTCTCTAGTGGAAACATTTCCCTTTAATCGGGGATTCAGTGCTATTCTGATTCACCTATTCTTTCAATCACCACAGTGATTTACTTTCGGCACCATTAAGGAAAGGTACAGTATGCATCCCCATGAAGTGTGATACCATTTAAGTGGAACAATTTCTTGTTGTATTATTATCATCCATACAGCCAGGGAGTAAAAAAACACAACCTCTGTAATCAAAGCATTTTAGCTTATCAGTGTCTTTTGTCCTTTGGCAATGTGCAGTCTCCCATTCCGTTTATATGCAGCTGCTGTCACAAAACAAAGAACAGGTTTTATGTTATAATGATTTTTTTTTTAGAAAAAAATAAACTTGTATGACTGGGCTTAGTGAGAGGCAAACCTCAAGCAACCAACATTGTGGGACCAAATCCTGAGGAGGTGCTGGGGACAATGGGAGTTTAGCTGCCCTGCATTTTCTAGCTGTCCAACCTGTGTGATCCTGCCAGGTGCCTGGAGTCATGTGGAGAATGCCGAACACGGATCCCATTGAGTTCAAATGTCTTTGACCCAGAAGACAAACAACAGAATCAGACTACATGAAATTAGCTGAATCACCTGGGTCTGCAAAACTGAAATATAAATCTCTGGAGAACAGGGTTTTCTCATGAATTTTTCTGTATTTTCTGTTTCTAGTCATACTGGAAATGCTACAATATTGACCTCTCTCACTCAATCGCCGTACTTCTTGTTTCTTGTCCCAGTGGGAAGTGTGTGAAAATACAAATGGGTGAGAAAAAAATTCACATACTTCTGTGCTTTTTATCCCCACCATATAAGGTCTCAATCTGTACAGATCTGGTTTGTCTTTGAATTAAAGTTTTATGTTCACTTTTAATGCAAACCTATAGCCCATCCATGATCTATACCTCACTAGTTTTGATTGCTGTTCAGCAATTTTCCTCCTTAAGGACCAAATTTCCAGAGAGGATTCCCAAGGGTGCAGCTATAAAACTATAAATTCGTAGACAGATACATACTCAATACATACATAGACAGATATTTGCTTAGTACGTCCGCAGAAGTTTTTAATGTCATTTCAATCGTTTGGTATGTTGGGAGAAAACTGAGTCCATTCAAGTATGAAATTCTTTTAAAATCCTAAAATAACTCTATATGTACAGATGATGGAAGATAAGTCACTTTCTATCTATAATGGAAAGTAACTGCAGTTTGGCTGGTTTCTACAGTATCATTTCATACATTTATTGCATAAAAGCAACCTGTGGACAACTCTTGCAAGTTTAACTTGAGTGTCACAATAACTGATGTTTTTCTTAAAGCTCCATCTCTTGGATTCATGTGATTTTGTGAGACTCTCAGCTTTCAGTTTAAGAAAAGAAAGTTTATAGCAATCATAGTTACAATGTGAACCTCTCAACACTCATAAAACAGAAAACTAATAAGGATATCTCTATATTTACTACTTTTTTAAATCTTGTGATTTATTAACCCAGTCTCATGTTTTTGGCCAGCCTAACACATGAGTTTTGAACTTTCTGCGGTTGGCAAACATGTAATAACAATGAGATGCTTTGGCAAGAAGAATTCTGGGTGGTTATTACTATTATTGAAACATACTGTTCAAGAGTGGATAATGCAATGGGCAGAGTTTTAGAACGCTCAGATTCTGCTCTTACTCGGTCGCTGTTTGAGTGTATGACTGGGCAAATCACTTAACTTCTCTGTGCTTTAGTTGATTTGGAAAACCTGGGCAATGATCACCTTATGAAGGTAGTGTGGTGTTTCATTAAAATTGGTAGAACACTTTGAGATCAAGTGCAATGTGAGTTTATTTTTGTTATACCATGTCATAACTGCTCACATGGACATTGTCTACCCTATATTAGTGCTCTGTTAAAAGTGGTCAGTTGTCTTCAACCCAAACATTCAAATTATCATAACAACAATGAATAAACTGACTGGTTAGTTCTCATATTCTCTTGAAATTTCCTCACAGTCCTAGTTATAACTTTTTCTTTCCTAAGGCCAGTTCTATACTCATAGGGAATGTTGAATGAAGATACACAACTCCAGCTACATTCATTACATAGCTGGAGTCGGCATACCTTGTTTCACGTTTCCCTGCCGTCACCACAGTGGAAGGTCAATGGGAGCAAATATTTCCATTGGCTTCCCTGACTCCTTGCATAAGCACGAATACCAACAGCTGGCTGGGGAACTCTCTGAGTTTGATTTAGCAAGTCTTACCTAGACTCACTAAATCAAACTCCGAAAGATCAATTGTGGCAGTGGCAATCTTCCATTTAGTGTAGACATGGCCTTAGTCTTTTCCTCCTTAATGAAGCATTACCATAGAATGGAGAGATCCAATAAATAGCCCCACTGACACAACAGTGATGATCCAGTGGCTTTACTTAACAGTGATCTGGAGCTTCTGTAACAGCTGAATTCACCAGATACTCCTACTCACTGTTTCACGAGCATCTCAAAAACACAACACACATGCCTCATTCATTAGAAAGCTGGAAACATGCTGTGTCTTATTGTAAGTTGTTGACTATCTGCCAAAGCAGTTTTTAAGTCAAACCTCAGTTAATACACCATAACAAGAAAGAACGTGTAGTCCAAAAGACACAGATGGCCTTACTTGTCTATAAGAGGTTCAGCCAGAAATCCTAAGGCAACCAGCAAGAGCAGTGATCTATGAAGATCCAACTTTACAGAAATATAGGAACCCATTAAAAATATCTGTGATAAATTGCAGGGGGCAGGTTACATTCCAAGCAGCTGGCAGTGTGATGCAATCATCTGAAGTGTCTGTATACAAATTATGGCCACCTTAATCAGCCAATTCTTGCCATCTATATTTTGATACAAGCCAGTCAAGCCTTTTATTTAAAATGAAAATAAGAGTGTCAGCATCTGTGACAGCTAAAGTCTACTTTATCAATGAAGGATGAAAGAATCAGGGGAAAAATGCACACCTAAGAGTACAGAGGAGGCAGAAAGACCCAGCTAGTCAAGCCTACAGCTATGAAAGAGACTGGTCTTGTAGTTACATCATTGAACTGGCACTCAGGATATCTATATTGAATTCCTTGTTCCACTATATGCTTTGTGTGTGATCTTGAATCACTCTGTGGGTTGGTTTCCAGGTGGGAAATAATTAATACATTGGTTGAAAAATAAATGACATCAATTCTTTTTTCAAAAACTTATTATGAAAAAAACTGATTGGCAACATGTGCGTTTCAACAACAAAAAACCCTGAGAAATCTTACAGTTGGTGATTTTTATTTTATAAATTTTGGCAGGGGGGTTTCTTTTCTCTTTCTTTTCAGAGGCGAGATAGAAAAAAAGGAAAAATGGTGAAAAAATGCTAACAATGAAAAAGGGAAAAATTAAACTGAAGACTTTTGGTAAACAATTTATGGGAAAAAAATCAGTCTGTTCTTTTAATGGCATAGATGGTGTGATTGAGACCATCTCCAGTAATCTTTTGATATTCATGCCATTTCCTGTCCATCATTAGTGAGGTCAATTTACCTTCCAATTTCTGATTCTTTGTTCTCCACATTTTAATTTTTTGTAGCCCATCACATTTCTCCTTCATAACATTGAGGGCTGCCAGAAACAGGTAGATTTTTCCAGCTCACAGAGCTAGAACACATCAAAAATGAAATTTCCAGCTTGTAGGAAATTCAGTTATTTCAGCACTTGTTTGCATCCCAAATTGGAAAGAAATGTTACAACATCAACATTTTTTTGGAACAAAAAAATAACAAAAAAAGGGAAAACCCCAAAAGTTATGTAAAATTTTGTCTTGGAAATGTCAAAGCATGGAATCCCTTGATGCATGGCAGCAGCTCAGATACCGGAAGGACCATGGTGCATCATGAGAGATATAATCCTGCTGAAAAGAAGGAACCAGGAGCTACAACTGCCATGAGAAACTGCAATGGCACAAAAGATATTAGTGTCAACCTTGGGGAAAAAAAAGATTTCATTTTGATTTTTGCTGATGGAAAAGTTTGCTGAAATGGATCTTTTCTCTTGACAAATTTTGATTTCAATTGTTGAGTTTCTAATAATTCTTCACATGTAGGGATTTAGGATGGGATTTTCAAAAGCACCTAAGTGAGTTAGAAACACAAGTCCCATTGACTTTAAATGGGATTTGTGCTCCTAAATCAGATGAGTGTTTTTTTAAATCCTGTCCTTGTTGCTTTGACATGGGAGAACATTCAAAGCATCCTAAAATCCTTAGAAGTTTTAGTATCACATTGCACCTGCAAAGTGCAGATGCATCTTTGCAAGTGGACAGTTTTGTGCATGAATAAGCCAAGACTGAGTAAGAGGAGAGAGAAGTCCAGCCTAAAATGTACTACTATATGGTCATGGATTTTGTTTTCTGATCACAATCTCATTCAGTGCTAACCTTTACAAACAGACTTCAAAATGTGGCACTCTTGAAATATAAGCCAAAGAGGCAAAATATTCACCTGTCACTCTCATTGTTCCTCACCCTGTTTTCAGTTCCTTATGGCTCATGTCTAATTCCCCTTCTACCTTATTTCTTCCTCTTTCTTTGCTAGAAAATCTGGTTACCATCAGCTTGTATCATGACTTCTGGCCTGATTTGGGTTCCAGGTCAGGTCCATTTCTTGTGTTAATGGTAGATTTGGTTTACACAGAAACTTACATAACTGTTACAAAGGCCAAATTCTTTTGGGGAAAGGAAAATTCTTACACCATAGAACAAGATCTTTTTCCTAATGCAGAGCTGCTACTTGAGCTCAGCGGTAATTTAGGGCTGTTTGAAGAACAGATGTGATGGTTGCTTTTCTTACATTCATGGCCTACAAACAGAATTTAGACAACATAAAGCACTTTGTCAGGAAGGCTGCAACATAACGCAACTTTATTTCTTAAAATCCAGGACTTTAAATGCATCAGAACCCCAAACCAGAGAGAAACCAAGCAGTTTGCTCCTTAAGGAAGAGGGGGACAACTTAGCCCACCTTGCTGCAGGCTGGCACTGAGCAGACTGAGTCTAATCACATGCTTCCCTATAGAGCCCATTAGTCAGGAAACTCCTTGCAAATTAAAGCAATAGCTTACAATTCCTACTCAGTTTTCAATACACCAGCTACCTTGGCTAACACATGAGGAACTAAAACAGGACTCATAGGTGCAGGAAGTAGGTGTGCAGCACCCTCCGGTTTTGGGTGACCTGGCCCCATGACCCTACCGCCGAGGGTCTGACAGCTCTGTGCCCCTGCTGCCTAGGATCCCAGCCACTGGGCCTGCTGCTGCCTGAGGGCTCTACTGCCAACCCTGGGGTCCTGTTTGGCCATTGGCCCCGTGCTCAGGTGGATCGGTGTGGAAGTGGAACCATAAAATGCACTCACCAGTGGGTTATGCAAAGGCCAGCACCCCATGTTGGACAACTGAAATAATCGTGTGCAGGGCTTTTTTTTTTTTTTTTTTTAAACAGTGATTTTTCTCCTGCTGGCTTTCTTAAAAGAAAGTATTCCCACTGTCGCTCAGCTTATTATTTTCTTTTATCCATCTAGTTTCTGGCTCTCTCTCCAAGAGTCAAGAGAGAGAAAAAATCTGGGAGCTTCAAACAAACCACATGGAGCCTTGCAGGGACCGGAGCCAAAGGTCGACTTTAATAATGGGCATTCTCCTGAGAGGACAATAGCCCTGAGGAGAAAAATCACCTCTGTGTCTTTGCACACACAGAAGGATGGGTATCATTAGATAGGGCTCAGCAGCTCCTGAAGGTGGATAGGAAGGATGAAGCGTGGCCGTTTCTTTTTAAGTTGCACTGGGAGATTTTAAAGACGTCATAAATTTTTACAGCTCATCTCGCGCGCCATAAAAAATGGCTCCTCTTTGCCTTTTGGTTCCTCCCTCCCCCAGTGCGCGCACAACCCTGAAAGGCTAAACTGAGCAGTCAAGCACAACCCTGGGCTAAAAGTGAGTCTTCAGTTGTGCCACTCCGTGAGAAGCCCAGAGTAGCTCTGTAACTTGGAGGCTCAGGGCATTTGCTCAGATCTTCCTAGGTCTGGGGGCAGGGGGAAATACTTCATTGCTGACCTATGTCACTAGCAAATTAAGGCAGCTTGGCTGACAAATGAGTCAGGCGGTAGAACTAGTCCGTGACTATCGTCTCCCCACCAGGTGCTCCGCAGATGGATTAAATGAGCACATCAGGTCGCCAATGGAGGGGGAGGACAAAGGGAGCAACTGCTCTGGGGTCTGGCGATACAAAAGGGGCTGGAGCCCCATCCATTGCTGCAACAGGAGCAGCCAGCGCTTTGGGCCCTTTCAATCGCTGCTGAAGCCCCGCCCTGTGCACTCCGGGAGGTACAAAAGGGTGCCTAGCCTCAGCCCCATTCCTTCTACACAAGGCCCCTCCCTTTCCAGGGCATGGCCTCAGGTCCCAGTGATCGCAGCTCCCATTGGCCACGGTGCGCTGTTCCCAGCCAATGGCAGCGCTGTCCCGGTTCACGCTGCTTCCTGTCGCTTCATTGGCTGGGAAGAGTGATCCGTGGCCAACAGGATCACCAGTACCTGTGGCCGTTCAGGTCAATATAGTAGTGGGGGGCCCGCCAGGGGCCAAGCCTAGTGAACTGCTGCTGTGTTATTGCTCTCCCCTGTGCTAGACAATATTGACCTCCCTTAATTGGGCAATAAGGTCCCGAGGGTGCCAGATTAGAGAGGTTCTACCTGAATAGACATATGGTCCAACCCACAGGCCTCATCCACACATAAAGTTTCACTGGTTGAACACAACACGCTTTCCATCTTGAGTGCCTTGCAGGGAGTTAGCTTACTCCATGTATTTGATGAGGATTGGGGGAAGATTATGGCCTGTGTTCTGTGGGTCAGATTAGATGACTGTGATAGTCCCCCCAGCCTTGAGAAGCTATAAAACTACCTAGGCCCATCTCCCTGAAAGGATTAGGAGCCTAACGCCTGTTGATTTTGATGGGGGAACGGTTCCTAAATATCTTTGAAGATCTGGGCGTTACTCTGTACCTCAGTGTGAGAGAGAACATGGGAGGCATGGTGCTTCTTGCACAATTCACTCCCATGCCTGCTCGTGGATCATGGCAGCTACAGGCTGCCCCTTTCGCAGGGCAGACTGGCACAAATGCAGAGGGGGAAAGAGGGTTAACTTCTGACTGGGCTGAATTTCCAACACACCTGCCTCTCTATCAGGAGTGGGCAAAGGGGCCTCCACGGGCCAGATCCGGCCTGCCAACCAAGTTGATCTGACCCGTGAAGGCCCTGCTGCTCTCCCCGCCCCCAGGCCAATCAGGGTTTGGGGGCGAAGGGTGCACATGAAGTCTCCTCCTGCCCTGCAAGGGGCTCAGTACTTAAAGTCAACCACCAGCTGCTGCTCGGCAGGCAGTTGACTCTAAGCACAGTGCTCCCTTGCAGGGCAGGGGCTGGGAGCAAGAGCCTTCCCATGCTCCCCCTCCACAGGTCCTAATTGATCTGGGGGCAGTAGGGGGGAGTGTGCCAAGTGTCCTCCCACCACCAGGCGCACCTAGAGTGAACTGCCAGCTGTTCAGAACAGCCAGCAGTTCCCTGAAGGGGGGGCAAAGACTTTGTGAGTTCCCCCGCCCCCAGACCAATCAGTCTGTGGGTGAGGAAGCTGGAAGTGTCCTGGCCCCTCCCTTTCTGCCTGAGGCCCCGCCCCTTCCAGGGCAGCCTGGGACTACTTCAAAAATTTCTGAAGTGGCCCCTGATCAAAAAGTATTGCCCACCCCTGCTCTATATTGTCTGCACTCTGTCTACTATGCTAAAATACCAGAAGTCTCCAGTGTACATTTTAAAATAACAAATAATATGCACGCCATAAGTTCTGTGCTTGGTTTGAAGTCAGGTGCAATTAGGAAGACTGAAAAACAGGACCAGAGATAATTAATTATATTCTTTACGGCATTGATAAAGCTGAGCCTGATTCTAAAAACAATGGCCTTGAACAATAATAATAGGTTACATACATTTCTATTACAAACTGAGCTGTTAGTTCATTCCTTTGCTGTGTGCCACCAAGTGTAGCTAACTACATTTGAACTCCTAAAACTTACCTCGCATGACTTACCTTTCTTGGTAGGCCGATGAAATCCCATTACTTACTGCCTGTTTCATGGCAAAATTTGTTTAAAAGCAGTAAGCCCATTTTATCTATATATTTTATCCCTATCTGAGTGCCACTCGCTTGTATGTAACTTCTAAAAGGTGCAGAAGGCAGGTGATGGTAAGGGAGGTGTCCTTTATGGTTGCTTGCTGAAAACCCAAAACAATATTGGGTAACTATCAGCTATTGTTTTCTGTGCTGATGAATGCAGAGAATGAAACACGGGAATGGTACATGGGTAAATAGCCTTATAGATGTCGTTTGGAACTCTCAGGTCTGAGTGCATTTGGGGATTTTAGTTCTGTCATTTCTCCATTAGTTTTGGTGTACAGACTGTCATTGGGGGTACGTCTAAACTACATGGCTCCGTCGACACAGCCATGTAGATTTGTTTGTTTGGCAAAGGGAAATGAAGCCGCGATTTAAATAATTGCGGCTTCATTTAAATTTACATGGCTACTGCGCTGAGCCGACAAACAGCTGATCAGCTGTTTGTCGGCTCAGCGCGCTAGTCTGGACGCTCCCCTGCCGACATGAAAGCCCTTTATCGACCTCCCCGGTAAACCTCATCCTGCCAGGCATAACGGGGAGGTCGATAAAGAGCTTTCAGGTCAGCGTGGGACCGTCCAGACTAGCGCGCTGAGCCAACAAACAGCTGATCAGCTGTTTGTCGGCTCAGCGCAGCAGTCATGTAAATTTAAATGAAGCCGCGATTATTTAAATCGCGGCTTCATTTCCCTTTGCCTACAACCCTCATCTACATGGCTCCATCGATGGAGCCATGTAGTTTAGACACAGCCTGGGAAGCCAGGAAAATACCAGCTTGTATGTGCTTATTAACCCAATAGATTAGCTGGTTACTTTGAGAGGGAGCAAAGGAGTAGTCCATACAGCAACAATACTGTTATCTAAGGAAAAAAAATCACACAGACCCTTATGTGGGGTTGTCAGTCAATGATCAGGGAGGCAGTGTGGGCCCTGGATCGAGCTCTAGCTCTGCCACTGATCCAGTACATAAACTAGAACATGTCATTTAACCTTGTTGTGCCTCGGTTTCCCTAGCTACAAGCAGGAGCCAATGATATTTACTTTCCCTGGTAAGGCTCATTGGAATCTATTGTTGAAAAGTGCTATATGCGTGGCTGGAGAGTTCACTTGCCCTGCCACAGCCTGGAGACTGGAGGAGTTCTGCACTCCTCATCAGGAACCCAGGGCTTGCGGAACTTCCTCTTTCTCCTTCTGCCCTATGCCTCTAGACTGGAGGAGTTCTCCATCCCACACCAAAGCCCCATTGCAGGAGGAACTCATTCTTCCCACTGTAGCTCCGGGTGGGAGGAGTTCTGGGCCTTTCACCTGGCCCCCGGGTCTGGAGGAGCTCGCTGCTCCCCTTTTTCTTCTATGCTATTTCCTCCTAACATACAGTGCACAAACTCAGTGAGGTCATACACGTGTCCCTATGCATGTTCCCTAATGTTTTTCCATCCATGTGTGGAATAATGTTGTTACGTGCACCAAGGCATGTGCGGATGTGCACTACCAGTAGAAACACATGCTGCTGGCTGTGGATGCTCTTCTAATCAGCTGAGTGGCATTTGATTCTCTACTGAGTGGCTACCCAAGCACTCACCTTCCAGGGAACACTGATCCCTATAGCATGTCTATTTGCTTTGCATATGTTCCCCCCATAAAGTTAAGGAGCCCGCATTCAAGATGGATCAAAGGTACAGTTCACTGGAACGGTGAATATATACTGCTGCTTATTTCTTTGCATGCACATAGGTCAATATAATATGTGTGTGTTTGATGCGCCCCGTAGAAGCAATCCAGTTTAAATCCCTGCACGCCTTCCCCCAGAGTCTAGCATTTAAATAATAATGACTGACGTGTGTGAGTGAAGAGCATGGGCAAAGGGTCAGGGAGACTTTGACTCTGCAGGATTTCATTTTTCTAGATGGCTTCATAAGGAAGCATAAAGCCTGTCTTTGACTTTCTGCATCTGTTCCTCACTGATAGGAGATCTCTCTTTCTTGCATTCATTAGTCCCATCTTCCTAGGGCTTTATCCTCTTTGCCTGTGCCTCTCTCCAGGTGCAAAGCTCCCAGTCGGGAGTGATCAGCTTTGTCTGTCTCCCCCCGCAAGGGAAACATCTGCTCAGCCTTCCTCCATGCAGTGTCTGCGACTGCAGATGTAAATGCTTCCCTTTGCAATTGCAGTCCCAGCTCAGATATGAACCACCTTAGCTTCAAGCTGTCTTCTTTCATCGGTGTCACTGCTCAGCAAAGACCTTCCCAGAAGAGGCTTAGGGTGAGGGTGGAAATTTCTCCCAAGCTAGGGCCAGGATACAAAACAATATAGAAGCCATATGCTGTAGTACTCCAAGGACCTGCAGCCAAATTCTTCCAATGGAAGCTCAGGAAGGTGGATCCATGCACCTTGGTACTTACAAATCACTCTCCACGTTGTCGAGGAGTGAGGGTTGCAAAGCGGGGGAGGTTCTCCTAGGCAGTCTGTCCATGGGCTGCCTCTCATTCCCCATCCACTGGAGCTGAGGCATTTCTGCAACTCGTGACTTTCCATGAATGTGGTGGTGTCAGCGAAACAGCCTATCACCTTTACAAAACCAAATGTTCCACGTCAGCGACTCAGCTCCCATCTTTATATCCTCACCCTTCCAGCCTTTTTTGTACCATTTCCAATGCTTTGCTAAACGAGTTGCAAGAAAAATATGCAACTTCTATTTCCTCTGCCCTTAGCATGGCTAGGATACTCAAGGAGCTGATAGAGGAGGTATCTGAGCCTTTAGCTATGATCTTTGAAAAATCATGGAAGACAGGGGAGATACCAGGAGACTGGAAAAGGGCAAATATTGTGCCCATCTATAAAAAGGGGAATAAGAACAACCCAGGAAAATACAGACCGGTCAGTTTAACGTCTGTCCCAGGGAAGATAATGGAGCAGGTAATTAAGGAAATCATATGCAAACACTTGGAAGGTAATAAAGTGATAGGGAATAGCCAGCATGGGTTTGTGAAGAACAAGTCATGCCAAACTAATCTGATAGCTTTCTTTGATAGGATAAGGATCCTTGTGGATAAGGGAGAAGCGGTGGATGTCATATACCTAGACTTTAGTAAGGCATTTGATACGGTCTCGCATGATATTCTTATTGATAAACTAGGTAAATATAACTTAGATAGGGCCACAATAGGGTGGGTGCATAATTGGCTGGATAACCGTAGTCAGAGAGTTGTTGTTAACGGTGCTAAATCCTGCTGGAAAGGGATAACAAGTGGAGTTCCGCAAGGGTCTGTTTTGGGACCCGTACTGTTCAATATCTTCATCAGTGATGTAGATATTGGGATAGAGAGTACGCTTATTACGTTTGCAGATGATACCAAACTGGGTGGGGTTGCAACTTCTTTGGAGGATAGGGACATAATTCAAAATGACCTTAGCAAGTTAGAGAAATGGTCAGAGGTAAACAGGATGAAGTTTAATAAAGAGAAATGCAAAGTGCTCCACTTAGGAAGGAACAATCAGTTCCATACATATAAGATGGGAAGCAACTGTCTAGAAAGGAGCATGGCAGAAAGGGATCTAGGGGTCATAGTGGACCACAAGTTGAATATGAGTCAACAGTGTGATGCTGTTGCAAAGAAAGCAAATATGATTCTAGGTTGTATCAAGAGGTGTGTTGTAAGCAAAACTCGTGAAGTCATTCTGCCGCTCTACTCTGCACTAGTTAGGCCTCAGCTGGAGTACTGTGTCCAGTTCTGGGCGCCACATTTCAAGAAAGATGTGGAGAAATTGGAAAGGGTACAGAGAAGAGCGACAAGAATGATTAAAGGTCTAGAGAACATGACCTATGAAGCCAGGCTTCATGAACTGGGCTTGTTTAGTTTGGAAAAAAGAAGATTAAGGGGGGACATGATAGCGGTTTTCAAATATCTAAAAGGGTGTCACAAGGAGGAAGGAGAAAATTTGTTCCTCTTGGTTTCTGAGGACAGGACAAGGAGTAATGGGCTTAATGTGCAGCAAGGGAGGTTTAGATTGGACATTAGGAAAAAATTCCTAACTGTCAGGGTGGTCAAATATTGGAATAAATTGCCAAGGGAGGTGGTGGAATCTCCCTCTCTGGAGATATTTAAGAACAGGTTAGATAGACATCTGTCAGGGATGGTGTAGACGGAGCTTGGTCCTGCCTTGAGGGCGGGGGGCTGGACTCGATGACCTCTTGAGGCCCCTTCCAGTCTTATGATTCTATGATTCTAAGAATAATACCTGCCGTTCCTACAGCACTTCATAAATAGCATATGAATATAAATCTCTTCTCCTACCAAAGAAACACAGCCACAGGTAGAATTAACATCACAGAGCGATGTTACATCATAGGAGACCAGGGGTGGGGAACTTTTTTGATTTGGAGGCCGCTGACCCATAGAAGAATCAGTCGAGGGCCACACAAAAGTGAGAAGCAAAAAAAAAAGTCACTGGTGTGGCCCCCCGACAGAGAAGCAGAAAGAAACTCCCCATATTGCCCTCGCACACCAGACACTAAGGGGGCACTGGCTAGTAGGCTCTGGAGTGGGGTTAATAAGGAGGGGTTCAGGGTGTGGAAGATGGTTGCCAGAAAACGTCTGGCTGGGAAGGAGGGAGGTGCAAGAGCCTCGGGGTCAGATCGAGGCAAGGTGGGGGCCGGATCGGACCCCCCGGCCTGTATGTTCCCCACCTTTGCAGTAGACTATCAAAACTGGAGCCACTCAGGATATGTCTACACTGTCACCCTAGTTCGAACTAGGGTGGTTAATGTAGTCAACCGAAGTTGCAAATGAAGCCCAGGATTTAAATATCCCGGGCTTCATTTGCATCTTGTCGGGCGCCGCCATTTTTAAATCCCCGGTAGTTCGGACTCCGTGCCCGCAGCTACACGCAGCACGGAGTAGGTAGTTCAAATTAGGCTTTCTAATTCGAACTACCGTTACTCCTCCAAGGCTTCATTTGCAACTTCGGTTGACTACATTAACCACCCTAGTTCAAACTAGGGTGGTAGTGTAGACATACCCTTAGTTAGGTGAAACATAAACTTAACCAAATTAAACTTAAACCAAGATAGCGTGGCCAAAATGCATGTTTGTGAAAAGTATCATGAGGTATTTACTGCCCACAGAACCATCACTGGATAATGTCTCCGACCAGAGGGTGTGTCTACACTGCACCGTAACTCGAAATAAGAAATGCAATTTGAGCTACACAAATTGCGTATCTTATTTCAATGCTATTTTGAAATAGCTTATTTCAATTTCAAAATAAAGGGCTATTCTAAAACATCCCTTACTCCTCGTAGAATGAGGGACATCGGAATAGCAAGCCTGATATAATGAGCTTGCTGTGAAGATGCGAGATAGCTATTTCAGGATACTCTGGTATCCTGAAATAGCGTTGCAGTGTAGACGTACCCTGAGAGTTCTGGGAAGGAAGCTCCAGACCTTCAAAGGTATTTAGGAAATCAATGGAAGTTAGAAGCCTATATGCCTTTGTGCATCTGGGGTTTGGTGTTTAGAAATTATAGGAAGCTTTTCTATTTGAAATCTGACATTTCTTTAGCTTTGCCAGCTTTTCCTCTCATCTATGCCCTACCTGGTGCATTGCTGTCCAGTGGCTGGACTGAAAGGGGGAGAGGAAAAAAGTTCACCAGCCCCTATATAATACAGAGGATGATATCTGCTGTACTGCTGTGTGTAATAGAGCTCATATGGTGGAGGGAAGCTTTACCACGGCCATCTCTCCCGGCTGGGGGGAAATGGAATAAAGCAATCTCAGACTCTTCTCTTTATCACCAGCTACCATATCAGAGGAACAAAATATTACAGCTCCGCAGCCTAAGGGGAATTATCAAATTGCAGTGTTACAGTTGAGATTGGTGGGAGGATGTGCAGGAGCTTGTCAAGGGAAAGTGATTCAACAGATAATTGTTTCACAGGAGAACGCTCGGAACTAATAATCCATCTAATCGCTCCGAAGAGGTAAAGTAAAAAGAGAAGGAATTTGCTTCTTTCTTTTCCCTGTCTGGATCAGTAACACCAGGCGCCATGTAGCTGTTCATTCAAATTAAGGATTTACAGAAAATCTTTCCCTCCGCTCCTCTTTTTATTTTATTTTCACTTGAATGCAACCCTTAAATATGGGACTCCATCTCCTCCAGTCAGGAGAATTACTTAGCTCTCAATCCCCCCAAAATACATCAGAAGCAGCAGAGTAAAGCAGGCAGCCTGGCTAAAGCACAGACTAATTACTGGGGCTACCTGAATGGACTAAACTTCCATTTTTCTCTTCGTTTTTTAATAATCTTTGAGGTTGCACAAAGCCAAAATAAAGCAGCGAGGATGTTCGTTGCCATGTATACAGCAGAGCTCTGTGTTATTGCCTTTCTAAATTGAGACCAACCATATGTAGGCGTTGGGCGAGAGAAAGGAACAATGGCAGTCACCTAAACTGAAGTGTTTGTACCTTGGGTTTTGTCTAAGGATTAAGGAATTAGTGGGAATTAGTAAGATTTGGGCAGCTAATTGTCCTTTGGAAAATTTCACCACTGAGAATTGGGGCTACATTAAATTTGGGTTTTCCTTGATAGGTGTGTCATGTTCATTCCTGGCAGAACTCCATTCGAATCATAAATTTGGCCCCCAATGTTTGTTTTTATTGTACTTAAGAGACCAAAATGGGATCCCTCATGGAGCTTATTCCTTTGTATTTCAATAAAAGACTGGTGGAGGTAGCTAGGTATTGCAAAAGTTCCCTTCCGGGCTGTCGTTGTGCAGCAATCTTTTCAAATCTCTTGTATATAGCAAATTATCCATTGCTTCTTACATTTCTGTAAGATTCTAGGATTGTAGTCAACAACAGTCCCATAAGAGATTGTTATGGGTTCCCTTGAGGGATTCATGAGAAATGAAAGAGCTCCATTAAGTTATAGATATGAAGAGGGGGAAAGCATATACTTTCAAAATGCATGAAAATACAAGTCCCCATGGAGTCATTTTTATGAGCTTCAGTTTAATCTACTATTATGCCAGTTATACTCCACTTTCTAAGGAACCAAAATGAATACAAAATGCACAACTTATAAAGGCCAAGTCATCGAATCATGATTTGGTAGACTGTTATGCTGATAAGTAAGGGGAGGGAGTTCCAGTGTTGCATCTTATTCTCAGTGCTTGTCTCGTTTGCCCGTACATTTGATTTGCATATGTACATTTCAAAAGTTTATGATTATATATTTATCCATCAAGCTCATGTTCATTGCCATGGTATTTGAGTGCCATCCTGATGCATGGAAACTGTTAAACTTAGCTTTAAAGGTAAAGGGTCTGATTTGAAAAACATTGCACCTAAAAATTACAATGCTTCACTTTTCAGCCACAGTTAACTGTAGGCACAATTCATAGTTCTTCAGCATTTAACTACAAAATTGAACGTACCACCTAGTAGTCATATGCACAGTAAACTGTGTTCATAATTAATTACCAGCACAATTATTTGCAGTGGCAAAATTGCACCTTGTAGTTGGAGGTGGGCTAACGATTTGGTAATGATCATGGACAAAGTATTAAATGTAGTGAGGTCAAGGTCATAAAGTAACTAGTAAGGACCAATTCAGCCTTTCACTATGGGCATTGCTCCCATTGATTTCAGTGATTGGGAGCTGCCCATTCAGAATTCACATTGAGCATTCAGATTGCTATTGATTTGCCTTTGATTGGCTCTTTCGTTCTGGTATCATTTTATCCAGGAAAGGTCAGCACTCAGCTCAATGAAGCATCTGTTCTCTTTAGCTTCCTTCCTTTGATCCAGGTGACAGGGCTTGTCTGCACTACGCCGGGGATCGATGCTGCAGCAATTGATTCACCGGCCATTAATTTATCATGTCTGCTTAGACATAATAAATCGATCTCCAAGCACTCTCCCATTGACACCAATATGCCACCAGGATGAGCAGAGCAGCTAGCCTCAATAGGAAAGCAGCCTCTGCTGACCGTACTGCACATAAAACCCTCCATAAGGACATTGACGTCAGCTATGCTATTTGAAGTCATGCAGATTATATCAATGGCAGGGGTTAGTATAGACAAGACCTTAGTCACAACAAGCTCATGCACCATACTTATAATTCACACAAAGAGTTTCCTCCAACTACCACTATTTGTGCTCTTCTCTCTAACCACCCTAATAGGGCCTCCTAGAGTGTCACTGCTTCTTTTTGGAGATACGTATGTTTCCTGCTGTCAATCTTTTCTGAGACTTCAGATTACAGCATCTGTATGTGGAGATAAGAATCCTGTTTGTGATATTGTCATTCCCATGGCAACAGATGCTGATGTCATAGGGCACTATAGTGCGCTTCCTCACTGGGATGCAAAGGCAAAAACTCTTGTTTGTATTAAAACCATCTTTAATTATGAGTTACTGAAGGAGATTTGCTCTCCAGTATAAGGCAATGGTAATCTGATTGATGCTTAAAAAAAATAACTACCCTTTATCTACTCTGATTGTGATACCCTATCAAGTGCTTCCGCTTATCCCTCAACAAGACACTGCACTGAAGTGCTATCTCTGGGTATGTCTACACTACCCCGCTAGTTCGAACTAGGAGGGTAGTGTAGACATACCCTCTGAGACACTGTCTAGTAAACACTGAGTAGGCACAAGATGAAGGTCTCATACAATTACATATAAGTAACTCTTCCGAGGCAGTGACAATTTAAGATCGCAAAAGTCAAACACAAAGCAATATGAATCCTGAAGAAGTGATTCTGACTGCTGATATAATTTAAAAAATTAGACTACTTTGATGAAAAAGAGGTACCCTGTATGTACTTGCATGTGCACCCATGCATGTGTTTATATGCACTTAAAGTAATAACCCTATACAAGCTAATCTGGGGCAGATTCTGCCATTTATACTTTGTCGAGCTTTCTTCATCTGCATTCCTTTTGTGTTTGTTCCTGGATGGCACTCTGTCATACAGATTCTTAAGTCTGTGTAGCAGCAGAAAAAACAATGACCACAACTCTCACAAGGTACTTCTGAACTATCCATTTTAAGGTACACAGCAGACTGGGATCAGCAAAAGTTGCCAGACAATTGCTGGAGGACTCCAAGTAGTCGTCCAGAGAATCAAAGAGTTCAAAGAAATCTTGTAGTTAACTGAACTGCATTTCGCCCAGTGCCAGGTGACCTTAGAGCCCTCTTCTTAGCACCAGGGCCCAAACATGTTTTCAGGCCCAAAACAAAGTTGTAACACAGGGCCCTTCCCACACACCTACCACAATCCCTCTCCCCATGCATACAATCTCATGAGCCAGGAAAAAAGTTTGGTTTAAGTCCGAAATGGCTGTTGCATGTTCTACATTTCTGAAAAATGCCCCCTCTGGGCTATTTTTGTTTAACATAACACCCAGCCCGAGGCTATGTCTACATTACAGGCTTCTTGCACAAGAAACTTTTTGCAGACGAGATCTTCCTCAAAAACTTCTTGCGTCTACACTGCAAAAGCACATGGAAAAAGTGATGTGCTTTTGTGCAAGAGAGCGTCCAGACTGCATGGACACTCTCTCAAAGGGAAACTCTGATTGCTATTTACAGAATAGCCACCAGGGCACCTGTGCTTTTTTCAGTTGCCTCTTTTTGCACAAAAAAAACCTTGTTCCTTTTCCACGCACACCTTTTCGCACAAGCGCTCTTTTGCAAAAAGAAGTTATTCTTCGTAGAAAGAGGAATACCGATACCGCAAAAACCCCTCTGCTCTTTCAGTTTTTTGTGCAAAAACACACTTGAGTTGTGGACGCTCGAGTTTTTTTGCGGGGAAAAACAGACATTTTTCTGCAAAAACTCTGTAGTGTAGACATAGCCTGAGTGAAATAGACACTTACGTTGAATTGGGGCCTGAAAATCCTATCCGGAGAAGCAGCAGCACTGGCTCCCACTGTTACATGGTGCTTTGCTTTGCTCCTCCCACTAGCTCACCCTTCCTCCTGCCTATGCACAAGGAACTCTGGGACTGGTAGTTCTTGATCGTGAGCCGATTGACCATGTCACGGAGAGGAGCCCAGATCCCTCTGCCTTACAGTCGCAAAGGACCGGTGCTAGTTTAACTGCACACACTCATACTGTCTGATCTAGAGAAGGGTCTGGGCTAGGCCCACATGCCCAGCCACGCACTTCTCAAAATGTTGCTTGACACCAGGGGAGCCCACAGCCTCCCTGGGCTCCTGGGCAAGGTGCGAGGAGGAGAGAGGTTCTGCATTCCCAGAAGGGACAGAATCTTGGGTGGAAGGGGCAGGGTTGGGGCATCCAACTCTCCATGACTCTTGGACCACTACACTGCCCCTCCCTCCCCCCAGTCCTCAGAGCCTCACGGCACATGAGATGTGATGCTCCAGCAGCAATTTAAAGGGACCAGGGCTTCAGCCTCTGCTATTGCTACTGCAGCAGCAGGTGGGAGACCTGAGCCCCTATGAATCAACATGCCCAGGTGCAACTGCCCCTTTTGCGCCCCGCTCCCTGTGGGCCTGCTTGACACTGCTCTAATCCTGCTTCTGGTTGGCACCAGCAAATCTCACAGAATCTGGACAATAGGATCATAGATACAGGGGTCTACGTTTCCATAAATATCCTCACGCATGATCTACCACAGGGCTACTCAGCTTTGGAAACCCCGGGGGCCACAATGATACAGCACATGCTGAGGGTGGCAGCTTAAGTGTGGTTGCATATACATGCAAATATATATGCAAATTATTCTTGCACACTGATGGACATGAATACAAAGCACTTCCTACAATGCCCTGGCACTCCTGGCCCCTTCTCCCTGGGAGCTAGAAATGCCAACACCCTGTATCCATCTGTTCCAGCCAGCCCATCCGCTTGCATCTTTCAATGCTCACCCCGTCTGGGAGACGCCTTGTCGTTGTGCAGCGTGTTCCCAGGGGAGGCCACGTTCAAAGGATCCCACCCGCGGGCCGCGTGTTGAGCCCCGTGTAAACCCAAACCGCACCGCAAGCCGCAAACAAACGGCCGTGTGTTGAATCACGCTGATCTACAATTTAGCCTCTATTTTTTAGTCATGTTAATGGGGGTTGCAGTCTGGGCCTAGTAAAATGTACCCTTCTCCTTCCTCCCTTCCCCCCTCCCCCATGTGAGGGCTCTGCTTAGCATATGCACAATGTGCACATGATCAGGAATCAGCACTGAATTTGATCTGCTGGTTGGATCATTAGCTTATCCAGCCACGCCAGGTACTAACAAGGAGCACGACATGAATGCGGATCCATGCACCCCCTCCTTAGCATTATTTTTGTGCCATTTAACTTCACTAGTGCTTTTACATTTATCAGGCAGTGAAGTACGGCTTGCTTGCTTTGTTGATGTCATTATTTTGAAAGGAGGACACCTTCTCATTTTTCTAGCCTACTTTTCATCCCCTATCGTTAGTCTACTTTGCTTGACATTCAGCAATTATTTATATGTATGCATCCATCTCACCAAATCAGTTTCTAGACATTCTCCTCCAATGTGCAAGCTTGGGCAGTAGGCAGCATTTTCTATTTTGAGCACTTCATTAAAGTCATGGACTGCACTAAAGGTGAAGGATTTTGCTTTCCACACCAGTACATGGGCTTTGTAAGTACATATCTCTATTTGCACATGGCCTCACATGAGTTAACTGGCATGCATGTGCTCAGATACATGCATGCAGTTGTGTGGGCCTATCTTTAAAAATCCATGCTATTATTTACTGCACTCGGGGTATACCTTCCCTTGCTCTTTCACCCTGGGATGTCTTGGGGCATGCTCCCATTCCAGGTGTTTTCAGGGAAAGCACAATAGAGCTGGTTTGTTAAATATGTCACCATTGATTGTAGTATTTGACAATTTGAGACCAATACCCTGTGGAAGTGCTCAGCATAGAGATAGCTTAACAATAGCACAAGAATCAGGGCTTAACAAAAAGTCTGAAAAGCTTATGGAACGATATAAACCGGGCACCATTTGATTTAACAGGCCTCATAAGGGAAATAAATCATGCTCAGGCAACCACAAACCCTCAAATTAGTGCATTTTTTCAGAGCAACTCGATTTTTTGCCACATAAACAGCCAAGTGAAAGGAGGATGGGGTATACCAAAAAGAGCTTTCAAGTATCCAATAATAAATCGTATAGATTTGGCATGGGAAGAGGATTCAATTTTTATATAGGCAGCTGTGCAGACATGATGACAAGGAAATTTGAATAAACTATTTCAGCCCTCAGATTAAGACAGCATAGGACAAGGATGTTTTTATAGACTTTATATTTTAAACCCTGCAAACATTGTGACCTGGAGACCAAGTGTTATTTAAATATGCTCTGAACCAGTAAAAGAATGATGATTTCAACAAGCAAGGTAGCATTTTATGCTGTCCCACACTCCCAACATTTTTCAAAATAAAGTGAGAAAATGAAGGATAAAAAATGAATAAATACAGTCACATGATTTTGGGGCCCCAAAATATTATTTGCAAGTTACTTTGGAAAAGCTAAACCTTTCTGTTTCCCATGAGCAGTCATTTTCTTGGTATCCTCCACCAATCTGTTACTTTCATTCTGCATAGACATGGTATTTCTGCTCACAGTATGATCCTTATCTGCCTTGGGAATCAGTAAGAAATTAAAATTAGTTCTACCACTGGCATCATAAAAAGCCACTTCTTTTGTGTTAAATCTCTCAGAGTATTTACAATTTTGTGTACAACTAGCGGCCCACCCTCCCTCTCCCCCCCCCCCCACAACCCTCCTCTGAAAACAAATGGGGGAATGTATTCAAAGAAAGGACACTGTTTTCTACAGCACGAGCACAGATGGAAGATGTACTTTTCTTTGCAATTGAATAGATGGAATGATTTGTCCTTCAACGTCACAATAGATAGAGCCCTGCATATCCGCAGATAACGGCTTCATATCCGTGGATAGTGCAGCTGATACCCACACAGAACTCTCTCCCTCACCTCCGCCTGGCTGTCAGGTGGAGGAAGGGCGCTAGGGCAGGCCCTGGCACTGCCGTCAGAGAAACAATGCAACAAGCTCCGTCCTGGACCTCCCTGCAGGAGGAGCTGAATGCTGGCTTTTCCCATGCTGGATGAGCACTGAGCTGCAGCGCCCTGACCCCAAGACCCTGCTTCTCCTTACCCCTAGTCCCATGCTGCCTGCCCCTTCCCTGCACAGCCCTGCCCCCTCCTTGCTCATCTGCGCTCTCTCCCCCACCCCTCCAGATAGTTAGCTGTGCGGATGCAGGTAAAATCCGGATGGCAAATTGAATGATGAGTTGAAGTTGGCAGATTTGGATTGGATGCGAAGCCACATTTTTGTATCTGCTCGGGGCTCTAACCATCGAACTGTTTGTTTGTTGGGCTTTTCTGCTTGAAAATATTGAAAATGAAAGAAGTGTTTTCTGAGATTTCTATCCTTAGTGTAAAAAAAAAAAACACCTTTCTACCAATTAACCAAAGATTTGTTTCTTGAAGGCCTGATTTGCAGAGTTATTTAGTCCCTACAGCTCCCCGAGCTGCTCGACAGTCGGTGGCTGATTTTCAAAAGCACTCAGTACATGGGAGGATTATTGCAAATGTGGGCCTGTGTCCTAATGGGAATGTGGGGGCACAGCTCTGTTGAGAACCTCAGCACTTGAGTGCGCGACACTTGGATATCTAGCCTGGAGCTCATTTGTAAATCAGGTCTCACTGGCTTAAAATTCTCTCCCAGAGGCTTCAGATGTCACAGTGCGAAAGGGGATTTGAGCGGATCTCTCTCTGGCTCAGGCAGACGTAAGTGTTATCATTTACCTTTCTGCAAAAAAAAAGAAAAGAAAAAAAGTTTGGAAACTAAAATGGAATCGTATAAACCAGACTGCACATTCCTAACCTATTTCTCTGAAATACCAGAGCAGAGCCTTAGCTGCACCAGAGCTCTGCTCAACATATCTATGGAGGGGAACTCAAGAGAAGGAAAGTTGACTTCAAGTCACCTATTTGTTCCCCAGTCCCTGGAGCTGCTGGAGGCCAGCCCTTCCACCTTGCCGCAGCATTCTTCAGAGCAGTGTCAGGTCTGATCTAAATTATAATCACCTGCATTGATTCCCAAGGAGCCTTTCTGTATCTGAGAATCACAGAAGTGTGGGTGCACTCCTGCTGTGTTCCCTTCGTTCAGTATGCCCCTAACACCCCCACTGTGTGGTGACATGAAGGATGGAGGTGCCCGCCATGGGATTTCTCTAACCCCTGGAATCCCCCTCCACTTAACATAATTTAGGGCTATTTTACACGGCTGGAGCAACACAAAGGAGCATGCCTGGGCCCAAGATTTGGCCCAGTAGTTTCACCGAGAATTGATTTTACACTCTGACTATACTTGAATCTTCCTCTTGGAAGTTTTGTGACACTGGGTTGGCGTCTAATCATGCTATTTCTCTGGAGATAAATCTTTTACAACAGTGGAATCTGTAGAATTGGCTTCATTATTTAGACAGCGGTAGCTGCACTGAGAGGTACAAAGTGGTGAAATGATAGTACTGATTGGGCTAGATTGTCCCCTATGCTAGGGAAAGCTTCAAGGGGATAGGAAATTCTGCAAGAACTCAGTAGTGGAGTTTTTTCTGAATGGTTCCACTGGAGGTGTAGGGTTTCCTAGCATCATAGAATAGGGAGAGAGCGGCAGGGGTGTTGGCTCCTTAAATCTATGGATTTATGGGGATCTATGCAGATCTTAGAGCACCTGAGCACCTGAAGGAAGCCACGACCTGTCAGTGTGGAGGTCCTGTGTCTCCACATTTGTCCCTAGCCCTCTCGCACCTGTCATGTAAACTCAGCTTCTGTTGCTGCCATGAACTGAATGCTTGTAGCTCACCTCAGGTATGGGGCTTTTTAAAAGAAATTGAGAAACCCATGTACGTCCATACTTAGTTATCCCCATGAGTTTCCATAAGAATATAAGAAGGCCCATTTGGGCTAGACCAAAGGTTAGACCATCTAGTCCAGTATCCTGTCTTCCGACAGTGGCCAATGCCAGGTGCCCCAGAAGGAATGAACAGAACAGGGAATTATAAAGTGATCCATTTCATCACTCATTCTTAGCTTCTGATACACAAAAGCTAGGGGACACCATTTCTGTCCAGCCTGGCTAATCGCCATTGATGGACCTATTCTCCATGAATGTATCTAGTTCTTTTTTGAACCCTGTTCAAGTCCTGGTCTTCACAACATCCTCTGGCAAGGAGTTCCACAAGTTGACTGTGTGTTGCCTGAAGAAAACTTCCTTTTGTTTGTTTTTAAACCTGCGATCTATTAATTGCATTTGGTGACTCCTAATTCTTGCGTTCCAGGGGATGATAGATGCCACGAGAGCAACCTTGCTTCTCCTACTTGCTTTTGGGTTCACAATTATGTAGACAGGAAGCTCTTATCTTTGCCACTTCCAGCCCCATGGAACATAGGGGAGTAATGTGACCATTGCTCTGGGGCCTTTCAGGGGGGTGCAGCACTGCATCAATGTAAGGACTTCTGGAAAAGAACATTAAGTGCAATGCATGCCTTTTCCCTTGGTGACTGAAGCTAGCTAACCATCAGCCTGCTTTGGTGTATTCTCTTTGTATCCTTGTGCTCTAATGCAATCAGGCTACGTCTAAAGAGGCAATGCAAATGAAGCATGGATTAGCATTTTCTCACACTTCATTTGCATAATCTCTTCCCATCCGTTTTTGTGCTAGGGGTTTTTACGCAAAAACAAGCAGTGTCAACATTTCCTTTTTGTGCGAAAACCCCTTTTTGCACAAGTTCTTGCGCAAATAATTGTTGGCAATGGGTACTCTTGGCCACCTTCCCTCAGAGTCTAATTCTTTTCCTGTTTGAACACTGTTTAGTTTCCTTCTTGGCTTTTCTTGCTACAACAGAATGTTGGGTTTTGTCCAGGTGAGAGAGAAACAATGACAAAAAAATTACTTCTCACTGTCCCTTCCTGTTATGGCAACTAACACCTCGATTATCTTCCAGAGTTTGATTTAGTGGGTCTAGTGAAGACCCACTAATTCAAACTGAGAGGATGCCCCCATCAGCATTGATAGCCCTGCTCCTCGTGAGAAGTAAGGGAAACCGATGGGAGCGTGTGCTCCCATTGACTTCCCATTGTGAGGATGGTGCAAAAATGCTATTTAAGATATGTTGACTCCAGCTACGTAATTAACATAGTTAGAGTTGCATGTCGTAAGTCAATTTTCCCCTTCAGTGTAGACCTGGCTTCACTGAAATGAATGTGTTCCTCCTGGAAGTAACTGCTCTTCAATGAGAGTAAAATGTTGCATAATGTAGCCCATGCAGAGCTTCTAATAGTAAACCTGCCGAAGGACATCTAAGTAAACATATAAGCAGAGTAAACATTACAGGCCAGATGACCAAAAGAACTCTGTTCCCACTTAGGCACCCAAAAGTAGACCGTAAGAGCTGGTGGGCACAGACCCCTTTGGAAAAACCTGGCTCTACAAGTGTGAAGGGTTTTTTGTTTTTGTTTTTTGGGCTATTGCTATTGTGTGGAACTCAGGCAAATTCAAGGCAACTGTGGGGTGACAAAAGGGGAGGATGTAGGATCTTAACTGAAAGAATACCAGGAATGAGCTGAGCAGTGTGCTATAAATAAGATTAGTTTGCAGCAGTTCAGATGCTGGTTGGAAAGACCAGATTCTCAGTTCTGCTAACTTCACTTCAGCATTAGCAGCACAAAGTGAATTGAAGCTGACTGGCAATTCCCTTCGGAGACTCCGGTCCAGGTCGGGGGGATATCCACCCAGTGTTAAGTTGGCAGAGGCAGCATAGCCACTTCCCACACCAGCTGTCCCACCCCGGGGCATAATTGGGAGAGGGCAAGTTGAGGGCGGGAGGCACTGTGGTGGAGCTGGCTGTGCTTTACCCAATCTCCAGGTCCCCTGCTCTTCTGAATGCCACTGGAACTGGGTGGCTAAAGGCCAGGGGATCATGGCTGTCTCCTTGACACAGCCACTGCACACTATGCCTGATCACAGCGTGGACACTGGAGAGCCGGCTTAGAATCATAGAATCATAGAATAATAGGACTGGAAGGGACCTCAAGAGGTCATCGAGTCCAGCCCCCCGCCCTCAAGGCAGGATCAAGCTCCGTCTACACCATTCCTGACAGATGTCTATCTAACCTGTTCTTAAATATCTCCAGAGAGGGAGATTCCACCACCTCCCTTGGCAATTTATTCCAATATTTGACCACCCTGACAGTTAGGAATTTTTTCCTAATGTCCAATCTAAACCTCCCCTGCTGCACTTTAAGCCCATTACTCCTTGTCCTGTCCTCAGAAACCAAGAGGAACAAATTTTCGCCTTCCTCCTTGTGACACCCTTTTAGATATTTGAAAACCGCTCTCATGTCCCCCCTTAATCTTCTTTTTTCCAAACTAAACAAGCCCAGTTCATGAAGCCTGGCTTCATAGGTCATAATCTCTAAACCTTTAATCATTCTTGTCGCTCTTCTCTGTACCCTTTCCAATTTCTCCACATCTTTCTTGAAATGTGGCGCCCAGAACTGGACACAGTACTCCAGCTGAGGCCTAACTAGTGCAGAGTAGAGCGGCAGAATGACTTCACGAGTTTTGCTTACAACACACCTCTTGATACAACCTAGAATCATATTTGCTTTTTTTGCAACAGCATCACACTGTTGACTCATATTCAACTTGTGGTCCACTATGACCCCTAGATCCCTTTCCGCCATGCTCCTTCCTAGACAGTCGCTTCCCATCTTGTATGTATGGAACTGATTGTTCCTTCCTAAGTGGAGCACTTTGCATTTCTCTTTATTAAACCTCATCCTGTTTACCTCTGACCATTTCTCTAACTTGCTAAGGTCATTTTGAATTATGTCCCTATCCTCCAAAGAAGTTGCAACCCCACCCAGTTTGGTATCATCTGCAAACTTAATAAGCGTACTCTTTATCCCAATATCTACATCATTGATGAAGATATTGAACAGTACGGGTCCCAAAACAGACCCTTGCGGAACTCCACTTGCTATCCCTTTCCAGCAGGATTTAGCACCGTTAACCACAACTCTCTGACTACGGTTATCCAGCCAATTATGCACCCACCTTATCGTGGCCCTATCTAAGTTATATTTGCCTAGTTTATCAATAAGAATATCATGCGAGACCGTATCAAATGCCTTACTAAAGTCTAGGTATATGACATCCACCGCTTCTCCCTTATCCACAAGGCTCGTTATCTTATCAAAGAAAGCTATCAGATTAGTTTGGCATGACTTGTTCTTCATAAACCCATGCTGGCTATTCCCTATCACTTTATTACCTTCCAAGTGTTTGCATATGATTTCCTTAATTACCTGCTCCATTATCTTCCCTGGGACAGACGTTAAACTGACCGGTCTGTAGTTTCCTGGGTTGTTCTTATTCCCCTTTTTATAGATGGGTACAATATTTGCCCTTTTCCAGTCTTCTGGAATCTCCCCTGTCTGCCATGATTTTTCAAAGATCATAGCTAAAGGCTCAGATACCTCCTCTATCAGCTCCTTGAGTATCCTGGGATGCATTTCATCAGGACCTGGTGACTTGCTGACATCTAACTTTCCTAAGTGATTTTTAACTTGTTCTTTGTGTATCCTATCTTCTAAACTTACCCTCTCTCTGCTTGTATTCACTACGTTAGGCACTCTTCCAGACTTCTCGGTGAAGACCGAAACAAAGAAGTCATTGAGCATCTCTGCCATTTCCAAGTTTCCTGTTACTGCTTCTCCCTCCTCACTAAGCAGTGGGCCTACCCTGTCCTTGGCTTCTGTATAATTAGTGTCTAGGAGTATGAAACTGAACATCATGAGGCACATGGAGAAAAAAAGCTTTATTAGTCCATGATCTTTTCAGCAAAGGATAGAAAATTCACACAAGAAAACCATGTTAATGCTGGTGGCAGGCAAACTTCCTCAAAACTGGACAATATTTCTTTATATTTTTGTATCGGGGCAGAGGTTTCTCCTGGGTCCTAGAGTCCATGCTGCTGCTCTACCATGCAGCCCTGTCATATAACCTCATTCATGAATTTATCGAGCTGCATCTTCCAACTGGAGTCACAGAGTTGAAGGCCAGAAGGGACCACCCAGATCCTCTAGTTTGACCTGTGCATCACAGGCCACCAGCAACACCCAGCAGTTCAGTGACAATGAAGAAAACTGTCCCCTATTATACCCAGTCTTATTGGCATTTCTTCTCCAGTCTATATCCAGGAAGTTAGTCTCCCACTAAGACACAATCCCCCAAAGTATTTATCTCCCTCGTCCTATTAGAGACACCCATATCCGTACCCAAGTCAGACCTTAGGGAGCTGGAGAGGTCTATAGTAAACCTCCAGGTTCTAGCACCAGCCTAATACAAATTCTTTTATAATCCTACCCTAAAGTGAAGAACGATTAGGTTGGTTGTTTGCCCCTGTTACTGCTATTAGAAATGTCTGCTGTTTTCAGGGCTCCATACATATCACAAAATTATACGGGGCCAGATTTCAAGAGCATTCAACTCCCATCAGCTCTTACTGGGACACTTACATCCAGCCTCTCAAAAGAACTAGCACACTGGTTGCTGAAACCAAACCACATATTCTGGTGCCTACAGGGGGGTGAGCGCTCTTGAAAACCAGGCCCAGGGGTGGGTGCAGAGCCGTTGTGAAAACCCTGGTTATCATGCAGTTAGGAGAGAAAGCCAGGACTGAGAAACCCAGTGCCTTCTACATATGAATGTTTTCAACAGATGGACCATGATGTGTTTTGTGGAACAAGCCACTAAGTGGTGCTATTGACAAAAGTGCAGGCAGGGAGCTGACAGGTAATCACCCAAGACTGAGACGCGGAAAAGAAAATGAAACAACTTGGAAATGAAGGAAACTCTGACGGGTCCTTCCACGGAATGGCAACATGCAACAACACACAAGCATTAGCAGCCACACACACCTACGAGCTTAATCTCTAGCAACGGATGCGTTCCCTTCAGAATTGTTACGGGTGCAATTTGTATGCAGTGAAACTCTCCCTGTCCCGTTGGAATTCTTTGTACCTCTTCATTATGTCTGTGCCTATGGTAAAACTGATTATTTCCATGTTGCCAGACAAAAGGGGGGGGGGTAGGTGTGCGCACAACCCTGTACAGTCAGTCCCCGGGTTACGTACAAGATAGGGACTGTAGGTTTGTTCTTAAGTTGAATTTGTATGTAAGTCGGAACTGGTTCATATTGTAGGGGAAACTCTAGCCAAACATTTCTCCAGAGCTCAGTTTTATTCTCCCACACCTCACTTCCCTCAGTCCTTTATTCTCAAGCTGAGGTGTCTGCTGAGAAAAGCCGCTCCGCGTCTCCCTGGTGTGCTGGGGGGGCGCTAGCTTCGCGTCTCCCTGGTCTGCTGGGGGGAAGCAGCTAGTGCGGGGTTGCCTCACCCCGTTTGTAAGTAGGGATCCGATGTAAGTCGGATCCATGTAACCCGGGGACTGCCTGTATGTGGCACACTCTGTCTGCACTGGCTGCCATGAGGAATCTTCACTGTGTCTGTTACTTGAACAATTTATGGGACCTCATTTCTTATGAGGTCACTGTTTCTTATGAAAACAAAAGGCAGCTGAAACTCTATGTCCCTCTTTCCAAGGTAAGTGCCTGCCATGGGCAGTGGGTGAACACCTGGCTCGGGGAGGCAAACTATGGCTAATCCTCAAGCGGCATCCTTTTGCACCCACTGGCCCCCACCCTTCCATTGTGGCCACTGGCCCCAGAACCCAGGGCTGCTGAGCAGTGCCACTCCAGCTGCCCCCAAGGTGCCCAAGAGCTGGGAGGGTGGTGTGGCCAGCTGGCCCTGGCAACCCCACCCAGTCAACTCTCCAACCCAGCCTGAGTCCAGCCCCAGATTTGGGCTGCTGGAGCACCCCACCGGGTGCAACACAGCTCCCAGCCAGCCTGCCTGAAGCTCCGGGAGCAGTCAGGAGGGGACCTACTATATGTAAAGCATGAGGGGAGCCTCACCAGGCATTTTGGGAAGGCAACGCCTTCCTCTGCCTATGATACCCACCCCCCAGGGTGTATAAAGTGTATAAATCCACATATTGATAGCCACATGGAGATCTTGGGCGAGATAGTGCAGTTTCTAGTTGACCCATACTTCCATTCACTTTCAAATGAGATTTGCCTGATTTGAGGGCTAAGTAAGGACTGCAATTGTCCTTAAGCCCCTAGTCTGCCTCTTAGGTGTCACTGTGGCTAGCTTAGTATCACATTCTCAGCTTGCAAAGGAAAGCGGGATCTCTGCATCAGTCCACAGAGTAACCTTCAATGCACATAATCACTACGGTAAAATCCCGTCCTGTGTGCTGTGAGTGTACCGGAGGTAGCGATGGCTGATCCGAGTTCAGAAGGAGGCTTTTAAAAATCTGTTCGTATGGAGGAAGAGACCTCACCAGCCCTGAGGGAATGAAAGCTTTGACTGGGAGTTCACTGATCTGGTCCTTTGTGTCTGCGTAGCATCACTGTGCATTCCTGCCCTCTGTCAGCTCCCAGTGTTGGCCCAGGCATTACACTGGTAGCACTACAGATTTTTTTTCCAGTGAAAATTATTCAGCTGCTACCCTCCTACCCACCCATATGCGAAACCACCAGGATGTCAGACATCATCAATTTTTTTAAAAGATGAAAATAATGAAATTCATTCTCCTTATCGCAAATCATGGCAGGGCCCTCTCTTTGTTTCTGTC
Source organism: Pelodiscus sinensis (assembly GCF_049634645.1). NCBI lineage: Eukaryota > Metazoa > Chordata > Testudines > Trionychidae > Pelodiscus > Pelodiscus sinensis. The sequence goes on along the minus strand of NC_134728.1, from coordinate 7,996,780 downwards.
CTGCCTCCTTACAGCTGCAGGGCTTGGTCACCCCCCGCCCCCAACCCAGAATTCCCAGCAGGGGATGAGTAGAGCCAAAAACGCCTCCTGCTTCTCACAGTCTCCAGGGAAGATAAAGCTGCTCCAGGGAGAGCCTTGAAGCCCATAGTGACTGAAAAGGAAGACACATGAGTTCTGGTGTAACTCTGCTGCCAGGAAAAACAATGAGTAGTCCCGAGGCACCTTAGAAACTAACAAAAATATATATAGTAGCATGAGCTTTCACGGGCAAAACTCACTTCATGAGATGATGAGCTAGAGTAGAAATAAGGGGGGAGTGGGGTACTTCTCAATTGTAGGACCAGTGCTAATGAGGCTAATTAAGTGGTCTGGAAGTGTCTCATAATTAGCTTTTGATGTAAAACTGCAGTGTTAAAGGCAGGGGAAACTGGCTTTATAATGTGACATCCAATTAATGTATTTGTTCAAGCCCAGAGAAACAGTGTCAAATTTGCAGATTAATACCAACTCCATGCTCTCTCACCCTAACTGGCCAATGAAATTCCTCTGTAGGAGAATGTGTACGTTACTCTCGGCTTTGACTGGCTGCCTGTTTTATGAAAATCTGCATTGGCGTCAGTCTAGTGTCAAGTTCATATCTTATGTCATGTGACCGAACACCTGGAAAAATCAATCTTCCAACCAAATAACGAGTTTGACAGAATGGGTCAAATCCACCTTGGCTGCAATGCTCTAATTTCCCTGGTGTTAACACCACAATTGAAGTGCACCCAGCAAGTGCAATATTGACAAGATTCCATCATGCGTTTTACTTATCCTTCATTGATTGGCAGCATGAACTGCCACTTGCCACATGCGACTCTGGGACCGAAGTGGTTTGGGAGCAGGGAAGCATTTCTCTGTGTGTGCATGTGTGTGTGTGAGTGCGAGTGCATGGATGTTGGGGGAAGTTGGCGGGCAGGGTATGCCTTCCTTTAGGCTACGTCTACATTGGCACCCTTTTCCAGAAATGCTTAAAACAGAACAGTTTTCCATTATAAGTATTTCCGGAAAAAGCTCGTCTACATTGGCAGCGTCATTTTCGCGATCGGGGCTTTTTTGCAGAAAAGACTACTGAGCTGTCTACACTGGCCCTTTTCCGGAGCAATTTTTCCGGAAAAGGACTTTTGCCCGAACGGGAGCAGCATAGTTTTTCCGGAAAAACAATGACGATTTTACATTAGATCGTCATTGTTTTTCTGGAAAAGCAAGCGGCCAGTGTAGACAGCTGGCAAGTTATTCCGGAAAAGCGGCTGCTTTTCCGGAATAAGTGGCCAGTGTAGACATAGCCTTACAGTATTCAACATTTGTCACCCTGGGAGACATGGTAGTGGACTAATGGCCCATTCTTCTGCTCTGATATGGCAAACCCTCTTTGCTTCACCACCCCCAGAAGAGTTTTGCAACTAAAGAGGTTCCAATGTCCCTGTTTGTCTGGTATGAAGGCCAAGTCCCATAAATATTGCACCTGTCTGTTGTTTTGCTTTTAAAATGCTCTCATTGAATCATTTCAGAGTAATCTAGTCCGTAATTAGATACAGCACAACTGGAAACCTTTATTCCCCAGCCATCTGTATTTTATTTTTCAATATCCTTGAGGGAGGGGCATTTTCAAGCACATGCAAAATGAAACATGCAATAACACCATTAGCATGGGTCATTTAGAAGTCTCAGTGTCCCCCCTGCCTTCTTCTTTCACTGCTCATTCTGCACAGATAGTATTCTCCATAAAACAGTGAATTCACAATCCACTCTCGGCTCTCAAGCTCCTGCAATCAAGGAAGGGACATTGGGAGAAGGGGGAGACTTCCCATTGCAGATGTATTTCAAAGCTGTAAATCAGTCCAGCCTTGTGAGTCAGAAATTGTCCCGATATGTGTTTATGGCTAATAGGCTGCTACTTTAATGGAAAATGAAACTAGCCTTGTTTTCTTAAGGCCAGGTCTCTGCACAGCTTTGCCTTCACAGGCACGCTGCCTGGGGAAATCAGACTGCAGGAGGGTTAATCAGAATCAAAGTTCCTGATGGTTCCTGATATTTTTTATTGCATCACATTAGGTCAACATAAAAGGGAATTGGGAGGATTCTTTTGGCAATCTGGGGGCTTTTCTTTCAGGCTCAGGGGGACCTCTGCTTAAAGCCCAGGTAGAGTGATTAGACGTCGTCTTTGGGGTGACATTTTCTTGAATGATATAAGTAAATGCCTTGCTGTAACATTTCAGGCTGGTCATCTCTTGCTTTCATGATTCCTTCTCTTTTAAGCCCCAGACACACAGACACGAGATATATTAAAAAAAGAGGCTGGCTTAGCTGAAAGGTCAACTAGTTCAGAAACAAACAGTGGGGATTTAGGGTGGAGGTTTAGGTGTGCCAGGGGAGAACGTTTCCTGTCAAATCCTATCTGCTTCCTTTGCCTGGAGACTGCATGGTTAAAGGTCCTGGCTTTAGGGCTGGTACACTGGACCCATGCCCAGGGTTCTGTAGCCAGAGGGGGAGAGGCAACTGGGCTTGGGTGTTGCTGGGCAAAGGTGGGGGAAGGTACCGGGCAGGGGAGCAGTGTGGCAGGACATGCTGGAAGCACAGGGCTGGGGTGTGGGGCACAGGTGGAAGGGAAGTGCAGGGCTTGGGATGAAGAGGGCACTGTGCAGAGGTTAGGAGCAAGGGGGCACAATGCAGGGAGCACAGAATGGGGGGTGCAAGGGTTAGGGAGCCCCTGGGTGCTATGGGAAATGGGTGGTGCTACGCCCACAAAAGTCAAGGGCACCAAAACACAAGTGTGCCCAGGGCGCCATTTCCCCTAAGGCTGGCAGGAAAGAGCTCTTATCTCCTTCATTGCAGAATCCCTTCACTGGAAAGAGACCCAAGCCATGCCCAGTGCACTTCTGTGCCAACTCCTTCATCTGGCTTCCTGGTCACGAAACAACCCTGGTGCGTTATAAGGGGTTTTCGACAGACACTCCACAGTGCGTTGCAGAGAAGGGCTTAACTTTCCCTCTGGCCAGAGACAGGACCACAGCTGCTTGCCCTGGGGGTCAGGGATTTGCTGGGTCTCAGGTCTGCACCAGCTGTAGGGAATTAATGAATTCACTCAAGACGCTACAAGAGGGATGTGATGAGAGGCAGTGGAAGATAGTGGAGAAGGGCAGGATTTCTAAGATGAGTGCTCCCATTATCTATGGAGTGAGGGCTGCCCAACCTTCTTCAACTCTCATGTTTAAATGGAGAGAGCCCACCTTAGACCTTTCTTTCCATTTGGCGGAAGCAGGCCAGATCTTACATTTTGACATGGGCTCAGCGAAGTTTTGTTGGGGTTGCTTGTCTGGCTTTTCAAAGGGCAGTGCGATCTTTACACACAGGCCCCTTTAACAACGTAAACCTGACAAAACTCTACCCTGGATTGCAGTGTCCATTTCTGTTATGAGCAGCCTGCTATATTTTGTATACACAAATGCCTCTGGAACCCAGAGGGTCCCTTAAAGTCTTTTTATAAATGCTTGCTACAAAATGTGTTACAAAGTTCTATTACAAAATATCAGCACAGAAGAAAATAAACTCTCCCCCCCCCATCAGTTTGTCAAGGGCTGATACTTTGAGCATCCATTGATTCTGAATCAGTCTCCTCTTCATCATAAGCTGATGGCTGGTCTGTTCAAGAGCTGCATTTGGAGCCTTTAAAAAAAACTGGTTTTTTATCTTACCAAAGCCTAAATCAGCGTTTCTCAACCAGTGGTACGAGCACCCTTAGGGGTACTCGAGAGAAGTCTGGGGGGTATGTCAACACAACTGACATTTGGAGAAAACTGAAATTTTGTTTTAAGTTTTACAGTGATTTATTATTGAACTTTTTACACCCAAAAAATGTCATCGCCCGCCCAGCTACGATTATGTTGTTTAAACAAATCTGTTGCAATGGTAGAAAAAAAAATTGTGTGTCTGAAAACTGTAGATACTGGGGGTACTTATAATTTCTTTTTTTTTAAAGGGGTACTTTATGAAAAAAGGTTGAGAAACACTGGCCTAAATCATGGCCCCGTTGCCATACAAATACATTCTATTAAAACGGCCCCTTCCCTGAAACTCTTAGGTGTTCCAGATTCCTTTCATATCAAATATTTGTTTTGATCTGTTGCCACTTACAAAAAATCAAAAGGAAACTCTGCACTTTCATAACGCAAAACACTGAGGTTATTTCCATTTTTCCTCACCTACTAGACAACCTCAGGACCACTCCCCTCCCCCCAAATTGGAGAGAGTTGCTGTATTTCACCTACACCAGCACTTCAGATAGCTCCAGCCTGGTGAAAGAGATGCAAGGGTCTGGGAGCTTCTGTTTATGCTAACAAAAAATGCCTCAGCCATGTATGGCTGGAGCAGACTTGCTAAGTATTTAGTAGCATATATTAAATCAATTAACTTAGCAACATCTTATGGAGGCGTTTGCTGACATTAAAAGAGAATGCACTGAGTGCACCAGCTGTTCATATAAGGGACACAGATTCCTCGGATGTACCTTTATGAGCTGAACGCTCAAGAAATTAAAATGAACTATCGTGGCCTGTAAAACTATTGAGTTTAAATCAACGGCAATAGTGTAACCTTTGAGACAGCGCAATAGAACCAGCTGGGTTGATATTTCTGTAACCGTCACTTTCATAATTGTCCTGGTGATGCTGGATGGTATTCAGAGCAGAGATAAAGCACAGAAACAGGGGCTTTGGGCTCCCGGTGACAGCTGCTATGAGGCGAGAGTGGGATACAGGGTACTCTTTTGGTTGTATTCCAAAATATCTGTGATTGGCAGAGCACAGAAACTTGAAACATGCTCCGGAACTGAGAATTTTCTCCACACAGGCAGATGCTCTCAAACATTTCAAACCGCAGGCAGCCTAATAGATGGGTGAGTTGCGGTTAGGGGGAGACCAATTCACTCTTACATGGTTAATCACAAAAAAAGTTCTGCCATGAGGTGATCATGAAACAATCCAGTGATGGCCCATCTGAACAAATGTGGATTAATTGGCAGATTCTATTCTCTTGAGAGGGAACAATTTCCACTGACTTCTGTGAGCTTTGACTCAGTCCCTATAATATTACATTGGTTGAAATGTTCACTTGTTAGATCAGCTGAGCTGTCTGTCTAGTCTTTAAGTGCCTCGGACCAATTAGAATGACTGTGTGATGTCGACTTCACTAATTATAATTCATTTCATGTTCCACCTTCCTTAGTTTCTCTTAAACATTCCAGATGTAGCTCAAGAAGTTACCCAGGAGACTTCTCCCTGGAAGCCAGAAGGAATGATCAGGTGGGGGGTGTTTTGGTGGGTGATGGAAGTACCAGCCCTTGGCAGACTAGCCCCAGGGACTAAAAGATAATTCCCTCTTCAAGGAGATGGCATAAGAAAAGATTCCAAGATGTCAACATTAAAGGGATATTGCCCACTCTTTAGGCCAATATGCTTCACTAGAGTTGAGGGCCACAAAACAGTTCCCACCTGTTTGCAAGATTCTTTATGCTAATTCAGCCAGCTTCCTCCTTTGTTTTAGTCTGTCAATTGACCAGAGAGAGGAAAGCTGGTGGAAACACATAATATCTAATAAATGGTGAAGAATATCCATGGAAAATTCCTTTGGAATTTATGGGAGGTAAATCAGACGGAAGGTCGATGCTGATCCCATCAGGTAACTGAAATGCTACTGTGGGACCTATGGGACCAGCCAATAATAATTGCAAATCAAATATTGCACATAGGCAATTAGCTACTCAGGAGCACCTGTGGTGTTGTTTGCTGAAGAATGCTGACGTACTTCTTGAAATAAGTCAAGGAAAGTGTAAGCTGAGGCATTGACAAAATGACTGGCGGCTCTTACAAAGATCCATTTAACCATGAATCCATCCTATCCACAAGGTCTCTGCCTTCTCCAATATTTCTGGCAGGAAAGTGTAAATTGTCCCATTACAGAGCTATCCAGTTAGACTTTTTGTACTGGCAGCCCTTTCACACAGCAGCCTCTGAGTTCAATCCCCCTCCCCTCCAATTAAAAATGAAGAGGGGTAATTTAATTTAATTTTTATTTAATGGGCTTATGTCTGACACTCTCCTCCCTCCTCTGTACACAGCCAGCTTGGGGCTGTCAGTTCCTGCTCCTCAACCTCTAGGAGTCTTGACTCCCCATTTGAGAACCCCTGAGCTAGACTTCCTATTGCTGAGAATTGCTAGACTAGCACACACTGTTGCTGACACCCATGGCTGCTGTATGAAGTACAACAGGAGAGATTTTTTGCCTCTAGCAATTTCTTCAGTCTTGTTTCTCCATCAGCCTATGGCTGAAATGGAGCTTTTGGAGAAAGGCCTTGACTCAGATGCTGTAATTCCTGAAACGTTGAGGATATAGGCTAGGGAGAAATCAGAAAAAAACCAGTATGTGTGTTTGTGTGTCATGTGCACACACACACGTGTGTGTGTTTTAGCTGTGCTATAACCTGGTGCTGATACATCATAACCATACACAACAGAGGCAACCATTTTTAGATCTTATTTTTGGCTTCCTTTCATCATGAAATAGTTCTGCCAAACACATGGGCAGCCTCAGACAGATTGGTTATTTCCGCTCTTTCTGAGTGATGTAGACACATACCCCAGATAAGTGAGCCATGCTACAGTGTTTATTCTAATAAGACAAAACTTCTCTCCCTCTTTTCATCCCCCTCACTCTAGCTACCCAGCAGTGTGGGATGTTTAATCCTGGTGTGGCAGGGAAACTGTGGACAGGCATGCTGGCAACAAAATCCTTTGCCTGGCCCTTGCTTGTCTGTTAACAGTTTTTCCAGGCTTGCTGTTGTAACAATAATTTTGATTGTGGGGTGTCCATCACGCTGTGTCCTGTGCTCCTACAGTCTCTGATTCCAAAAGTGATCTACAGCCCTGAGGGTTCCTATTCCTAGAGCCTTGCAAATCTGTGGATATCTGCTTTATATCTGCAGGATCCCAATGCTGACACCCGTAAGTCATTTTTGTGGATATGGAGGCAGATGTGGATACAAATTTTGTATCTAGAACCCTGCAAATTTGCAGCTATCCACTTTATATGTACAGCTATCTGCCTCTACAGATATGGATGCAGATATCCATGACTCATTTCTGTGGCAACAGATGCAGACGTGGATACAAATTTTGTATCCACGTGGGGCTCTACCTATTCCTTCTACTAGTCAGTTAGCAGCAGGTTCCAAGCCTGGGGAAAAGGTTGACTGCAGGAACTGAACCCACATCTTTTATCCATGCTGAATTATTCACATATAGGCAAATTTATTTGGAGAAAGGTTAAAAAGCTGGATCTGCTAGACCCTGCTGACTTTCAATGAATTAATTAAGTGTTAAATAGCAAGGTTAGGAGCAGCGACACTTGATCTCTTTATCCAGGAGAATTTAAAGACATCTGGGCCAAAATGTGCTAGATAATCCAACAAGAGCCAGGTGCCATATCCTTGTGTTTGTGTAGCTCCGATGAGCTGGCGTTTGCATTTTTCTGGCTGTGTGGGAAGGCCAAGAAGTGTCCAGTTTTGGAATCTGGGAGCAAAAAATGGAAATCCAACCCCCACTGGATTCATGTTTTCCTGACGCTCCACCTGTTTGCAAGAAGAGCTGGGGGAAGGAGGAGGGGTTGGCAGCACTAGGGCCTGCTATTCCCCCCTCTGTTTAGATCACCAAAGTTAGGGGAAAGGGGTGGTTAAGATTAAGCATAGACAAGATCCAGCCTACCTGGGCTAGGGCGCACTGGAGTCCAGCTTTTTTCCAATGAAGCCAGCTGGCTCCCCATCCCCTGTTTAGACTGCACAAAGTGAGGTTTGGGCCAAACATTCCGGCTAGGCTGGCTCCGGGTTTTTATGGGCGCTGGGGCACCAGGCTGGGGAATGTCTCGGCGCCCTAGGAGGGAGGCGTTTAGGAGCTAGCATCACTCGGAAGCGCAGGGTCAACCTTTGGTTGGCTGCCGGGGAAATCCGAGTGCGGGACCCGGGTGCTAGAGGCACTGGTGCTGGGGGCGGGCAGCGGGGGCTGGCTTCACAGCGGTCCAGCAAGAGAAGCCGGCTTGGCTCCCCGGGGGGAGGGCGCCGTTGGAGCCCGGGGGCGGGGGCACAAACGAGCCGGATCCGCCAGGCTCCGGCTTTTCCCTTTTTCCAGTTGGTTCACATCACACGCCAGTGGGCACGCGGCTGGCCGCAGTTTCCCCGGGCGGCGGGCGAGCGAGCGGAGCAGCCTTTGCCCTGCTCGCCTCGGGGGAGCGGCGCAGCGCGGAGACGGAGGCGCAAGCGGGGAGGAAGAGCGAGCGGGCGGGCGAGCGATCGCGGCGGCTCCCGGGGATTTTGTGAATCGCGCGGGGCGGGCTCTCGCGCTCCGCCGGGCTGGAGCCCGGGCGCCGCCTTCTCCGCCGCATTTAAACCAGCCAAGTTTCCAGCGGCGCTTCGGAGCCGGGCGGAGCGCGCGCCGGGCTGGGGACCACTTCGCCGAGCATCCCCGGCCATGCACCCCAACGCAACCCCGGCCTGGCCCCAGCCTCGCTTCCACCTGCAGCCCACGGGCTGGGAGGCGGCCGGGAACGTCTCCAACGGCTCGGACCTGCCCTCCAAGGAGCCGGACGAGGAAGACCTGGACGTGAACACCGACATCTACTCCAAAGTCATGGTCACGGTCATCTACCTGGCCCTCTTCCTGGTGGGCACCGTGGGCAACTCCATCACCGCCTACACGCTGGTGCGCAAGAAGTCCCTGCAGAACCTGCAGAGCACGGTGCACTACCACCTGGCCAGCCTGGCCTTCTCCGACCTGCTCATCTTCCTGCTCTGCATGCCCATCGAGCTGTACAACTTCATCTGGGTGCACCACCCCTGGGCCTTCGGGGACGCCGTCTGCAAGGGCTACTACTTCCTGAGGGACGCCTGCACCTACGCCACCGCCCTCAACATCGCCAGCCTGAGCGTGGAGCGGTACATGGCCATCTGCCACCCCTTCAAAGCCAAGAGCATCATGTCCCGCAGCAGGACCAAGAAGTTCATCAGCGGCATCTGGGTGGCCTCTCTCCTGCTGGCCATTCCCATGATCTTCACCATGGGGGAGATCTACCGCAGGGACCTGCAGCCCGACTCTCTCATCTGTACCACCATCGTGGACACGTCCTCGCTTAAGACGGTCATCCAGGTGAGTTTCCCGGCTTTCCTTCGTATTCCTGCGGGGGGGGGGGGGGGGGGGGCGAGTTCCTGGAGACACGCTGGAGACCAGGGAGCAGGAAAGTGCTTTGATGGATGGAGGTGGTTTTTTTGTTTTTGTTTTGTTGGTTGGTTTTTAATCTAGCAGCTGCTGGCTTTCCTAGAGAACAACACTTGACACCAGTACTACAGAGCACGATCACTCGCTGACCCGTAGATCTGGTGGTGTTGAAAGGCAGCGCTCCAGCTCAGTGGTTCTCAATTTTTCCAGACAAATGTCCCCCTTCTACGGCTCTGATTTGTCTTGCCTCACCCCCTCTCCCTAAGCTTCACCCCACTTAAAAACTACTTGCTTACAAAAGTACTTGCAGATTGGACAGACATCTATCAGGGATGATCTAGACTAGTGTTTCTCAATCTTTTTTTTTTTAATAAAGTACCTCCTTTTTCAAACAATAATTGTAAGTACCCCCAGTACCTACAGTTGTCAGCCATACACATTTTTTTCTACCATTGCAACACATTTGTTTAAACAACTTAATCGTAGCCAGGCGGGTGATGAAATTTTTGGGTGTAAAAAGTACAACATTAATAAAATGCTGTAAAATTTAAAACAAAAATTCAGTTTTCTCCAAATTTCAGTTGTGTTGACGTATCCCCTCTCCCCCCACCCCCAGACCTCTCTACAGTACCCCTAGGGTACTGTACCACTGGTTGAGAAACACTGATCTAGATGGTGCTGGGTCCTGTCCAGAGGGCAGAGGACTGGACTTGATGACCTTTCGAGGTCCTTTCCACTTTGAGGCTATGTCTACGCTGCTGAGCTTTTCCAGGATACTGAAGGTATTGTATGAGGAAGAAGGGATGTTCCCAAAGAGGAGTTTTTTTTAAAAGTTGGCCCTGTGTAGATGGGCCAAATTTTGGAAAAGCCTCTTCAGGAAAAAAAAAGTGGAAAAAGATACACAAATTGCGGCTCGCAATTTGTGTATTTTTTCCCAACTTTTCTTTGCAGTCTAGACATAGCCTGAGTGTTCTATGAGTCTATGAAAATCAGACATAGAAACACAAGTGTGTCACCATTCGCTATTACTGGACAATTGCTGATATTCTTATTTTTTCCCCCCAATATAAATATTGTACTTACACTGCAGTGTGAAACTTGAGCCTGTTTTTCACTCGTGAGCCTGGTCTGAAGCATTTAACTTAGCTTGGCAGGGCCCCTTGTGGGGTGGGAACCTAGGTAGTTGCCATGGTTGCCACCCCATAAAGCTGGCCTTGCACTTGAGATCCCCTTAAGCCCATTCTATGACACTCCCAAGAATCACGACCCCTCCTAGGTTGAGAAACGCTGATCTAGATGTGATGCGTACCCTATGCAAGGTTTCTACAAATCCCCAGGGATACAGGACCCCTGGCAGAGAACTACTGCTCTAGCTGATATTAAAAACCAGAAAAACTTTGTAGTCTGTTCTGTGCAAGGCTCAGTTCTAATCACCTTTTGCACTCGTATGACGGAGAGTGAGTCCGGTGAGATGGCCTCTGAAGAGTTGTGTTGCTCCAGGGAAACAGGTGCTTTACTTTTATTGCAGGCTGCTGGCTGGCCAAAGAGGGGATGAGGTGGGAGGAGAATAATTGACAAACCCATCACTTTCCTGCTTCCCCAGTGCAATTTATCCAGAAGTCAGATTACTTCTGGGAACAAAAGCATCCATCCATCCTGTTTAATGTTTGTGCATACAAGAAGCAAAGGTCTTTTCTAATCTGTCATGGTGCTTGATTTCTGAACTTGCACTGGTGTAAATGAGGAGTAACACTACTGAAGCTGATGGAATTACACCCACGCAAATGCAGGTGTTAGTGATTTCAAAATAAAGTCCAATATCTGCTGCTGACAAACTTCAACAAGTGACAGAAATAGTTTCCAAAGTAGAGACTGGGAACTCAGCTCTCTGTAAATTCAGGGTGAAATAAGGCTAGTTCCCCATTTTAGTAATATCCCTGGTGTTTATTGCTATCATTTTAATTGGGACCATCCCCTCAATTAGCAAACTGGCATAATTCCACTGAATGAGAACTTGGCCTCATGTGTCCTGTATGTTACTGTTTTCACTTTACAGCACCCCGGTCATAAACACAATCCCACCCTTTTACTCTGACTTTTGAGTTCTGTATCATTTCTCTTGTGCCTGTTCGCAACTTGTTATGCTATCAAGGAAGCATTTCCTTTTTCCCAATCGTCAAATTGTATTTATCTTCTGATATCATTGTTATTTCCTCCCTATGGCAACAGAAGGTAATTTCACAAAGTTGTGACTCATGTCACAATAAAAAAAATTGAAATGAACTAACTTGCAAGGCAAAAAGATGATATTTAAGCCCAAGGTGCAATATTGTATATTATCCAAATTGTCACCTGGAAAAAATCAGAGTAGCGTCTTTGACTTCGAAGGAGCTAGGCCAGTTTACAGAAGCTGAAGATCTAACACTGTGTAGTGTATGGAACAGAATGAAGGATAACACAGTTTAATCAGTGTTCCATCTTCTTATGCACATTTTACTTTAACTTTTTGGAAGTATTTTTAATTCATGCACTGGAGCAATAGTCTTGGAAATGTAAGAAAACTGGGTATGAATGGGAAGAAGAGAGAAATCAGCCTCTGTAGCTTTTCTGTTGATGCCAATCTTGTATCCGTAGGACCCTGCAAATCCTCGGATAACTATTTTATAGCCACAGGTATCCACAACCCCGTTATGTGGATGCAGATATCTGCAGCAAATTTTTGCACATATGGATGCAGATGTGGATACAGATTTTGCATCCATGCAGGGATTTACATATCTGAAAACTTTTCAGGGTCTTGTCTTCTAGAAAGGAATTTTTAGAGGGGTGGGAATTAATCTGTAGCCAATTAGAGTTTAAAAGAGTATGTCACAGTGTGTCCAATAAATGTTTTCTTTTCAAACACTCCTCAGACTAGTTTGTAGAGAGGGAATTATGTCGGAAGCAAACTAGCACTCTTTCTTCCACTAAAAGGGCTGAGAGATGAATGTTGAAAGGAAGGCAGAGTATAATATCTAACTTCCAATTTCAGATCAAACAGCCCATTTTTTGGTGAAGTAGTTTCTGGCATTCTAACGTCCGCTACTTCCAGTGCAATTATTCAAACTTCTCTTATCTCTGAGGAGATGCAAGCTATCCCTACTGGGAGACAAGTGCAGCTGAAGTCCAAATACCTTGTATTTCAAATCATCTTCTGCTTAGAATTAAAATGACATCAGCTATAGGGCTGAAGAGGTGGTTTTATCTCCTAATATGCATCTTCAGAGATTACAGATTAAATACATGTTTAAGCAGCTTTAATCACCATTGTTTAGTATATATATCTCTGTGCTGTGGGATGTCAGTGTAGTGTTATTCCAAACATGAAAGTGCAGGGGCATTAATTTATTACATGACAGGGAATGCAGCACTGTGTGCGTTCTAACTGACCAGTGCAGCAAAACATACCTTTTGTCTCGTGGTTTTCTACTTTAACTCAATCACTAAAAAGTTGGGGAAAAAACCTGAAGAGGACATCATGGTAATATGTAATATAAATCAGTAGCAGGCTTGCTCTTCACTGATGTGGCATAGCAGCGTCCAGATCTGGAGACTGGCCAGTTCTATACTAAAGGAGAAGTTCAAATTAAGATGCGCAACTCCTGCTATGTTAATTACGTAGCTGGAGTTGATGTATCTTGATTCAAGTTTCCCCGCTGTCCCTACAGCAGGAGACCAATGACAGCAAATGCTCCCATCAGCTTCCCTTACTCATTGCAGGAGCAGAAGTATCGACTGGCGACAGGGGAGCCTTCTGAATTTGATTTAGCAGGTCTTCACTAGATCCACTAAATCGAACTCTAGAAGATCAATCACAGCAGCGTCAATCTTCTCCCTAGTGAAGACGTGGCCCTAGATTCAAATGCTGAATTGCTTCTGCAAGAAGCTAGTGTAATGGCAGTTTAGTTCCTTTTAAACACATGATAAACCAGCACACGGCTCTGGAAGCCAGCAGAGGGGAAAAAGTTTTTTGCAGAGGACAAGTAAAGATATGAAGTCAGGCTTGAAGTGCAGTAATCAAGTTGAGTGGCACAGTAAGTGACAATGCCTTCTCTCACAACATTCAAGTCTGTGGCCTTGGGCCAATCAATTAACCTCACTGTGCAACAGTTTTCCACATGTAAAATGGAAATAATGATATTGCACTTATCAGAGCTGGGTAAATACTTTCAAATAAATCACTTTTCCTCTTGCAGGTTGTCTGCAAGTGAGTTATGATTTGCTTCCACTTGTTCATGAGTCAATTGATTCTCAGATATTGGTTGTGAATTGGTTGCCATCAATGGAATAATTTCGGTTGACAGCTTTCAAGCCAGGTGTAAAACAAAAAAACCTGTTTAAGCTGGGCTGAATATCTTTTATTAGACACACAGATACACGATATTGCTTCTGTACCCCAATTGGATGAACATGCCTGTCTTAGAACCAATTTCTAGAGTGAATATTGGTATGCGTTTATTTAAAATTTGGGGTTTCGGCAAATATTCATCAACATTTGCTTAAAATGTGCCGGTTTTGGCAAACATTTTCACAATTAAATTAGAAGAATATTCATGAACATAACGAAGCAGCTGGAGAGGAGACACTAGATGGGGAGGACTCTGAGTTACTACAGAGAATTCTTTCCCAGGTGCCTGCCTGGTGGGTCTTGTCCACATGCTCAAATCTAATTGATCACAATATTTCTGGATATGAAGGAATTTTCCCCCCATGTCAGATTGGCAGAGACCCTGGGGTTGGTTTTTTTTTCACTTTCTTCTGCAGCATGGGGCACTCACTTGCAGGTTTAAACTAATGTAAATGGTGAATTCTCTATAACTTGAACTCTTTAAACCATGATTTGAACACTTCAGCAACTCAGCTAGAGGCTAAGAGTCTATTACAGGGGTGGGTGGGAGAGGTTCTGCGGCCTGTAATGGGCAGGAGGCAGGGGAACTGACAGTCATGCTGGAACCATGGTTAAGGTGGGGAGGTGGATCTGGGCTCTGGGAAGGGGCGGGGCTTTGGGCAGAAGGGGGGGGGGGGGTGGGACAGCCAGACTCAGAGCTGCCGGGGGGGGGGGGGGGAAGTGGGGCAATTTGCCCCAGGCCCTGGGCCCCGTAGGGGCCCCCATGAGAATGTCTGAAGTCTGAGGTCTGAGACTTTTTTTATGGAAGGGGCCCCTGAAATGACTTTGCCCCAGGCCCCCTGAATCCTCTGGGTGGCACTGGCCAGACTTCAGCCTTGCCCGGAGCGTGCAATGCCACTCCCACCCCAAGCCCTTAGAACAGCCTGGAATGTGCCACACAGTGCTCCAGTGGTGATTTAAAGGGCCCAGCACTGTGACCACTGCTGCTGCTGCTGCAACTGCAGTGGCCAGGAGCCTGGGTCCCTTTAAAATCACCAGGGCTTGGTGCAGTGGCTCCCTTCCCTACACCCAGCCCCTTCGTCAGTGGGCCTGGCAGGAGGTCAAACCAGATGATCACACAAAAGACAGGACTATGCAGCACTTTAAAGACTAACAAGACGGTTTTTTAGTCTTTAAAGTGCTGCATAGTCCTGTCGTTTGTTTCAGCAAGACCAGACTAACACGGCTACATCTCTATTACTATTCCAGATGATCACAGTGGCCTTTAAGGTCTGTGAGTCAGTAAATTGAACCAATATTCATTCCCGGTCTTTAGTATATGCCCCATGCTTTAACACTTCTTAATTAAGAAGGTGTTACTGAAGGTTAATTATTTAATCTTTTTATAATAATTCAAAAATGCTCGTTCGTTCTAAGGAATAATACATGCAGTTGAAGTAATACATGAGATAACCTGGCTGGTATAACTGCGGGCAGGGGGTTTGAATGAGCGGTAATGCAGAACTTTAAACTCATAGCTGCATCTCGCCTGGAAGGGGTAAGCTCTGGAGAGCCTTTGAGGTTTAATCTTACGGAATAGTGATGTTTCCCGGGTTTGTTTACCACCATCTTTGCAGCTTGTTTTGCTTATAATCGATCACGTATCTTCATTGAACAGCCGTTGCTCTATTTGTTAGTGCAGTGCATCTGGCTTGCATTTTGGCCTCCGTCTTGAATTTGGCAAGAGGCTTTAAGTCCATTGGAGCTATGTTATTTAGGTCTGTTGAATACTTAACTGAAAGCCATCCTATAAATGAAACGGCAGCCAATTTTTCACATACACTAAAGTACCTCTCAAAGCCATTTCCATACAGGCAAATTAATGTTTTGATGCCACTTCAGCTGGGAGTAGGCTTTTAAAGCTACTCACCATGGTGGGAACAGGAAGAAGAGTTTTTTGAGTGGGATGTTTGTCCGCTCTTTTTGCATGTTAATACCCAGAATGCCTTTGGCTATTTCATGGCACTGCTGTTGTCCATGGCTCTGACTTTCCAACAAGAGAGACATGTAGCTGCATAAGGAAAAGACGTGTGAAATTGTGTGCCAAATGGGGATTGTGTGCAAACTTGTAGTCACACTCGATGAGCCATTGCACAATTTATACATTAATCATTCATTGCAAATGCAAATTAGACAGACAATTTTGCAAACAATTTTTACACATAGTTATGCATCTATTTACTTGTGCTGCAATAGATCCAAAGCTACTTTGCCCTCAGTCTTTATTAAAAAAGGGTCCATTTTTCTTCACAATAGGACAGCTCTCCCATGATACCATGCATGCCTATTGATCTGCCTGGGGGGAGCCTTTATTCCAGCCAGCGGCACCTCACCACCTAAATATGTGCTGCCTGGGGTCATCTCTAATGTTGGAAGGGAGGAAACAGCCCAGACCCATCTATGGGTGCAGTGTAGACGCAACCTTAGGGATGACTATAATTCACTGTGGCCAGATACACAGTGTCTGACATGTGTGGATGTGCCTGGATTTGTCTGCACAGCTGGTGCAAATCTCCTTGCTAAAACACAAGGGCTATGTCTACACTAGCGGCTTCTTGTGCCAGAAATATGCAAATGAGGCTAAGTGTGGAATATCGCCGAGCCTCATTTGCATACCTGATGAGCTGCCATTTTTTTCAGAAGTGGCTCTTGCGCCAGAAGGAGCTGTCTACACTGCCCCTTCTTGCGCAAGAAAAACCCTCTTGCGCAATGCCGTTCTTCCTGAAAATAATCAGCATAACAGCATTGCGCAAGAGGGTTTTTCTTGCACAAGAAGGGGCAGTGTAGACAGCTCCTTCTGGCGCAAGAGCCTCTTCTGAAAAAAATGGTGGCTCATTAGGTATGCAAATGAGGCTCAGCGATATTCCACGCTTAGCCTCATTTGCATATTTCTGGCGCAAGAAGCCGCCAGTGTAGATATAGCCAAGGTGACAAACTCTGAGCTGCAGGAAAATAGTGTCATCCCATTGACTTCAAGGATCTGGCCTATGCTTGACAGTGTGAAAGGGCTCAAAATGCATGAAAAGGGGCCAGGCAAAGTGGCTTGTGTCCCATCTGCACAATTCTATGCAACTGGGGGCAAAAAAACTGTTTTTCAATGCTCATCTGTGCTGGGGTGTGAAATCAGAGATGAGAATTCGCCTCTCAAAATGCACATGTGTTTTCTTACAACTTGGTCCCAATACAGAGCCCTGTTCTGTGACTCTTCAGAGGTTTTGGCGGGCAGTTATAGTAACACAGCTCTTAGTCCCATGATCCTTGTATGGAAGTCGTTTGCCCATCTCTCCAGATCTCTTGTTTATTATGTGTCACAGAGTCTGCAGATTGTTAAGGGACTTACCCTTCCTATGAAAGAGTGGGCTTCATAACTAACCACTCTGTTTTATTTCCGCCTGCTCTCAATTTCTTGCCTGATCCAGGACGCCCTTAGGGGACCTGAATGAGTGGAACTGGAAAAAGCGAGTCAGTTTTCAGGATAAAATCATAGGGTTAGAATGGGACATGAGGGTTCATCTAGTCTAAGCCCTGCCAAGACTCAGGATTTGTTTTGTCTAAACCATCCAAGACAGATGGCTCTCCAGCTTCCTTTCGAAAACCTCTTGTGAAGAAGATGCCACAACTCACGAGGCAGTCTGTTCCGTTGTCCTACTCTTCTTAACATTAGGAAGAAAATTGATCTAAATCTGCTATGCTGCAGTCTGGATCCTTTAACTTTTGTCCTGCCCTCTGTAGCAAAAGAGAACATCTTTTCTCTATCTTTTTTATGGCAGCCTTTCAAGTATTTGAAGACCGCCATCATATTCTCCCCTTAATCTCTTCTTTTCTGAACTAAACATACCCTATTCCTTCAGCCTTTGCTCCTGTGGCTTGCATGCCATCTCTTTGATCATCTTTGTTGCTCACTCCTGGATCTTTTCCAGGCCTTCTCCTCCACTAGGGAATCCAAAATACAAGACTGGGCCTGTAGAGTCTCAGCATGTAAGCTTGGCCTCTCAGTATGTTCCTCAAAGTTGTGATGTCAGCGGCTTTGCCCGCATGCTTCCTCTCTTATTGCTAATGAAACTCACTGCTTCCTGGACCCTACTGCTGAGCCCAGATGCTACCCCACCTCCATCCTTCAAGTCTCTCTTTTATAAATGTATTTCTTCGGTGAGCTCTATACATGAACCTCAGCCCTCTCAGATTATGAGCACTGCCACTGACCTCCCTGCAGCTCTTATGTTCTCTACCAGGGCTACTCAACACATGGCCCAGGGCCACATGCAGCCTGTGGCCCGTTTGTTTGTGGTCCGTGGTGCAGTTTGGATTTATGCAGGGCTCAACATGCGGCCTCCGGGTGGGAGCCAAAACAAAAAAGTAGTCAATATAATGGTCTTCTGTTGATATGCATTTTAGTAGTTAAATTCTTGGACTGTCATTGTTCATTAAAAGTGCTGTCGTATGGGTGGAAATTGGGTAAATATTGCATTTTATTAATATCAGCAGAACTGACTGTATTCATGCCAGTCAATGTGAAAAGCTATTTGCATATATTTGCATGTATAGGCAACCACACTTAAGTTGCGGCCCTGGGCATGTGCTATGAGTATCATTGTGGCCCCTGGGGCTTCCAAAGTTGAGTAGCCCTGTTCTATACTTTCCTAAGGAAAGTTAATGGGCATGATTTTGAGCTGAGGTAGGAATGTTCAGCATGGATCAAGCATGTGTACATACAAAAGTGGTGATTTTGGCAATTGACACACTCAGCCCAAAGGAGCCATTTTAGCAGCCAGAAATCATTGGGGCGCAAAGGACTCGCAGTCTTTCCTCTTTCCTCCTTGTCCTATTCCCCAATGCTGGCAGCCAGGAGTGGGTATCTTGAAGACAAGCTGTGATGACTTTTTCCCCCCATCCCATAATTTGCAATTTAAGTAAATGTCAGCTGACGGTCAGGGCAGTGTGTGTGGGTATGTCTCCTAAGTCTTCAACTGCTAAGACATGAAGTCTCGTCGCAGCGAGCAACCCAGAAGGCTGAAAGGAGCCCCGAGTGTTTAACGTCCGTGACTTTACTGCTAGGACCGAGGTCCCGTCGCAGAGGGTAGCCAAACAGGCTAACAGACACCCCAGTATGTAGGAAGAGCTTATTACACCTTAGATTTTAACTGCTAGAACACAAAGTTCCTTCGCAGCGGGCAGCCTGGGAAAGGCTGGAAAGGTGCCCCAACGGATCTTGTCACCTGGGAGTGACACAGATGCAAACGCCCAAGCTCTCCCTATGTCTGTCCCTTTATGACCGGCTGAAGTTCTTTTAAATTGTGCTTGGTTCTATTACAGCAACTGAAGGAGTCAGGTTAAACTTAAACAGTTACAGGTTTATTAAAGGGACAGACATAGGGAGAGCTTGGGCGTTTGGATCTGTGTCACTCCCAGGTGACAAGATCCGTTGGGGCACCTTTCCAGCCTTTCCCAGGCTGCCCGCTGCGAAGGAACTTTGTGTTCTAGCAGTTAAAATCTAAGGTCTAATAAGCTCTTCCTACACACGGGGCGTCTGTTAGCCTGTTTGGCTACCCTCTGCGACGGGACCTCGGTCCTAGCAGTAAAGTCACGGACGTTAAACACTCGGGGCTCCTTTCAGCCTTCTGGGCTGCCCACTGCGACGAGACTTCGTGTCTTAGCAGTTGAAGACTTAGGAGACATACCCACACACACTGCCCTGACCGTCGGCTGACAGTAAATACATCTTAGTTTGAAGCAGGATAAAACTCAGACCTTATAATCATGCCTTCGTGGGTCACAACTGAGAACACCACAACTGAGGTCACACTGCTGAGAAATAGGGCAGATGCACCCCCCAATGAGTGGGCTATTCTCCCCTTAGGTACACCAAACTAACTACAAAGGCAAACTTCTGCTCACCACCCTGGCTAACAAGAAGTCATAAAAGCAGTTAATGAAACATTCCTATTTTGCATCACCCCAAAAAGACTAGATTTAAAGATGAGAGGTTATTTACAACTAGTCTCCTCAAATAACAGGGGCTGATCCCAAGAGACCAGCCAAACATCCAAGTCATTATGTCACGAAGATTTTACCCAAAAATCACATTGTGACCAATCCTTTAGTATCTAAAATCTAAAGATTTATGTATATAAAGAAAGCATGGTGAGTGTTAACATTAGCTAAAGGAATCAAATATCTACAATAATTGCAGAGTTCTTGGTTCAAGCTTGTAGCAGTGATGGAACAAACTGCTGGCTTAAATCAAGTATCTGTTTGCTTCCAGATCATGGGAAGGTCCCCAATTGCTTTGTTAGAATGCTCCCTTTAGTATAAGTCCAGAGTCTGGAACACAAAATGGAGGTGTTTCCAGGGCCTTCTATAGCTTCTGTAATATGGAGGGGAATCCGTTGTTCTAAACAAAACCCTCAGCACATCTGGTGGGAAATGACTGAGAAGTGACTGTCTAGGAAGGAGTATGGCAGAAAGGGATCTAGGGGTTATAGTGGACCACAAGCTAAATATGAGTCAACAGTGTGATGCTTTTGCAAAAAAAAAAAGCAATACTCTAGGATGCATTAACAGTTGCATTACGAGCAAGACACGAGCAGTCACTCTTCCACTCTACTCTGTGCTGATTAGGCCTCAGTTGGAGTGTTGTGTCCAGTTCTGGGCGCCATATTTTAAAAACAATGTGGAGAAATTGGAGGTCCAGAGAAGAACAACAAGAATGATTAAAGGTCTAGAGAACATAACCTATGAAGGAAGACTGAAAGAATTGGGCTTGTTTAGTTTGGAAAAGAGAAGATAGAGCGGGGACATGATAGCCATTTTCAGGTATCTAAAAGGGTGCCACAAGGAGGAGGAGGGAGAAAACTTGTTCTTCCTGGCCTCTGAGGATAGAACAAGAAGCAATGGGCTTAAACTGCAGCAAGGGAGGTTTAGGTTAGACATTAGGAAAAACTTCCTAACTGTCAGGGTGGTTAAACACTGGAATAAATTGCCCAGGGAGGTTGTGGAATCCCCATCTCTGGAGATATTTAAGAGTAGGTTGGATAAATGTCTATCAGGGATGGTCTAGACAGTACGGGTATGTCTACACTACCCCGCTAGTTCGAACTAGCGGGGTAATGTAGGCATACCACAATTGCAAATGAAGCCCGGGATTTGAATTTCCCGGGCTTCATTTGCATAAGCCGGGCGCTGCCATTTTTAAATCCCGGCTGGTTCGAACCCCGTGCCGCGAGACTAGCGGCACGAACTAGGTAGTTCGAACTAGGCTTCCTAGTTCGAACTACCGTTACTCCTCGTGGAATGAGGGCTTCATTTGCAATTGCGGTATGCCTACATTACCCTCCTATTTCGAAATAGGAGGGTAGTGTAGACATACCCTACTAGGTCCTACCATGAGGGCAGGGGACTGGACTCGATGACTTCTCAAGGTCCCTTCCAGTCCTAGTATTCTATGATTCTATGACAGGGAACAAGATGGGGTTTGGAGTCAGATGGGCAAGTAACGTGTCCATGCCTGATTTTGTTTACTCACAGCAGAAGCTATTACCCATACAGAACGCTCATAGGAAAGTCCATTAGCTGCCAATGGGCATCTTCCATCGCCCACTGTGATCTGAGTGTTCTTTGATGGTCCTTTCAGCTTGAGTAGTTCCTGCACAATGTATTGCCTAAATACCTCATGGGACTTGCCACATGGGCCAATCATTTGAAATACAGGTACATAGCTCATGTTCATACCTTCAAATACAAAAATGATACGTGCATACAAATAGCATAATCATATCCAGCAACTCATAACCTTTCCATAGACACCCTACATGACATATTTTGCACAGGATCTGTTGCAAATAAAAATCTGTTGCGGGAGCGGTGGCAGCCAGAACCCTGGGCTCTTTAAATTACCACTAGAGTGTCATGTGGTGCACTCAGAGCAGCTATGAGTGCTGGATGGAGGAGGGGAGGACTCGCGTGGTGTATTCTAAGCAGTGCTGAGACCTGGCTGACCCCAACCCCACCCCAGCTGCCCAAGGCCCTGCCCCTTCCAGGAATATGGAGCCAGTCTCCCCACCTTGCCCAGGGCCCCAGCAGGTGTGCTGGGTTCCCCTAGTTAGGAGTCTGTTTGATTTTTTTTAACTTAAATAGTTATACCAGTACAACTTATAGAATGGATGCAGTTAAATTGGTACAACCCTACCTTTATATGGTATAGCTTCCCATATGGGAAGAGCTATATAAAGCAGCATTATCCAGATATAACAATGTCCAAACTAAAGGGGTCGCACACTCTAACTGGCCTGCTACAGTGAACGTGGTACAATGTTTGTGTATAGCCAAGCCATGGGGCTTGAATCTTTACTGTCTTGCGTCTCGTGGTCAGGTATAGTCCAGTTCAGAATAGTGTTTAAGCGCCTGTTTAATTGTAAGCCCATGCTTAAGTCTCATTGAGTTTTATGCTTAATTGTTGTGCTGAATAAAGGGGGACCCCAAAACTGGGGGTTTCCACCTGTATGCAGCGAGTGTCAAATGGGGCAAAATGCTATTGTGTACATTCCGATCTGCACTGTCTCTGGCAGATGTAAAAGTGACAAGGAGTCCTGTAGCACCTTCGTCAGATGCATGATGAAGTGGGTCTTTGCCCACGAAAGCTTACGCTCCAATACGTCTGTTAGCCTGTAACGTGCTACTGTACAGGACTCCTTGTTGCTTTTGCAGATCCAGACTAACACGGCTACCCCTCTGATACTTGGCAGATACAAGTCCTTCTTCAAGGGGCAGGACAGCGAAGAATCAGTCTCCTCAATTTGAATGGTTCCTTCTGATGATAAAACATTTTGTCACGCTGAGAATTAGACATGTGAGATGTCGGCGGCTCAGAGCAACCATACCGACAAAGGCAGCTGATTTGTGTTGCCATGTGCTACATTAGCCCAAGAGGACTAATCCTAGCCCCTTTGCACTTCATACATCATTATAGCTAGATCAAAATTAAACAAGCTTGTGGTTTCATTGCTTTACGTAACTACTTGGATTGCCATAGCGTGGCAGTTCTTACATAATATTTTTGCACTGGTTTTAATTCATTTGGTTTCTCTTTTTCAGAGATGTCAGCGGTAGGGAATAAAAGCACAAGGAAATGTTGTGGCAGATCAATTTAGCTCTTAGGTTTTCCTCCCACCGACCATTTGCAAAAAAAGTAGAAAAGATTAAGTTAATCTACTGGCTCCTCTCCACAGAGGAAAGCAAACCCTGCAGTTTGCTTTGATCTTCTTCTGGATCATTTAAAACAGCTATTTAATTGTCTTTTCCCCCACCCCTCCCTGAAAGGATTTTACTGCGGTCTCTGTACAGCATCTGCTTGAGCCAAACAGATGGCACTTTCACTTACTGACATTTAGACCTACTTCTGTTTCTTTGCCGTGGGCATGTTCTGATGCCCATCGAACGGGTAATGTTCTTGACCTGCATCCGGCTTGAGCTATGGAGATATGATATGGGTTCTGGGTTTGCTTCCATCTAGCAGTCTCGATGATGGAGAACACAGGTGTCATGTCTGGTAGGGAAAAGCTTTGGGGGATCGTTGGTACTGAACTGTGCTGAGTGTAATTTTTACATTTGCCATCTTTACACTTCCTCCTACAGGATGAACCCCTTGAATCCGACCCTCTGTGGTCTGGTAACATCCATGCTCCAGCATGATTTCAGTTAGCTGGATGTCCATTTATCATAGGTGCGGCCAAGTTTCTCGCAATCCCATGCAATTTGATTACAGCCACCAGTTCTGGCTGTCAGTATCCTGTGCTGTTATTTAGCTCTAATTTACCCCTAAAGGTCTTCTAAGGGCCTAGTAAACAGTGAAAGTGTCAGTAATGTGCTAGACACTATTGAGCTCCCATGGTTTGGCAAATTCTCTGGATCAGCACCGGTCAAGTCCTGGGGGTATGTCTACACTACAGCGCTAATACGAACTAAGCTAATTCGAACTAACGCATCCAGACTAAAAAACTAGTTCGAATTAGCGTTTTGCTAATTTGAACTAGCATGTCCACATTAAGTGGACCCTGAACCGGGGTTAAGGATGGCCGGAAGCAGTGCCGGCAGGGCATCAGATGAAGACTTAGAGCGTGGAGCTGCTGTCTCAGGCTAGCCGAGGGCTGTGCTTAAAGGGATCCAACCCCCACCCCGGACAGACAGTTCTCAGGGGTGCCCCGCTTGCAAAGCAGTCCTGGCTTGGAGTGCCCTGAGTGCCCACATTGGGCACATCACAGCACTCAGCCATCAGCCCGGCTGCACTTGCCACAGGCTGCCATCTGGGGAGAGGGGGCAATTGGGGGGCTGCAGGAGAGCTTCCACCCCCAGAAGCCCACAGAGCCAGCCCAGTCCTCCCCATCGGGGGCTCGTACCCCATTCATCCCTCACCTCCTTCCACTTATCCTTCCCTAGCCCCCCTTCCTGATGTACAAAATAAAGAAAACGTGTGGTCAAAAATAGAATCTCTCTTTATTGCACAAAACTCGGGGAGACTGGGAAAAGGAGGTGGGAGAGGGGAAGAGAGAGGGTGGGAGAGGGGAGGGCAACTAAAACGATCAGAGGTTTGGAACAGGTCCCATATGAAGAGAGGCTAAAGAGACTGGGACTTCTCAGCTTAGAAAAGAGGAGACAGAGTGGGGATAGGATTGAGGTCTATAAAAGCATGAGTGGGGTGGAGAGGGTGCATAAAGAAAAGTTCTTCATTAGTTCCCATAATAGAAGGACTAGAGGACACCAAAGGAAAGGAATGGGTAGCAGGCTTCAAACTAGTAACAGAAAGTTGTTCTTCACAAAGCAAATAGTCAACCTGTGGAACTCCTTGCTGCAGGAGGCTGTGAGGGCTAGAACTAGAACAGAGTTTAAAGAGAAGTGAGATAAAGTCATGGAGGTTGGGTCCATGGAGTGGTATTAGCCAGAGGGTAGGAGTGGTGTCCCTACCCAAAGTTTGTGGAAGGCTGGAGAGGGATGGCACGAGACAAATGGCTTGGTCATTGTCTTCGGTCCATCCCCTCCAGGGTCCCTAGGGTTGGCCGCTGTCGGCAGACAGGCTACTGGGCTAGATGGACCTTTGGTCTGACCCAGCACGGCCATTGTAAGCTCAGGGCTCAGGGTCGGGGGTCTCAGTGGACCACCTTGATTTTCATGCACACCTGCTCCTGGGTGGCCAGGCTGGCAGCTTTCCTGCCCTAGACGGCCGCTTTCCTGTGCCTAGTACGGAGGTCGTGGACGAGGTCCACGATGTCTGCACTAGACCAGGCAGGTGCCCGCCTCTTGCGGTCCTGGGCAAGCTCCCAGGAGCCGCCAGCCTGGTCCCGGGAAGAGGGGGAGTGCTGGGGGGCATTGGATGGCTGGCTCGAGCCGTGCCAGGTGCAGGGTCTGCTGGCTGGGTGCTGGCAGGCTTGCACCTGGCATGGGCATCGTAGCCAGCCCATGCCCCTTTAAGGGGTCCGGGGCCGGGAGGGGGGCAATAGAGTTTCCCTGGTGTTGGCCAGAGTGGCCACTAGGGAAAGCTGGGGAGGGCTAGCCTCCCACTAGTTCGAATTAAGGGGCTACACACCCCTTAATTCGAACTAGTAAGTTCGAACTAGGCTTAGTCCACGTGGAATGAGGTTTACCTAGTTCGAACTAGCGGAGCGCTAGTGTAGCGCCTATCAAAGTTAATTCGAACTAACGTCTGTTAGTTAGAATTAACTTTGTAGTGTAAACATACCCTGAGAGTGCTGGACTAGAGAGGTTCCACCTGTATTAAACACACCAAATCCTCATTTTAGCATTGCTTTGAACATCTTACTGAAATCTTTCTTGTTGTTTCTTTTCTGGGCCAGGAAGAAGGAGTTGCCCAGTCTTTGGGTATGTCTAGACTTCACCTCTCTGTCAACAGAGAGATGTAGGTTAGGCATGTCGATATTGCCTAATTTAGGCAATGAAGCAGGGATTTAAATATCTCACACTTCATTAGCATAAACCTGACCACCACTTTTTTTCGACATGGAGCTTTTTCGAAAACCCCCCCGGCAGTCTAGACGGGGATCTGTCGAAAAATAAACCCTTTTTCGACAAATCCTGTAAACCTCATATTTTGAGACTGCCGTTTTTTCAAAAAAGCTCCATTTAAAAAAAAGCGGCAGCCATGTTTATGCTATTGAAGCACGGGATATTTAAATCCCTGCTTCATTAGCAATTTCGATGTGCTTGATGTGCATCCCTCTGTCAACAGAGGGATGCAGTCTAGACGTAGCCTTTATGCTCAGCCTGAGATGCTTCTAACTTTCATCCACAGCACAATCTATCCCAGCAAAGGACACAGACATCTTGCGGTCTGTGTCAGAGAGAAAGGGGCCTTTTGAACCCCAAGTGTTCATGTAATTTCACTGCCTTATGGAAGCCATGCAGGGGCACCCTAGGGAGTTGATTAGCCTACTCTTACATTCCCTAGTCAGATGATATTTGTGATGGGATACAGTTCTGCATCTGGGTCACAGGTTACCGTTCTGCATCTGCATTTGTTCAGCCCCCTTCCCGAGTGCCAACGCTGCATTAGCGAGTATCACATCTAACCTTCTTCTCTGATCTTTAAAGGAATGCAGCTACATGTTACACCTCTAGCATGATCATCTCAGACCTCACGATAATGTGCTGCCTCCTACATGCCCTTTGATGCTGCCCTCTTGCCAGGGGCATAATCCACCTCCTGTTGAGCTCCAGGGGAGTCTTTCCACAGATGCCAGCAGGAAGTGGCCCAGATGATGGCTCCTGATGCCTCTGTTTTCATTGACATATACCAAAATCATTCTGGTTGTCTGGTATTGCGCCCAACCATCTGGGCCCCATTCAAATACAAAAGAAGACAGTTTCTGTCCAAGGAGCTTCCACTTCTTGCTCAAGACAATTCTTTGAGACTCCTTTGTACTTAGGCATCTGCGATGATGTTAATCCGGGGGTAAAATGTAACCACCAAGTTCTATGGCCATTACACATCACAGATTCGGTATGCTGTGTGAGGTCTTTGATATCTAAAAGGGTGTCACAAGGAGGAAGGAGAAAACTTGTTCATCTTGGCCTCTGAGGATAGAACAAGAAGCAATGGGCTTAAACTGCAGCAAGGAAGGTTTAGGTTGGGCATTAGGAAAAAGTTCCTAACTGTCAGGGTAGTCAAACACTAGAATAAATTACGCAGGTTGTGGAATCCCCATCTCTGGAAATATTTAAAGTAGCTTAGATAAATGTCTATCAGGGATGGTCTAGACAGTATTTAGTCCTGCCATGAGGGCAGGGGACTGGACTCGATGACCTCTCGAGGTCCCTTCCAGTCCTAGTATTCTATGATTCTATGATATTGTTACTGAGCAGACTGTAATGTTGACATTCACATCACAGCACCTTTTTGTACTCATCAGGCAACTTGCTGAAGTCAATGCCTACCCTGCGGGATTAGACTCAGTTTGCACGAGTATCCTAAAAAGTTACCCATTTTCTAGATTTTCAATAATAGTATAAGAATAGGGATCATGGAGGGGAAACATGTTTTTCCCGAAAGAGTCCCCTCTGTACATGTGGCCACATCTGCCGGTAGCGGGCATAATTGCAGGTTTATTGCATGGGAAGCACACATGTTGCAGTTGCATTTTCAGAGGATATGCTGACCATTTAGTCTGGACTGTAAGGTTTTCATGGATTCAAACATGCTGATTTCTTTTTTTTTTAAGTCAAATAAAATCAGGATTTTAAATATAAAAAGAGTGAATGGGTCAGATTCCTGAAAGCCTCCGGGCTTGATTCTCCTCTCTTTTGCATTTTGTGTCATCATTTATGCTCCTCCAAAGTGAGTGCGAAACTCTGTCTGATCGGGTATAAAGTGTAAGTGGCAACACAAAGCGTAAGACAGTGGAGTTGTGCATGCATAATTTTCACATACACATAGCCAGTTAGGCATATAACAGGTCATTTACATGTGCAATTGTGCATGTGAAAATCCAGCCCCTATGTGAATGACCATTTATCATTGAACTTCACAAAGCCTGAAAAAGAACCCCTTCTGATCCATTTTTTCCCTCTGCATACAGCAATTTTCTTCAGGTTCCCGTACCATCCTTATCATCTCCATAGCTGTGCACTTTCCAGAAGGGCATCAAGTGACAAGCTGAGCATTTGGCATCTGTGGGTCTCTCTTTCCTTGGCTGCAGGGAGGGAACAAGCTCTTGCAAAACTATCTGATTAGGCCAAGCGAAATGTTGCCTTCTATGATTTTGTGTGACAGTTTGATTTTTACCGAGATCTTTCCTAGGGAGGAAACCAGAGGCAAACCTACAGCTTGTAACACATGCTCTAAATGGCCTTTCCTGTGATAAGCATCCACTGCTTCTCTGCTTCCTGTGGATGGTATCTATCTGATTTTAAAGGACCAAAAACATTGGATTAAAACACTGGTAATCAAATCTGTTGACCTGATGAGTTATTCGGAGGAGAGGGAGGAGTGACATTTGTTGTTTTGGATGGCGTGGGGAGCGGGGGAGTGTTGGCCTTGCTGTTGATAGCAATAGTTGCCGGACATCCTGTTGGTTCCAGATTTTCTGCCACGGTTCTTAGCATCTGCCCCAACTCTCCCCTTGATAGGAGGGAAACTGCAGAACCTTCTGCAAATCTCCAACTTCTCATACCATGTGTCCCTGCTACAGGGCTACCAATGTTACCCATAAGCATCTCCCCACCCACGGGTGCCAGGGAATGCACAGTTAGTCCCACCCACACTCCGCCCCCAGGAATGCCTACATAGGCATACTAGGGCGGAGCGTGCGGCCCCCCAAGCGCACACCCTCCCCATGCTCTGGAAGCTTTAACTGCGTGCTGCTCCACCACCCCGTGATGGGGCGGGGCCTGGGCAGAAGGGGCGGGGCTGAGGGCGGGGTTGGGGGCTTGCCTTCCCCAGCCCTACCTTCACCCACTGTCCATGTCCCCACCCTAGCCATGTCACATGCCAGTTCCATTTTAAGTTTGTGTCTTCTGGTCATATCGTCCTCAGATGGAGCGTCTCTCTCGCTTTAGGGACAAGCATGCGTCACAAGCAGAGCACTACCTGCCATTTCTTTCTCAGCCAGGAAAAAGAATGCAGCGATTGACCACCCATTCAACCCCTCATTTGCTCCTAGCTGGGGGATGGAAGGGGCTGAGCTGGAGATCTGTGGTGAAGCACGTTTTCTCCAGTGTGCAAACACAATGGCAGGAAGGCAGGCTATGGTGAGCACAGCCTTTGGAAGCTGTTGCTTGGGGCACTGAGGCTGCATGGAGTCGCATGCTGTTTCGTGGTCTCTGGGAGAGATCACAATGGCTGTGCATGCCAAACAGTTCATTAAAACGAACCGAGAGAGACAGGCTGTAAAAAGGTAGATTTCTTGGAACGCCTCCCACATGCTCTGCTGAGCCTCATAAATTGGCCCTTCCAAACCCCTTTATTTCCACACACAGTTTCCAGTTGACAATGTTAATATTGTTGAAGGCATTTGTAGAAACTAAATTCAGACTTACCTTGCAGAGAGGAAAAACTTAACAGCTCACTTCATTACTCTGTCCCCACCCACTTCTGTGGAACTATGTTCAATATATAAGGCTCTTGCAAATGATGTCCATTGATGCACAAGTCCACATATGTTTCTTTTTTCACACTGGATGGCCACTTAGTGAGGTAAGTGGATTCCGTGCCACTTTCTCATTATGTAAGCGGGGGAATGATCCCGCTCTTGTGGGGAACTTTCCTGGCTTCTATACCACCCCGGTGAAATGAACCAGCGAAAGGATCTGAGTCCCCGCTCCCACTTCCTTTACCCCACGGCTCCCTGATCCTGAGTGCTCCCCCTTCACTCTCCTGAGTAGCAGAGCCCTCGAAACCCCAACAAGGCTGGGCCCAGGTTTCCTGGGGCTTAATCCCCGACCTTGTAGTCACTAGGGGCAGGAGTTAGGGTGTCCCCACTCCGAGGTGCTCTCTTTACACTGCAGGCCTTCTTGGCCCAGTGATCACTTCATAAGGTTCAAAGCAAATACAATTTATTAAACATTAACTGATTAAAGAGAATAGAATAAGAAACAATGAGAATGGTTAAATGAGAACACACAGCCCTGCTCTGTAGCACAGGGACATCAACACAACAGTCTGCAGAGTGTAAGGACAGTTCACAGTCTCTTCCTTAGAAGCCCTGGAAGTGCTGCAAGGGGCTGCAGGCTGGACACGCTTGCACTGGCAGTGACCACACAGCCTCAAGCTCTAAGTGGCCAGACCCCTCTCCCAGTCCAGAGCCTTTCCCCACACTTTGCAGGTCCCAGTAGCTCACCACATCCAGCTGCAGGCTGTGCAGCTTGGCCAATTCCAGCTCCTTGTGTGGCTTCTCTGTTCCTTTTGGCTTTCTGAGCACTGCCAGTCTGCTGCTCAACACAGGGTCTGCACTGCTTGGCCTGTCTGTGTCTGGTTCTGTCGCTGCAGGACTTCTTCTTGTACTCCTCTTCCAGATCTCTGTCTTTGCAGGACTTCTCCTGCACACAGCTCGCTCTGCTCTTTCAGCTCCCTGTTTGCTCAGAGAGAGAGCCAGAACAATCCCCACTTACAACCTGTCAGTCAGGCTGAGCTGGAGTGTTGACTGCTTTCCATTGTCTCTGGGGTCTGTCAGTCTCATGAACCCTTCCCCTTCTGAAGCTGGTAAACCAAAAAACTCCCACAGAGTTTTAGTAAGGGGTAACAGTCCCCTTACATTTACATTGTTCATGGAATCCTGCCTGTCCTACTTCAAGACGCTGATCTGTTGTGTGTGGTCTGTGGACTGCATTGCTCCTTTGCCATGTTTGCTATCTGGTTATCTCCACGTCGGAAACTGATTTTGCCAAGGAACACTTTTCTATTGCCTTCACAGGGGCAGAAGTAAGAGTCTGGCTTGCAGTTACCTGAAAGCTCTCCACACTTTGACAAATCCAACAACCCAAGCCATTTACTCATGTAGCTGCAATGGGAGTAGCACAGGGGTGGGCAATAATTTTTTACCTGGGCCACTTCCGAAATTTTTGAAGTGGCCCCGGGCCACCCTGGATGGGGCGGGGCCTCAGGCAAAAGGGGCGGGGCCAGGACACTTCCATGCTTCCCCACCCACATAATCTGATTGGTCTGGGGGTAGGGGAGCATGCAAAGTCTTTGCCCCCCCCACAGAGAGAACCGCCAGCTGTTCTGAACAGTTGGCAGTTCCTTCTAGGTACCTGTGCCCCTGGCAGTGGGAGGAGACTTCATGTGCTCCCCCCTGCTGTCCCCAGATCAATCAGGGCTTGGGGAGGGGGAGCACATGAAGTCTCTCGCTCCCTATTCCCACCCTGCAAGGGAGCGCCGCCCTTAAAGTCAACCACCTGCTGAGCAGCAGCTGGTGATTGACTTTAAGTGCTGAGTCCATTGCAGGGTGGGAGGAGACTTCACATAGTCTTCCCGCCCCCAAGCCCTGATTGGCCTGGGGGTGAGGAGGAGTGGCAGGACCTCCGCGGGCTGGATCTACTGGCTTGGCAGGCTGGATCCAGCCCTCAGAGGCCCTTTTGCCCACCCCTGGAGTAGCATGAACATCACAGTGATGCTGACGGCCGTTCATATTTGATCAGTAGTGTAATACTCTCCATTTGTAACTGAGGCATTTGGTAAGTTTTGTCCTGCCAGAATTTTCACAAGGTGGGATCCTGAAACATTTTCCACCTCCCTGGTGGGACACGTGACATCTACTGCCCAAAATGGCTGTGGCTGACAAGAGACATAGCCCAGTGCCGTAGAATAATTGCAGTAAGAGAGAAGCCATTTGCCTAGGAAGTATCATTGCCTGTGTTCTCCCCACTCAGAATTTACACCCAGCCAGTGGATTAACATTTTCCCACTACTGCATCCTCGGCAGTAAATTTCTTCCATAAAGCCTTTCAGTGTTCACATTGCCAAGTCCATTTCTATAACTATAGAAAATAGACGAGCAGGCATCCTAGACCAGACTGGTAGTAATCTGAATTCTGCAACATTTTCCCCTCTTCTCTCTACAATACCTCCTGTGCACGCCAGGCATCATTACTCCCCTTGGATAAATCTAGGGTCATTGCTGGTAAGGCCAGCACAGTCTAGCGAGAAATGGTTTTACCTTGCTTTAGAAGATTTTCCTCCATCCCTCTGCAGGAAGCCTGTTGATTCTAACTTTTGCTTTGATATGGATGTTGAGACTTACCGTAGGCGGCTCCCCTCTCCCTCTGCACTCTAAAGTGGTTTCTAAGGCATGGATTCTAGACACGGGGGCTGTGTCTAGACTGGCAAGTTTTTCCGCAAAATCAGCTGCTTTTGCGGAAAAACTTGCCAGCTGTCTACACGGGCCGCTTGAATTTCTGCAAAAGCACTGACTTCCTACTGTAAGAAATCAGTGCTTTTTGCGGAAATACTATGCTGCTCCCATTCGGGCAAAAGTGCCTTTTGCGCAAAACTTTTGCGCAAAAGGGCCAGTGTCGACAGCTCAGATTTGTTTTGCACAAAAAAGCCCCGATGGCGATCGGGGCTTTTTTGTGCAAAAGCGTGTCTAGATTGGCCACGGACACTTTTCCGCAAAGAGTGCTTTTGCGGAAAAGCGTCCGTGCCAATCTAGACGCTCTTTTCCGAAAATGCTTTTAACGGAAAACTTTTCCGTTAAAAGCATTTCCAGAAAATCATGCCAGTCTAGACGTAGCCACTATGATTCAGTTCCTCCCGAGTTTTGCACCTCATTTAATCATTTATACCATTCAAGGACACAGCAAGGCAACACATTCACAAGTCATAAAAGGAAGTGCTTTTCTACACTACATAATCCACACTTCCTGCCACAAGATGGAAGAGAGGCCGGGGAGATTTTTAAGAAATGGCTAGTTCAGGCTAATTATTAGATGGCTAAGCATTATTAGGCGGGACAATAAAACTACATGATTAAGGGCATACACCAATGAATCTTTGGCTATGATTGGGAAGAAGGTTCCCTTATGAGTGAGTGACTCTAGGATTGTCTGCACTGGGATACCTTGCACCTTTCTCAAAGCACCTACGGCAGAAAAAGGTTAGAGGATCCACTACACTATGAGTCTATCCCAGATGAGAAATTCCTATTCCATGATTGAATTTCATTGTTTTGCAAATAGAGTTAATATTGTGCCAGGTTAGAATGTTGTCATTTCAGCTATTGTCTCTAGGCAAGTTGTATTTTCAAATCCTACGTCTATTCTTTAGGAAGAACCATCCACTAGAAGCATCACTTAGCAGAGAGCTGAGAATTCTGCTTTTCCGCTAGGCCGTGTTTCATTACTTCACAGTCCGAAGCCATTTATCTTGTTCTATCAGTGGTTCCCTCCTGTCTGATGTGGCTGATCCATGGGGCAGAAAGGACGATCTAGTGCCGCGATACTCCGACCGAAGCTCTCCAGGGACAAGTGGCTCTTTACTTTGCAGCATGTGCTATTAAGACACTGCTAGTACTCTAGTAAATGAACCAATGAATTCACACGATTGTGGCTCTTTTGAATAAGGTTGATCACTCATTTGGCTCTTGCACCACAGTGGTCTCAGTATCAATGGTTTAGTGCTGAGGCCAATAGTTTAAGATTTGAGAGAGCTGGGGGGGTCAAGTGTCTGCTCTGACACAGACTTACTTGGTGACCTTGAGCAAGTCACTTAGCTGTGACTCATTTCCCAATCTTGGAAATGAAGATATTATTCCCTTTACATTTGTGCTGTGAGGTTAGACACATTAAACATTGTGAGATGGTCAGACGCTGTGGTTATGGTGGCCATATGCGTTCTGTTGTTCCGTTGAGCACAAGTAATTAGCAATATTTGGGCCTTGCAAGATTGTTTCCCTTTCAAAGAGAACTGGATGATGAGAGTGAGGTATATTCTTTGGTACAATACTGTTTATTTACAGGAATGTACACAAAGTCTTGTTTCCCTGAACACACTATGAATCAAGCAGAAGGAGGAAGTTTCTTTGCTCTCAACTTCCAAGTCTGTGCCCCATGGAGCTCTGACTCAGTTCCCTCTCGGGGTTGTATTCACAATTGCTTCACTTACTGTCTGCTCGCATTTCTTCCCTAGCCTCATCCTTTGCAGTCAGGGACCACAACATCGCACATGGCTCAGATTCTGATTAGGCCTTGCCCGGTGGTCCATTGTCTCGGTAGCTGAAATTAGTAGAAGTCATTATCTCACTCCCTAAAGAGGCTAAATTGCTCATACCATTTAGGCTGAAAGGTCTATGATTGGTCTATAGGTCAAAGACCTGTTTACGGGCCATCATTAACCTTTCCTACCTTAACGGGACTTTGTGCTAAGTGGCGGGTAAATTCTCACGGGACCTGTTCCTTGATTGGGATTCCAAGTTGCTACCTCAATATAAAGAGGAATATGAGCGTATAATGCTGAATAAATGAAGCCTCATTTCATAGCTACCATCCTTTCAAGGAAATATATCCTGCTCGGGCTAAGTATGAAATTAATCAGTCTATCTACTATATATCTGAGAGAGTTTGTACATCTGTCTGTCCATCTGTGAGTCTGTTTCTTCAAGAACTCCTCTTAAACGGTAAGAGCAAGGACCATCACATTTGGTATGCCACTGCCTCGTATCATAACTTAAAGCAAGGTCAGAGTTTGGTTGTGCCAGGACAATGGGATGTGTGTAGAATGCAATTGTTTCTCACCAAATGGAAAGGGAGGGCTATGATAGCAGGAACAGTTATACTGCAGAATAACCACAGGGGGCAGCAAGCAAGCGTGCCCCTATGGCTCTGATAGCCCCAGATTGACCCCAGGGAGCAACGCCAATGGCAAGCTAGGCAGCATACCCCCAGGTTGGCACTGGGGAGCAGCCACTGGCTGTCCCCACTCCCTGCCCTGAGCTCTCCACCAAATGCTCTAACTCCAGCACTACCTACCTCCTGTCCTGTGCCCCCCCCAACTCCAACCCCCTGCCCTGACTCCTGGATCCCATCCCTGTACAAAGCCCCCACCTATTGCTCTGACTCCTTCACCCCCACCCCTGCGCTGTGCTCCTCACCTCCCAACCCCCTGCCCTGACTCCTGCAGCCCCACCCCTGCACAGAGCACCCCCAGCTCCCAAATGCCTGCCCTGAGCATCTGCTGCCCTGACTCCCCCATCCCCTGCCCTGACTCCTGCACTACTCACCCCCTGCCCTGAAGGATCAGAGCCGGCTAAATCTTCTGGAACTTCATTAGTATGACGGTGAGATGCTAACAATACTAACATCATCTTGTTTTGTCTGCTGCTTTAAGAGTTTGGGGAAACTGTCTTATGAAACGCGATGCACATTGACTCTGAAAGAGTATAATTTACTGCTAATGTTCCTTTAATGGTTCTTCCTGGAGGTACCATTTCACCCTCTGAAGACGGTTTGTAAATTATAATTTACTTGTTTCATTCTGAGAAAAAAAGCTGATTGGAAAAAAAAATCTCACCTCGATTTCGTTTTATAACCACTCCATCCTGTTCCTGTGCTTTGTCACAGCTGTTTGTCCTGACACTGAACATTCAGAAACTGAATTACCCTTCGAGATCTGGCATTGATCTCTTATGCTATGCTTGGAATTTGATAATCTGTCTTTGGAAGGAAAGAGAAATAAAGCTCAGCTATTGGATACGTGACTTCAAAGTGGAAGGAATGTATGAAAGGCATGAATTAAGTGTGTGGTCTTCAAGTGACAGACTCTAGAATGAAATTCTAGCATGTGGGTCTACCTTTTTGCATCCCAGCAGGGCTGTGAAGTTGCCTTAACTGGAACTAAGTATTTTGCAGCATAGAGAATTCCTAGCTGGCACCACCATTTACTGTGGCTGGTGGGAGGAGAGAAGACATAAGCCTGACACGTTTCTGATGCTCGTATAAAATCTCTTTAGCAGCAAACAGCCCTGAAATGACTCTAAATTATGGTAAGAGACAAACCAACCTCCATGTGCCTCAGGAGAGGGGGTACGTCTACACTACAGCGCTAGTTCGAACTAACTTAGTTCGAATTAGTTAATTCGAACTAAGCTAGTTCGAACTAACGCATCTAGAACTAAAAACTAGTTCGAACTAGCGTTTTGCTAGTTCGAACTAGTAAGTCCACATTGAGTGGACTCTGAACAGGGCTTAAGGATGGCCGGAAGCAGTGCCGGCAGGGCATAAAAGGAGGACTTAGAGCATGGAGATGCTGTCTCAGGCTAGCCGAGGGCTGCGCTTAAAGGGTCCCGACCCCCACCCCGGACACACAGTTCTAAGGGGTGCCCCGCTTGCAAAGAAGTTCTGGCTTGGAGTGCCCTGAGTGCCCACACTGGGCACATCACACCACTCGGCCATCAGCCCGGCTGCACTTGCCGCAGGCTGCCATCTGGGGAGAGGGAGTAATTGGGGGGCTGCAGGAGAGCTTCCACCCCCAGAAGCCCGCAGAGCCAGCCCAGTCCTCCCCATCGGGGGCTCGTACCCCATTCCTCCCTCACCTCCTTCCACTTACCCTTCCCTAGCCCCTCTTCTTATTGATGTACAAAATAAAGATAACGTTTCTTCCAACATTGACTCTGTCTTTATTGAAAAAAACTGGGGGACACTGGGAAAAGGAGGTGGGAGAGGGGAAGAGAAAGGCTGGGAGAGGGGAGGGCAACTAACATGATCAGGGGTTGGGAACAGGTCCCAGATGAAGAAAGGCTACAGAGACTGGGACTGTTCAGCTTAGAAAAGAGGAGACGGAGTGGGGACAGGATAGAGGTCTCTAAAAGCAGGGGTTGGGTGGAGAGGGTGCATTCAGAAAAGTTCTTCCTGAGTTCCCATAAAGAAGGACTAGAGGACACCAAAGGAAAGGAATGGGTAGCAGGCTTGAAACTAGTAAGAGAAAGTTGTTGTTGTTGCCAAAGCAAATAGTTAACCTGTGGAACTCCTTGCTGCAGGAGGCTGTGAAGGCTACAACTAGAACAGAGTTTAAAGGGAAGTGAGATCAAGTCATGGAGGTTGGGTCCATGGAGTCCTATTAGCCAGAGGGTAGGAGTGGTGTCCCTGCCCAAAGTTTGTGGAAGGCTGGAGAGGGATGGCACGAGATAAATGGCTTGGTCATTGTCTTCGGTCCATCCCCTCCAGGGTCCCTAGGGTTGGCCGCTGTTGGCAGACAGGCTACTGGGCTAGATGGACCTTTGGTCTGACCCAGGACGGCCATTGTAAGCTCAGGGCTCAGTGTCGGGGGTCTCAGTGGACCCCCTTGATTTTCATGCACACCTGGTCCTGGGTGGCCAGGCTGGCAGCTCTCCTGCCCTAGACAGCCACTTTCCTGTGCCTAGTGCGGAGATCGTGGACGAGGTCCACGATGTCCGCACTAGCCCAGGAAGGTGCCCGCCTCTTGCGGTCCAGGGCAAGCTCCCGGGAGCCGCCAGCCTGGTCCCGGCAAGAGGGGGTGGGCTGGGGGGCATCGGGTGGGTGGCTCTGTGCCGTGCCAGGTGCAGGGTCTGCTAGCTGGGTGCTGGCAGGCTTGCACCTGGCACGGGCACCGTAGCCAGCCCGTGCCCCTTTAAGGGGTCCGGGGCCGGGAGGGGGGCATAGAGTTTCCCTGGTGTTGGCCAGAGTGGCCACCAGGGAAACCTGGGGAGGGCTAGCCTCCCACTAGTTCGAACTAAAGGGCTACACAGCCCTTAGTTCGAACTAGCTAGTTCGAACTAGGCGTTAGTCCTCGTAAAATGAGGTTTACCTAGTTCGAACTAAGCGCTCCGCTAGTTCGATTCAAATTCGAACTAGCGGAGCGCTAGTGTAGCACCTATTAAAGTTAGTTCGAACTAACGTCCGTTAGTTCGAACTAACTTTGTAGTGTAGACATACCCAGGGAGAGGAAAGAGAATCGGGGGGGAAAAATGAGGAGAGTGCTCTCAAGTAGCAGGCCTGGTGTGTGTAAAGAGGGTAGTTAAGA
Organism: Pelodiscus sinensis; assembly: GCF_049634645.1. NCBI lineage: Eukaryota > Metazoa > Chordata > Testudines > Trionychidae > Pelodiscus > Pelodiscus sinensis. The sequence continues at coordinate 7,959,081 of NC_134728.1, read as the reverse complement.
AGGACTCTGACCCCGTTCAAAGGTTGGGCTTTCTTGGCACTATTTATCATTTTGGAGTTTTTTATTGACAAAGAATCATAGAACACTAGAACTGGAAGGGACCCGGAGAGGCCATCGAGTCAAGTCACCTGCCCTCATGGCAGGACCAAGCACTGTCAAGGTCCAAGGACCAAGAAGACCGAAACCATGCAGCTTTACAGACACACCTGAGATTGTAGGGAAATTCCATGTTGTAGGGGAAAAAATGAAGCTTTTCCCTCTGACAGGCTGGATCAAAACAAGCCAGCAGCCTTTGAAAGTGGCCCAGGGATTTAGGGGTGGATTAGTGGGCAGCACACAATGAGACAGTCAGAAGCACAGTGTTCTGTGACAAATCACAGTGATACCTACCTTCAGACAAAGGTTTGTGCTCAAATACTTGGATGGCTGAGGAGACAGAGTGATTTCACCTCCAGTCTGGCCGAGTTTCCCTTGTAAGCTGAGCACTTGGGCAGCCACCCAGGAAAGATTCAGGTGCTGCCCAGCTGATTAACAGAATGCCCACCACTGGTAGTACGTGTTTTCCACAGGTGGTGCACATTCGCACATGCCTCGGTGCAGATAACAAAATTTATTCCACGCATGGATGGGGAAAAAACACTGGTCTGTCCCCTTGTCCAGTACTTCTGGGGCTACCTGTAAGATCCCACACCTCTCGTTGCTGTTGCCTTTTAAAAAATTCAACCTGATGCTTCTGAGCCCCAAGACACCATACAGGCTGAATTCCTGTAACCTTTTTGTTGATTTCCAAGGAGTTAAGTGGCAGTGCCAGACCGCAGTATTTGGCTCTGAGTGAATCCAGTCACAACATTTGTTCCAGCACAAACCTCTCCGGGTATGTCTACACTACCCCGCTAGTTCGAACTAGCGGGGTAATGTATGCATACCGCACTTGCTAATGAAGCCCGGGATTTGAATTTCCCGGGCTTCATTAGCATAAGCGGGGAGCCGCCATTTTTAAATCCCCGCTGCTTCGAACCCCGTGTAGCGCGGCTACACGGGGCTCGAACTAGATAGTTCGGACTAGGGTCCTATTCCGAACTACCGTTACTCCTCGTGAAACGAGGTGTACCGGTAGTTCGGAATAGGCACCCTAGTCCGAACTACCTAGTTCGAGCCCCGTGTAGCCGCGCTACACGGGGTTCGAAGCAGCGGGGATTTAAAAATGGCGGCTCCCCGCTTATGCTAATGAAGCCCGGGAAATTCAAATCCCGGGCTTCATTAGCAAGTGCGGTATGCATACATTACCCTCCTAGTTCGAACTAGGAGGGTAGTGTAGACATACCCTCCCTCAGGTAGCTCTTCCTCCAAACATCCACACCACTCCCAGGAGGGCACCAGAACGCCAGCAGAAGGCTCATTCCCCTGCACTCACTGCAGCTCTGAAGGATTTTTTTTGTCTTGTTACAGGAGCATCATCTTCCTGGTGCAGTAAATACCCAGCTTTCCCTTCACTCCCCCCTCCCCCCCCCCGTCCACACTGTAATCAAATGCCTGAGCTTTGATTTGACATTTAACCATTTGCCCAAGCTATTTATTACTTCATATACTCAGAGACCAGAAGCACGCTCTATTACTTCCCTAACACATCCAATCAATTCATATGAATGCACTTCAAAAAATCCACCTCATAATGAATTGCTCTTACCTATATGGAATCACTCAGTACAGCTTTTACTCTAAATAGATATTTAGATTTAATATGTAAAATCACATATATTTCCCCCTCCTATTTACAATTCATCAACAGCTGTGTCAGGAATACAGGGACATATACACATTAAGCCACATTTGTACAGCAGCCTCTAATTTACAATCCATGGCATGTACGCACAAGGGATGGGACTTAATGCATCTGACGACCCGGCGGCCCTGGCAATTGGGGTAGACATCTAAATCCTGCTGTTTACATCAGCCTTTACTGCGGCTTGCATGGGAACAGTCAGAGGTTTCAAAAATGTGGCTCATAGTTTGTTAATAAACCAGCCATCCCTGGTATCATGTACTGCGAACAACAGTCAGGTGAAAAGTCACTGCTTGAAAAAATACTTTATAGAGAAAAACAGTGAGTCTGGTACATTATCAGTCTTATTTTTATGCTAGCACATTTACCCAGCATTGCTCTGATCCTTAAGGAGGAGATTAGGGCAGGGGGCTGGGGACTGTGGGGTGCAGGAGTCAGGGCTGGGGGCTGAGGAGGGGCTCGGGGCAGGGTATTGTGTGTGTGTGTGTGTGTGTGTACAGAGGTGGCATTTAGGAGAAGTTATTATAAACAGACAAACAAACAAACACTCTCTCAAGTATATATAGTAGTAGGTAATGCCATTCAGGTGCATGTGCATGGTGCTTTAGACAGATAGATGGATTCCTGCCCTGAAGAGTTCAAAATCTTAGACCAATGTTTTTCTAAGAGAGATGCCTGGAGTTATGCTCCTGACTTCCCATTTAGGCATCTAAAGCTTTGTCTACACTGCAGAGTTTTTGTGCAAGAAGCCTTTTGCAGAAGAGTTCTTGCGCAAAAACTTCTTGCGCAAAAGCGCATCCAGACCTCAAAGCGCATCACAAAAGTGATGTGCTTTTGCACAAGAGAGTGTCCATACTGCATGGACGCTCTTGAGCAGGAAAGCTGTGATGGCCATTACAGAATGGCCATCAGAGTACCTGTGCTTTTTCGGATAGGCTCTTTTTGCGCACGAAACCCCTGCGGAGCATCCACACACACCTTTTTGCGCAAGAGCTGTAGTGCAAAAAGGAGTTATGCCTCGTAGAAGGAGGTTTACCTACACCGCAAAAAGCCCTCTGTTCTGTCAATTGACTGCAGATTTTCTAGTGCAAAAACACGCTTGAGGTATGGACGCTTTGTGGGTTTTTGTGCAAAAACCTTGTAGCGTAGACATAGCCTAAATGAACGGACCAAGCACCTGCAGGACTCCAGCAGTACAGAGAGAGTGGCGAGTTGCCCAAATAGAACAAGTGTGGATTCCTTTAGCAATGCAAGGCTGGCATAACCCAGGCATCTCACCCTTCCCAGACATAGGGGGTAACTTCCCTGTTTGGCTGGGGATCTGGCTAGAGCACAGTGTCCGGTGATACCCAGCTAATGGCATGATCCCTAATGGAAGGGTCTGGTCACTGGGATTCAGAGCAGCATATAAGTGGTAAGTGCCAGCACTGGACAAACAGAAAAGTGCCTTAGTGCAGCTCAGCCAGGCCTGTCTGAGAGGTTTCCAAGAGCTAGTGTTGTTCATCATCATTGTCATCGTCGTCATCAACAACCATGGGCTCAGCGCCCGTTGGTGTCTGATGCCTCCCTCACTATTTCCTTCCATCTTTCCCTGTCCACCGCGGAGTGGCTTAGTTTCTGTAGATTAGCTCCGCACCAATCTACTGTATCGTCTACCCATTCTCTGTGGGGTCTGCCTCTCCTATTCAGACCATCCATTATGCCGAATACCAGGGTCTTAACTTTTTGTTCGTCGTTCATTCTGCAGATATGCCCAGACAGCTGTAACTTCCGTTGTATAACCTTCTGCAGTAGGTTCTCTTTCGGCTGTATCTTTCTATATAATTCCTCATTGGTAATCTGCATCCATCCTAGTCTCAGGATCTTTCTATAACAACTCCTCTCAAATGCCAATATCCTTCTCTTCGAATCTTTTGTTATCACCCATGTCTCACATCCATACAACATGCTACTAAATACACACGTTTTCAAGACGCTCAGCTTCATTCATAAGCTAAGTGCTTTGCTTTTCCAGATCTTATCCATCGCCTTCAAACTCGCTTTTGCTTTCACTATTCTAGTCGCTATTTCCTTCTTACAGTCTAGGTCTTAGGTCACGTTGCTCTCCAAATACGTGAACTTCTCTATGTTCTCTAGTTCGATCTCATCTACACTGATCTTATTTCCTATTTCCTTATTTCCAAATACCATTATCTTCATTTTATTGATATTCATAATCAGTCCATACTTCTTCCCTTCCTCATTTATCATGTGCACCATCCTCGCAAACTTTTCTTCATCTTCCTCGATGATAACTATATCATCTGCAAACCTCAAGTTGTTAATTCTCATCCCATGCACTGATATCCCTTCTACCTCTTCCTTAATCTTGTCCATAGCTCTCTCCAGGTGTGTAATGAAGATACTCAGCAATATTGGATCTCCTTGTCTCGTACATCTACTGTTGCAGACTCTTATACACAGCCAGGCAGCTATGACCCAGAGAAGTCAGCCAGTACATTAAAGTACTCAAATCTCTCCCCTTGCCCATCCCCAGGAGAGATTGAAATGGGATCCAAAGTAAAACCTGCTGATCGCTGTCTATGCCATCGATGTAAGTTTCATCTCTAAGTAGGTAGCTCACTTTCATTTCATGCAAGCTATCAAAAAAATGAATCTCAACAAATTCCCATGCCCAGCAATTATCTGGAGCTATTTTCTTCTTTGGCACGTACATAGGACGAGTTTATCAGGTGAAAAGTGGCGGACTTTCATAGAATCATAGGACTGGAAGGGACCTCGAGAGGTCATCGAGTCCAGCCCCCCCACCCTCAAGGCAGGACCAAGCTCCGTCTACGCCATCCCTGACAGATGTCTATCTAACCTGTTCTTAAATATCTCCAGAGAGGAAGATTCCACCACCTCCCTTGGCAATTTATTCCAATATTTGACCACCCTGACAGTTAGGAATTTTTTCCTAATGTCCAATCTAAACCTCCCTTGCTGCACTTTAAGCCCATTACTCCTTGTCCTGTCCTCAGAAACCAAGAGGAACAAATTTTCTCCTTCCTCCTTGTGACACCCTTTTAGATATTTGAAAACCGCTATCATGTCCCTCCTTAATCTTCTTTTTTCCAAACTAAACAAACCCAGTTCATGAAGCCTGGCTTCATAGGTCATGTTCTCTAGACCTTTAATCATTCTTGTCGCTCTTCTCTGTACCCTTTCCAATTTCTCCACATCTTTCTTGAAATGTGGCGCCCAGAACTGGACACAGTACTCCAGCTGAGGCCTAACTAGTGCAGAGTAGAGCGGCAGAATGACTTCACGAGTTTTGCTTACAACACACCTGTTGATACAACCTAGAATCATATTTGCTTTCTTTGCAACAGCATCACACTGTTGACTCATATTCAACTTGTGGTCCACTATGACCCCTAGATCCCTTTCCGCCATGCTCCTTCCTAGACAGTCGCTTCCCATCTTGTATGTATGGAACTGATTGTTCCTTCCTAAGTGGAGCACTTTGTATTTCTCTTTATTAAACTTCATCCTGTTTACCTCTGACCATTTCTCTAACTTGCTAAGGTAATTTTGAATTATGTCCCTATCCTCCAAAGAAGTTGCAACCCCACCCAGTTTGGTATCATCTGCAAACTTAATAAGCGTACTCTCTATCCCAATATCTACATCATTGATGAAGTTATTGAACAGTACGTGTCCCAAAACAGACCCTTGCGGAACTCCACTTGTTATCCCTTTCCAGCAGGATTTAGCACTGTTAACAACAACTCTCTGACTATGGTTATCCAGCCAATTATGCACCCACCTTATCGTGGTCCTATCTAAGTTATATTTGCCTAGTTTATCAATAAGAATATCATGCAATATTTCATCACCTCATTCTGGTTTCATTAAAAGCTTTTGCATTTGGCCTCTGGTCCACTCTTCCTCCCACCTTGCTTATTCTGCCCATCAGGGCTCTGCTGTGTACAAGGAATTCCTGCTTCCAAGGGAGCATGGAGAGTGTGACTCACAACTGCCTTACCGCTGTCTGTCACTTACACCAGTGAAAAGCACCAAACGTCTCTGATGTGATATTTTGCATCCACTTTCCATGGGCATAAGTGACAATTTAGGTCTCTTAATGATCCAGTCCTGGGTGCCACATTTCAGGAAGGATGCGGAGAAATTGGAGAAGGTCCAGAGAAGAGCAACAAAAATGATTAAAGGTCTAGAAAACATGGCCTGTGAGGGAAAGATTGAAAGAATTGGGTTTGTTTAGTCTAGAAAAGAGAGGATGGAGAAGGGACTGTTACAAAGAGAGAGATAAATTATTCTTCTAACCTCTGATGACAGGGCAGGAAGCAATGGGCTTAAAGTGCAGCCAGGGAGGTTTAGGTTGGACATTAGGAAAAACTTCCTAACTGTCAGGGTGACTAAACGCCAAGATAAATTGCCTAGGGAGGTTGTGGAATCTCCATCATTGGAGATGCTTAAATGCAGGTTAGACAGACATCTGTCAGGGATGATCTACATGGTGCTAGACAATTATACAAAACTAGACGATTTTTAGAAGTTGTTAACTAGAAGTTGCTCGGATCCTTAACTCAATTGATTTTGGAGGGGTTTTTTTTGGAAAATAAAATGAAAATGTCCAGGCTTCATTCAAATCATTGCTCTGGGATAGGGCTGGGGGTGAGAGGTTCAGGATGCAGGCTGCCCCAGGGAGAGTGGATTACCCCATCCATCCCTCACAGCAGCCGCTTGGGGCCAGGTGAAAAGCGCCTTTCCATGGCCACTGCAGCTCCAGCGGGAGAGCTGAGGGAAGGGTGCATGTACCCTTGCTGGACCAAGTACCGTTTAGGCTAGGTGAAAGCCATGAGAAGGACCATGGCTCTGGGGCAGTTCTGGGTTGGGTGCCATGGCTGGGTGGGGGAGGTACTCCTTTCTCTGACCCCACCATGGAGCAGATGTGGCTGTGGGTGCAGGAAAGGCACCCTCCCCGCCAAAGGTGGGCAAAAGGGCCTCCGTGGGCTGGACCCAGCCCACCAAGCAGGTCGACCCAGCCCACAGAGGCCCTGCCGCTCCCCCAGCCCCCAGTCCAATTAGAGCCTGAGGGCAGAGAAGCACACAAAGTTTCCTCTGCCCTGCATGAGAACATAGCACTTCAAAGTGCCACATGCTCCTCATAGAGTGGGAGAGGGCTTCACACACTCCCCCGCCCCCAAGCCAATCAGAGTTTGGGGGTGGGGAGCACATAAAGCTTCCTCCGCCCTGTCCCCAGCCTGCAAGGAGCATGCGGCACTTAGAAAAGTGCTGTGTGTTCCTTGACAGGCATAGGGAACTTTGCGTGCTCCTCCCGCCCACAGGCCAATCAGAGCTTGGAGGTGGGGGAGTGTGCAAAGCCTCTTCCTGCCTTGCCAGGGGCATAGGTGCTTAGTGGGAAGGAGGGGGGCAAAAGGGCTCTCCCACCCAATTATGGTCTGTGGGTGGGAAAGCCCAGAAGCATCCTGGCTCCACCCCTTTTATTTTAGGCCCCTCCCTTTACAGGGAGGCCAAGAATTTTTGCCCATTCCTGCTCCCCCCCGCTCCTAGCACAGCCCTGCCACAGTTGGGGTGAGGCACAGACACCCACCAGCCCTGAAAAGAGCTGCTGCGGCAACTCTCCCTGGGTCGGTGGGCAGAGATGGCACTCTGCAAGTCCTCCCTGAGCCCACCAGCCCTCTTCCAACATTCGCTCCGTTATGTCAGTTTTGACGACTCTACTTGACTTGGTGAGTCCGTCTCTTTTCTGATTAGCTTTATGAGAAACAATCCCATTCCTGGCACATCCCATGTTCCTAGCACAACCAAGCCCTGACCTTGCTTTAAGTCATGAGGAGAGGAAACTGAATGCTGAATTTGGTGGTCCAAAGCTCCCAGGCTGTGTCTAGACTGGCAGGTTTTTCCGCAAAATCAGCTGCTTTTGCGGAAAAACTTGCCAGCTGTCTACACTGGCCGCTTGAATTTCCGCAAAAGCACTGACGATCTCATGTAAGATTGTCAGTGCTTTTGCAGAAATACTGTGCTGCTCCCGTTCAGGCAAAAGTCTTTTTCCAAAAAACGTTTGGGCAAAAGGGCCAGTGTAGACAGCAGAGATTTGTTTTCCGCCAAAAAGCCCCGATCACAAAAATGGTGATCGGGGATTTTTTGCGGAAAAGCGCATCTAGATTGGCCATGGACACTTTTTCACAAAAAGTGCTTTTGCAGAAAAGCATCCTGCCAATCTAGACACGCTTTTCCAAAAATGCTTTTAATGGAAAACTTTTCCGTTAAAAGCATTTCCAGAAAATCACACAAGTGTAGACATAGCCCCAGTGTTTTGGAGCAGGGGCAGCCCATCCATATAGGTGAACTAGGCGGTCGCCTATGGTGCCAAGTTAAATGGGGCGCCAAATGGTGGCACAATATCATTGAAGGGTTTGGAGGTGGGGGCGCCGATTGCATGGTTTGCCTAGGGCGCCAGTTGCTGGCAGCTAGTCTAGGGCTGCTCCTCTTTTGGAGGAATTCTTGAACAAACAGACCGACAGAGAAACTCTCCAATATATGTTAGACATAATGTTACAGGAGGCATATTCAATATCTGTAGGCATGATATTACAGGAGGCATATTCACAGCCAGACCATGCGGGGAGTTACTTTGTGTCATTGCAGGATGTGTAGCTTTCATCTAAAGAAAGCCAGGACACCAGGGTGGGCTAGATTCATGCTTTGTGAGTGCTCCCTGGTAAACAGCGTGCTGCCCTCACAGGGGAGATGGATGCAGAAACTTCCTTGCCTGGGTCCAATCGTGTGAGGTTCTGGCTGCTTTTTGCCAGCACTGACTGAACAGAAGACGCTCAGCACCAGCAGAATCACAGGCGCTTGCATCCCTCTCTCCCTACCTTTACTTCCAGTTACCTGCTCCACAGCCTGCCTCTCTTGTACTGTTACATTGTCCTCCTTGCGCCAGCACGGCATTTCTGGAACAGTTTGAAACGCATTTGCTAGATGAAGCTTTGCTCCGCATGGCAAAGAACGTGGGCTTCTCCATTCGACCGGTTAATCCGTTTTTATTCCTCAGTGCCACGAGGGCTGCAAAACAGCCCTGCTCAAGCAGGTCAGAGTAAATTAATGTGTTGTGAGGGAGCACCACATCCTAATCCATTACAAGTCCATAGCAGGAGTTTTTACATGGCCTGACTGGATGCCACGCGGCCCTGTGTGGTGATGTACTGTGCTCCAGGCCAGTACACAGGGTCGGCCTGGGGCCCCCTGCACTAAACAAGAAAAGGGGACCTCTCTAAGATGTTGGCATCGCTGCTTACTTGGAAACTTGCCTCAGCATCTGCCACTGATGTCTGCCCATCAAAAATGCAGCCCTGAAATAAAAAGCCGTCTCACCTAACCCACAGTGTCAGTAGCACAAATGTAGCCAGTTTCTTTAACCAACACACACACGGCTCTGTAAAACCATTAGTGTGTGTGCGGCAGCAGCACTTGGAAGCCCCCATCATAGAGCAGAACTCCATCGTATTAGGTGCTGTCCAATCACAGCACAAAGTTCCCCGAAGAATTTCCAGTCTAAACCGTCAGATCAGCAAGATGTGCAGTCACAGGTTCTGTCATTCACTTCCTCTAGTGCATAGGTTCCCAAATTGGGGGGCGCATCCCCTTGGGGGGGAGTGAAGAAATTCCAGGGGAGTGCTAGGTGACCCAGCCCTCCCCTGATCAGTCCCCTCCCCAAGAAAGAGTCCGATCCATCCAGTAAAAAAAGTCAGAAAATACCATGTGAAATGTCCAGTTTTCTCTGGTTTTCCTGGCTCGGGTGTCCACCGGAACATGCACAGCTTTTCCCCTGGAGTACCAGCACCCTTTTTTACACTGGTCCTGGGAATTCAAGGATCCATGACTGTTTTTTGGCCTCGGTTAGTGTTTTTTTTGTTCAACAAGTTTTGCTATTTATGTATTTATTTATTTGTTTATTTATTTTTCCGAGGGGGGGGGGGGAGATGAGGGTGTCTCAAAAATCAAAAAGGGGGAATGATGCTGAAAAGTTTGGGACCCACTGGTAGTGCTTCTCAACCATTGACCTAAATGCATTTTACAAAGATGGGGAAACTGAGGCTCAGAAAAGGTAAACGGGTTGGCCTCCATAACAGGGTCAGTGTCAAAGAGCACATGTGTCACTTGATCTCTGGGCTGACACCCAGTCCAGGACAGGAGTGTCCCCTGAGTCCCTGTGAGGGATAAAGCCAAAATTTACCCAGTAAAAGTTCTATTCTGGATAAAACGGGACTAACCTTTTAAAGCACAAGATCTTTTTTTTTGTTTGTTTTAATTTGTCAATCCAGAATCTACCTCAAACCCAAATACCCTTGCCCCGCTCTGCTCACCCTGTGGACATAAGGTACGGGGGGAGGGGGAAACCTTGACACCAGTGCCTGTTTCTCTGCCTCCCCCATCCTGCAGAGCAAGCAGAAGGATCCCGGGGTGCAGCTCCAAGGCAAAGGGCAGGAAAAAACATAGCAGTGGGGAAATGGGCAGCTAACGTGCTAGTGCTTAATAGCCATCCAGCCAAACCAGTCAAGATCCCCTGTCAGAGGTTCCAGGATCTACCAGTCCATCCTGATCTGCTGGTTGGTGTCCACTGATCTACAGCAGTGTTTCTCAACCAGTGGTACGAGCCTCTTTAGAGTACTCAAGAGAAGTTTGGGGGGTACGTCAACACAACTGAAATTTGGAGAAAACTGAATTTTTGTTTTAAGTTTTTCAGCACTTTGTTATTTTTTTACTTTTTACACCCAAAAATTTCATCACCCACCTGGCTATGATTAAGTTGTTTAAACAAATGTGATGCAATGGTAAAAAAATTGTGTGTCTGAAAACTGTAGGTATTGGGGGTACATTTTTAAAAAAAGGGGTACTTTATTAAAAAAAAGGTTGAGAAACACTGATCTACGGCCTCCCTAAAGGGTTACTTACAGAGGGGTATGGCCACCACTAACCTCCCCCTCACCACTGGGTGGAAGGCAGGCCATTGTTGACTTATAAGGAGAGGCTGAGGGATTTGGGCTTATTTGGACTACAGAAGAGTGAGGGAAGATTTTATAGCAGCCTTTAACTACAGGGGGGGGGGGAGAGGGGTTCCAAAGAGGATGGAGAGAGGCTGTTCTCAGTGGGAACAGGTGATGGAACAAGGAGCAATGGGCTCAAATTACAATGGGGAAGGTCTAGGTTGGATATTAGGAAAAACTATGTCACTAGGAGGATGGTGAAGCACTGGAATGGGTTCCCTAGGGAGGTGGTGGCATCTCCATCCCTAGAAATTTTTAAGTCCTGGCTTGACAAAGCCCTGGCTCAGATGATTTAGTTGTTGTTGGTCCTGCTTTGGGCAGGGGGCTGGACTCGATGACCTCCCGCGGTCTCTCCCAACCCTGAAACAAAATACAGGACTATGTAGCACTTCTATCACTATTCTCCCAACCCTATGATTCTTTCACGGGCCTTGTTTGCTTCAGAGCTGAAGGCAGGTATAAAGCAGTTAATACCTGCCCCGGGACCCCCATCTGCTGGGATGGGAAGGCAAAGCTCTCACAAATGACTGAGATCTCTGCCCCCCCTTGTCAGACATTCAGAGTGGATGTGGTGTCTGGGACAGATTGCGTCCTGCTGTGGAACTGAAGTGACCTGGGTAACAGTTGGCAAATATCAGAAAATCTTCCTAGTCTGCCAGCTGCTGTCTGATGTCATGTTGCCACAGAGGAGCTTTCTCTTCCTGTGTTATCTCAACAGCATGACCGATAGATACTGTCCTCCAAGGCAACATAAGAAGGCATTTGACAACTCTTGAGGCCATAAGAATCACAGAACTAAGTGCAAAAGGCCTATTAGGTCATCTAAGTTCATCACCTAATGAGTCCTTGCTGGGTGCTGTAAAAAGCACACAAACATAATCTCCAGCTTGTCTCCCACTTTAACACAGGAACTTAGATGCAGTGTGAAACAGTCACCAACTCCCTCAAGACTGCTGTTTCAACTGAAAACATAAAGCAACGTTGTGACCTGATTAGATAATGTTTAGACAGGCTTCCCCTAACCTTAGTACTGGTTAATCCCCCCTGTAGTCAGACCCAGACTGAAAACAGGTGTGAAAACTCTTTCCTGTTCTAGAGAGCTACTTTCCCAGAACACTCTGAGCCCTGGTGCTTCTTTCCTATAAGACAGCCTGCCCCAATCAGTTAAAAGTGCCCTCTTTAAATTCAGACTCTCCAAGGGAGAAATCTCCTTAACAGGAAGAAAGTTTCAGGGGGTAGCTGAGTTAAACTTAAAAAACAACAAATAGCACTTTAAATAGGAATTCCTGGGAACAGGCCTGAAGTTATTGTGCTAACATCCCACCCTCTCTTGCAAACAGTAGGTAAAACTATATACATTGATAGGGCTTTTAAACATACTTGTTCAGAAGTGTTTACACAGGAGATTCATTTGTATGGGCAAATGGAGCATGTTTTTGGTTCCCTTTCTAACCTGGTGACATTAATCCCTTCCAAGAGAAAAGTGGTCAGGAAACCCTAGGAAAAGAAATGGGCAAAGATGTGTTTGCAACTATTTAATCAGGGGGTACAGATTTTAGCTGCATCGAGGTCCAGCTAGGGGTAGGCTTGGCAAATGAGCTTTCCTCTCACTCGTGTCATGAGTGGCCCAGCCTCAGCTTCTCCATAATGTAATAGAGAAGTGCAACCCCATGTGCACACACATTCCCTTGAGCACGTCCCTCTCACAGTGAGAATAAGCATGAGAAATTGCAGCTCAGTACATGATTTTTCCACCATTACATGCACTTAAAAATAGGGGCGTTTTCAGCTTCTACTAATGTACTGAAGATGTGGGAGCAACACAAAGAGAAATCTGTATCATTTTAATTCAGGAGATTTTGGTTTTTAATCAAAGCAGGCTCCAGAGTCCTGCTAATTCATGTTCAATCTAGCATCACCTTCTCTTGTACTAAATGCCATATGTTAATTACTGCCTGTGATGCAATTCTCCTTTAATGCGTGACCCTTATTTACTATAGCTCATATTTCATTGTTCTTGTCCGAAAGGCCACCTCAGCTAATATTCTGAGATTCCCAAGCCTTAGGATTTTCAATCAGTAATAAGAAACTTTACCTTACATTCTCTGGACTACTTAGGGCAGGGGAAAATGGGTCAGTCAGCAAAGTACCAAGCAAACTGAAATTAAGGAAAAAAGATTTTAAAAATTGATAATTAGTTAGAAGAAGTGTGTAATTAAAGACTAAGATGTGGGAGAAATGGTAATTTCTTGGTTGTATGCTAGGTAGTAACACGAGGGCTACGTCTAGACTGGCATGATTTTCAGGAAATGCTTTTAACGGAAAAGCACTTTTTGCGGAAAAGCATCCATGGCCAATCTAGATGCGCTTTTGTGCAAAAATGCACCGATCGCCATTTTTGCGATCGGGGCTTTTTTGCGGAAAACAAATCTGAGCTGTCTACACTGGCCCTTTTGCGCAAAAGTTTTGCACAAAAGGGACTTTTGCCCGAACGGGAGCAGCATAGTATTTCTGCAAAAAGCACTGATTTCTTGCAGTAGGAAGTCAGTGCTTTTGCGGAAATTCAAGCGGCCAGTGTAGACAGCTGGCAAGGTTTTCCGGAAAAGTGGCTGATTTTTTGGAAAAACTGGCCAGTCTAGACACAGCCAAGAGGCATCCATTCTTGTAATACTAAATCGTCTCTTTATTAAATCAACTGTGGTTACAGACTTCCTGGTACCTCCTCCAGATTTTACCCTCCTGCATAGCCTAGGCTCCTCCCTCCAAGCTGGATACAGATTGCTACAATGATAATAACCTACTAGTACATGAAGGTGTTGGCACCCAACAGGCAGACAAATCATTCTGGGGAGAGTGTAATTAGGAGCAATGGGATGAAACTGACTGTGCTGCTCCTCCAGGGTACCTTACCACTACTTGCCCTGAGTGTAAAGCTGTTGTGTTTGAAGCTGCTGTGGATTTGCTTCCTGTAACCACCAGGCTCTGGGCTGCTCACTCACTACCTTCCAGGCTTTGCTTTTTCTGTGCAGCAAGCAAAAGATGCATGCCAACCCTGGATCCTCCAAGTGTCCAGCCCTTAGCCACTGAACACTCTCAGGGAAATACCAGGCCTGCTGTTCCAAAGGACTAGTGCACACCAACTCCTTAGATTCAGTTTAGAAGAAGAAACCAGTGATGTGGCATACGGGTATATTCCGAAAGTAACTTGTTTTATTTACACACATACAACACGGCTGCGTCTAGACTGGCAAGTTTTGCCAGCTGTCTACACTGGCCGCTGGATTTTGCGCAAAAGCACTGACATTCTACTGTCCAAAATCAGTGCTTCTTGCACAAATGCTTTGACGCTCCCGTTCGGGCAGAAGCCCTTTTCTGGAAATGCTTTTGCGCAAAAGGGCCAATGTAGACAGCTGAAAACTGTTTTGCGCAAAAAAGCCCCGATGGCGAAAATGGCGATCGGGGCTTTCTTGCGCAAAAGCGTGTCTAGATTGGCATGGACGCTTTTCCGCAAAAAGTGCTTTTACGGAAAAGCGTCCGTGCCAATCTAGATGCTCTTTTCCGCAAATGCTTTTAACGGAAAAACTTTTCCATTAAAAGCATTTGCGGAAAATCATGCCAGTCTAGACGTAGCCCACCAGTCCTGATAGAGGGCCACCAAACCTCATGCAGGGCAGTCCCTTCTTCCGGGACTCTCAGCCCAGTTCGCAGGAAGCAACTGTGTCTCAAGAATTGACTCTAACCCAGGGCTGGGCAAAATACGCCTGGGGCCGGATCTGGCCCGCGGGCGCTCCCTGCTGGGACCTTTGGGCACATGTGGCTGCCACGTTCAACACAGATGCTGTGTTTCTCTGCTCTGCTGGGAGGGGGAGGCTTCATGTGATCTCCCTGCCCCCAGCCCAATCCTCAGCTCCTATTGGCCAGAAACAACCAGCCAATAAGAACTGACCTGAGCCAATCTCTCAGCTCTTATTGGCTGGAAACAGCCAGCCAATTGGAGCTGAGAGATTGGCTTGAGAGATGGGGCAGCCTGAGTTGAGAGCCACGTGGAGGGAGTGACCTGCATTTTCAAGCATCCAAACCCTCTGCGGCCCTGCCCCAGGTGACAGCTCCCTCCCAAACCCTTACCCCCTCCTACACTCCTCCCCTAGGCCAGAACCCTCTCTTGCACTCGTACCCACACTCCCTCCCTGACCTTACACCCCAATCCCCTGACCCAGGTCACAACCCCCTCCTCCACCAACACACCGTCTCCTGAGACCTCACACCATCTCCTGCACCCCAGTTCCTTACCTCGTGGGCTCTTCTGCACCTAACCTCCTCCATAAACCCTGCACCCCCTCGACCAAAAAGTGTGGCTCTTAACCACTTACCAAAATCTTGGTGCCCACACCCCCACCAAAAATTATTGCCCACTCCGGCTCTAACCGGATCCCAAAGAAGAGTGCAAACTATAGCAAATCATACTGTCTTGATGCTGCCTTTGGACGTAACCTTGCATAAGGCAGTAACCTGACATTAACACAGCGTGTTTTCCCGAGAGTCAAAACTTGCTCCCACACTAAGGGTATGTCTACACTACAAAGTTAGTTCGAACTAACTTTCATAGGCACTACACTAGCGCTCCGTTAGTTCGAATTTAATTTGAACTAACGGAGCACATAGTTTGAACTAGGAAAACCTCATTTTACGAGGATTAAGCCTAGATCGAACTAGCTAGTTCGAATTAAGGGGTGTGTAGCCCCTTAATTCAAACTAGTGGGAGGCTAGCCCTCCCCAGGTTTCCCTGGTGGCCACTCTGGCCAACACCAGGGAAACTCTTCTGCCCCCCCTCCCGGCCCCAGAACCCTTAAAGGGGCACGGGCTGGCTACGGTGCCCGTGCCAGGTGCAAGCCTGCCAGCACCCAGCCCGCAGACCCTGCACCTGGCACGGATCGAGCCACCCACCCGATGCCCCTCAGCCCTCCCCCTCTTCCCGGGACCAGGCTGGCGGCTCCCGGGAACTTGCCCGGGACCGCAAGAGGTGGGCACCTGCCTGGGCTAGTGCAGACATCGTGGACCTCCTCCACAATCTCCGCACTAGGCACAGGAAAGTGGCCGTCTAGGGCAGGAGAGCTGCCAGCCTGGCCACCCAGGAGCAGGTGTGCAAGAGAATCAAGGGGGTCCAGTGAGACCCCCGACCCTGAGCCCTGATCTTACAATGGCCGTCCTGGGTCAGACCAAAGGTCCATCTAGCCCAGTAGCCTGTCTGCCAACAGCGGCCAACCCTAGGGACCCTGGAGGGGATGGACCGAAGACAGTGACCAAGCCATTTGTCTCGTGCCATCCCTCTCCAGCCTTCCACAAACTTTGGGCAGGGACACCACTCCTACCCCCTGGCTAATACCACTCCATGGACCCAGCCTCCATGACTTGATCTCACTTCCCTTTAAACTCTGTTCTAGTTGTAGCCTTCACAGCCTCCTGCAGCAAGGAGTTCCACAGGTTGACTCTTTGCTTTGTGAAGAACAACTTTCTGTTACTAGTTTGAAGCCTGCTACCCATTCCTTTCCTTTGGTGTCCTCTAGTCCTTCTATTATGGGAACTAATGAAGAACTTTTCTGTATGCATCTTCTCTACCCCACTCATGCTTTTAGAGACCTCTACCCTGTCCCCCCTCTGTCTCCTCTTTTCTAAGCTGAAAAGTCCCAGTCTCTTTAGCCTCTCTTCATATGGGACCTGTTCCCAACCCCTGATCGTTTTAGTTGCCCTCCCCTCTCCCAGCCTCGCTCTTCCCCTCTCCCACCTCCTTTTCCCAGTCTCCCCCCAGTTTTGTTCAATAAAGACAGATTCCATTTTGGAAGACACGTTATCTTTATTTTGTACATCAGGAAGGGGGGCTAGGGAAGGGTAAGTGGAAGGAGGTGAGGGAGGAATGGGGTACGAGCCCCCGATGGGGAGGACTGGGCTGGCTCTGCGGACTTCTGGGGGTGGAAGCTCTCCTGCAGCCCCCCGATTGCCCCCTCTTCCCAGATGGCAGCCTGCGGCAAGTGCAGCCGGGCTGATGGCCGAGTGGTGTGATGTGCCCAGTGTGGGTAGTCCGGGCAATCCAAGCCAGGACTGCTTTGCAAGCGGGGCACCCCTGAGAACTGTCTTTCCGGGGTGGGGGTCGGGACCATTTATGCACAGCCCTCAGCTAGCCTGAGAAAGCATTTCAACGCTCTAAGTTCTTCTTTGATGCCCTGCCGGCACTGCTTCCGGCCATCCTTAAGCCCAGTTCAGGGTCCACTTAATGTGGACATGCTAGTTCGAATTAGCAAAACGCTAATTCGAACTAGTTTTTTCGTCTGGATCCGTTAGTTCGAATTAGCTTAGTTCGAATTAACTAATTCGAACTAAGTTAGTTCGAATTAACGTTGTAGTGTAGACATACCCTTAGAAGGAGGCTTTGGAAGACCACATTTAACAGATAATCCTTCCTCCAGTGCCTGTTCATTGTACAAATATTCAGATTCGCTTTTAAGAAAAACTTTCTAATTATTAGGAGAGGTAAGTACTGGAACAGGTTACCAAACAAGGTTGGTACTGGAGATTTTGTAGAACAGGTTTAAAAAACCCACCACTCATAAGAACATAAGAATGACCAAAGGTCCTTCAAGCCCATTATCCTGTTTTCCGACTGCAGCCAATGCCAGGTGTCCCAGAGGTAACGAATAGACCACGTTATCCCTCTCCTGTCATCCATTCCCAGCCTCTGACAAACAGGCTACGTCTAGACTGGCATGATTTTGCGGAAATACTTTTAACGGAAAAGTTTTTCTGTTAAAAGTATTTCCGCAAAAGCGCATCTAGATTGGCACGGATGCTTTTGCACAAAAGCATCCATGGCCAGTCTAGACGCGATTTTGTGCAAGAAAGCCCCAATCGCCATTTTAGCCATCGGGGCTTTTTTGCGCAAAACAGTTCTTCCCTGTCTACCTTTGCCCTCTTGCGCAAGTATTCTTGCGCAAGAGGGCTTTTTCCCAAGCGGGAGCGTGAAAGTATTTGCGCAAGAAGCACTGATTTTGTACATTACAAAGTCAGTGCTCTTGCACAAATTCAAGCGGCCAGTGTAGACAGCTGGCAAGTTTTTGCGCAAAAGCAGCTGATTTTGCGAAAAAACTTGTCAGTCTAGACACACCCATAGAGTCTAGGGACACCATTCCTGCCCATCCTAGCTAATAAGTATTGATGAACCTCTCCTCCATGAATTTATCTAGTTCTTTTTTAACCCTGTTAAAGTCCTGGTCTTCACAACACCCCCTAGCAAGTATACCATCTCAGGGATGAAGTACTTACACTAATTTCTACCGTAGCACAAGGGGATGGACTAGTTATACTCAATTCTGCCTTAATACGAGGAGATTGTCTAGGAGACCTTGAGACTGTCCCTGAGCCAAACAGCTTTATGTTGTTAAAATATTAGTAGTTTGTAGCAATGGTAAAATATCCATCATCTTGTAGACACTTCACCTCCTGGCAGGCTTGCCGATGTAATACGTTCTGCATTATTGTAAAGGTAGCTGTAACACCGAGATTAAGCTGAATTGTTTTTACTGTGTAAGAGCATGTAATCATCGCTGCTGAAGGATACCGTGGGAGAGAAAACACTGAGTTTGAGTATTAGTATTGTAATTTGCAATTAGTATTGACAAATACCAGAAAGCTTTGGGAAATTAATTTCCACACAGGGATAGTGCTTATTTTTGTATTGTGTTTTCATACAACTGTTTGTTATTCTGTGAAGGTTAGATGAAGATAAGTAATCTCAATTAAAGCTGCTTTTTATACAGTGAATCATAACGAATGAATTGCTGGGGCTGCTGGGAAAAAGCACAGCTATTCTTCTTAAAGACCAGAGATATGGTTGAAAATAAAACCCGCCTTTGCCTTGCATTCATACTTCTAACTATGACTTGTCAAACATCCGGCTGCAATGGAGTTGATTAGGCTGCAAAAGGAAAAATACAGCTGGGGAGATATTAAAAAGTACATTGATTGCCATGTAAAAAGTCACCATTTACCAGGAATTACTCTACTGTAATCACAGCTTTTTCTCTGTACTTAGTGAAGGTTAGACCTGTGGTAACTCACAGTTCAAAATTGATATGTTGCTGTATTGTACGTGGTTACTACACTATGTCTCTGCCACCCCACAGTACAAATAAGAAGTTATGAAAGCAGTTCATCCCAGCTTTCCGGTCTCACACTGCTGCCATTTATACTGTTTCAAGCAAGGCCGCATTATGACTTTCGTGGGTCCTAGGCACTTTTGCCTTCGTGGGCCCCTCCCACCACAATATCAATATTAAAAATTATTTTTGATATAACTTTAAACACTTCAACATTTTTTTTTCTGTTTTAGGCAAAATGTAATAGATTTTCGTGGGCCCTGAAAGTTTCATTTTTTTCTGATGTGAGAAAAAAATTAAATCATTTTCTTCGACCCTAAAAGTTCATTTTTTTTCTTCTGATTTTAAAAGAAATTAAAACATTTTCGTGGGCCCCTAAAAGTATCGTGGGCCCTAGGCACTGTGCCTACTGTGCCTAATGGATAAGTCGGCCTGGTTTCAAGGTGAACAAAACAAGCATGTCTGGAACCACATTATCAATTCCAGAGCGAAAACTCAATGATAAAATAAACAGAGATCCCATCAGGCTGTGGATTATTAGTGTTGTTGAGACATGGCGGAAATGCTTGGTATTCCAACTAAATTAATGAAGTGACCTTTTGTTCCCCTTTTGGGAAAGGGAGAAAGTCAATGAACTTCTCTTTGGTGAGCAGAACATTAGTCATTTCTATCAAGATTCACAGTAGGTTTTCACATTCTTACATTAAATGTGGTAGCCATTGGCTCTACCAACAACATCTGGATACTATACGTATCCAGATCTGAGCTTCCTTATAATTCTGGAGTGTTTGTGTAATGACCCCTGCCAGGAAAAGTCAGTAAAGGTAAAACTTTCCACCGTGTGCAGCAAAAAGCAAGAATATCTTCTCTCTGACTAAAAGAGTCACTTTTAGCTGACACTAGTTGTTTCTTATCTTTCAGGTGGACTAGCCTTTTCATGGACAACCACTGTGTAGGTGTTGGTTCAGTCCATTAAAAGAAAGAGAGGCTGGCTGTAAGTTCAGAATTGGTCCATGACCCAGCCTTCTACCATATCCAGGAAAAAGGATCGATCCACTTTTGTGAATTTGGTTCTTGTCTAATTTTCATCCAGTCATGAAGTATTTAGGAGGTGTTTCTATACCTCTCAGGCCAGGTCTACACTGGAAGAGAATATCAATGCAAGATACGTAACTCCAGCTACATGAATTGCCTAGCTGGAGTCAACAGGGTCACCCTCAGCATTTGATTTGGTGGGTATTTACTAGACCCACTAAATCGAACCCCAGAAAATCGATCGCTGGAGTATTGATCTTCCGGTAAAGTGGAGTCAAGATTTCAGGGTTTGTGCCAGGTTCTGCCAACACTAGTTTTATACCACAGCTGGAACTTGCTATGCTTTTTGAACAAGGGCAGATAGCCCTGAACAATACAACAAAGATGGGGCCAGAAGCTGATTCAGAGCTCCCAAAGGCCAGTTTAACAGCAGTGGCAGCTGTTTGCTTCAGAAGTTAGATGCTCCTGCTTCACATTAATGTGAGTGAGTGGAAGAGATAAAATATTGTTAGGAAAGCAGTGATGCTTGACCATTCCTTCAGGCATTTTCTATCAAAGTAATTATAAGGAACTGAGTAACCTCCAACGCTGGCAGAACACCATCACTCTTGAGTAGCCCTTCCATTTCCATTTCATTAAAACATTGTTGCTCAATACATTTCAGTTGGGATTTTAAAGAAAGAGAGGTTGAAGTCCTTAGTTTCCTTGAGAACTAGGAATAGTATCAGATTGGTAATTTACAGTATCAACTGAAAATAAACAATAATCAGACTGTGACTTCAGTGTTACGTTTTCTTTGGCGTGACGCATCTTGGATATTAAACTGCAAAATGAAGAGAAAACAGGCTGGGTCTTGAGTACATTTTAATTGTTTATTTAGTTCATTTCTGCTGGAGAAAAGGCAGAACAATCTTGTTTGTAGCTGCTTCACTTGCTACTTGCACTCCAGGGAGGAACCTAATCATCACCCCAAAGTGAACGGAGTTTTGTTTGGTTAGTTTTCATTTTAAACACATGAGAATAATGTCAATTAACTTTATTTCATTGTCAAGGGCCTGTAAATTCTGTCCACAGAAAAAGGGACTGTTGTCAAACATCCATAAGAAAAACCCCAAAGTGAGTGAGATCCATAGATAATGATGGGTAGTCAGCAGTCTCGGGTCCTTGGCAAATCAAAGTGTCAAGATGGCAGAATGACACATGCAAAAACCCTGCCTCCCCAACAGTGCATTTCACTGAGAGCCTGTTGTTTGCCTACATGCAGAGTAGCCCAGGGAATTATCAGCATATCTTCTGACAGACTTTTCCTGGTGCTATTGTGGTGTTTGTACATGCAGTAAGCAAAGGTAATAGACTGCTTGCTGAGGAGTTGCCACCATTTTGGATGGCTACCCCATTTCGAAGCGTTTCTACTATCTTCCCCTTCCACTTCCGGGTATCTTCTCGAGTTGCCATTCTTAACACCAGCAGGTTCCAGGTAGTGGAGTAAACATCTCCTGCTGGGCTCAAAATATTAGGATGCCGTCCTGCGAGATGTCTTGAAATTGCTTGACAGTGTCTGTGCACCCAACCTCCTCCCCACCTTGAAGTGGAATCTGTTTGCAGGAAAGAATGTTAAACTGTGGACTGCCAGACTTCAGTGAGGTCTCCCCCTCCCCCGCCTCCACACACACTCTCTCTCTCATTAGGAGGAGTGGTGGGGGACCAGTCCTCAACTATAAATCCCTGAGGCTTTGTGGTCCGACTGATGATCTCCCTGACATTTGAAATGATTTCCTTTCTGTCCTTTTGTCATGATAAGTGACTGATGTGCATTGGCTTAAATAATGCACGAGGCAGACTCTGCAAGCAGTCTAGTGTGGTGGGGTGGGAGGAGAAAGGGGTCTGAGAATGACTCTTGTCTCCCACAGCCTTGGTTTCTGAGTTTTAATAACTGGTGACAATGCCAATGATTTCCCAACATCCAGGAAGTGTTAAAAGAGGGTGAGAGACACAAAAAGAAAGAAGTTGGCTTCACGCATGAATAAGTCAATTTGTTACTCCTGCTAGTCTGGAATTGGAATGACTGCTTCCAGATGCAGATGCTTTCCTTCTCTTTCACCTTCTGTAAACTTAAGCTTGCTAAAAATACCCTATAAAAGCACACATGCTTCAGGGCTACAGAAACACCTGCTAGAGCAGCAAGGAGACACTCAAATGAGCTGATTCTAGCCACCCCATCTCAAGCATGGCAGTGTTGGTGTCGCACCTTGTTTAGCCGCGTCTGTAGTCATTTTAGACGACTGGTTCTTTATTCTCCACCTCTGCACTGATGCTCGGTACCAGGTCTCCTTTGTCACCTCAGAGTGATCTGCATGGCTCTCAGGGAGGTAGAAACAGTGAAGGAGCCCACCAACAAAGATGGTCTGTGTCCAAGTCTCTGTTAAACCTGTTTCTTTTGGGATAGACCACTGCATAGTCTATAGCCATGTCTACACTGAGGTTACGTCTACACTACGAGTTTTCCCTATGCGAATGAGGGACTCATTTGCATGAGTTGTGATCTCATTTGCATATTTTCTGTGGATCCGTTTTTGTGGTAGGGGTTTTTGCGCAAAAACAAGCAGCGTGGACATTTTCTTTTTGCGCAAAACCCTCTTTTCCCACAAGATCCTTATGCCCCAAAAAAGGAGGTATACTGATCTTGTGGAAAAATGGGTTTTTGTGCAAAAAGAAAACGTCCACACTGCTTGTTTTTGCGCAAAAACCCCTAGCGCAAAAACGGATTGGCAGAAAATATGCAAATGATATAATGACTCATGCAAATGAGTCCCTCATTAAGCTGTGAGTCAGTGACCAGGGAGCTTGCAAACAGGAGCAGCAAACAGGGAGTTTTGAAAGGGAGTCCTTCAGGTAAAGGAGGAGTAAATACAGGACCCTGTGGTAAGTGGCTGTCTGTAGTGTGTGTGTGGGGGGGGGGAGTTACTTGCTGTGTGCTGAGCTTGTGTTTGTTTGGTTTGTTTGTAGCGTGTGCTGTGGCCAGCAGCTGGAAGCTGTGAGCTTCTAAAGGTTTGAAATCTAGAAGCCTCTGTTAATTGGCTGAGCTTTAGTCAGGGGGCGGGGCTACCAGGGCTTTATAAAGCTGTGAGTCAGCGACTAGGGAGCTTGCGAACATGTCTTCCCTTCCTCCCCCCCAGGTCCCACAGCTGCCAGAAGTCTTTTGTCTGCCCTCAGTTCTCCCTCCCTGACCACCATGAACCTCCTGTCTCCCCCCAGCGACACCGGTCACGATGAGACTTCTGTCTTCCCTCCAGCCTCCCCAGCCATCTGGGGCCTTCTGTCTGCCCCCCAGCCATCCTGGCTCCAGAGGCCTACTATCTCCCCCAGGCACCAGGGGCCTTCTGTCTCTCTCCAGTCTCCCTGGATGGCATAGGCCTTTCTCCACCCACCTGGTACTGTGGCCAAAAGCTGGAGGGGGAGTGGCCCCCATTGCTCTCTATGCAGTATAGTTCTCCCCTGAGCTCACTGCCCCCAGTGGCCACTCTCAATATTGCGTCCCTCATCTCTATGCCCCTCCCTTTCCATGTTATGGAAAACAGTCCCATTCAAGGCACTTTCCATTTTCCTGGCACAACCAAATACTGACCTTGCTTTAAGTTAGGATAAGAGGAAGCTGCATACCGAATTTGGTGATCCTAGAACTTACCATTTAGGAGGAGTTCTTGAACAAACAGACTCACAGACAGACAAATACACATATTTCTAAAATATAGAGAGAGATTATTGCAACTTCACATACAATAATGAAAACAGCAGAGGCAACCTAAACAGTCAGATGTGCATGCCAATGTCTTAAAATGCAAGCCGTAAAATAAGGGTTGGGGTAAAGAGAAGACCTTTCTTTGCTGAAAGTCTGTTTCTAAGAGCCCCAATAATATTGTAATGAGCTACCTGTTAGGCAGTGGTAGAGAAGAGAACTGGATTCTTTTTGTGAGTGGCACGGTTTGTTTAATGCTCCAACGCAGGTGTTGCTGTGTGAAGTCTCTGGCTGCCTCTACTGCAGATATTACAATATTTTGTACATGAACAGCATTTTATGGGCCACATCTTCAGCTCCACTGGACATTTCTATACACATCACCAGTTTACACCAGTTAAGCATTTGGCCTCTTACATTGAGAGGGATTGACAAGCATTGTGTCTGGTGAATCCTCACAGAGTCCCTCAGAGGCATTTCCATCCTATCCATCCCCATTTTACAGACAGGGAACCTATGGCACAGATAGATTGAGTGACTTGCCCAAGGTCACACAGAGAGTCAGGGGCAGGACTTAGTAGTAGTTCCTCAATATTAGAACTTGGTTTAGTTCATAAGACCATGCTGCTTCTTTCCTTCTTTCTGGCTATGTCCACACTAGAGAGGTTTTTTTTGAAAAACATCCATTTTTCAAAAAAAACCCTTCACTTACGTCCACACTGCAATCGCGTTCTTTTGAAAAAAAATCAAAAGAACAGAGGGGTTTTTCTGATATTGGTAAATCTCTTTCTACGAGGAAGAAGCCTTTTTCCAAAAGAGCTCTTTCGCAAAAAGGCGTGTGTGGATGGGGAAGAGGGAGTTCTTTCAAAAGAAGAGGAAAGAGGAAAAAGCACAAGTGCTCTGGTGGCTACTCGGTCCACAGTAATGATATTTTAAATGCGAGATAGCATCCATTCAATGTGAATGCTGTCTTTCGGAAAAGCAGATCACTTTTTCGATGCGCTTTGGCAGTGTGGATGCTCTCTTTCGGAAGAAGTTTTTTCAGAAGATCTCTTCCAGAAAAGCTTCTTCTGAAAGAAGTCTGCAGTCTAGACATAGCCCCAGTGAATGACCATAATGATGCTTTCTTATTCTCCACAATAGGTTCTGGTCTCATTCGGAGCCCTTGATTGTGTAATTATTTTTTGATAATACAGGCTATTTCCTGTCCTTAGGAAGCCAACATCAGGACTGTCATATGCCAGAAATAATCAGTGCTTTCTCTTTTTCCATCAGCCTGCAATGAATAAAACTCATTTTCAGACCTGTCTTCCAACCTTCCTTTATCACTTTTTCCTTTGTTGAAGTAACTCAGCAATGAATACGTGTCTAAATGAAGATCTGCCTTGCTGCTGATTGAGATGAAGATGAGACAAATTTCCTTGCTGTTTGATTAGCTTGTCGGGTCTCTAGTTAGATACCCATATCTTTTATTTTACAGGCCAGTTCCCCCCCTCAACCCGCCCCCATCGCCTTTTTTTTTTTTAAAGATGCCAGATTTCTCAGCTGCAATCATTCAGTGACTAAGTCAGAAGAAACCAGCAGGAAGTCTTTGCCATTAGCTACTATTTTAAAATAATTCTTTTTAGTTTGATACTAGGCAAAGAGTGGGAGGAGGCAATGCACTGTGAACGTACAGGCAATACAGATTGTATGACTGAATTAGCTAACTCATAAAGCTCACAGCTTCCAGAAAACTGGCTGCAACTTTATTTCACAGATGGAAGGTTTCAACCTAGCTCCCTTGGGTAGCTATCAATGTATGCAGAGGAGTCACCAGCCTCACTGGGCAAGGTGTGTGTGTGAGGGGGGTGGCGGTGGCTCCACACCCTTGGAAAAGGCGGGGACTCAGGCAAAAGAGGTGGGTCTGAGCCTTCAGAGGGGCCCAGGGCTCTGGCCGCTGTAGCAGCAGCAAAGGCAAGGAGCCCCAAGACCCTTTCAATTGCCAAGTCCCAGGGCAACTGCCCCTTCCTCCTTTAAGTGTAAGCTTAAAAAAATTGCTCATTTGGCACAACGGATGGTCTCAGATCAGGAGAGGCTGTGGATGGAGAGAGTGAGGATGCTTGCAGCTTGTGGTTCAGGGGAGCTGAGCTTTGCCCCCAGGTTCTGAAGTTAGTGGAAGCTTTGTCACTGATTTCATAGGGCCAAGATTTTCACCCATGCATGGGCGCTGGCAGAGTTTACATGGTTCCTTCCAATGCTTCTATTATTGCTTGTCCATGATTAATTATAGAGCAGCAAAAGTTTGCGAGGTAGGCTTTGCTTGCATCTTTGCTAGGAAACAAGGGCATCTCCACCAAGGTAGCTGTGGATAATGTCTCAAATGTTCTTTTACAACTGTGTTGTCTATCTCTGTGCCCTGCCTATCCTGCACTTCCGCAGTTGCTGATGAGTTGCCGGTCCCAATTTTCTTACATTAGAGACAAGGTTCATAGAAAGAGGTTAGTACTCCAAAAAGAGTATCTAAATAAACAGAATTTGGTCTAAATACTAATCCCACTTACTCCAGTGTAAACCTGGAATGATTCCATTGCAGTCATTGGAAATACTCCAGATTCATACCCAAGTAAGTGAGAGTAGAGTTTGGCCCTAAGAATAGGGAAATGACCTATCATGTGCACATTGAGGCTATGTCTAGACTGCAGGCTTCTTTCGAAAGAGGCTCTTTCGAAAGCATCTTTCGAAAGAGCCTCTTTCGAAAGATCGCGTCTAGACTGCAGGCGGATCTTTCGAAAGAGAAATTCGCTTTTTCGAAAGAGAGCACCCAACGAGTCTGGATGCTCTCTTTCGAAGACGGCCTCTTTACATTGAAGAACGCCTTCTTTCGAAAGAGGAACTTTCGAAAGAAGGCGTTCTTCCTCGTGAAATGAGGTTTACCGCCATCGAAAGAAAAGCCGCGTTCTTTCGAAATAATTTCGAAAGAACACGGCTTGAGTCTGGACGCAGGAGAAGTTTTTTCAGGAAAAGGCTACTTTTCCCGAAAAAACCCCTGAGTCTGGACACGGCCTTAGTGTGATGGGTTTTCTTTTGTTATTTCAATTTCTATGAACACTTAGAATCTCAGAATCATAGAATCACAGGGTTGGAAGAGACCGCAGGAGGTCCTCAAGTCCAACCCCCTGCCCGAAGTAGGACCAACCCCAACTAAATCATCTCAGCCAGGGCTTTGTCAAGCTGGGTCTTACAAACCTCTAGGGATGGAGATTCCACCCCCTTCTTAGGTAACCCATTCCAGTGCTTCACCAGCTCCTAGGGAAATAGTTTTTCCTAATATCCAGCCTAGACCCCCCCCCTTCCCCACTACAACTTGAGACCATTGCTCCTCATTCTGTCATTTGTCACTACTGAGAACAGCCTCTCCATTCTCTTTGGAACCCCCCTTCAGTTAGTTAAAGGTGGGCATATCTGCAGAATGAACGATGAGCGAAAAGTTAAGACCCTGGTATTCAGCATAATGGATGGTCCAAATAGGAGAGGCAGACCCCACAGAGACATCTGTACACTGTAGACATCTAGGTGTGGAGGACCAGGTTGATAAACCTCCTAAAAGAACAGAGAACTTTCTCCTTCCTTCTTAGCTTTTGAGGATGGACATGATGGTAGATGATATAGTAGATTGGTGCGAAGCTAATCTACAGAAACTAAGCCACTCCGCACTGGACAGGGAAAGATGGAAGGAAATAGTGAGGGAGGCATCAGACACCAATGGGAGTTGAGCCCAGGTTGATGATGATGATGATGATATAAAATCCCCCCTCACTCTTCTCTTATGTAAACTAAACAAGCCCAAATCAACTCAGCTTCTCCTCATAAGTCATGTGCTCCACCCCCCTAATCACTTTTGTTGCCTTCCCTGGACATCCTCCAATATGACCACATCCTTTCTATAGTGGGGGGGGGGGGGCAGAATTGGATGCAATACTCCAGATGTGGCCTCACCAGTGCTGAATAAAGGGGAATAATCACTTCTCTAGATCTGCTGGCAGTGCTCCTTCTAATGCACACTAATATGCCATTAGTCTTCTTGGCTACAAGGATACACTGTAGACATCTAGGTGTGGAGGACCAGGTTGATAAACCTCCTAAAAGAACAGAGAACTTTTTCCTTCCTTCTTAGCTTTTGAGGATGGACATGAAGAAGAGGAAGGAGATATAGACTCACCGAAAGGTTTTGGAGTCTGCATGGAGATGAGAGTAGGAAGAGGACACTGAAGTCGATGGTAATTCAGTGGCTGGGGTGAGCAAAGGAGAGCAAAGGTGGAACAAAAGGAAGCTAGACAGAACAGAAAGGAGGTAAATTGTGATAGGAGGTGACGGTAAAGCCAAGGAGCATAAATCAGATGCAGTAAGTGCCAGGCAATCAGCCTCTCATTTTCATGTGTACTGAAGTGAGTAAAATTTGATTACATTCCTCAAATAAATTATAAAGTTACAACGGGGCTTTTCTATAGTTGCTCAGATTATACCAATGACTGCCAAGATGCTATAGTAACATAATATAATTGCTCTCAAAATAGCAGGCAGATCACACGGAAAAAGTGATCTGGCTTTAGACAGTGCTTAGACGCTTCTCAGTGTTATGACTAATGAGCCCTCTAACATCTGTAAACTGCAAAGTTTAATTCTAATATTATTTTTCATTCATTCTTCTTTATGGCCAAGATTTTCAAAAGTCACTATTGATATACCTGTGAAAATAAGGTCTCTTTAATGTGTCTGACCAAAGGCATTCCAAAATTGAGGCATTTAAAATCTGTAATTAAAAAAAAAACTTGTCCCTATCGATTTTAGCAGCTGTGAAAGTTGCCAGATTACTGGCTCATAAAATGAGACCGTTGTAAATTGTTGTGTGTCAGAGAGAATGCCTCTAGAGCTGCAGAGGTAGCTGAATGCACAGACCCAGGAAATCTTTAGACTCTGAGCTGCAACATCCAATGACACAGTGAATTGTGACAGTGGGTTTGATTACATGGACTGTGGGTGTTTGGGTTATGATTATTTTGATTTGCAGGGTGCCACTTTGAGGAACTCAGCTGAGTGATCACCTGTTTGAGTCACATATCAGCATAGCTTTTAAAATAAATCAAACAAAGCAAATCTTGGCAGGAATATTTTAGCATAAATTAGTGCTGCTTTGTGAGAGGAGCACCGGTTGGAGGTGCCTTCACAAGGACTTCTGACTGCAATCCCAGAAGTTTGTACTGAGTAGGATCTAATTGGTAACATTATACCTTGAAAATAGCCTAAATTCTTCATCACTAAAATTCATCTTATGAAACCGCCATTTCTCTTTTATTAAACAGTTGGTTGTCATGATTGTCTGCAAGGCTTTCATTAGTCAGGAGTCAACTGCCACCTGTCCGGATGAGGCTTCTATAGAGGTTTCTTCTTAATTCTAATTCAGAACATCGTAGTTCTGTATAGAATAGAGCAGAAAGTGGAGCACAGAATTCTTCCCCCTTCCTCTCAACTTTTAGTGTACTTTGTTGCGAGTTGCCGATGTTCCCTTTCCTGGCTCTCGTGTAAATTCCTCCTGGTTTTTGTTTTATTACTTTCCTAGTTGTAGTCACACTGGAGAGGTGCAGTGAGTCTGTCTACTCTAGATTGCTCCAGGAGTCTAAACAGCCTGAGAGCCAAGCTGAGATTCGGATTTAGACCTTTTGCCATTTTAAGGGTAATTCGAAATGTAAATCATCCCAAATCTAAGACCTTCTTCCAACAGTCACCTATCAAATGATAATGGAGAATGAAATACTGGAAATAGGGCTGCAGCAAGGAATATCTTGGTTATGAAATGCCATAATGTGTCCAGGAAAATCACTGGGGGTATGTCTACACTACAAAGTTAGTTCGAACTAACGGACGTTAGTTCGAACTAACTTTAATAGGTGCTACACTAGCGCTCCGCTAGTTCGAATTTGAATCGAACTAGCGGAGCGCTTAGTTCGAACTAGGTAAACCTCATTTTACGAGGACTAACGCCTAGTTCGAACTAGCTAGTTCGAACTAAGGGCTGTGTAGCCCTTTAGTTCGAACTAGTGGGAGGCTAGCCCTCCCCAGGTTTCCCTGGTGGCCACTCTGGCCAACACCAGGGAAACTCTATGCCCCCCTCCCGGCCCCGGACCCCTTAAAGGGGCACGGGCTGGCTACGGTGCCCGTGCCAGGTGCAAGCCTGCCAGCACCCAGCCAGCAGACCCTGCACCTGGCACGGCACAGAGCCACCCACCCGATGCCCCCCAGCCCACCCCCTCTTGCCGGGACCAGGCTGGCGGCTCCCGGGAGCTTGCCCTGGACCGCAAGAGGCGGGCACCTTCCTGGGCTAGTGCGGACATCGTGGACCTCGTCCACGATCTCCGCACTAGGCACAGGAAAGTGACCGTCTAGGGCAGGAGAGCTGCCAGCCTGGCCACCCAGGACCAGGTGTGCATGAAAATCAAGGGGGTCCACTGAGACCCCCGACCCTGAGCCCTGAGCTTACAATGGCCGTCCTGGGTCAGACCAAAGGTCCATCTAGCCCAGTAGCCTGTCTGCCGACAGCGGCCAACCCTAGGGACCCTGGAGGGGATGGACCGAAGACAGTGACCAAGCCATTTGTCTCGTGCCATCCCTCTCCAGCCTTCCACAAACTTTGGGCAGGGACACCACTCCTACCCCCTGGCTAATACCACTCCATGGACCCAACCTCCATGACTTGATCTCACTTCCCTTTCAACTCTGTTCTAGTTGTAGCCTTCACAGCCTCCTGCAGCAAGGAGTTCCGCAGGTTAACTATTTGCTTTGTCAACAACAACAACAACTTTCTCTTACTAGTTTCAAGCCTGCTACCCATTCCCTTCCTTTGGTGTCCTCTAGTCCTTCTTTATGGGAACTCAGGAAGAACTTTTCTGAATGCACCCTCTCCACCCAACCCCTGCTTTTAGAGACCTCTATCCTGTCCCCGCTCCGTCTCCTCTTTTCTAAGCTGGACAGTCCCAGTCTCTGTAACCTCTCTTCATCTGGGACCTGTTCCCAACCCCTGATCATGTTAGTTGCCCTCCCCTCTCCCAGTCTTTCTCTTCCCCTCTCCCACCTCCTTTTCCCAGTCTCCCCCAGTTTTGTTCAATAAAGACAGAGTCAATGTTGGAAGAAACGTTATCTTTATTTTGTACATCAATAAGAAGGGGGGCTAGGGAAGGGTAAGTGGAAGGAGGTGAGGGAGGAATGGGGTACGAGCCCCCGATGGGGAGGACTGGGCTGTCTCTGCGGGCTTCTGGGGGTGGAAGCTCTCCTGCAGCCCCCCGATTGCCCCCTCTCCCCAGATGGCAGCCTGCGGCAAGTGCAGCCGGGCTGATGGCCGAGTGCTGTGATGTGCTGAGTGTGGGCACTCCGGGCAATCCAAGCCAGAACTTCTTTGCAAGCGGGGCACCCCTTAGAACTGTCTGTCCGGGGTGGGGGTCGGGACCCTTTAAGCGCAGCCCTCGGCTAGCCTGAGACAGCATCTCCATGCTCTAAGTCCTCCTTTTATGCCCTGCCGGCACTGCTTCCGGCCATCCTTAAGCCCTGTTCAGAGTCCACTCAATGTGGACTTGCTAGTTCGAACTAGCAAAACGCTAGTTCGAACTAGTTTTTAGTTCTAGATGCGTTAGTTCGAACTAGCTTAGTTCGAATTAACTAATTCGAACTAAGTTAGTTCGAACTAGCGCTGTAGTGTAGACGTACCCTGGGATCCTAACACTCCCCCACACTGATTTAATGCTGAATCAGCATTCTCCCGCGGTTCCTCCCCTTCCCCCCACACCCCATTTAGCATTTCCATGTACCTAGAGGTGGGCAGAATGCTGAGTTTTCAGTCTGTCAAGTCACCCTTACTAGATCCTATTGCTAGCTGCCATCTTGGTTTAGATACGGGGGACCTCTGAAACAAAACAAAACAAGAAAAAACTAAACAGCATTAATTGCTTCAGCCATGGCTAAACAGCCAGGCCTTGTAGCTGGTGTCTGCAACAATCTCACATCCTCTCTAGAGGGGGCATAAAGGGGGCCCTATAGCATATTCTGATGAGTGGCTTACAAGGCATAGATCAGTACAATTCAGAATCCAGCTGTCACAAGATTTCCTCCTGTGATTAATCTAGCCAGTTAGACCACTCCGTTTTACTAATGTATCCTTATAACACATGGCTGTTTGTCAGGTCTTGTATTTTTTATGCTTGCAGTGCAGTATATAAACAAACCCATTAGTACCTCGCTTTAGGGGGTGCCATGGTTCTCCTTATAAATCTGCTAATGCAGGCAAATCACTGAAAGACACGAGCTGGTCTATTTCACACCTTTCTCATCCTGGATCCTGGAGCTCAGGTGAGGACTGTGTCATTAACATCAACACAAGATGGAAGGGAATCAGGTTCATTTTTTAACAATGTACCTTTGCCAGAAGGGAAATTAACAAGTAGAAA
The DNA here is from genome assembly GCF_049634645.1 of Pelodiscus sinensis. Classification (NCBI taxonomy): domain Eukaryota; kingdom Metazoa; phylum Chordata; order Testudines; family Trionychidae; genus Pelodiscus; species Pelodiscus sinensis. Next base: position 7,926,829 of record NC_134728.1, on the reverse strand, counting down.
CAGGTACAAAATGTACTTTAAAAAGTTAGCAGGCAATCCACTCTGTGTTTGCTGTCATTTAATTTTTGTTTAACATACCAGTCTTAATGGATCGCTCTCTCTGCTCATATTTCTTTGCTGCTGACAACCAAACTCTTTCACTTGTCTCTACTATATACATAAGCTAGAGAGATTTATTAGTACGAACAATTCTCTGGTTCCTCCTCTCTGAAGCTTCGTTTTTCATAGATAGCACAAACAAGCAAACCACCACGCAAGTGGTGTACTCCAGATGCACAACAATATTGCAGCTTGATCCATAGCTGAAATCAGTGGAGCTACGTCTAGACTGGCATGATTTTCCGCAAATGATTTTAACGGAAAAGTTTTCCGTTAAAAGCATTTTCGGAAAAGAGCGTCTAGATTGGCACGAACGCTTTTCTGCAAAAGCACTTTTTGCGGAAAAGCGTCTGTGGCCAATCTAGATGCGCTTTTGCGCAAAAAAGCCCTGATCGCCATTTTCGCGATTGGGGCTTTTTTGCGCAAAACAAATCTCAGCCGTCTACACTGGCCCTTTTGCGCAAAAGTTTTGCACAAAAGGGACTTTTGCCCAAACGGGAGCAGCATAGTATTTCTGCAAAAAGCACTGATTTCTTACAGTAGGAAGTCAGTGCTTTTGCGGAAATTCAAGCGACCAGTGTAGACAGCTGGCAAGTTTTTCCGGAAAAGCGGCTGGTTTTCCGGAAAAACTGGCCAGTCTAGACACAGCCTGGAAGTCTTTCTGTTTCCCTGGTGTATTTTGGATCAGGCCCTTATTTTTATTCTTAAATCATAGGGGGATAAAATTGCCTCTATTTTTACATTAATTATCGTTCCCCTTTATTCCTGTCTGTTCCCTGGTTTACAGATAGTTGTGAGGTAGGGGCAGGGATTGCCTATGTCTTTTTGATGGACCAGAAGTAGATCTCCTGCCTTTGAAAGATTTCAGTCCATTTTCATTCAGCTTTTTAATTCTGACTTCGGGATTACAAGGATTGCTTGGATTACATGCGTAGGCAAACTCTAAATAAAAAGTTGTTTCAAAGTTCTGAGGACAAGTTTTCAGATTCTTTATGTAAGGCTACTCCAGAGCCTGCTTGCCTTTGCTTCCGGTGGGTAGCGATGGGCAGAAATTCACATGGAAGGTGGAAAGCATGCTTGGGGAATGGGTTATTGTGGCACTAGCCACTGACATGCAGTTTTTCAATATAAAGAACATACATACAATACATCTGTCATGAAAAGAGTGGACCAGATCTTGTGCTGGCATCAGTGGGTGTGGTCCCATTGCCCTATACATTTTTCCGGCCTTAAAAATGTACTGCATGGAGGAAAAAACATCAGAGCTATAAGCATGGGGGAAGAGAAGTTTTCAGATGAGATTGGACTCAATAGGCATGATGAGGAACAATGAGGCTTTTTGGGGTGATAGTTTGGAAGCAGAGGTGCAGAATCTTGCATCAGCAATGTAATAGAGCAGTGGTGAGACAGGTGGCAAATAAGAAAAAAAGAGAGAAGGGAAAGTGGAGACAAAGTCCATGAGACCAGGTGGATGAAGGACACAGTGGCTAAAGAGAAGGAGGGGAAGTCTGAAGTGGTTCTTGACGTGGGGCTGTCCGGACTGGGGTGATTCTGCTGCATTTCATTGGAAGTGTAAGCAGGGAGACTGCAGAATGATTAGAAAAGCATCTGAAAGAGAGACATTGTCAGCAGCAGTAAAACTGATGCACAGAAAATTCCCTTGGGTTGGCACAAATTTGTTTTTGCTTGGGTGTCTTTCCTCTTCCCTGACAGTATCACTCACAGGCTGATTATAAACAAAGACGCAGCAGGGAGCAAATCTGGAAAACATTTCTGAGCCTGAAACAAAAAAACAGGACTATGTAGCACTTTAAAGACTAACAAGATGGTTTATTAGATGATGAGCTTTCGTGGGCCAGACCCACTTCCTCAGATCAAATAGTGGAAGAAAATTGGCATGACCACATATACCAAAAGGATACAATCAAAACAATGAACACATTTGAAAAGGATAAATCAAATTTCAGAACAGAAAAGGGATGGGGGGAGGTAAATGTCTGTGAGCTAATGATATTAGAGGTGATAATTGGGGAAGCTATCTTTGTAATGGGTAAGATAATTAATGTCTTTGTTAAGACCTAGGCGTAAAGTGTCAAATGTAAGCATTCATGACAGTTCAGAGGATTCTCTTTCAAGTCTGGTGTTAAAATGTCTTTGAAGCAGGATGCAGGTATTTCTGAGCCTGTAATTCTAGGCAACTGAAATGGAGGGAATGTTTCACTCCTTTTTATTCCCTCACAGGCACATCCTAGTCCCGTTTAGGCGCAGCAAAGAGGAAGGGTTGAGCAATTCCAAGTGTTCAGTTTTCAACTGAACACCTGAGTGAAAAGAAACCCTCTCCAGCCAGGTTAAAATGAGCAAGTGAGGATGGGGGAGAGCAAGTGATGGAGGGTGAGGGGATGGAGGGAACAGACAGAACCTCGGAAAAGGGGCGGGGTCAGGGTATTCAGTTTTGTTCAGTTAGAAAGTTGGCAACCCTATATTAAAAGAAAGGATTGAATTGTGGGTGTGGGGGGAGAATGGAGTGCTGCTCTGCCACGCTCTGTCCAAAAAACAAGCTGCACCCATAAACCCAACTCTGCCAACTTGAGATGTCAAACCACTGCTACTTATAGTCAAAGGTGCAGTTCTTCACACTATGAATTTCCCTCTTCTTCCTTATGCCTTTGTGTACATGGACATCAGCTAATCTGCAGCCAGCTCTCTTCTTTCTTGAACACAGGTAGCAGGTTTAAAACAAACAACAGTAAGTTTTTCTTCATGCAGCGTACAGTAAACCTGTGGAACTCCTTGCCAAAGGATGTTGTGAAGACCAGGATTTTAACAGGGTTCAAAAAAGAGCTAGATAAATTCATGAAGGTTAGGTCCATCAATACTTATTAGCCAGGATGGGTAGGAATGGTGTCTCTAGCCTCTGTTTGTCAGAGACTGGAAATGGATGACAGGAGGGGGATCACTTGATAATTATTTGTTCTGTTTACTCCATCTGGGGCATCTGGTATTGGCCACTGTCGGCAGACGGGATACTGGGCTGGATGGACCTTTGGTCTGACCCAGTATGTTCATTCTTATGTTTTTAATAACATACTACCAATGAAATAATTTATAAGGCTGATATCTAAATTCCCATGATTAGGCTTCACAATTAGCTTCATATTGAGAATAACAGAACTTATTTGCACATCTCTGAGCAATTGCTTATTCATTAAAAAAAAACAAATAAATTGAGACTGGGCCAGATTCTAGCTCCTCCTTTAGGGTATGTCTACACTACAGCGCTAATTCGAACTAAGCTAATTCGAACTAGCGGATCCAGACTAAAAAACTAGTTCAAATTAGCGTTTTGCTAATTCGAACTAGCATGTCCACATTAAGTGGACCCTGAACCAGAGTTAAGGATGGCTGGAAGCAGTGCCGGCAGGGCATCAGATGAGGACTTAGAGCGTGGACCTGCTGTCTCAGGCTAACCGAGGGCTGTGCTTAAAGGGACCCGACCCCCAACCCAGACAGACAGTTCTCAGGGGTTCCCCGCTAGCAAAGCAGTCCTGTCTTGGAGTGCCCTGAGTGCCCACATTGGGCACATCACAGCACTCGGCCATCAGACCGGCTGCACTTGCCGCAGGCTGCCATCTGGGGAGAGGGGAATTGGGGGGCTGCAGGAGAAATTCCACCCCCAGAAGCCCGCAGAGCCAGCCCAGTCCTCCCCATCGGGGGCTCGTACCCCATTCCTCCCTCACCTCCTTCCACTTACCCTTCCCTAGCCCCCCTTCCTGGTGTACAAAATAAAGAAAACATGTGGTCAAAAATAGAATCTGTCTTTATTGAACAAAACTCGGCAAGACTGGGAAAAGGAGGTGGGAGAGGGGAAGAGAGACGGTGGGAGAGGGGAGGGCAACTAAAATGATCAGAGGTTTGGAACAGGTCCCATATGAAGAGAGGCTAAAGAGACTGGGACTTTTCAGTTTAGAAAAGAGGAGACTGAGGGGGGATAGGATAGAGGTCTATAAAAGCATGAGTGGGGTGGAGAGGGTGCATCAAGAAAAGTTCTTCATTAGTTCCCATAATAGAAGGACTAGAGGACAGAAAGGAAAGAAATGGGTAGCAGGCTTCAAACTAGTAACAGAAAGTTGTTCTTCACAAAGCAAAGAGGCAACCTGTGGAACTCCTTGCTGCAGGAGGCTGTGAAGGCTACAACTAGAACAGAGTTTAAAGAGAAGTGAGATCAAGTCATGGAGGTTGGGTCCATGGAGTGGTATTAGCCAGGGGGTAGGAGTGGTGTCCCTGCCCAAAGTTTGTGGAAGGCTGGAGAGGGATGGCATGAGACAAATGGCTTGGTCACTGTCTTCGGTCCATAGCCTCCAGAGTCCCTAGGGTTGGCCGCTGTTGGCAGACAGGCTACTGGGCTAGATGGACCTTTGGTCTGACCCAGTATGGCCATTGTAAGCTCAGGGCTCAGGGTCGGGGATCTCAGTGGACCACCTTGATTTTCATGCACACCTACTCTTGGGTGGCCAGGCTGGCAGCTCTCCTGCCCTAGACGGCTGCTTTCCTGTACCTAGTGTGGAGGTCGTGGATGAGGTCCATGACGTCCGCACTAGACCAGGCGGGTGCCCGCCTCTTGCGGTCCCGGGCAAGCTCCCGGGAGCCGCCAGCCTGGTCCCGGGAAGAGGGGGAGGGCTGGGAGGCATCGAGTGGCTGGCTCGAGCCGTGCCAGCTGCAGGGTCTGCTAGCTGGGTGCTGACAGGCTTGAACCTGGCACGGGCACCGTAGCCAGCCCGTGCTCCTTTAAGAGGTCCGGGGCCAGGAGGGGGGCAATAGAGTTTCCCTGGTGTTGGCCAGAGTGGCCACCAGGGAAAGCTGGGGAGGGCTAGCATCCCACTAGTTCGAATTAAGGGGCTACACACCTCTTAATTCGAACTAGTAAATTCGAACTAGGCTTAGTACTCGTAGAATGAGGTTTACCTAGTTCGAACTAAGCACTCCGCTAGTTCGAATTAAGTTCGAACTAGCGGAGCGCTAGTGTAGCGCCTATCAAAGTTAAGTCAAACTAACGTCTGTTAGTTCGAATTAACTTTGTAGTGTAGACATACCCTTAGTAAGCAGTACTTACATTCTACATATACTCATCTGTATCCTATACTGATTTGTGGCTAATCTGCATGATCCGCGTTCCTGCCTATGGTATGTTTTCTACCTTGTTAGCTGTATCTTTGCTCTTCTGAAGAGCAGTGGTAGCTAGAGGTTAGAGCAAGACATTTGGACTCAGGGCTCCTCTCTTTAAAACCAGATGGAAAAATTTCCTTTAATGACAAAAACCAGATAAAAGATTTGTGAAACCTTTTGCACAAAAATGTCTTTGACCAGATCTAGTTTTGTTCCGTTAGCTCCATTAGCTTCTCTGTGCCTCAATTTCTTCTCCACCCGTAAAATGTGATGATAAGATCTATTTCACGTCTACGGAGTGGTGAGGCTTGCTTAATGAATGGTTGGAAATTCTCGGAAATCCTTGTCCGTAAAGTGCTAAATAAATTCAGTCTTTCTCTCCTTTCTCTCCAGTCCTGTCTATACTTACATGAGATCAATGCTCTGGAAATCAATCTTCCAGGGTTCAATTTAGTGGGTCACTTATTCCTCATGGCCCTGTGGAGTATCGGGGTTGGCATAGTGCCGTCAGCATTTGATGATTAAGGGAAGTCGACAGGAAATTTTCTCCCATCGACCTCCTGCAGTGGGGGCAGCTGCGGAAGTTCGATTTAAGGTACATCAACTCCAGCTATGTTACTTTCGTAGCTGGAGTTGCATATCTTAAATTGAATTTCTCCCCTCGTGTAGACCTGGCCTGCATTCCTCCATGCAAATTCATTAGTGTCTGAACACGTGAGCTAATGAGAATTCTCCACACTTGACGTTTGAACTTAAAAAGCTGCAATTACCAAAATATCTTCTATTAGGTAGAATTATTTATGAGAACTTGTCACTTGAAAGGCTCTTCATATGTTTTACTGACTCAAAAGTTAAAGAGGGTTCTAATATTCTGCTAAGAGTATTGGCTCCAGGGTCTGTTTTCCTATATCAATAGGACAGGTTGACTAGAAAAACAGATGGGAATTCAAACTGAAGTTCTGAATGAGTATCTTTAATATTCCAAGTAGAACTTGTAGTTCAGACACAATCCGTCCAAACCGATTCTTGTCAATATTTTTGAAAGGTCAACATTTCATTATGGCTCTTCAAATCATAGAGAAGCATTAAGATCGGGGGTTAAAAGATAATCAAAAGCTGTCTGCACTGCAGTTTTCAAATTGATTTAAGCACAGTGACTCTGCTTTGGCACATAAAGACCTTGATCCAGCAAAGCCCTTAAGTGCATGCCTAGATTCATAGATCCTAAGGCCAGAAGAGACCACTGTGATCATATAGTCTGACCTCCTGTATAACACCGGCCATTCAAGTTCCCCACAGTAATTATTTTTAACAAAATCATATCGCTAAAAAAAATTCCAAACTTGATTTTTAAAATAGCCAGCGATGGATAATTCACCAGGCGTCTCAGTACATGGTTCCAATGGTTAATACTTTCACTGTTCAAGCTTTACAGTTTATTTACAGTCTCAATTTGTCTAGGTTCAACTTCCAGCCATTTCAGACTTTTGTCCTTTATCTATTAGATTGAAGAGCCTGTTATCAATTTTCTGTTCTCCCTGTAGATAGACTGTGATCAAGTCACCCATCAACTTCCTGTTTAACTTAAATAGATTAAGTTCCTTGAGTCTATCATCAATAAACATGTTTTCCAGTCCTTTAACCAGTCTCACATCTCTTCACTGACTAGCTGTGGACAGATTTCTCCAGTATCCATCTGCTCAATCCCTAATATTTGAAATCTCTGCTCAGACAGTGATTTTTCATCTAAGCCTCTAATTGCTTCTGTTGCTCTTCTCGAGGCCGTTTCTGCTACATTGCTTTGTGTGTAAATGTACAGGGCCAAATCCTCAGATGGTGTAAATCAGCAGAGCTCAACTGACAACCTTTCTTTCTTTCTTTCTTTCTTTCTTTCTTTCTTTCTTTCTTTCTTTCTTTCTTTCTTTCTTGTGTCTTGCTGAGTCTTGCTTTGAGCTTGGGGGTCAAATGAATCCAAATGCCCACTATGAAATTCTGACCAAAACACCCAATTTTTTCTGGGTTTCACCAAAAGTTAGCTCAGAAAGTCACCTGAAACTCTTCCCTGATCCATAAAAGTTTCTCAGACACCAGCCAGCTAGCCTCTTCCAGGGGTGAAAGTTTATTTGACAAATCAATGAGAGCTTTGCTATTGGCCTCAATGGGACCAAGATTTTACCTTCAGGTAAATTTTGCCTCCAGGTGTAGTTATTAACAGTTCACAGTCATGCTGGAAGGGCATAACAAGTGGGCTACGTCTATACTGGCCCCTTTTCCGAAAGGGGCATGCTAATTTTCCAGGTCGTAATAGGGAAATCCGCAGGGGATTTAAATATCCCCCGCGGCATTTAAATAAAAATGTCCGCCGCTTTTTTCCTGCTTGTAGAAACTGGCCCCGATCCTCCGGAAAAAAGCCCTTTTCCAGAGGATCTCTTATTCCTACTTCAAAGGCAGTCTGGATGCTCTCTTTTGAAAAAGCACAGTTTGCATTACAAAGCACCTTTTTTCGAAAGAGCACTTTCAAAAAACCGCATTATTCCTTGTAAAACGAGGTTTTCCGCTGTCGAAAAAACTGCCACGTTCTTTCGATTTACTTTCAAAAGAAAGTGGCAGCAGTCTAGATGCAGGGGAAGATTTTTTGTCCATGAGGCATACAGATAGTTCGGAATAGGAAGCCTAGTCCAAACTATCTAGTTCATGCCGCGTGTAGCCGCGGGCACAGAGTCCGCACTAGTGGACATTTAAAACTAGGGTGGTAGTGTAGGGTGGTAGTGTAGACATACCCAGGGTTGTTAAACACTGGAATAAATTGCCTAAGGAGGTGGTAGAATCTCCATCACTGGAGATATTCAAGAGCAGGTTGGACAGACATCTATCAGGGATAATATAGACCGTGCTTGGTCCTGCCCTGAGGCAAGAGACTGACTTGATTTCTCAAGGTTCCTTCCAGTTCTAGTATTCTATAATTCTGTCTTGTTTTGGGGCAGCGAAAAGCCTGAACCTCAAACCCCGCATGCCTGGAAATTTGGAACTTTCAGCACCCAAAGCAAAACCAGGATCCAGTTTGAATATGTGGTGTCTAGCACTGGTTTTGTGGTTCATTGTGAAATAGGAGGGTTAAATGGTTATTTTACAATGTTTTTGTGAACATTAGCATTCAGCTACCTGTCTCTTGTGTTAGTTAAAGCACTGACAGTTCCTAGTAGTAGCAATATCTCCTTAGGCTTAGAAATCAATCCTCAATTTAAGGGCAGAAGGGGCCAATATGAGTGTTGTTTCTTTTTGCAGCTTATTGGCCTTTAAAAAAAATGGTACATTTTGGACACACGAAAATGAAAACTGATGGTTTTTCATTTCTGCCTTCTTCTTGAGAAGAAAAGTAGTGAAATTAATTGCATTTTAAAAGGTATCAGAGTGAAATTTGAGGAAATGATCCAGCAGGAAAATGAGAAGAATGTTTCACTGAAAAAACAATTTGCCTTTATTGAGACTGATGTGTACAAAGATATTTGCCTGTCAGGTTCGCTTGGATTGCCTTTGATAGGGTTTAAACAGATCTCTCGCTGTTCTGAACTGTTCAGGCTAAATTTTTTGCCACTTCATGATCAGCAAAGTGACTCCAGGTCTCTAAAAACCCAGTGTAAAATGAACTTGTCTTACAAATGTTCTGATAAGAAATGCAGCTCACTTTTTTGGTTACTGAAATGGAGTGCAAGAGGCCAGATGCTTGTGAGAGTCAATGTACAAATACAGACATGCAGGGCTGAACTGAATTATTCATGAGATTATAGCAGTTGCTATTTAGTTACTTAGGCCTGGTCTGCACTACAGCATTAGGTCAACACGAAGCAGTTCATGTCATTCCTAAATGTGTTAGTGTAACCGGCGTATTTGAACCTGGCACCTCTGGAGCTTAGTACAGGAGCCTCTACACTTTGAGCTAAAAGCCAACGGGCTATCAGCCCATGCTATAGAGCAGTGTTTCCCAATTGGTGCTCCCTGGAACTCTGGTGTTCCGCGAAGCAAAAGCAAGGGTTCTGCAAAGAGCCAGCACTCCTCCGACCCCTCTTAAAGAGACAGAGATGCGGTGGGGCTTTTTTTTTTTTTTGGTGATGAAGTGCAATGGTGGAGCTGGCCAAATACAGTTGGGAAATACTGCTATAGAGGTCTCTTATTCTTATGTGTTGCTGTGGTCTAGGTGCTACTGCATGGGACAGTGAACCACACTAGGGCTGTGTCTAGATTGGCCAGTTTTTCCGGAAAATAAGCCGCTTTTCCGGAAAAACTTGCCAGCTGTCTACACTGGCCGCTTGAATTTCCGCAAAAGCACTGACGATCTCATGTAAGATTGTCAGTGCTTTTGAGGAAATACTATGCTGCTCCCGTTTGGACAAAAGTCTTTTTCCGATAAACTTTTGCGCAAAAGGGCCAGAGTAGACAGCTAAGATTTATTTTCCGCAAAAAAGCCTCGATCGCGAAAATGGCGATAGGGGCTTTTTTGCGGAAAAGCGCGTCTAGATTGGCCACGGATGCTTTTCCACAAAAAGTGCTTTTGCGGAAAAGCGTCCTGCTAATCTAGATGCGCTTTTCTGAAAATGCTTTTAACGGAAAACTTTTCCGTTAAAAGCATTTCCGGAAAATCATGCCAGTGTAGACGTAGCCTAGGTGTGTGGATTACATTAGCCTCTACACTATGCTAAAATGTGGCTCCCATTCATATAATTCACCAGCTATGCCAGGGGCTGGATGCATTTTGCCAGGGTGAGCCGTTGGCGGGCCATGCGATGCTTCGTTTACATGAGCATCCACAGGTGCAGCCACTCACAGCTCCCAGTGGCAGCGATTTGCTGTTCCTGGCCAATGGGACCTATGGGAAGCAGCCTGGGCCAGGCCATCCCTCTCCACAGCTCCCATTGGCCTGGAACAGTGAACCACAGCTACTGGGAGCTGTGGGCAGCTGTGCCTGAAGACACTCAGAAAAACAAATGTCCAATGGTCGCCAGGGGCTACCCCAGACGAGCAGTGTGTGTCCAGCGTGCCAAAAGTTCCCCACCCACCTGCATTGGAGATTGTATTACATTTGCCTCTTGAGGGTCCTACTCTTGCACTGTTAGTTTAATGCCCTCCTGGCTTCTCTGGCTGATTCCCAAGTGAGAATTTTCGACAGCATTTTTGTTGCCAAACTTTCCCAGGGCAGTCATAGCCTTACACAGAACTAGACTATAGCATGATGCGGATCCTGTTTGCGGGGATGCCTGTATTACAGGGATAGTGTGTGAGTAGTGGGCTAATCCTGAATCACTATCCAGGCAACAGTCCTGGAGATGTCAACAGGAGTTTTGCCTGAGGACCTCAGGTTTGGACCCACAGTTTGTAAACTGCTTTGGAAGTTGCAGAGAAGTCCTGATTTCAAGCTGTGCTTTGCAAATGTATCTCCTCCATGTAAATTTCACTCCCATTCAGCATCAAACCTAAACTGGCCAGGGTTTTAAGGACACTTTCATAAGTTCCTTTGTAACCATACCTACAGCACCGTTTCTAATTTTCCAAAATATTGTCTGTCTGTCTTTGCCAAGCTACATTTAGTGCATATGAAGACAGTTTTGTCAACTCCAAACCCTCCTTGTTATGCAAACGAGGAAGCAAACATGCTATCACTGGCCGGTAGTGAAAAATAGAATGGGCAATCCAGTGTATAGCCTGCAGTTATGGGTCACTCATTGGTTGCCATCCACTCTGTGTTGATTTGTAGTAGTAGTTTGCAGAAATTGGCACTGAATTTCTCTCATTTCCCAAAGTAATGGATATGACAAACTGACAAAATTATGGCGGAGCCATCCAGCAACATCCATGTCATGCAAGCTTTTCATGAATGTCCTTAATGAAGTGGATCAGGGAGGTAGTCACCATCTATTTTTGGCATGCAAGATGATAAATAAAAATAAAATCCAGAAATGTCATTTGCCACTTAGTTGTTGTGGGGCAACAAAGACAACAAACAAAGGCATTTCTATTTTGCATTTGCATGCCCTAAAGTTATTTGTTAGTTGGAGAAAATAAATTAAAAATAACTCCCGCCCCACATAGTAAATTGGGAGTTATGAATATTTATGGCAATATTGGACTTGCAAATCTGGAATAATTTAAATGTCATAGTGTATAGGCTTTCCTTTAGAGGATAAATCAGAGAACAATTCTTGATTAGCCATCATAACACTAAAACATAAGCCTCTTTGGTCCTCAGAAAATTCCCCAGAAGAATAGCGCTTTTGTCCTATCAGCCTTTAAGCCAAATATTTTAGGACAATGACAATTACTTGTATTAAAAAATAAACTGACTGAGTATTTAGCTGGAAAAACTTGGCTCCATACTTGATGATGCTAGGTCACCTCTTCTCCTCTAGAGTTCTGTTCCCCAGACTATTTTGTCCGGGCCAGCATCTGTTTCTATTTTGGGGAAGCCATTGTTCTAATGAGTAACGAGCCCTTGCATTAAAGCTTGTATTGAAAAAGTGTATTATCTTCATTTATAGATCATACTACCAGATTTATCTGGCATTGCCCAGGTCCTTCCGGGAAGGGAGCTGGTGGTGTGGGGGTGTGCAGGAGCCAGGGCAAGTCCTTGGGGATTGTGTGTGGGGGGGGGGGGAGGAGTGCAGGATGCTGGGGCGGGATGCTGCAAGAGTGAAGGTTGAGGGGGAGGAAGGGCTTAGGGTAAGAAATCCAATCCAACATGGCTTTTTCCTCTCTCCCCAGACCCACCAGCCAGCCACCAGGGTGTTTTCTCCCCCCCCTCCCCAGTCCTCTCCCTGGCCACCAAGGGCCTTTTTTCTGGTCCCCCTCCTCATTCCTGCTGCTCTGTGGCCAAAGGCCAGGATGGGGAGAAAGGTTTAGGGAATGGGGCTACTTACCCAGTGAGCTGGCAGGCAAGATGGAGGAGCCTCAGCCCTGCTTGTCACTCCCTTCGTGGTACGGCTTCCCCCAGTGGACACTCCGCAGGAGAGCTCTCCCCTGCAGGCTCCCTGCCCCCAGTGGCCACTCTCATATCACGTCCTTCGGAACAGCAGCCCCTCCCTTTGCATGTTATGGAAAACATTCCCATGTGCTGGGGCTCTGGTTGTCCTGGCACAACCAAACCCTGACCTTGTTTTAAGCTAGGAGAAAAGGAATCTGCATCCCAAATTTGGTGATCCTAGAGCTGAGCATTTAGGGATGGGGTGGGGAACCTATGGCCTGGGGACTGAATGCGACCCCTGGGTTGCCTGGATCTGACCTCCTGAGGCTTAGGTCCTCCCCCAGTATCGGGGGGAGGCCTGTGGATCAGCAGCCCCCAACTAAAAAGGTTCCCCACCCCCGGTTTAGGAGGAGTTCTTGAACAAAGAGACTCGTACACAGACACAGACCTCTAAAATACACAGATATCGCTAGATAACACAACAACAAGGGCCTTTTGTGAACTGCAACCAGCTGCAGTCTGGGCCCAGCCGCACTCTGCCCAATAGAGAATGATTTGTGTTCGCCGCAGCTGCATCCCAGATCCTTACACAGCCCAGACAGCTACTCCACACAGGCATGAGCTGCAGTGTTAGGCTTCTGATTCTGCAGTGGCCTAAGTAGTGGAGAGTTTGGCATCAAAGGATAATGTCGGCTCCATCTCTAATTTAAACAGATTTAAAAAAAATTAATTTAGGAAAAGCAAGTTGCATTTTCTCTTACGCACTACACCACTGAAGTTGGGTGAGCTTTTGTCATGGAATTCAGTGGGGTATTGGACCATAGGAAATGTCAGGGGTAGTGCAGGGCCCAGGCAGAAGTAAGCTTGCCTTAACCCCATTGCTCCACCACCCTGGAAGCCACCTCAGTTAAACGGTGCCCAGCCTGAACCTGCTCCTGAACCCCTATCCCAGCCCTGAATCTCTTCCTACACCCAACCTCCTGCCCCAGACGTGAGTCCCCCTGCACCCAAACTCCTTCCCAAAACTTGTACCCTGAAACCCCTCCTGGTCCCCAATACCTCACCCTGGGCTAAGCCCAGAGCTCCTCCCGCACTCCAAACCCGTTGGCCCAAGACCAGAGCCTGCACCTCAGCCCACTACCCCAGCCTGGTGCAAGTGAGTGAGGATGGGGAAGGAAGCCTCGGAGAAAGGGTGGAGGAGAGGGGCAGGGCCTCAAAGAAGAGGCGGGAAAGAAGTGGGGCAAGGGTATTTGGGTTTAGGTAGATCTTACATTGCACTTAAATTGAAAAAGTGATCTTGTAGTTAAAAAGGTTGGAGGCTGCTGGTCTAAAGAGATCCTGCGCCTCTGTACAACTAACCTATCTCCCATCTCTACAGCTGTGTACAGCTTCTTTAGGAGGTTTCTTGACACGGACTGATGCCTTCTGCAGTCCTCTAGTAGCCGCTGCAGAGAGTGCGTTTACATTCCCATAAAAGACCAATGGGGCACATTTTAAAAAAAACTAGTCCTGAGGTCTGTGCACATTTGCATGAGTAATTATGCAAATTGGTGTATTTCACATGCAAATGACACATAGACGCTTAAGATTCTATTTGCATGTGCAGCCACCTGTTTTGCACCTTCAATCACAGTAAACACTCACTCAAAAGTAAGTACAAAATTGTGCATGGACCTTGAGCCTTCTTTAAAAAAAAAAATAATTGGCCCTAAGCATCCCAAGCAATTGTGCATTCACATTTTCCTCCCTATTTTTTTGTCAGAGCCATTTGTAGTTTACTTTATATAACACAAGAAATAAAATGGGATACAGACATTTAAATGGCAGCCAATTCTTTTTCCTCCAAATCAGACCCATTTCCATTCTATCATCTGAGCGACAGACCTGAATACTCTGTCTCTCTCGCTGTACATGTCCATCATTCTCCAGCAGCGACGTGTGAGACCTGTAAATGCCCCCACTAATGCACAAAGCACCCTTTTTGACATACTGTCACTTTTGTTCAGATTTATGCGCATAAAAATCTTTTCTAAAGTGAGCGCTAAAAAGTGAAATGGTTTTACAGAATCAGTGGAAAATGCTTTGTAACAGCATGACGGCATTACCGTACATTTTCTTTAAAGATCAATGGGGCTTAACTTACACTTAATTGTTTGTACCCCCAAATGAATCATGGTATCCAAAAATATGTAACAAAAATTAATTAATTTTAATTCGCTTATTTTATGTAATGAGCATATTATTCAGATGGCGGTAAGAGTAGTAGTCGGTATGAAAAACAAGTGATCATCTTTGTATCAAATGGATAGATTCAGTTTTGGTCACTGGCGACAGGAGAAAAGGAAGAAAGAACCAAGATTCTGGCTCTGAATGACACCCGTATACAAACTGAGGGAGGTTGTGTTCAGCAGGGATGTGATATCAGATTAATACAGCCACTGAGGTTCTGAACAAGTCAGTCACAGGAACCTGTCAGGGGATATTGCTGCAGAAGCAACCCTCTCATAACCCAGGTGGGATGGGTACAGTAATCTCAAGGCAACCTGCAGCTGAATGTAGATATGGGAAGTGGTACAGGGCATTCATATGCTGTTCTACAGTTGCACTGTCAAGAGAATGCAGTAATGACTGGCAGTGTGGTAACTGGAGCATTATTACCACAGATTCCCACTGGCCATCATGCCAAATCAATTCTTCCAACATCACTTGTGATCTTGTCCACCGCTGCTGCTGCTGTTTGATTACAGTAGCACACACCATCCACTAGGCCCTAGCCACAAGTTCTTGCCCTGAGGAGATCAGAGGCTGAAGGAGGTCTTGCATGTCCAGGTGGAAGGACGATAAGCAAGAGAGCCCCTACTGGAAAACCATTAGCTGAAGATTTGAAAATGGTTTCCCCGGCCAATTCATTTCCTCTTGCAGACGGAGCCTAAGAGGTGGAAGTAGAAACATTCTGTGCAGGGAGCCAGTGTGCACAATAGCTTCCATATTGACCTGGACTTTCTTACACACTGGATCTGCTCAGGTTTTGCAGTTGGGGACCCTCCATGTCTTTCAAAATAGACACAGGATTGTCCCCTTCTTGATGATGTCCAGGACAGGAAATGCCCAAACAGCGCAAAAGAATCCAACCTAATAGTACAGGTTGAACCTCCCAAATCCAGTATTCTCTGGTCTATCAACATCTGTGGTCCCACACATGTTGCTAGATGAGAGAAGTCTAAATTCTGGAATTCCAATCAGTGCATACCTTATGTAATGTTGCATGAATGTAGATGGAATATATGGGCCAAAAGTGTTAGCCTAACCCAGGTACAGCCCTATATGAAATAGTTTTTAAAAGGTTTGGCGTGCAGAGCCCTCAGCCTGCATATTGCCATGACACTCTATTATACATATAAACCAGTCAGATACTGTTAACCTCTTGGCCAGCTTGACACTAGACCCGGCAGCTCATAGCTGGAGTCGATTTACCTTAAACCAAGCTTGGTGGTGTCCCCACAGTGGGAGGATGATGGTAGCATTACTCCTCACAAGAGCACAAGTACCAGACACTGGCAGGGGCACACTGTGCGTTCGATTTAGCCAGTCTGAACTAGACTTTCTAAATCAAACTCCAGAAGATCAATCGTGGCAGTGGTGATCTTCTGTGAAGTGGAGATGTGACCTTATTAAAGAACAGATGGTGAAACTGTTTAAAACATTATGGCTTTAATTTCAACACCATCCCATGTTCCCTTTCTCTTTGGCTGTAGAGAGCCCTTAGAAGGAAATAGCCCTTTGTGTGACAGATTTTTAGATGGTATTAAAATGGTAATAACAGTCCTTTTGAGGAAGGAGTCAGTTGAAATGAGCTGGTGCTGTCAGAGCTGTTGCTGTGAAAGTGCTGCCCTATTTCCTAGAAGACAAAACAGGACAAACACACTCAAACAGGGGAGCGAAAAGAACAGCAAAGACAGAAGAGGCACATGAGTCTCTGCTGTTGACTTGTGCAGAGCGGAAAAACACAGGGCCAGTAACAGTCTTATCAGACACTCCAGGGCCTGGCAAATTTGTACAAGCCTCAAGCTATTTAGAGCGTACCATTTAGTTGCCTCCCTGGTCACAGGCTTACAGCAGTGTTGAGAAATATTTGGCCTGGGCTGTTTGAACCAGCCTCGTATTAGAGAGAAAGCGAAAGGATAGGGGAAAAAAAGAAATAAGAGAAGGAAAAGGACACATGAGGTATGGAGGGACAAAGTCTGATCTCCGGTTGTGGTAGGGATTTAGCTGGAGCCAGTGGAGGTGGTGATGTCATCTGGGTCCCTCCTTCTGGCCCAGTCTCGTCATGATATTTCCCATGATTATGATAAAGAAGATCCATGGTGCCAAGCAATGTTCCCTCTAATCCTTTCCGTCCACGTATGGATTTTTTCAATCCTTGTGTGGAATCAATTTGCTTGTGCACAGAGATATGTGTGAATGTGCACCACCGGTTGAAACAAAAAAAAGCTGTAGGCGCTCTGTTAATCAGTGGAGCAGCATCTGAATCTCTCCTATGTGCCCAGCTTGCAGGGAACACTGGTGCCCGGGGGCAGCGATGTTGGCAGACTCACTCCTTTCTCTTCTTGGAATCAGCCAGTGAGTGTAATGGTCCATTGGTTTTTTTTGAGGACCCCAAAGGGGTGGAACAGCCCATTCACTTTTCCCAACTGCGCTCAGAATTAGGCCCAATTATCACAGCAGCTATTTGCCAGAGGCTTACTCATGCTGTCAGCTGGATGGGGACCAGTGGTAAGGTCTGCGTTACTAGAACATTTGTTTGCATTAAATTTGTTGCTGCACCATCTGGAATACTGGAAGTTACAATGTAAACTTGATTCTCTTAAGTTGCAGAGAAGCCTGAATGAAGTTTGTGGTCGGCTTATTGTCAAAACTACAGAACAGCTCTATGAAGAGACAAATCTCTGTTAAATGCTGTTGCACTGAGAAAAGTGACCTGAATATACTCGTGAGAGGGACTAGAATGGAAACATGGACTTAAGAGAGTTTAAAATGCTCTTTTGTCCTACAGCAGTGTTTCTTAAACTGTGTTCCGTGGCACACTGGTGTGCCACGAGGCAGTCGGAGGCGTGCCGTGGAGAACAACAGTTCAAAACGGCTACCATTAAAGGGGCAGGCAACCCTTATTTTTCCCCTCAACAAAAAATCCTTGGTGTTCCTCATAAAAAAAATTATTGTTTGGTGTCCTCGGTCTTAAAAATTTTAAGAAACACTGTCCTACAGGAAGCACAGATTTCCCTGGCATAGTGATTGGTAGCATTGTCTAGGCTATGGCTAATCACCTAATACTGTCACAAAATCTATCTGCATTTATAGGAAGCCAACACCACAGTATTTAGGCACTGAGTGTTATATTGAGATAAAATTATTTGAAACAGACACTGCTCTTCCATGATAGGACTTAGATGATAATGCATAGATTTCTTTTCTCGTAAGCAGGGCTCTGTGGGAAGCTGAGATTTGCACTGGGTTCATAACAGTCGCGAGACCTAGTCTGCATTAGAAAAGGTTTTATACATATAGCTGTATTGGCAAACCTGCTTCTTGTAGGCACAGCCCGTATTCAGCAGTCCTATGACTGTCTTGTCCTATGATTGTCCTTAGGCTTAATGGGGTCCTACACAGTTCTACTAAACCGGTGCCCCTATGCCTGATGGCAGCCCGGGGGAGAGGAGGGAACAATTTTTTAGAGATGTGATTTTATAATAAGAACATAAGAACATAAGAACGGCCGTACTGGGTCAAACCAAAGGTCCATCTAGCCCAGTCTCCTGTCTACCGACAGTGGCCAGCACCAGGTGCCCCAGAGAGGATGGACCGAAGACAATGATCAAGCGATTTGTCTCCTGCCATCCCTCTCCAGCCTCTGACAAACAGAGGCCAAGGACACCATTTTATCCCCTGGCTAATAGCCTTTTGTGGACCTAACCTCCATGAAATTATCTAGCTTCTCTTTAAACTCTATTATAGTCCTAGCCTTCACAGCCTCCTCTGGCAAGGAGTTCCACAGGTTGACTACACGCTGTGTGAAGAAGAACTTTCCTTTATTAGTTTTAATCCTGCTACCCATTAATTTCATTTGGTGTCCTCTAGTTCTTCTGTTTAGGGAACTAATAAATAACTTTTCTTTATCGGCCCTCTCCACACCACTCATGATTTTATAGACCTCTATCATATCCCCCCTCAGTCTCCTCTTTTCTAAACTGAAAAGTCCCAGTCTCTTTAACCTCTCCTCATATGGGACCCGTTCCAAACCCCTAATCATTTTAGTAGCCCTTTTCTGAACCCTTTCCAAGGCCAAAATATCTTTTTTGGGTGAGGAGCCCACATCTGTACACAGTATTCAAGATGTGGGCGTACCATAGTTTTATACAGGGGCAGTAAGATATTCTGGGTCCTATTTTCTATCCCTTTCCTAATAATTCCTAACATCCTATTTGCCTTTTTGACCACCGCTGCACACTGCGTGGAAGTTTTCAGAGAACTGTCCACGATAACGCCAAGATCTCTTTCCTGATTTGATAATCTTCAGCAACAAAGTGATGAAATATTTGTAAAGCAAATTTAAAACTAAGGTCCTGTAGACTAACACCATAAATTGAGGAACTGAGAGGATATACCTGTTAAATGGCTTCATTACCACTTGAGTGGCTTTTTCACAGGTTCTGTGTACTGCTCAGAGATCTGGCAGGCTTTTTCACTTTTCAGTTAACTAGATCCTCTCTGGAGGGAGTCTCACAAGACTGCAGCAGCCACAGAACAGGGATAGGAAGAGGTAGGTGGGTGAACATTAAGACCTGGTGGTGCCCCAATTTTTCAGCTGCCCTACGCAGGTGCATATTCTGCATATGGGTAAGGACAATACTGAGTTTTTATCAGCTCCCCAAAAGAAATAAGCTACACTAGCCAAAGCACTTTTATTGCTGGCCTAACTGTATCTGCAGTAGGAGCTTTGCCAGTATATACATATTAAAAAATCACTCCCATTTACATTACTGTAACACCAAAAGGTACCAGGGTAGCCTGACCGCAGAGTAGAACAGTTTGTAGTCCACAATTTGTAGTTCCCAGGGCTGCTGCTGAAACACCCTGAACCTTGGCTACATAAAGTCCAACCTAAACCTCCTTTGCTGCAATTTAAGCCCATTGCTTCTTGTCCTGTCCTCAGAGGTTAAGGAGAACAATTTTTCTCCCTCCTCTTTATTACACCCTTTTAGATATTTAAAAGATGCTATCATGTCCCCTCTCAGTCTTCTCTTTTCCAGACTAAATAAACCCAACTCTTTCAATCTTCCCTCTCTAGATTTGAAATAATTGTTGTTGCTCTTTTCTGGACCTTCTTCAGTTTCTCCACAGCTTTCCTGAAATGTGGCATCCAGAAGGGGAGTTGAGGCCTAATTGACACACAATAGAGCAGAAGAATGACTTCTCGTGTCTTGTTCACAACACTCCTGTTAATGCATCCCAGAATCACGTTTGCTTTTTTGCAACAGTGTCACACTTGACTCATGTTTAGCTTGTGGTCCACTATGACCCCTAGATCCCTTTCTGCAGTACTCCTTCCTAGACACTCACTTCCCATTTTGTGTGGCTTTGTCTACACTGCAGGGTTTTTGTGCAAGAAGCCTTTTGCAGAAAAGATCTTCCAGAAAAACTTCTTGTGCAAAAGCACATCCAGACCTCAAAGTGCATCCCAAAAACGATGTGCTTTTGCACAAGAGAGTGTCCACGCTGCATGGACGCTCTTGCGCAAGAAAGCTCTGATGGCCGTTCACAGAATGACCATCAGAGCACCTGTGCTTTTGCTGATAGGCGTTTCTTGCACAAAAACCCCTCCAGAACATCCACGCCTGCCTTTTTGCGTGAGAGCCGTAGTGCAAAAAGGAGTTATTCCTCGTGGGGAGAGCACTAACTCTACTGGCAAAAGCCCTCTGTTCTGCTGATTTACTGGCTCAAAAACGTGCTTGAGGTGTGGACACTCCACTGGTTTTTGCACAAAAACCTTCTAGTGTAGACGTAGCCTATGTGTGAAACTGATTGCTCCTTATTGTTCCTTATTGAATTTCATCCTGATGTAGTGGTATTTTACCATCTGTATTAATGTGACTCTTAATCATCGATGAACCATTTCAAATAGCTTTAAAATGTTTCATCCTGCAGGCAAACCAACAGATAAATTATCCCTGGCATTCTTGGTAGTTGGTCTCACATGTCTCATGTTTTCCTATCTCACTTATTCAAATTTTACACTGGTGCAACACCATTGATCTCATTGGAGTAAGCGCTCCATTGCAGCAGGATCTGGCAGATCAGAATCATGCCCAATGTCAATTTTTCTGTTTCCCACTCTTTACTAACGCTCCTCCGGGACCTCCTTTTGATTGAATTTCTCATTGGCATCTCTACTGTCATCTTTGTGAAAAGAATTTAGGCACAAGCTTAATTCACCACACCAGTGCAGACCAACCAGAGCCCAATTAAAGTAATCAGTGGCTGTACGCACACATCCCATGCTTCCCACCCCAACATGCACACAAACAACACTTTGTTCTTTGTGGAAGCAGAAAGTTTCAGAGTTCGCAAGAACGGCAGTTCATATCTTTTGGACCAATTGTTTCAGATCACCTGCACACTCAAGCGGGCACCCTTCAGTTCATGTTTTCAAACTTTTCTTTACAGCTCTGAGAGCTAGAAATATTTTTAATGGAGCCTGGAATTCTGATCTCAACAAATGACTCCCCAAACTGAGAGCGTAGGACTGGGCCTGTAAAACCTTAATCTGACCCCAAGGCTGACAAGGGAGTGAAACCAGTAATTAAATTTATGTGTTTAGGGCTACAGTATGGTTTTATTGTACAACCAGAGTAGGGAAATAATGCACACCACCAGCAAATTACTGCTTTCTTAATTACTAGTGGTTTTATTGTATGCCCAAGGAAATTACCTATATCAACAGCAAATTACTGTTGTGACGGGGTCAGTCCAGAGGGCTACAGGAGAGTGATAGAGGTGAGCCCTGGATTATATAGGTCCTTGATCTGAAGGTAGACTCACAAGGACAGATCCAGAACTAGCAGGAATCTGCTAGAATCAATCAAAGTAAGGCCTGTTAAAACTCCTGGATTCAATTAGGAGGCTTCTGGACTCAAGGGAGTCAGATGAATCAGAACACCTGGGGGCCAATTAAGACCCAGTTGAAACTGGTTTAAAAAGGCTTCCCTTCTGTTAGCTCAGTGTGAGGAAGGAGCTGAGGAGAGAAAGTGTTGTAGAGAGCCTGGGAGGAGAAAGTGCATGCAGGTACCAGGAGGAAGAACCTGTGGTACAGAACATGCTGGGAAAGTGACCCAGGGATTTAAATCTGTCCTGCAGCTGATAAGATACATTTACATACAGCTGCTATCACAAGGTCCCTGGGCTGGAACCCAGAGCAGAGGGTGGCCCAGGTTCCCCCTTTCACCAACTCCTCATTTCTGCACAGGAAAAAGATTGATTTTGGTACAGGGGTTTTCCTGCCCTGTACCCCTTTTCCTTCCCTGTACCACTTGGGCTATGTCTACACTGGTGCAATGTTGCACCGGAGCTATGCAAATGAAGCTAAGCATGGAATATTGCTGAGCCTCATTTGCATATCTAATGAGCCGCCATTTTGCGGAAGAGGCTCTTGCACAAGAAGGAGCTGTCTACACTATCCCTTGCGCAAGAAAAACCCTCTTGCGCAATGTCGTTATGCTGATTATTTTCAGGAATAAATAATTCAGAGAATGAGAGGAAAAAAGGATAATTGACTGTCATTGCAGCTTGGAACTAGATGAGGGAGTTGGGGGACAGAAGAGTGCTATGGGCTTGGATCAAGGGGTTTGGAGAGTAGGATGGGGTTTGGGGCTGGGTCAGGAGGTTGGAACATAGGAGGAGGTCGGAGTGCAGGCTCTGAGTGGTACTTACCTTAAGCAACTCCTTGGAACTTTGGCATGTTCCCCACAGCTCCTATGCAGAGGCTTTGGTAGGCAGCTTTGCTCTCTGCCTCATGGGTAAGCACCACCCCCGCAGTTACCATTGGCCATGGTTCATAGCCAATGAGAACTGTGGAGGAAGTGTTTGGGGTGGGGCAGCGTGTGGAGTCTTTGGCTGTCCCTATGCGTAGGAATCATAGGGGGGGCATGGCACTACTTTGGAAGCTGCATGGAGGTAAGCACTACCCCCCCTTGCCAACATGCATGGTGCAGGGAAAGCCCACAATCCCACTCCACAGTGGGAGCTCAAGGGCCAGATTAAAATGGCTGATGAGCTGGATGCAGCCTGCGGGCCATAGTGTGCTCACTCGTGTTCTATACCAATCTGTTTACAAAGCCCATACAATAAAAAAATGTGTCAGTTTTCACAGAAAGCTTGCACTCATGTTTAACAGCATAAGAAGCAGGCGGGTTTTCTTCTCAGGCCAGGTGTACACTGGGGCAGATGTTGAACTAAGGTACACGACGCCAGCTATGTAAATAGCGTAGCTGGAGTCAATGTACCTTACTCGAATTACTGACAAGTCCCCACTGAGGGGGGGTCAACAGAAGAAACTCTCCCATTGACTCCCCTTACTATTCTTGACCTGGTGGAATACTGGAGTCAACAGGAGCACAATCAGTGGTCAATTTAGCAGGTCTTTACTAGACCCGCTAAATCAACTGCCTGGAGATCGATCTCCATAGCACCTATGTCCCAGTAAGTGTAGACAAGGCCTCGGGTTTCACAAAGACATCATTAGTTACCATCAGCAAGGCAGAATCAGTCAGAACTTCAGGGAGCACAATGAACAGGTAGGGATTTTTTGTTTGGTCGATTTTTGTTTTTGACAAGTGGCCACCCTCTGAATGACACTGGTTTTCTCCACCTATTTCAAAGGGAAAAAAGAAGAAAGGAAAGATGTAAAATTGTCTTATAACTCCACAGTCCATAGGGATCTGTATTCAGACTAGATTGTTTAAATGTTATGAGTGTTGACCGTCACATGAATGTTCATTAAAATATATAGACAGAAAACAAATAGCAGAGATTGGATAAAAAATTAAATGCATTGTGACGGATGAAGAGTAACAGCCCCTTTACAAAAGGGTGGACAGATCAAACTCCCAGCAGGCTTTGAAAAGTGAAAGCCCACTGCACTGATGTATTATTTAAAGTATAATTTTCGTTTATCGTTTGAAGGCACATGTTTATTCCTCCCCTTCCCCACAGACTAGCATGTGGCTATTTGTAAAAAAGCTGTCTCAACAAAGGCTTTCATCATCAAAGGGGAAATGTTCATGTTACACTTCAGTTCAGCCAAAAGTAACGCAACAAATGTAAGCAAATAGCTTATCAACAACAAGACCCTGAGAAACAAAGTAAGGGCTAATTAACCTATTGGCCATGTCACAAAATCATAGATTAGGGTTGGAAGAGACCTCAAGAGGTCATCTAGTCCAACCCCCTGCACAAAGCTGGACCAATCTCAACTTAAAGCATCCTAGTCTTGCTTTAAAAACCTCTTAAGGGTGGAGATTCCACCACGTCCCTAAGCAAACCATTCTAGTGCTTCACCACACGCCTAGTGAAATAATTTTTTCCTAATAGCCAACCTAGACCTCCCCCAATGCAACTTGAGACCATTGCTCCTTGTTCTGTCATCTGCCACCCCTGAGAATAGCCTGGCTCCTTCCTCTTTGGGCCCTCCCTTTGGGTAGTCTTATGTCCTATAGTCTTTACTCATATTTGCAAGCAAAATAGGATCAATGTAATTAATCACCCCAATTATAACTCAGATACAACCATCATTTATGATTAAAATAATTATCATCATTCCATAATATTGCCACTACCTATGCGAAAATGCATCAGACCTCAAGATCTTGACCACACAAGGAAATAATGTCCGCAGGTATTCAGTCAAGCCTAAGAATGCTACCACTTTTCAGCACCTGGATGATTGTGTAAATCCTATTCCTAGTAAGTGGCACCTTGGAGTTGTTTTGCATCAGCTGCTGTTTCAGATACTCAAGTGAATTCTCCATGAAGGGAGACAGGTTTGGGAAGGTTGGCAAAACCACCGACATATTGGTTCCTTTGTGGAAAAGTGGCTTATTTCTATGTGCTCTGCATATAATTAACTCCTGCTGTATGTATAATTCAGTTTCCTTCTCCAGATTGTTAATTGTTCTGCATTCCCATCAAGCAGGATTCAGAGGGGGTTTAAAATACTCCACGTTGTGCATTCTTAAACGGTATCTAAACTGGTATCAACCAGGCACTCAGTTTTTGGTTGCTCATTGTTGTAAAGTGATAAGCTACAGTAACCAGTAAAGCAACACTGTACTGAAGCCACACTGATAAAGATGCAATGCAAGTATCCCACCAATGGATCAGAAGCAGATCCCAGAGCAACTAACGTGTGTGGAGCAGACACATGGTAAACAGACACCAGATGTGTGGTTTGCAAAAACTTTGTAGCTAGTGTTTGCTCTGAACTGAATTTCAACTTCCAGGGGCCCTAGCGCTGTTACGGTGTCTTCCATTTCGGTCATGAAAACTGCTTCTCTTCCGAGTGAGCTGTTGTGCCTGTTGAGATAGCATGTACAGAAAACTATACACAGGTGCACAGTAGGGATGTGAAAGTGTAACCTGTGTACAGGGTTAGCCAATGAGCCTGAGCTCATTGGTTAACATTCATGGTTATATGCAGGCTCCCAATACACATGGAGAATTGGATTAAAAGCCATGTCCCCACATGCAATGGCTCCCAGGGAGCTGCCTGCTCCCTTCCCATTCTGCTGCCTCAGATACAGAGGCAGCAGCAAGGCGGGGAGGAGGGCGGGGTAAGACAGGAGCTGGTATGCATGAATAGCTGGCTTAAAAACAGGCTCCCATGTGCACCACCTTTGGAAAGCCAACTCCCTCCTCTCCTCCCCCATCCCCTCCCGCATGTAACTGCTGAAAATTTAAGCAGTTACATGATTACTTAATTAAATTATTTTAATATCCCCTTAGTGCATAGTAGCAACGTCTGTGGCATTTAAAAGCAATTGGCACTTAATATACCAGGTTTTACCTCCAGCACTTTACAAAGCAGGCTCGTAGCCTTTTTATAGAAGACTCATAGAGAAAGGGCCTCATTCAAGGTCGTAGTCTGTGGATGGTCAGTAGCATCTCTCAGGTTCACCCCACACCCATCCCTGTTTTCTATCCACTGGATCATGTTGTTCTCTCCTTTCATATTCAAGTGCTCTTACAGAACAAGCCTACGTGGGAGCCATAGGCAGAGCAGTTGCTTAGGGTCAGCGTCTGGAAGACAATAGAGCAGATATCTGAATGACAGATTCAAACTTAGAGGGTCGTTAACCATCCAGGGCTCCCCTGCATCTCCAGCCACATAGAACAAGGCCTGCCGTGCAGCATGTCCTCTCTTCTATGTGGTCGTTGCTGTAATTCTTAAAGCACATAGGTGAAGTTTGGAAATATTTGCATAATACCATTAAACTCCACAGAGACATGCAGATTTGTATTATGTAAACAAAACCTACCTTAAACACCAACCAACCAAAAAGACAAAAGAGACGAAAATACTTTGATATAAGCAATCAGCTAGCATGAATATACAATAAATCGTCCGTCTCATAAAAACCCAATTACTGAAGATATTTTTAAAGCAGGATCAACAAATGCTTCTAATAAAACCCAGTGAGGTGGTTCCATCTTTCATGCAAAAGAGACTTGTTAATGTGGTGCAAACCATGTCAACTGAGCTGGGAAAATGTTAACAGTCCAGTGAGGTTGGCCAGTGGAGTTACACTGACATACAAAGAGAAGCGGATATCAGATTCTGGGCCCTTGGATGCCAGTGTGAGTTAATCCATTAAAACCACTGGAACTCAGATGGGACTTGGAGGCTACAGATTGTCAGCTAACAGGTTGTCTTCAGGCAACTGTCTTCAGACTCCTTTGAAAGACACTGTGCTGCCCCTTCCTCATGCAGATACAAATTAAAATTAGTTTGCTTGTGTAACCCCGACAGGTGGAACAGAACCTGGGACCTCTGGAGGTTAGTGCATGAGCTTCTCTAGTCTGAGTTAAAAGTCAGCTGGCTCTCAGCTAAGGCCGCAGAGCAGACTCATTATTCTCTCTGTAAGTGGTCTTAAGTGCCACTCCCTGGGTCAGCGAATGGCACCCAGCAGGGATGTGGGTTACACTTGCTCCATGGCTGAGCCTGTCCAGATGCCGCTACTGATCTAGATGCCCCATTCCCAAATTGGTTACCAGAGTGAGCTGAAGTGTACCACATGTTGCATCTTACTAAAGGCCTGCTTTCCGTCGGCCGTGATTGGTGTGTTTTGCTTCGGTATTCTGTAGAAGTAGCAGGGATGTGACCATTAATACCGATTGCTGTGTCAAGATATTAGACAAACTCTCTACCCCAGGAGTATAGAGAAGTATGTCTAGTGTTAAAAGCCTTTCAGCCTTTATAAAAGGTAGTGATAGAAATGTAGCCGTGTTAGTCTGGTCTAGCTGAAACAAAAAACAGCTACATAGTGCTACATAGTCCTGTTTTTTTTTGTTTTTTGTTTTTTTTTAATAAAAGGTAGTGCCTCTCTTGAAACATATGATGTACAACTAAACATACTCATCCTGGTGTTCCTTTCACTTACACCAGTTTAAATCGGGGAAGCCAATGGAGTTATTCAGATGGAAGGGATCTGAATCAGCATATGAATATGCAGTTCTTACTCAGCTTTCCCACACTCACAGCTTTGAGGATATGTCTAGTGGAGGAAAGGGAACACATTCTTTTGCTCGGTTTCCTTTTCTTGAGGTGTAGACACTGGATTCTCTTCTCATTTACATAAAAACATAAGAATGGCCATACCAGGTCACACCAACGGTCCATCTAGCCCAGTATCCTGTCTGCCAACAGTGGCCAATGCAAGATAAGAACATAAGAACGTAAGAACGGCCGTACTGGGTCAGACCAAAGGTCCATCTAGCCCAGTATCCTGTCTACCGACAGTGGCCAGCACCAGGTGCCCCAGAGAGGATGTACCGAAGACAATGATCAAGCGATTTGTCTCCTGCCATCTCTCTCCAGCCTCTGACAAACAGAGGCCAAGGACACCATTTTATCCCCTGGCTAATAGCCTTTTATGGACCTAACCTCCATGAATTTATCCAGCTTCTCTTTAAACTCTATTATAGTCCTAGCCTTCACAGCCTCCTCTGGCAAGGAGTTCCACAGGTTGACTACATGCTGTGTGAAGAAGAACTTTCTTTTATTAGTTTTAAACCTGCTACCCATTAATTTCATTTGGTGTCCTCTAGTTCTTCTATTATGGGAACTAATGAATAACTTTTCTTTATCAACCCTCTCCACACCACTCATGATTTTATAGACCTCTATCATATCCCCCCTCAGTCTCTTCTTTTCTAAACTGAAAAGTCCCAGTCGCTTTAACCTCTCCTCATATGGGACCCGTTCCAAACCCCTAATCATTTTAGTTGCCCTTTTCTGAACTCTTTCCAAGGCCAAAATATCTTTTTTGAGGTGAGGAGACCACATCTGTACACAGTATTCAAGATGTGGGTGTACCATAGTTTTATTCAGGGGCAGTAAGATATTCTGGGTCTTATTTTCTATCCCTTTCCTAATAATTCCTAGCATCCTATTTGCCTTTTTGACCGCCGCTGCACTCTGTGTGGAAGTTTTCAGAGAACTGTCCACGATAACTCCAAGATCTCTTTCCTGATTTGTCGTAGCCAAATTAGCCCCCATCATACTGTACGTATAGTTGGGGTTATTTTTCCCGATGTGCATTACTTTACACTTATCCACATTAAATTTCATTTGCCATTTTGTTGCCCAATCACTCAGTTTGGTGAGATCTTCTTGGAGTCCCTCACAGTCTGCTTCTGTCTTGACTATCCTAAACAGTTTGGTATCATCTGCAAACTTTACTACCTCACTGCTTACCCCTTTCTCCAGATCATTTATGAATAAGTTGAAAAGGATTGGTCCCAGGACTGACCTTTGGGGTACACCACTAGTTACCCCTCTCCAATCTGAAAATTTACCATTTATTCCTACCCTTTGTTTCCTGTCTTTTAACCAGTTCTCAATCCAAGAAAGGACCTTCCCTCTTATCCCATGGCCATGTAATTTACACAAGAGCCTTTGGTGAGGGACCTTGTCAAAGGCTTTCTGAAAATCCAAGTATACTATATCTACTGGATCCCCCTTGTCCGCATGTTTGTTAACCCCTTCAAAGAACTCTAACAGATTAGTAAGACAGGATTTCCCTTTACAGAAACCATGTTGACTTTTGTCCAACAAATTATGTTCTTCTACATGCTTCACAATTTTATTCTTCACTATTGTTTCTACTAATTTGCCCAGTACTGAAGTTAGACTTACCGGTCTGTAATTGCCAGGATCGCCTCTAGAGCCCTTTTTAAATATTGGTGTCACGTTGGCTACCTTCCAGTCATTAGGTACGGAAGCCGATTTAAAGAATAGGTTACAAACCACAGATAATAGCTCAGCAATTTCCCATTTAAGTTCTTTTAGAACCCTTGGATGAATGCCATCCGGACCCGGAGATTTGTTAACATTAAGTTTTTCTATTTGTTCCAAAACCTCCTCTAATGACACTTCAATCCGAGACAGTTCCTTAGATTCATCACCCACAAAGGACGGTGCAGATTTGGGAATCTCCCCAACGTCCTCAGCCGTGAAGACTGAAGCAAAGAAATCATTTAGTTTCTCCGCAATGGCTTTATCATCCTTGATTGCTCCTTTTATAGCTCAATCATCTAGGGGACCCACAGGCTTTTTAGCAGGCTTCCTGCTTCTAATGTACTTAAAAAACATTTTGTTATTTCTTTTTGAGTTTTTGGCTAGTTGTTCCTCAAAATCTTGTTTTGCTTTTCTTATTACATGTTTACACTTGATTTGACAGTGTTTATGTTCCTTTCTATTTATCTCACTAGGATTGGACTTCCACTTCTTAAAAGATACCTTTTTGTCCCTCACTGCTTGGTGGTTAAGCCACGGTGACTCTTTTTTAGGTCTCTTGCTATGTTTTTTAATTTGGGGTGTACATTTAAGTTGGGCCTCTATTATGGTGTCTTTAAAAAGTTTCCATGCAGCTTTCAGGGATTTGGCTCTAGTCACTGGGCCTTTTAATTTCTGTTTAACTAACCTCCTCATTTTTGCGTAATTCCCCTTTTTGAAATTAAATGCCAGGGTGCTGGACTGCTGAAGTGTTCTTCCCACCACAGGAATGTTGAATGTTATT
Organism: Pelodiscus sinensis; assembly: GCF_049634645.1. Lineage (NCBI taxonomy): Eukaryota > Metazoa > Chordata > Testudines > Trionychidae > Pelodiscus > Pelodiscus sinensis. The sequence continues at coordinate 7,897,267 of NC_134728.1, read as the reverse complement.
ATATTATGGGCACTATTCCCAAGCGGTCCTGTAATGGTTATATCCTGGACCTGATCCTGCACTCCACTCAGGACTAAATCGAGAATTGTCTCTCCCCTTGTGGGTTCCTGCACTAGCTGCTCCAAGAAGCAGTCATTTAAGCCATTGAGAAATTTTATCTCCGCTTCTCTTCCTGAGGTGACATGTATCCAGTCAATATGGGGGTAATTAAAATCCCCCATTATTATTTGGTAGCCTCTCTAATCTCCCTCAGCATTTCTATGTCAGTATCACTGTCCTGGTCAGGTGGTCGGTAATATATCCCTACTGCTAATTTCTTATTATTGGAGCATGGAATTACTATCCATAGCGATTCTATGGAACGTGTTGATTCATTTAATATTTTTATTTCATTTGATTCTACATTATCTTTCACATACAGTGCCACTTCGCCACCCACCCGGCCTGCTCTATCCTTTCTATATATTTTATATCCTGGTATGATTGTGTCCCACAGATTTTCCTCATTCCACCAGGTTTCAGTGATGCCTATTATGTCTATCTCCTCATTTAATACAAGGTACTCTAGTTCACCCATCTTATTAGTCAGACTCCTAGCATTTGTGTACAAGCATTTTAAAAATTTGCCACTGGTTATTTGTCTGCCCTTCCCTGATGCATTGGATTCCTTTGTATGCGGTTGTTTGTCAGCTCTGGCCCATGGTTTGTCCTCTCCCCTCCTCTCTTTCTGACTACAGCTTAGAGAATCTCTATCAACGGATTCTCCTCTAAGAGAAGTCTCTCTCTGATTTACGTGCATTCCGCACCGATCAGCTTTCCCCCATCTCTTAGTTTAAAAACTGCTCTACGGCCTTATTAATGTTTAGTGCCAGCAGTCTGGTTCCACCCTGGTTTAGGTGGAGCCCATCCTTCCTGTATAGGCTCCCCCTCTCCCAGAAGTGTCCCTATTTCCTAATAAATCTAAACCCCTCTTCCCTACACCATTGTCTCATCCACACATTGAGTCTCTGAAGCTCTGCCTGCCTACCTGGTCCTGCGCGTGGAACTGGAAGCATTTCCGAGAACGCCACCATAGAGGTCCTGGATTTCAGTCTCTTTCCTAGCAGCCTAAATTTGGCCTCCAGGACATCTCTCCTACCCTTCCCTACGTCATTGGTACCTACATGTACCATGACCACTGGCTCCTCCCCAGCACTACACATAAGTCTATCTAGATGCCTCGAGAGATCCGCAACCTTCACACCAGGCAGGCAAGTGACCATACGGTTCTCCCGGTCATCACAAACCCAACTATCTATGTTTCTAATGATCGAATCACCCACTACTAACACCTGCCTTTTCCTAACTGGCATTCCCTCCCCATCAAAGGTATCCTCAGTGCGAGAGGATACCGCAACATCCTCTGGGAGGAGGGTCCCAACTACGGGATGGTTTCCCTCTGCTCCCATTAAATGCTCTGTTCCCTTGAGACTTTCATCCTCCTTAAGAACACTGGGGCTCTCAGACTGGAGGTGGGACAGTACTACAGTGTCCCGGAAAGCCTCATCAACATAGCTCTCTACCTCCCTTAGCTCCTCCAGTTCAGCCACCCTGTCCTCCAAAGCCCGAACTCTGTCTCTGAGGATCAGGAGCTCCTTGCAACAGGTGCACACATACACCACCCGCCCACAGGGCAGGTAATCATACATGTTACACTCGACACAATAAACAGGATAGCCCCCACTCTGCTGCTGGGCTTCTGTCTCCATGTTTGTAATGAATAAGTTTAAGTATAAACTGGGATTCTTTTTAAACATCTGGAGTATAGATTATTCTAAGAGTTAGGTTTTAAAGAAGGACAGAAGTCACTAGTGCCCTCTAAACTCCCTCTCCTGTTAGCTGTTCCTGGTCGCGCTTTCCCTGGTCGCTGAGTCACAGGCTTATATAGCTCTGGTAGCCCCTCCCCCTGACTGAGGCTCAGCCAATTAACAGAGGCTTCTAGATTTCAAACCTTTTAGAAGCTCCTTCAAACAAACAAACCAAACAAACCAACCAACCAGACAAACACAAGCTCAGCACACTGCAAATAACTCCCCCACACACAAACACACACTCCAGACAGCCACTTACCACAAGGGTCCCGTTTTTACTCCTCTTTTACCTGGAGAACTCCCTCTCCAAACTCTCCTGTTAGCTGTTCTGTTAGCTCTCCTGTTAGCTCTCCTGTTAGGTGTCCCAGAAGGAATAAACACAACAGGTAATCATCACGTGATTCCTCCCCTGTCATCCATTTCCAGACAAACAAAGGCTAGGGGCACCATTCCTACCCATTCCATTGATAGACCTAACCTCCATGAATTTATCTAGCTCTTTTTTGAACCCTGTTAAAGTCCTAGTCTTCAAAGCATCCTCTGGCAAGGAGTTAAATGAGTTTAAATAAGTTTTACATTACTGTAATTCCATTGACCTCAAGGGGATTAATTTCTCCTCATCTAAGGCTGGTCTACACTAGACTAGGCTGGTCAGATTAAGGTACACCATCCAGCTACGCAAAATGCATAGCTGAATTCAGTTTACCTTAAGTCGAGCCACCATGGTGTCTACTTGCGAGAGGCCAACAGAAACTGGTGGGGACTGCCCTCAGCATTGATGTGGGGTCTACACAAGACCTGCTAAATCAAATAATAGAAGGTCGATCTCTGGAGGGTTGATCTCCATAGTGTAGACAAGCCCCTACATGAGTGTAAGCAATAGAAGAATCAGGCCTTTCGTTTACTCTTAAAACATTTCCTGTACTTTGCTGTATAATTATGAGAAGGTTCTTTGACTAATTCCTATAGATAAAATAAGAAAAAACAAAAACAAAACTAACACTAGTTCCCCCCCGCCTCTTTAAGATATGTAGCATGATGCTATTGTATATCCCTCCTATCACATCTGTGCCGTGTGATAACTTCAAAGGTTACATCTGTAACTGAGAGCAGACTATAATATTTTGACATCAGATGGCTGTGCATGTGAACAATGTTTCATATCATTATAACCTTTATTTTAAATGTCTCCAGATGATATTTAACACTCTGTTGAGAAGGTTTAGCTTGGGTGGAATTAAGTTTCTCCTGAACCCTCTTGGTCTATGCATATGATTCCCAAAACAAAACAATTAAAGGAACTCTTCTGGACTACAGAGATCCCTGTACAGAAATTCAAGTTCTCAGAAGAGTCTTTTTGTTGGATGCAAAACATGGACACTACTGATGTGAGGTTTTTTAGTTATAACATCTTAGTATCTGTAGGGTTATATTCACAATAATATTTGGCAGCTATATTTCTAAGTACTTCAAAAGTGGTAAAGTATTATTGCCACTGTTTTACAGGTGGGGGAGACCGAGGCATAAAGTTGTTGGATGGTTTTTCTTAAATCACACCACAAAGAGGAGGATAGAAACATAGAAATATTGGGTTGGAAGAACCTCAAGAGATCACCTAGTTCATTGTTTAGTGCTGGTGCAGGATTAAGTACACCTACGTTCTGCTATTTTTAATGGCTTCCCATATAATCCAAGTGCTGAAGGTTTCCTACCAGTGGGTTTCTATAAAGTGTCACTAGTTGGATAAACCTGTTACATTGTTTGTTAATTGCATTGTTTTTAATAGCACTGTAATTGTATGGCATTATAATCAACCATTTTGTTAATTTGCTAATCACTTTTTGATACAGTTAGTGAAATGATAGGAATGGGATTATCCAAACATAGCTTCTACATGTTCAATTACCTCATGACCATGAACGCTGAGCCTTGTCCACAGCAATCCCTTGTCTAGTGCGGAGGCACTGTTGATCCGAGATTGACAATCACGTCAATGTGCATCAAAACGTCTGGGTGTTCTAGACAAGCATATATCAGGAATGAGACAATCAAATTCATTTAAGTTATAACTAGAGATGGGTCCAGACCCAAGCATCTAAATCCAACCATCCCTTTAAAGTTTTTAGTCCCTAAGTACATTTTGGGACTTGGTTCCATTTCTACTGCTAACCTATAAGGTCTGGAATACAGGTCTTCACATTCCCACAGACTAATGCCAGTGCCCTTATTCACTCAGCTATGCAGGTTCCTGTTGGTATTTATTAGACTCTGATTGAATATCTCAGGCTTCTCTGTTTATAGATCTTCTGTGAATCTCCTACATTGTTCCAGCCTTCCAGATTGGTGGTTTTGATCTGGACACACAGTTTCAATAAAACCTGACAAATTTGTACTAAAACACACTGTTCTATAATGAAAAGTCCAAAAATAAGCCTTACGAGAATTGCTGAAGGAAATAACGGAGATGCATTCTAACGGTTCCTGAAAGTCCATATTCCCATTTGAGCCATGGTAGGGGAGGTAATATCTTTGACTGGACTGACCATCTTCTGTGGGAAAAAGAACAAGCTTTCAAGCTACACAGAGCTCTTCTTCAGGTCTGGGAATGGTACTCCGTGTATCACAGCTAAATACACGGTGGAACAGATTGTGTTGCACAAGAGTAAGCATGTATTGTAAGAGACCAGTCAAAGTGAAGCAGACAGATAACACCTACGCAGTCAGAGCACAAAAGGGTGGGAGGGGAGACTGGGTTATAGATTGTCGTAAGAACCCATAAATTCAGTGTCTTCATTAAGTCTATGATTTTAGTGTCTACCAAATGATGAATTTAAGCTCCAGGCTCATTGTCTGAAGGTGCTGTGCACGTTTCCTTTGAAGATGAGGACTGCGAGGTCAGATGTGGAGTGACCACTTTCTGAAAAGTGATCTCTCATGGGGGTTTTTGTCTTTTGTCATTTTTCTGTGTGAGTTCCATTGGTGATCAATACCCAGCCCCAATACACTTTTCAAGATCTATGGGTCCTACACACACCTGTCATAATATGGGATGTACCTCATCCCCAGTAACAACTATGTGGGTGAGATGAGACAATCACTACCCTCTCAAATGAATTTTCCTTTGTAATTCAAGTGTATTTTTTCTTTTTCTTGAAGTGTGTCATCCTGTGATTGTCATAGCATGAAATATCGCAGTTTGTTTTAATTATTAAGGGCTGATAATCACCACCAGTTAAAAAAAATAAATTATGACCCATATGTGAGAACTGGAAAATTCATTGCATCAAATTATCAAGATTCTTAGCAACCAAACGTTGATCTAGGAGAATATGCTTTTCTGATTGACGTACACTAACAATAAAAGACTCCACTATCAGAAGGAGACTAATTTACTTTTAATTACCACTGGAAATTAGGTGAGCTGCCAGAATGTGGTAGATTATTTGATTTCAGATATATGGTTTAATTGGTTTGCTAAGAAACAAAAAGTGAATGACGGGATTACTGGCAGAGTCTAGCAGCACATTCAGATATTCCAAGAAGCCCTTAAACAGAGCAGCACTAATGATCATTTCACAAATTGTACTCTTGGAATTCAAGAGGGCCCTTGTATGCTAGATATTTATATAGTGCCCATTTCTGTAATATCTACGCACCTCACACACTTTGGGTATGTTTACATGGCTTGGGTAGAAACAAATAGCCATGCAACCTCTTATTTGAAATATTTTTCAAAATAATGGGTGTGCTATTTCACCATCCTGGTAAACCTCGTTGCACGAGGGATAAGGAATAGCTCGAAATAGCACATTATTTTGACATTTGGCACTGTGTAGATGCGCCAAATTTCAAAATAAGCTATTTCAAAATAGATTTGAAATAAGATACGCAGTTTGCATACCTTATTTCAAGTTTAGGGTGCTGTGTAGATGCACTCTTTGATTCATTTACCCTCACAACACCCTTGTGAGGTAGAGAAGCACTATTATCTGTACTGAGGTACAGAGAGTATATAAAGGACTTGCCCAGAGTCACACTAGATATTTCTGTTGGAGCATGAACTGAATCCACGTCTCCCACAGTCCTGTGTTCTAACCACTGTCCTGATGTATTGGTAGAGAATCAATGCCAAAATGTCCTCGCTGAAAGAAAATCAAGAGCTTCTCAGCCAATGCTGCTCTCACCCCTCAAGATGTGTGATTATCTCAAAGCTGAAGGCTTCCGGAAGAGATAGTTGATGTGAGGAAATGTAGGTATGGAAAAAGCTGCCTCTCCAGGTATGTTCTTAGTGGCTCACTGTTTTTCACTCCCCTCTGCAGCATATTCTATTTCAGTCATCAGACTTCCCACATTCAAAGAAGAAAGAAAATTGGGTCTCTCCAAGTCTCAGAACTCACTGCCAGAAATTATCCCTCATTTTGGCCATGTCCCATTCCTTGTCCCTATTTTATTTTCAGCCAGTTGACATGGCAGACAACTGTGTCCTTGTCTCATTGCTTTGGCATCTGAGAAATGAAATGTTTGTCTCTGTTGTGACCTCCATGTTTCATCATGTAACAAGGGGGAAGGGGCAAATCTTCCTCTTGAGTCACTTCATTGAACTTTATTACTGCGACTTGATAGGAGCCCGAGTCTCTGCCAGGATAAAGTTATCGTAACTTCAGGCTCCAATTAGCCATCTATCTTGGTCTATTATAGCAATGTTTTCATTTTCAACTCTCTCTCACTTATGCTTCATCTCAAGCCAACTTGCTTCATGCTCATGGTTCTTGGCTTTTCTCGGCCATATTTCGAATGCCTCAGCTTTCCATGTCCAAATGATACCAGACTAGTTTGAACTATAAATAAGCAAGGTCCTGCGGCAAAGAGAATTTGCAAAGAATTGTAGATCCGTTCTGAAGGCTTTGTTTAAAAATACAATTGGTTTTATGTGGCAAGTGGGCTTATGAGACCCATTTTGGGGGCAGGAGGAAATTGTGAGTCAGAGACAATGGAACTGTTTAAGACTGTATCAAGCTTGGAAAAAAGATTCTGGATTTTGTCACTTAAATGTAATTCAAGCAACTTGGGTTGGCACTTTATCAGGCTTCTATCCAGAGAAGCTGACTTATCTCAATTTAGTCACAATCTTCCTCCCAGCAAGTCAACTACATTTCCTGAAACCACTGTAGGGCAATGAGGTTCTTCTTTAAACATAACAACAACAGTCACCAAATGTCACAAAAATGAAGAGGAGGATGGCCTAAGGTGAAAGCCAAGTACTGCAATGCCTGCTAATGCCTCTTGCTTTGAATATCCGCTTGGAACTTCCATTGGCTGCATCCGTGGAAAAAGTGCTTCATGTTCCAGATTGTCAGTGAAGAGATTTTGTGGCTGGAGGCTGTTTAAAGGGAAAATGAAATGCAACTGAAAATATAGGATAGCTGGGCAGCTTTGTCAGGAGATGTGATTCCTGAGGTCCAGATTCTGAATGCATGGAAAGGAACACATAGCATCTTGCAAAACAAGTCCATAATTCATTAGTGCTACTACCTGGACAGAGTGGCTCTGTGAATTACCTGCTTCCATTCTGACCTCGTCCACCGTTTTGGCTAATCCTCAGTGCTAACAGCAATGCATCTCTTTCTGCCACAACCCCGAGCGGCTGAAAATCCCCCTCCTTGGTTTTTCTCTCATGCAGAGGCATTCTCTCCCTTTGGTACCTGCCTGTCAAGAGGAGAAGTCACAGGTGAGGCTCATGCTTCAGGGTTGTCCCAGGATGGAAACATTGTCTGTCACAGATGGACCTGGCCGTGTTAGCATGCTGCTCTTGGGAGCAAACCATTGCATGGTTCTTATGCTGCTTAGAGCAGTAGGCCAAACAGCTTGTGGCTGAGCTGTGCCCCGTGAGGCTGGTTTTAATGTGGCTGTGAGTCAGACTGGACACAGTATTTGAACTGAACAACAGACACTCTCAAACTCTCTTTGTGCCTCTCATGTCTACAAAAAATTAAAAGATGGGGTATGGGTAGATGACTGTGCATCTAAGGACCAGAGCTGTCCTTACAAATTATGGGGCCCTGCACAACAGAGGGCCCTCTCAGCTTATGCCGGGGTCTAGGCACTTCCCTCCTCCCTCCCTCATGATTCCTACCTGCCAAGGGCCTGTGCCCACCTGGCACTTCCTTTCCCACATAGCTCCTGCCAGGTCCTAGTACTTCCCCCACTGCACAGCCTCTGCCAGGTGTCTGCAGAGTCTCTTCCCCGCCCACACACACACCCTCTGTGTGGCTCCTCCCAGGGGCCTAGTATCTGGGGGTTCCCTCCGACCCCCCCCCCCCCCACTGCTCCTACCAAGAACTGGGGCTTCCCTCCTGCCCCGCCCAGCCTGCTTTCCCCACCTCCCCCAACAGCTTACCAGGACTTGAGGGCTTCCCTAGAGCCAGAGCAGAGCTGCAGAGGCTGGGGGCTTCTCTCTGGCCCCAGTCTGGCAGAAGGAAGCCCTCATTAGCCGGCTCCTACTGGCCACGAGCACATGGGGGGAAGAGGCAGGGAGAAGCCCAGCAGCATCCGAGGGCATACAAGCACACACAGCTGCATAGGGGTACCCAGTAGTACAAGTAATTTAGAATTTCTTACAGGTACTGTCCTATTGCAACTTGGGTCCCTGCCAGTTCTTTAAAAAGCTCCTGGCTGGTTTTTGCTGCAGCTGAGCCAGCTCTTGCTGGAGCTTGTGCACCCAGGTGCACCCGCTTCCTTTCACCTCTGGGGGCACCCAAAAATTTGGCCATGTATTTTGCATATGACTAGAGATGGCCCTGCTGAGGACACAGCTGCTAGTGTCCTGCTAAGCTCCACACTCCTCTTGTAGGTTTTTGTCCTGCCTCTTGGTATGTGTCATGGTCACCACACCAAAGCACTCACAGGTTCCCATGTGCTCCCCATTTGGCTCAGCTGAATCCATTTTACCTCGGGCGTAGACATGCAACCCACTGCACCCTCTGTTACGTGCATGCATGCACAATATGTCCAAGCAAAATGATTTCTTTAGCCACCTCCCCTTAAAAATAGAAAAGCCCAACAAAGAGTTTGTGAGAGGAGCGCACCATCAAAGCCATCCTGGGACTAGCCGGGGGGAGGGGGGCAGGGTCATTTAATGAACCTTTCAGGGCTTCTAAATTACAGAATCCATTTCTGCTCAGGGTCGCTAAATGAAGTGATGTGTCTATCTTAGCTATTGATGTCACTAATAAATTCAAGTCTGCCTCAGTGGTATCCCAGGGAAACCACATGAGCAGAACAGTTCAGTGGAAGACTATGCAAAAGCACAAGGCTTCAAAATAACCCTCAGCAGGGACCGGTGGAGTTTTTGTTTTGAATACAGAAGAGTTAGACTCGCAACCACAATTACAGGAAAAATCCCGACAACAGAACTGGATGGGGCCCTGATCTGGTTTCTCTGTGGGTTTGCTAGTCTCTTCTAAGCATCACTGTGCCTTTATGAAACCCCATGCTCACGGCTGCATGAGCAGCATTCAAAGAAACTTCAAAGAAGCCTGATTTTATTGAGGTGATTGTGCTGGGCTGATGAACTATTTTTATCAGAAATTTGATTTCATTTTTATATATTTCCATCTGGTTTATTTCTCCTAAGCATATGGAGCCACAGCCAGCTCCTCCATCTTCTTGTCAAGCTGCTGTTAGCTGTGAAATATGTTGTTGTACATGTGGGAGTTAGGGGCTGAAGAGAAAATCGGGTCTCCAAAATGTCAATTTCAGGTGCACCTAACAGGAAGGGTGTAAAGGTTAACTAAACAAATCACTCCGTTATCATTTGAGCTGCAATAATGCCCATTCAGGTTGGGACATCACGTGGTAAGCACGGTACAAACATGTAGGAAGAAAAGGGGCCAGATTTTCAAAGGTATTTAGACCCCCCCCCCCCACCCCGATCAGTGAAACAGAAATGGGAATCGGGAAATACAAATTGGCACCTACTGTGATTTTTAAAAGCACCTAAACTATCGAAAACAGGCCATAAGCACAACATTAGAGACCGATAACAGTCTGTATGGGCTTGGGAAGCAATATTTTTAGGAATTCGGTGAGTCAGAACAACTATAGAATTATAGAATCATAGGGATGGAAGAGACCTCAGGGGGTCATCGAGTCCAACCCCCTGCCCAAAGAAGGACCAACTCTAGCTAAATTGTCGCAGCCAGGACTTTGACAAACAGGGACCTAAAACTATGACTGTCAGGTATTTGTACACATCAGGTAATCAGACATTCATCTCTGTATTTAAGAAGTTGTCATTCTTCAGCAAACAGACTCATCACGGTAGACATATCTTCCTGCTAAGGATTATACTGCTAGTGAGTATATTTTCCTTCGCCATTTTTTAAAGAGTATTTTGTAAAGAGAAGGATTAATGTACAACTCCACGGGTTGGACCCCCTCCTCAGTCCATCACCAGACCAACAGTCTGCTATTCATAAAACCACTGTAACGCCACAATAAATTAATTTCAATGGAGTGATTCGGGATTTAACACTGGTGTGGCTGAAAACAAAGTCTGACCCAATGAGAAGGAACAAAAATGCTACTAAATTAGGAAAGGAAGTGGTTGAAATCTGCTTAAGAGCAACTAAATGGAAAATAATGGGATGTCATCAGGAGAGTAAAGGTGGTGTTAGGAGGGAAAGCAATTCAATAGACTCATTTGTTGTACTCTAAAAGACAGTCCAAAACCAACTTAAGCAAATACAGAAAGTTGTAGCATTAACTTTTAGACCAGCAGCAGTCAAAAAAGCAAACAGACTGTTAGGAACCATTAAGGAAGGGACATAAGAGAATAAGACAGAGAATATCTTATTGTCTCTATATAAATCCATAGTACACCCACATTTTGAATAATGCATACAGATGAGATCGCCTCATCTCAAAATAGATATCTTGGCATTGGAAACAGTTCATAGAAGGGCAACAAAAATGGTTAGGGATATGGAAGGGCTGCCGTATGAGGAGGGATTTGATAAGACTGGGACTTTTCAGCTGAGAAAAGAGAAGATTAAGGGGGAATATGATAGATGTCTATAAAAGCATGACTGGTGTGGAAAAAGTGAATAAAGAAGAGTCATTCATGCCTTCCCTAACACAAGAACTAGAGGTCACTAAATTAAATTAATAGATAGCAGGTTTAAAACGAACAAAAGGAAGTGTTTCTTCACACAACACACAATCAACCTGTGGAACTCCTTGACAGAGGAAGTTGTGAAGGCCAAGACTTAACAGGGTTCAAAAAAGAGCTATATAAATTCCTGAAGGATAGGTCCATCAATGGCTGTTAGTCAGGCTGGGCAAGGATGGTGTCCCTAGTCTCTGTTTGTCCGAGGCTGGGAATGGGTGACAGGGGATGGATCACTTGATGATTATCTGTTCTGTTCATTCCCTCTGGGGACATCTGGCATTGGCCACTGTCAGAAGGCAGGATACAGGGCTAGATGGATCTTTAGTATGATGTAGTATAGCCGATCTTATGTTCTTCTGTCCTTATGTAAAATGTTCTTGTATTCAGTTACCCAGGATAGTGACAAAGCACAGAGAAAATAATTTTCCTGGAGGTCTTCTACAGCTTTTCTTCTCTTGAGTTAATATATGCAGCAAATGACATTAGTTTCCAGTTGTTTAACCGTACTTATGATTACGACCATTTGCATTACAGGAGCGAACTGGGCTTTCTTACACAAGATGCTAGGCAAACAGATATTAGTCTCCAGATAGGGCCAGCCCACAACATTTTGGCACCTGAGGCAGGGAGCTCAACTGACACACCTATGTCCCCTTGCTTGGGCCAAAACTTTGAAAGGTCTCAATTCTCTGGGTCGTAGTGGTGCCCCCCCACAGTCTGGCCCCTGAGGCGGCTGTCTCAGTTCCCTCGTGGTAAGGCCAGCCCTGTCTCCAGAGGTAAGATAAAGCTGTTAAGTTCCTGTTGTGGACCAAAAAAGGCTGCCTCCACAGCGAGGATTTTCTTAGAATGCTGCTACAGCAGAGAAGAGAGCCCTGTGGCAGCTCTAACTGGGACCACATGCCAGTTCAGTCTCCAACTGAAGGCTTCGAGCCAGTTTTGCCACCTTCCTCCTCAGCCATTTCTATGTGACTCTCATTGCCCTTAGTGGCACTCTCGTAGACTCAGGTTGCCCAGGAAGTTTGTGGCTGAGCTGGGAATTGAAACCAGATCCTATGCATCTGTGTTCAGGGCCCAGTCTGTTGGACAATCCTGCCAAACTATACCCTGAGTCACGAGTTTGATGCGGCCGAGGATTGAACTGCTTTCCTCAGTGTCTTATATAGGGCAGGGAGAAACAGTCAGGCCCATAAAGGGCCCAGCGATTCAAAAGGGCCCAAAGCTCCTGACTGCCGCTGCTTCAGTAGTGATGGCCCCCAGAGCCCCATACCCTTAAAATCCCCACCGGAGCACTGCACAGCATGCTCCAGGAAGTGCTAAGGGCTGGAGGTGGAGGGGATTTGAATTTAGATCCAAATGTGGTAGGCCAGGCCTGTTTTTATCGGCTCCTATTCTGAAGAGAGACTTCTGTGTGAGCTCAGATAAAAGGGTGTTTGTGTGTGGCACACCAACAAGCAGAGGTGGGGAAGAATGGAAGCTCCATTGCAGGAATGTTTGCATGGCTTCAAGAATAGTGGTACACATGCTGCCTGGGTATAGCGCATCAGAGTCTGAGCTGTGTGTGCATTCAACTGTGTTGAATCAGCATTGGGGTTGACCCTGCCTCTGTCAGAGTCAATGAGAACTTTCCAGCGGGCATCATTTATTTTATTTATTTATTTAAAATATTTTACCCCGCCTCTCTATTGAAAATATTCGAGGTGGCTTACACCATTTTTTAAAAACACAATCAGGAATTTTCCTCCAGGGTAGATTGGCAGAGGCCCTGGAGGTTTTTCACCTTCCTCTGTAGCATGGGGCACAGATCACAGCTAGAGGATTCTCTGCATCTTGGGGTCTTCAAAGTATTTGAAGGCTTTAATATCTGAGGGTATGTCTACACTACAAAGTTAATTCGAACTAACGGACGTTAGTTCGAATTAACTTTCATAGGCGCTACACTAGCGCTCCGCTAGTTTGAACTTAATTCGAACTAGCGGAGCACTTAGTTCGAACTAGGTAATCCTCATTCCACGAGGACTAAGCCTAGTTCGAACTTACTAGTTCGAATTAAGGGGTGTGTAGCCCCTTAATTCGAACTAGTGGGAGGCTAGCCCTCCCCAGCTTTCCCTGCTGGCCACTCTGGCCAACACCAGCGAAACTCTATTGCCCCCCTCCCGGCCCCAAACCCCTTAAAGAGGCACGGGCTGACTACGGTGCCCGTGCCAGGTGCAAGCCTGCCAGCACCCAGCCAGCAGATCCTGCACCTGGCATGGCTCGAGCCAGCCACCCGATGCCCCCCAGCCCTCCCCCTCTTCCTGGGACCAGGCTGGCAGCTCCCGGGAGCTTGCCCGGGACCGCAAGAGGTGGGCACCCACCTGGTCTAGTGCGGACATCGTGGACCTCGTCCACGACCTCCGCACTAGGCACAGGAAAGTGGCCATTTAGGGCAGGATAGCTGCCAGCCTGGCCACCCAGGAACAGGTGTGCATGAAAATCAAGGTGGTCCACTGAGACCCCCGACCCTGAGCCCTGAGCTTACAATGGCCGTCCTGGATCAGACCAAAGGTCCATCTAGCCCAGTAGCCTGTCTGCCGACAGCGGCCAACCCTAGGGACTCTGGAGGGGATGGACCGAAGACAGTGACCAAGCCATTTGTCTCGTGCCATCCCTCTCCAGCCTTCCACAAACCTTGGGCAGGGACACCACTCCTACCCCCTGGCTAATACCACTCCATGGACCCAGCCTCCATGACTTGATCTCACTTCCCTTTAAACTCTGTTCTAGTTGTAGCCTTCACAGCCTCCTGCAGCAAGGAGTTCCACAGATTGATTATTTGCTTTGTGAAGAACAACTTTCTGTTACTAGTTTGAAGCCTGCTACCCATTCCTTTCCTTTGGTGTCCTCTAGTCCTTCTATTATGGGAACTAATGAAGAACTTTTCTTGATGCCCTCTCCACCACACTCATGTTTTTATAGACCTCTATCCTATGCCCCCTCAGTCTCCTCTTTTCTAAACTGAAAAGTCCCAGTCTCTTTAGCCTCTCTTCATATGAGACCTGTTCCAAACCTCTGATCATTTTAGTTGCCCTCCCCTCTCCCACCCTCTCTCTTCCCCTCTCCCACCTCCTTTTCCCAGTCTCCCCGAGTTTTGTTCAGTAAAGAGAGATTCTATTTTTGACCACATGTTTTCTTTATTTTGTACATCAGGAAGGGGGGCTAGGGAAGGGTAAGGGAAAGGAGGTGAGAGAGGAATGGGGTACGAGCCCCCGATGGGGAGGACTGGGCTGGCTCTGCGGACTTCTGGGGGTAGAAGCTCTCCTGCAGCCCTCCAATTGTCCCCTCTCCCCAGATGGCAGCCTGCGGCAAGTGCAGCTGGGCTGATGGCCGAGTGCTGTGATGTGCCCAGTGTGGGCACTCAGGGCACTCCAAGCCAGGACTGCTTTGCAAGCGGGGCACCCCTGAGAACTGTCTGTCCGGGGTGGGGGTCGGGTCCCTTTAAGCACAGCCCTCGGCTAGCCTGAGGCAGCAGCTCCACGCTCTAAGTCCTCATCTGATGCCCTGCCGGCACTGCTTCCGGCCATCCTTAACCCCGGTTCAGGGTCCACTTAATGTGGACATGCTAGTTCAAATTAGCAAAACGCAAATTCGAACTAGTTTTTTTAGTCTGGATGCGTTAGTTCGAATTAGCTTAGTTTGAATTAACTAATTGGAACTAAGTTAGTTCGAATTAGCGCTGTAGTGTAGACATACCCTGAGATATAGGTGAGAGGATTATTCTAGGAGGGGGTGGGTGAGATTCTGTGGCCTGCATTGTGCAGGGGGTCAGACTAGATGATCATAATGGTCCCTTCTGACCTTAAAGTCTATGAGTCTAATAAATGTATATAAAATAAAATACAAGACCCCAAAGGGGGGGGGGAGGTATAAAACTTGCTAAAACACCTTAAGAGGAGGGACACACACACACCTAAACACCAATAAAAGCACAGATGAAATAGGTGGCCTTGGCCTGGCACCAAAATAGTGCCAACGTTGGCACCAGGCGAAAGTCCCGGGGAAGAGAATTCCCCCCTAAAGAAGACGTATGCTTGGAGAAATATTTCATTCACTTACAGCCAAATGTTCAAAGGCGGCTTTTCTTGCTCTAACATGCATGCCCAAAGCACAATTGGGATGCATAAGCCCCAACATGCATGCAGGCAAGCTAGCCAGATACATATGGATAATGGCAGGTTTCCAAGAATTGGACCAAGCATGATGAGCAATTTCATTCTTTCTCTTGAAACGAGGTGGCACTGGACAACCACTCAGCTCAGTTTTGGGGCTGAGCTCATAGAATTTGATTGAAAAGAAACCCAATTAGAATAAAACTACAGAATAATTAGGGCTAAGAGGAAGGAGATGGGCTTTTAGCAGCATTCACTGCTTTCAGGAGGATGTGATTGTAAATAATTTTGGATAGAAATTAAAATCATTTGCCTCTGGGGGAAGCATCGATTCTGTCTCTATTTTTATTTTTTATTACCAAAGACCTGACATGCATCGAGAAAGGAAAAAATAATCTTTCAAGTAAACTGCCTTTCGCCAAGCATCTGATTTTCTTGTCTTGCCACTATAAATTCTTAAAGGGAAAAAATCAATAAGTTTCCAGATAGTCCCTCGGGCTTTCTGAAGAGTGTACAATGGCAATTAGGTGTTTGTAAAGAAATAGGACTTTAAAAAGCTCAATCAAGATGTTACATGATTCCTACATGATTGCTCTGTGTAGGGCCAGTTTAAGGGCAAAACAAATATTTCTAGCTTAAAGTTAGTCAGCTCTGAAATTCAGATAGGCAGGTAAAATATTTCCCCTTAGTGAATGCAGTATCCATGCATCAGGTAAGAAAGATGTGTTTCCATCAAGCAGGAGTAGGGAACCTACAAACCAAGGGTCAGATTTGGCTCCCAGCTTCCTGAATCTGGTTCCCGAGGCTCAGGGCTTCCCCTCCCAGTATTGAGGAGCTGGCACTCCAGCCCTGCAGCTCCCTCCCACCCAGACCCTACACCCACTCCTCTCCTGCACCCTATCTCCTGCCCGCTCCCAGCCTGCTCCTGAGCCCTACCATCTTTCCCAGACTCACCAACCCCCACCCCACTCCTGCACCCTCCCTCCCACCCAAAGCCCACACCCGAAGCCTGCTTCCCAGGAGCCCCCTCCCACACACTGAACTCCTCATTTTGGTCCCACCCCAGAGTGCAGGGACACCCACAAAATCTATTTCCCTGCCTCCCCCCCACCCCCAGGCTCTGATGTGCAAGGGGAATGTGGGGAGTTTTGTTCTGCTTCTCGGTCAGGGTTTTGGGAGGGGGTTTCTTACTTTTGTGTGACTCCTGACTGATTTTTCTGTGATCAGCAGCCCCCAACCCAAAATAATTTCCCTACCTCTGATTAGAGAAACAGAAACAGGAATCAGGAACTCTGGGTTCTTCTCTTCGCTCTGCCAGTGGCTTGCCCTGAGAATTTGAGCAAGTCATTTTACCTTTCTATGCCACACATTTATCCCTACCTCAAAGGTGCATGAGGATGCTTACCGAAGTAGATCCAGATGCTTACTGAATGTTAATCTACACAACTCAATTTATTTCCATGGAACTGTGCCAGTTGGCACTGGAAGAGAATCTGACCTTTAATATTTATGGGCACTTTGAGGTTTTGGAGTAGATTTCAAAAGGTGAGGCACTTTGGAAGCCCACAAAACATGACATCTTTTTTCCCTACAAGATACAGGAATTTTTCGTAGAAAATGACTGTATGTTCAGAACAAGACAAATTAGCAGGTAGTCTTTAATGAGGTATATCTAGGAATGAGATTTACCAGAGCAGTCAACAAAGGCCTCCGTTGTCAACTGCAGAGCATCCAGACAACTGCGCTGTGCCGCCAAAGAGCTGATCGGCACGACACAGCAGCCATTTTGATGTAAATGAAGCGTCGATTATTTAAATCGCCGCTTCATTTTCCTATGTCTAGTAAACTCATCTACATGGCTCCATCGATGGAGCCATGTAGTCTAGACATACCCTATTATTGCTAGCATTAGCCAAGTAAGACCTCATTGAATGGATAGCTAAAGATGGAACACAGCTGGTTGTTTTCATAGAATCATAGAATACTAGGACTGGAAGGGACCTCAAGAGGTCGAGTCCAGTCCCCTGCCCTCATGGCAGGACCAAATACTGTCTAGACCATCCCTGATAGACATTTATCTAACCGACCCTTAAATATCTCCAACGATAGGGATTCCACAACCTCCCTGGGCAATTCATTCCAGTGTTTGACCACCCTGACAGTTAGGAACTTTTTCCTAATGTCCAACCTAAACCTCCCTTGCTGCAGTTTAAGCCCATTGCTTCTTGTTCTATCCTCAGAGGCCAAGATGAACAAGTTTTCTCCCTCCTCCTTATGACACCCTTTTAGATATCTGAAAACTGCTATTATGTCCCCCCTCAATCTTCTCTTTTCTAAACTAAACAAACCCAATTCCTTCAGCTTTCCCTCATAGGTCATGTTCTCTAGACCTTTAATCATTCTCGTTGCTCTTCTCTGGACCCTCTCCAATTTTTCCACATCTTTCTTGAAATGCGGTGCCCAGAACTGGACACAATACTCCAATTGAGGCCTAACCAGCGCAGAGTAGAGCGGAAGAATGACTTCTCATGTCTTGCTCACAACACACCTGTTAATACATCCCAGAATCATGTTTGCTTTCTTTGCAACAGCATCACACTGCTGACTCATATTTAACTTGTGGTCCACTATAACCCCTAGATCCCTTTCTGCCATACTCCTTCCCAGACAGTCGGTTCCCATTCTGTATGTATGAAACTGATTGTTCCTTCCTAAGTGGAGGACTTTGCATTTTTCTTTATTAAACGTCATCCTATTTACCTCAGACCATTTCTCCAATTTGTCCAGGTCATTTTGAATGATTACCCTATCCTCCAGATTAGTCGCCACCCCTCCCAGCTTGGTATCATCTGCAAACTTAATAAGCGTACTTTCTATACCAATATCTAAATTGTTGATGAAGATATTGAACAGAGCTGGCCCCAAAACAGTTTTGTTACAGTACATTAGGTTCTGGACTAATTGCTATGCATTGCATATAGGGTTTTGGTCCAGCTAAAGAGAAATACATAAGAACAATTATGTCGCTCTTCTCCAAAGCTACAGGTTGAACCTCTCTAGTCTGGCACTCTCTGGTCTTGGATTAGTCAGCTGTCCACTTATCATGGGTGTGGCCAAATTTCCCGCTGTCCCTTAAAGTTTGTTTACAGCCCCCAGTCCTGGCGCTCAGTGTTGCGTGCTATTATTTAGCTCTAATTTACCCCTAAATGTCTTCTAAGAGCCCAGTAAGCAGTGAAAGTGTTGGTAATACTGCTAGACAATATAGATCTCCCATGGTCCTGCAAATTCTCTGGTTCAGCACCAGTCACGTCCCAAAGATGCTAGACTAGAGAGGTTCCACCTGTAAACTTCTATCTTTCTTATATTTATGAATCAAATGTAATGGTATCTGAATATTTATGTAGGATTTTGTTTTGCATTTTTGCTGGTATAAATAATTCATAAAACTAACTAGCATGTGTATCTGTCTATCCCTTCGTGACATTTATAAGGCACTCATCACTCAAGTGGGTAGTCACTGTGTCTGAATTGGATGGAGATATAGCTGACGAAAATAACAGCCTACAAAACCACTCTTGAAATAAGTTACCATCCATTTGTTTGACTTTGAAATGATGGAATTTGAATTTTTTAGACCATTAGCTGTGATAGAGACCTGACTATTTTGGGAAATCAAATCAGAATTATCTCTGTTAAAAGACTAATTTTGACACTGGCAAAAATCCCTATAATTTTTAGTCTTAACAAAACGGGTTTAATGGTTTCAATCATTTATAGCAAAGGGTTTAAATATTGTAAATGTTTTGAAATTTTAAAACTTTTGGATCCATTAATTTTTTTAAGGTTCGTGGCCTGTGATTCTTTGCAGACTAAGATGGAAACAATTCCATGTAGATATCTTAAACTACTCGGACACTGCTCTTATGGCTTATGATAGCTATAGAATCCTTGTTTAAATTATTTCCTTGTAATTGCTGTAGCTCATCTTCCGTTCTGGGTTTCACCAAATAAAAAGGGCAAATAAAAATCTGAGCTTTCTGGACAAAGGCTTCAAAAGATCCAAGCATGATCACAGAACAGCTACACATTTCTCGTGCAATATTACCAACCATGTAGAGTTAAATATAAATGCTAACTATCTATCCTAGAACTATGACATTTTCAGTTAGTACAAATGTACAGATGCCATAGTCTAGGAGTATAAAGTCTCCAGTTGACCTCAATTGGCTTTCAGTCATGCCATAATAATCAAAGAATAATAGAACCTTGAGAGGTTATCTAGATCAGCCCCCTGCACACTTTATTATCTTGGCCAAGTATTATCTAGACCATCTCTGGCAGGAGTTTGTCTAACCTGCTCTTGAAAATCTCCAGTGATGGAGATTCCAAAACCTCCCTAGGCAATTTATTCCAGTGATTAACCACCCTGACTGTTAGGAAGCTTTTCTTAATGTTCAATCTAAACCTCCCTTGCTGAAATTTAAGCCCCATTGTTTCTTGTCCTATCATCAAAGGACAACCTACATCCTAACTCCTGCCCAGACCTCACCCCCCCTCGCTCCTATACCCTACCTCCCACCCGAACCCCACCTCCATCCCATTCCTGCTCCTTATCTCCTATCCAGGCCCCCCCTCGCTCCTTACCCTACCTCCCACCCGAACCCCACCTCTATCCCACTCCTGCACCTTATCTCCCATCCACCTCATTCCTGCACCTTGCCTCCCATCCAGACCCTGCACCCCATCTCACTCCCCAGCAGCTACTCCCCACACACTGAATCCCTCATTTTTGGCCCAGTTCCAAAGCCAAGAAGGACCTCACAAAATCTACTAGCCCCAGGTCCCCAGAAGAGTTAATCCATCCCTGGGGGTAAGCCCTGAGCTTCAGAACCCCCACCCTCGCCCATGAGGCTGGAGCACAAAAGGAGTGTGATGAATCTCTCTCTCTCTCTTTCTTTTCTGCTTCTCAATTGGGGGCCAGGTCAGTGAGGTGTTTTCTTTCTGCTTCTCATGTGTGTTTAGCCCCTGACTGATTTTTCTGTGGGTTAGCGGCCATTGACCCCAAAAAAGATTCCCCACCCCAGTGAAAATGCTTCTAATTTTCTTGAAGCTGTTGCTTGTTAAGTTTACTTCCTGACTGAGTTTGTGGCTACTCGAGTAAGAATGCACAAATGTTTCTGTTTGACGTTAACAGCGCCTTCCACTTGAGTCAATCACCAGTTAATTTGATCTTCCATTTAATTTTATCAAAACCCCAGGAACCAAATAATTTCTATTAAAAACAATACAGCTTCCACTATTTATTGAGATCAATTTTAATCCTTTAGAGCACAAGGGTTATTGGATAATTTGATCATCTGCTAACCAAAAAAACTGTCATTAAATCTACACGGAAACACCGATATTCTGAATGAGACAGATGACAAATGAACCCACGAATTGCCCATGATAAGGAAAGAATGCAATCAGAAACTGCTGTTCAGAAAACATTGATAAGAGCTTACCATGTACTGAGAAGTATCCCACTGGTCATATGGATAAAATGATCAATAGGTTATTTCCATCAATACATTTCACTGATATAGAGGCAAGGCACCATAATGGGAGAAAGATTGATTTAGCTATTTGCATCCAATTTTCTGCCACCTGAGTGAATTTATCTCCCTGTTGGTTAAGTTTCCCCGCTATGCAATAAGCCCTGCATTGCAAAAGCTAAATGTGTAGCGTAAGTAGATGGCTGTTTAGCTGATACCGTGTGAAATCAAATATGATCTCCTCATTGATATCCCATGTGGGTTTGCCATTTATATCTCCTGCAGGTGAACACGTTCATCTCCTTTGTGTTTCCAATGGTCGTCATTTCGATCCTGAATAGCATCATTGCCAACCAGCTCATTGTCATGTTCAAGCAAGCGGCACAAGAAAACCAGGTCTGCATTATTGGAGGACAGCAGACAATGCTCAGCATGTCCATGGAGCCCAGCCGTGTGCAAGCTCTGAAGCACGGAGTGAGAGTCCTGCGTATGTATCTGTGATGTTAAACATTGAATGAATTAGTAACATGTTCTGGGACCAGCCTGATAGAACTGCAGATACCAGCATTAGCTTTGGCTGCAGTTTTTCTCCAAATCTTTTTTATTTTTTAATGAAAAATGGCATCTTTTGAAGCCCAAAACTTCCACCAAATGTTTTTGGTTTTACAACATTTTCCAGTTTTTCATTAAATCCCCATATTTTTAGTTTATTTGTTTGTTTTGTTTTTCTCCTTTATCTTTTTTCCTTTCCCTTTTCCCCCATGTTTCCCAATGAATTCAGTAGAATGAATGGTATCTAGGGCTTTGAGAGTTTTTCATTCTTTTATTTTTTCATTTTCCTTTTGCACATTCACTATCTTTTCCAAATTCTCAACCGTGGAAAAGTTGAAGAGACACAAACACACAAAAAATAAAACTCAGTAACTGCTGCTCAGTGGGTATTCAAAATTAGAGTTGTTTAGAAAAGCTGGAGTAACATAAGGAAAACCAGCCTCCTGGATATCACTTCTTTTAGGCTATGTCTAGACTACAGGCTTCTTGTGCAAGAAGCTTTTTCTGGAAGGGATCTTTTGCAAAAATTTCTTGCGCAAGAGAGCGTCCACACAGCAAAAGCACGTCGAAAAAGCAATGCGCTTTTGCAGAAGAGAGTGTCCAGACTGCATTGATGTTCTCTCGAAAGAAAGCTCTGATAGGTATTCACAGAATGGCCGCCATGGCACTTGTGCTTTTCTCGATAGGGGTTTTTGGCACAAAAAGAGGCAGTTCCCTGACCACATGCACCTTTTTGCACAAGAGCTCTTGCTCATAGAAAGAGGAATAACTCTTGCACAAAACCCCTCCATTCTGTCACTTGAGGAGTGGATGATCTGCGAGTTTTTGTGCAAAAACTCTGCAGTCTAGATTTAGTCTTACTGTGCTCGGGGTTAAAAATCAAGTTTTAAAAAAGCAAAAAAATATTCTGAAGTGGAAACAACTTCTGAGTTTTCTGCAGAATTATTTTTTTCCATTTTTGACTGATCAGGCTACTTGTTCTGTGTCTCACCGCTAGCTAGCAGATGACAAACTTTAAGTTTTTACAGTTGCAAGATAATTTGCAGAAGCATTTAAGAACATCATTAAGTCAATCCTTATTTAGAAAAGCACTTTAGCATATGCTGAAAGTTAAGCCAGTGCTAAAGTGTAATCCCAAATGCGAGTGCTTTCCAAAATCAGGGTGTAAATAGTGAAGCCGTTTTAATTATAACTTGAAGTTTTACCAGCAGATCAAGAGCTAAGCAGCAAGAGGCTAAGAATAATCTGTACTCTCAAAAATTTTGATCTGTACTTTGGCTAGCCTAAACATGAGACAGTGAATATAAAATATGTGAACAATTATCTAAATTGCATGTAAAGTTAATGCTGTTTGTGTATGTAGTTACAGTAATTGTGCAGGCAAAAGCAATTAGATTTTTGCTTGAAGCATCTTCTCAAAATCCATCCCTTGGCATTTCCTAGTCCAATTAATTTTCCTTACCATAGAATAAAATCAATAACTGCGATTAACTTTTTCTTCACTTTACTGGAGCTGTACAGAAGAATCAATGTTTCACTTAAAATGCATATGTGTGTGAAAAGAGACTTTGACAGATATTGGGTGTTGTGTTGTTGCAGTTTTGTCAGTCGCAGGAGAGTATAGTGACAAGGTAGGTGAGGAGATATCTTTTAATTCTCACCCACTGAAGTTGGTCCAGTAAAAGATATCACCTCACCTGCTTTGTCTTTTGACAGATATTCACAGCTTTGCTCCAGGGTTCAGCTTTGCCATTTCACCATTTCTGTGGGGGGAAATGACAGAATCCTAAACTTGTGACAAAATCATGAATTTTCATGCATTCAGACATCTGATGAAATATTTTTTCCACCTGCAAAAATTGACTTGCATTTTCACAGCACATTTGAAACAAGAATGTTCACTGATTTCACCAGGAACATATATGGCTTCTTTTTTTTTTCATTACTGCTTCTACTTTCGGACTTGATGTCTTGATGGAGATTGTTTAAATTCCTGAGGACTGGTTGGTTTTTTAATCTTGAGAGGGATTGGCCAGTGTTCTAATTTCTCTCTGAGGGACAAGGTTACTTTCTCTTTCATTTATTGCTCCTGGTGGTGGTGAACGGTTATCAAAGCCAGCTCCTTCCCCATTATTACATAAGAACATAAGAAAGGCCGTACTGGGTCAGACCAAAGGTCCTTCTAGCCCAGTATCCTGTCTACCGACAGTGGCCAACACCAGGTGCCCCAGAGAGGGTGGACCGAAGACAATGATCAAGCGATTTGTCTCCTGCCATCTCTCTCCAGCCTCTGAAAAACAGAGGCCAAGGACACCATTTTATCCCCTGGCTAATAGCCTTTTATGGACCTAACCTCCATGAAATTATCTAGCTTCTCTTTAAACTCTATTATAGTCCTAGCCTTCACAGCCTCCTCTGGCAAGGAGTTCCACAGGTTGACTACACGCTGTGTGAAGAAGAACTTTCTTTTATTCGTTTTAAACCTGCTACCCATTAATTTCATTTGGTGTCCTCTAGTTCTTCTATTATGGGAACTAATGAATAACTTTTCTTTATCAACCCTCTCCACACCACTCATGATTTTATAGACCTCTATCATATCCCCCCTCAGTCTCCTCTTTTCTAAACTGAAAAGTCCCAGTCGCTTTAACCTCTCCTCATATGGGACCCGTTCCAAATCCCTAATCATTTTAGTTGCCCTTTTCTGAACCCTTTCCAAGGCCAAAATATCTCTTTTGAGGTGAGGAGCCCACATCTGTACACAGTATTCAAGATGTGGGCGTACCATACTTTTTATACAGGGGCAGTAAGATATTCTGTGTCTTATTTTCTATCCCTTTCCTAATAATTCCTAGCATCCTATTTGCCTTTTTGACCACCGCTGCACACTGCGTGGAAATTTTCAGAGAACTGTCCACGATAACTCCAAGATCCCTTTCCTGATTTGTCATAGCCAAATTAGCCCCCATCATACTGTACATATTTGGGGTTATTTTTCCCAATGTGCATTACTTTACACTTATCCACATTAAATTTCATTTGCCATTTTGCTGCCCAGTCACTGAGTTTGGTGAGATCTTCTTGGAGTCCCTCACAGTCTGCTTCTGTCTTGACTATCCTAAACAGTTTGGTATCATCCGCAAACTTTACTACCTCACTGCTTACCCCTTTCTCCAGATAATCTATGAATAAGTTGAAAAGGATTGGTCCCAGGACTGACCCTTGGGGTACACCAATAGTTACCCCTTTCCAATCTGAAAATTTACCATTTATTCCTACCCTTTGTTTCCTGTCTTTTAACCAGTTCTCAATCCAAGAAAGGACCTTCCCTCTTATCCCATGGCCATGTAATTTACACAAGAGCCTTTGGTGAGGGACCTTGCCAAAGGCTTTCTGAAAATCCAAGTATACTATATCTACTGGATCCCCCTTATCCGCATGCTTGTTAACCCCTTCAAAGAACTCTTAATAGGTTAGTAAGACAGGATTTCCCTTTACAGAAACCATGTTGACTTTTGTCCAACAAATTATGTTCTTCTACATGCTTCACAATTTTATTCTTCACTATTGTTTCGACTAATTTGCCCTGTACTGAAGTTAGACTTACCGGTCTGTAATTGCCAGGATCGCCTCTAGAGCCCTTTTTAAATATTGGTGTCACGTTAGCTATCTTCCAGTCATTAGGTACGGAAGCCGATTTAAAGGATAGGTTACAAACCACAGATAATAGCTCAGCAATTTCCCATTTGAGTTCTTTTAGAACCCTTGGATGAATGCCATCCGGTCCCGGAGATTTGTTAACATTAAGTTTTTCTATTTGTTCCAAAACCTTCTCTAATGACACTTCAATCCGGGACAGTTCCTCAGATTCATCACCCAGAAAGGACGGTGCAGATTCGGGAATCTCCCCAACGTCCTCAGCCAGGAAGACTGAAGCAAAGAAATCATTTAGTTTCTCCGCAATGGCTTTATCGTCCTTGATTGCTCCTTTTATAGCTCAATCATCTAGGGGACCCACAGGTTTTTTAGCAGGCTTCCTGCTTCTAATGTACTTAAAAAACATTTTGTTATTTCTATTTGAGTTTTTGGCTAGCTGTTCCTCAAAATCTTTTTTTGCTTTCCTTATTACATTTTTACACTTAATTTGACAGTATTTATGTTCCTTTCTATTTATCTCACTTGGATTGGACTTCCACTTCTTAAAAGATACCTTTTTGTCCCCCACTGCTTCTTTTACATGGCAGTTAAGCCACGGTGACACTGTTTTAGGTCTCTTGCTATGTTTTTTAATTTGGGGTGTACATTTAAGTTGGGCCTCTATTATGGTGTCTTTAAAAAGTTTCCATGCAGCTTTCAGGGATTTGGCTCTAGTCACTGTGCCTTTTAATTTCTGTTTAACTAACCTCCTCATTTTTGTGTAATTCCCCTTTTTGAAATTAAATGCCAGGGTGCTGGACTGCTGAGGTGTTCTTCCCACCACAGGAATGTTGAATGTTATTATATTATGGTCACTATTCCCAAGTGGTCCTGTAACGGTTATTTCCTGGACCTGATCCTGCCCTCCACTCAGGACTAAATCGAGAATTGCCTCTCCCCTTGTGGGTTCCTGCACCAGATGCTCCAAGAAGCAGTCATTTAAGCCATTGAGAAATTTTATCTCCGCTTCTCTTCCTGAGATGACATGTATCCAGTCAATATGGGGGTAATTAAAATCTCCCATTATTATAGAGTTCTCTATTTTGGTAGCCTCTCTAATCTCCCTCAGCATTTCAATGTCAGTATCGCTGTCCTGGTCAGGTGGTCGGTAATATATCCCTACTGCTAATTTCTTATTATTGGAGCATGGAATTACTATCCATAGCGATTCTATGGAACGTGTTGATTCATTTAATATTTTTATTTCATTTGATTCTACATTATCTTTCACATACAGTGCCATTCCGCCACCCACCCGGCCTGCTCTATCCTTTCTATATATTTTATATCCCGGTATGATTGTGTCCCACAGATTTTCCTCATTCCACCAGGTTTCAGTGATGCCTATTATGTCAATCTTCTCATTTAATATGAGGTACTCCAGTTCACCCATCTTATTAGTCAGACTCCTAGCATTTGTGTACAAGCACTTTAAAAATTTACCACTGCTTATTTGTCTGCCCTTCCCTGATGCATTGGATTCCTTAAAATGTGGTTGTTTGTCTGCTCTGGCCCATGGTTTGTCCTCTCCCCTCCTCTCTTTCTGACTACAGCTTAGAGAATCTCTATCAATGGATTCTCCTCTAAGAGAAGTCTCCCTCCGATTTACGTGCATCTCCGCACCAATTGGCTTTCCCCCATCTCTTAGTTTAAAAACTGCTCTACGGCCTTTTTAATGTTTAGTGCCAGCAGTCTGGTTCTACCCTGGTTTAGGTGGAGCCCATCCTTCCTGTATAGGCTACCCCTCTCCCAGAAGTGTCCCTATTTTCTAATAAATCTAAACCCCTCTTCCCTACACCATCGTCTCATCCACACATTGAGACTCTGAAGCTCTGCCTGCCTACCTGGCCCTGCGCGTGGAACTGGAAGCATTTCCGAGAATGATACCATAGAGGTCCTGGATTTCAGTCTCTTTCCTAGCAGCCTAAATTTGGCCTCCAGGACATCTCTCCTACCCTTCCCTATGTCATTGGTACCAACATGTACCACGACCACCGGCTCCTCCCCAGCACTACACATAAGTCTATCTAGATGCCTCGAGAGATCCGCAACCTTCACACCAGGCAGGCAAGTGACCATACGGTTCTCCCGGTCATCACAAACCCAACTATCTATGTTTCTAATGATCGAATCACCCACCACATCTCAGTGCTGCTGAGATTTCGCTTTGGGAGTCACGTCAATTGGTTTTGTGGCTGGGCAGAGTTCCAGCATTCACTTGATATCAGGATGGAGAAGGAGGGACGACATTCTGGAGCATCTCAGGAATGGCTCCATCAGCACATTTAGGGTGTGTCTACACTGCACCGTTATTTTGAAATAATTAGCGTTATTTTGAAATACCAAAGCGAGCATTTACATAGCGATTCCATCATTTCGAAATAATGTTGAAATAATGGACAGCTTATTCCGACTTCTGTAAACCTCATTCCACAAGGAATAACGCTATTCTGAAATAGCTATTTCAAAATAGCTGTCGTGTGGACGCCTCACTTCTGCTAGTTTGAAATAGCTCCTCCCCAGGGCCACTCAAACCAATTACTCTCCAGTGTCTCCTCGGGCTCTAATTCAAGGTAGCACATCCACATTAGGGAAGCCTGCCTCGGACTAATTTTGAGACTTCCCTGTAGTGTAGATGTGCTATTTAAAAAAACATTATTTCGGAGTATTTCTTCCAAAATAGCTTATTTTGAAATAAGTGTGTAGTGTAGACGTACCCTTACTCTAATGCCACTCACAGTTCAGTTGTGCCATATAGTTACAGTCTGGTACTGAAGGTTTTACTGAGTCATGATATCTGCAAGGCCAGCCAACTCAGTGCGTCTCCCAGAACTCCCCAGGACACATGTGGAATGGGTCTAATAAGTGTCATAGACTACACCTCCTACCCATCCTCTTCTGTTCCCTTTGGAAATGGGGCCAGCTGTAGCCCCACACACTCCATGTGCTCAGGCAAGCAAAAGATTGCATTTTGCACCCTTTCCCACAGCCCACATTGTGTATCCATATGCAGGAAAAGCATAGTCTGAGCCATGACACTAATAAAATCAGCCACTCTGGTTGCATGCCAATAAATGGGGGGAGGGATAGCTCAGTGCTTTGAGGGATAGCTCAGTGCTAAGCCCAGGGTTGTGAGTTCAATCCTTGGGGGTGCTGTTTAGGGATCTGGGGCAAATCTGTCAGGGATGGTACTTGGTCCTGCTGTGAGGGCAGGGGACTGGACTCGATGACCTCTCAAGGTCCCTTTCAGCTCTATGAGATGGTTTATCTCCATGTATTATATTATATTAACAGTGAGCTTCAATAAACACTTGGAAAAGATTTGGTGAGGACACAGTATCTGGGGGAATAGGATTTCATGGGCTAACTGTAGAGTTACACCAGGATGGACTTGGTCCCACCTAAGTACCTTTCCTTGCGAAAGAGGCACAGATTCTGTGGACCAGCATGATCAACTAGTCTGACTTCTTGCATAGCATGGGCCCGTAGAACTTCCATGAAATAATTCCTGTTTAAACTCTAGGCTGTGTCTACATTGGCCCCTATTCCGTAATCGGGATGCAAATGTAGCACTTTGGAATAGGCAAATCCGCGGGAGATTTAAATATCCCCTCGGCATTTGCATTAACATGGCTGCCGCTTTTTTCCAGCTTCTAGATAAACCGGAGAAAAGCACCAGTCTGGACGCGATCCTCCGGAAAATAAGCTATTTTCCGGAGGATCTCTTATTCCTACTTGGAATAAGTAGGAATAAGAGATCCTCCAGAAAAGAGCTTATTTTCCGGAGGATCGCGTCCAGACTGGCGCTTTTTTCCGGCTTATCTAGAAGCCGGAAAAAAGTGGCAGCCATGTTAATGCAAATGCCGCGGGGGATATTTAAATCTCCCGCGGATTTGCCTATTCCAAAGTGCTACATTTGCATCCCGATTACGGAATAGGGGCCAATGTAGACACAGCCCTAGTGTATCTAGAATGCCTTGGTAGAAAGGAGCAGCAACTTCCTCCCTGCCACAGGAAAGCCTGCCCCATAAACAGGCAATACCAGACAAACAGGATGTGTGAGCACAGTAGCTGGGGAAGTGCTGAATCAGTGCATTCTTTGAGCAGACTGCACCGGCTAGAGAGAGAGCTCCTGCTGCAACCCAGAGCTGGTCGCCTTGTGGAAACCACAAGATATCTGCTTTTTCTTAGGGTGAGTCCACACTGGGGGCAGAAAGCCATGCCGGAGAGGTAATGTATGTGTCAAATCTAGATTTCCCTGCATTTCCTCCTGCACGATTTTGCAGAGTGGCGCTTATTACATTTCCGATGCTTTTGAGCAGCAACAGACAAAATACCACAAGAAAGACAATTGCTGCTGCCAAACCAACCTGGGATGCATCAGAAATCTGGAAAAACTTGCATGATTTCCAGCCAAATGTTGCAACGCTTAGTGGTCTGAATAATTGAAATATGTTTCAGGTAGATAGCCAGGCCCAGCTTTTGTAAACAGACCCAGGCAAATTTCCATGTGCAGTAATGGGATCCAATTTGCACACAGTTGTTTCAGTTACACAGACAATTGCCATATGTCGGAGGGCCTATGATGTCTAACCTATCATTGGCAGGTGTGTTCATGATAATTCCCTGGAGAAATTAGGCTATTGTGGGTGCCTATTGAACTGATGCTGAGAGTTTCTCATTGCCCATTGTTGTGTGGTTGTGGTTAACACGATTTATCTTCTTGCTTTCTGCACAGACTCCATAAATCTATTCAGCACATGTGCTCACATGAACACACTCTTGGCGGTAGAGTTTATAAATGAAGCCAAGAGCAAAACTGCTGACAGCATTTTAATGGAAAATAGCTTAGTCAATAACACTTGAGGCAGTACAGAGATTGCTTTCTTCCCTTTACTTCTGTGCAGAGCTGTGGTTCAGACACAGGTCAAATCAAAGATCCCAAACCTGGAAATAGAGCGGCCAATGGCAGAATGGACATCTTAACTTAATGGAACACAGGAATCTGAAGTCTAAATGGGGAGAGTGTAAACTCCATTCAAAAATGACACATAAAACATTCTAATAAAAGAAGCCTCTCCCCTATTGGACATGGGGACAGCCATGGGTGTGTGGCCCAGTGAGTGTGACCTTTTTCTGAGGGTTTTCCCTACAGCAACACTCATCATGACCTTGGTTGAAGTTGAAACACTGTGGCTGCTATGAGGTCTGATAGGTCTTGTCGATCAAGGAGTGAAATCCTAGCCCCCTTGAAGACAAAACTCCTAGTGATGTCCATGGAACCAATCTGTCACCCTAGGATTTTTCAGGTCCATTGTTCCCAGAGATGCAGCTCAACAGATGGTGGCTCCGATGGCAGCTGAGGCATGCAGAACACTGTCTTGTCTAGCAGTTGGTGAGACAGAAAAGATGGTCCGGTGGCTTAGCAACAAGCCAGGATCCGGTGGCATAGCAACATTGTTCACTTCCCAGCTTCCTTGCAGTCTTCCTCTCTGACCACAGTTAAGCCATGGAATCTCTCTATACCTCGCTTAACCAATGGGTAATAATACCTTACAGTGCTCGTAGGAAGAGAAACATATTCGTGTGTGGGAGACATTTAGATATTACAGCGGTGGAAACCATATAAGCACTTTAATGGATTAACATTTGGTTCTATTTTTAATACTTCTGCCTATTTCTGTTTACCAGCTCTCTGTCTTTTCTCCCTCATCCCCACCACTTTGCATTGCCCTTTACCAGCACTGAATTACAGTTTTTTGATGAAGGAAAGTGGATTTTTCATGAAAATGAATGCAAAAAACTAAATTTACACCTCTCATTTCCCAAAAGTGACTCCCTTATAAAAGAATATGTTCAGAACTAAGGGTACGTCTACGGAGCCATGTAGATTTGTTTGTTTGGCAAAGGGAAATGAAGCCGCGATTTAAATAATCGTAGCTTCATTTAAATTTACATGGCTGCCGCGCTGAGCCAACAGCTGATCAGCTGTTTGTCGGCTCAGCGCGCTAGTCTGGATGCTCCCCTGTCAACATGAAAGCCTTTTATCAACCTCCCCGGTAAACCTCATCCTACGAGGCATAACGGGGAGATCGATAAAAGGCTTTCAGGTCGGCGCGGGAGCGTCCAGCCTAGAGCGCTGAGCCGACAAACAGCTAATCAGCTGTTTGTCGGCTCAGCGCGGCAGCCATTTAAATTTAAATGAAGCCGCGATTATTTAAATTGCGTCTTCATTTCACTTTGCCGATCAGCCTAATCTACATGGCTCCATCGATGGAGCCATGTAGTTTAGAATAATCCTAAGTGTCTCCAATACACTGGGCACTTTAAGCGTGGTTCTTTTCTCCGAGTAAAGAAGCTTTTATTATTTACTATTTTATTTTTATTCTCCAGGCAAATTTTCTTCTTGAAGATTTAGGGCCAACGCTCAGAGAAGCTGTTTCATGTTAGGAGTTCAGGTCTGATTTCGGGTTGGCTTAAGGTAGACCCCCCCTTCCCCCAAAAGTCAGGGTCTAAGTGTATCTGTGAATCACGGCACTTAGTGTGGAGAAGTATGCAACTGTTTTGCTTTAGATGCAACCTGGGGGGCAGAGTGCACAAGATGTCGCAGAGTTCACATCCATACCTGCTCAACCACACTGGGCTTCTGTTCTTTGGACCCTGTAGGTCTACACCAATGGGTTTCAAACATTTTTTTCAAGAAAATTGTTGATGCCCATTGTGACGTGGTGGGGATTGTACTGCTGAGATTTGACGTAGCGGGGTTTGCATTGCTTTGTTGTGCTGTGTGTGGTTCCTACTGTCCTGGCCACTGCAACACTGTCTGGAGGAGGGGAGATGACTCACTGCAGAAGTGTATTTGGCCTCTCACTCCTTAGGGCCAGACATAGGAGATAACTCCTGCCCAGGAAGGGAGACAAAGGGGTAGGCAGGGCTGACACCAGGCTAGGGATTAGGGCCTGGGGGATGAGCCAGTCTTGGCTCTGTTAGGATGAGAAAAAGGGCTTAGAATAGGAAGGGGGGAGGAAGAAGGTCCCAAGACCCCGTCTCCCTGAGGGCATGTCTAGACTTCATGCGGCTTCTGAAAGAAGTTATGCAAATGCGGCTTGAATTTGCATATCGTCTTCCATTTTTTCCCCCAGAAGAGGCTTTTCCACTCTTTGGCCTGTCTACATGGGGCCAAATATCAGAAAAAACCCTCTATCATCCCTCTTTCATGGAGCCAAATATCAGAAAAACCTCCATCCTAAAAGGAGGTTTACTGGGGACTTTCAAAAGAGGGGGGTTCTCATATTTGGCCACGTGTAGACAGGCCAAATATCGGAAAAGCCTCTTCCGGGGAAAAAAATGGAAGAAGATATGCAAATTTGTCTCGAATTTGCATATCTTCTTTTGGAAGCCGCACATAGTCTAGACATTCCCTGAGAGGAATAATACTGGCTGCTCTTGGTCCCGATGTTTACATCAACCCTATGCTACACTGTGTCCCTGTCAACGAATAAACCTGTTCTACCTGTTGGCTGCGAGTCACGTCTGGCTGCAGAGGGGGGTGCAGGGCCCATGGACTCCCACACTCCATGACACCCACGAACCAACATAATGTGACTAGAGTGTGAGGTCTGGGGTGGGGCTGAGGATTCGAGCTTTGGCGTGTAAGAAGGGGTTCCAGCTTTGCAGGGCAGGGGCAGGAGGGGTTTATCTTGAGTGTCTCCCACTCTGTAAAACCCAGGTCCAGGTTTTGCAACCCTTTTTCAGCCATAGAGATCAACATCTGCATTTTCCTTCCTTAAAACATCCACGCCTAATTCCCGTCTCTTCAGCTTTCCCCACTCCCCCACCATGCCATTAGGTTGCCTGCCTGCAGGGGCTTTAACCTCAAAACTAAAGCACTGCGGCTTTGAACCGACAGCAACGCGTGCAGTGCTTGTCTATGAGGAAACCGTGAATGAGCTCAGAGTCAGTATCTCATGGATTAGAACATCATTCACACTCTTTGCTGGCATTTACATCCTTTCTTGGCTACGTTTACTTTCAGTTGTGTCCTAACTAATGAGGAAGTTCAGAGCCAAAGAATGTATGAGCCGGGCTGTTGTGTAGACCGGACTGAAATTTCATTAAATGCGTGGGTTTCATCTATTAGTCCTACCGAGCTGCCAGTGTGGGTGTGAGAATCAAATTTCAAGGAGTTGGCTCCTTTCCAATATCTTATGAGGACAGTTCTGGGTAATTTCCTCCGCATGTCAGCATGTTCACTCTCAGTCTCCTTGAATAGAATGTATAGAGTTGTGCCTCCCCTTGCAAACATTTTCCTTCCAGTTGTTTGTTTATTAAATACAATTATTAAATAATTATTAAATGGTGCTGAAAAGTGTCACCTTATGAGGACTGAATGATGCTCTAAGAAGTGGGAAACTTCTGTGCAGCTTTGTTGCCTGGTGTTCTACTCATTTGACTCTTTTCCAAGGCCACCGGCAGTGAGCGGTAGGGAGCTGCCCAGAGCCCAGCGATTTAAATAGGTCCCGGGCTCCAGGCCACCACCTCTACTACCATAGCAGCAGCAGCAGCCAGAGCCCTGGGCCCTTTAAATTGCTACCAGAGCACCTTGTGGCATAGTGTGGTCTGAGCAGTGCTGAGGGCTGGCTGGGGAAGGCTAGCCCATAGTTCCGCCCCTTCCACCAGAGGCCCCGCCCCTTCCAGGGGCCTGGAGCCAGGCCCCCCTGACATTGCCCAGGCCCCAGGTAAGTCTGTCCCCAGCTCAGCTCTGTTCTGTAGTAATCTTTTGCCTAAACAAATCCACTATCTGCCAACAGCAAAGTAAGACCTGAGACTTGTGTGTGTGTGTGTGTGTGTGTGTATGTGTGTGTGTGTGTACACACACACTCCTAATATCCAGCCTGCACTGTGTAAAATCTTGCCATCTGTTAGCTGCAGATTATTTTTTCTTCTCATGTAAAAGCCATTACAAGAAACCCATGGTGGCCCGTCAATACAGGCGAACTAGGCAGTCGCCTAGGGTGCCGAGATAAACGGCCTTTGAGGGCTTTGGAGGTGGGAGCGCCGATCGCACACCGATCGTGCATTTCGCCTAGGGCACCAGTTGCCGACAGCTCGTCTAGGGCCGCTCCTGCAAGAAACAAGGTAGGTGAGGGAATATATTTTATTGGAACAACTTCTGTTGCTTAAAGGTACAAGATTTCAAGCTACAGAGCTCTTCATCAGGGCATGGGAAGGAAATCAAACTGTCTGAGCTAAATACAAGTTGGGCCAGATTGTTAAGGATAAGGCATAACACAGCTTATAGTGGTCACTTGAAATGGTGTGGACAATAAAGTGAGATAGTAACAGAAAAGGAGTCTGAAGTAGGCCATTTAGGGTTAGCAGGAAGGAGTAGGTTAGAAATTGTTGGAATGAACCATGAAACCAGGCTTGATGTTAAGTCAGGGGTGGGTAAAATGCGGCAAGCATTTAAAGAAAAACTAACATCAATTGTTAATTTATTCAATTATTTGTTAATTAGGTAATTAATTTGTTAATTCATTGATTTAAATAAAAAGTAACATCAATTGTTTCCAAATATATTTAGCCAATTTAGTCAAGTAACAGGCTAAATAATTCTTACATTTCACCATTCAGTACCTCCTTTTTTAATTCATTCTTCATTTTTTAAAAATATTTTCAGCATTTAAAAAGTACTTGCATATTGACTGATGCACATAGATAATATATGCTTTAAAAACAATAACAACTGGTATTTTAGTACCTGATATTTAAAACATGCCAGTGAACACAGATAAAGTCTTTGCTTATGTTGGATACTGTACTAGGTGGGCTCAGCCAGAATAGGGTTGGGTGGGGAATGCAGCCCATGCTCCTGTCCCTTTTAAAGAAACCAGGGCACCAGGTCAGACCTCCTGGTGTTATCAATGACACAATAACCAGCTAGTAAGTAGATGAGTGACACAATAAAAAATTGTCAGCTCTCAGTTCCATGTCTCCAAGTGGGTTCTTACAAACAAAAAAATATTATTAAGTGTGGGGTGAAGTACGCCTTGGGAGAAATTTAAAGAACAACGGATGGTCTGGTAGCACTTTAAAGACTAACAAAACATGTAGATGGTATGAGCTTTCGTGGACACGGCCCACTTCTTGGGAGAGTTTGCTTGAGCCTTTAGGGTAGTGGTAGGCAACCTGTGGCCCATTGGCCACATGCGGCTCATTGGGTTCTGTGCTCATAAGACATTTTCTTTTCTGTTGCCCAGGGTTGTTGGATTCCTCTGGTTTCCGTCCATGTAGGTTTTTTTCCTACCAGTATCATTAATGTGACACACACGTAAAGCCAGGGCATGTGAAGTGATGTATGCGCTGATTGAACCTGCCCAGGGATTGAAGTCAGCTGGGGAAGCTCTGCTTCGTGTTCCTCCACATGTGGAGATAAGATTAACATCTACATGGAGCAAGGGCCTTCTCAGCTTTTGCTCCCAGGCTGTGGAATTCTCTCCCCTGGGATATTAGCCTGGTGCCAATGCTAGCATTGTTTCGGTGCCAGGCTGAAGCAACCCTTTTTACTCATGCTTTTATTGGTGTTTGAGTCTGTGTGTGCGTGTGTTTGTGTGTGTGTGTCCCTCCTCTTGAGATGTCTTCGCAGATTTTAGGTTTTATGTCTCCCTGGGGTCTCGTATTTTAATTTTTTATGTATATTTATACTGTGTTTTTAAAATGTTGTAAGCTGCCTCGAATATTTTAAATAGTGAGGCAGGGTAAAAATGTTTTAAATAAATAAATAAACACTGACTGTGAGAGCCATGCACTCCCCCTGCATCCAATCAAAGCGCTGCTACGGTTCTATCGGCACAGCCCCAAAATACTAGGAACGCAAGTACAGTGAGCAAAACTATCCTATCCCATCTTGATTACAACAATCTTGCAGCCCACTGAGATGGAGGGCCATTCTTGTAGCCCACTCAGTAGCCTAAGTTATCCATTGTTGCATTACGGTTTAATTCTGCATCTTTGATGATCATTAACACAGTGGGACTCCTGAGAATTCAATGGCTTTGTACAGGTAGGACATAGGTATGTGCTATAAACTTTCAAAATCATAATATGCCTGCTACTGAATGAAAAAAGTGCTATGGTTATTTCTGTAAGATAAAATACAACTACAATCAGTGGGGAGACAGATTTTGCTTGATGCAGAGTCTGAAATAGACCATGTGAGGTGTCTTTGTCATGCATTATGCCTCTTTTCTTCTATTTATATGCCAGTAGTGCCTCATAGGTTGTAACCAATTTCTATTATTTCCATTACCCTTGCTCTACCATAAAAGATAAAAGCCAAGATTATCACTCTGGGCTGTTATTGACTGTGCTTATGTATTGCTTGCCAAACACATTTTAAGAACATAATGCGCTAGCACATAAACACAGTTCTTTTTAAGCACGTTGTACATACCTCACATGAGAATATTAATTATCAGTGATCAATTAGTATCCCAGGGATGGAGCCATGTAGATTAGGCTGATCGGCAAAGTGAAATGAAGACGCAATTTAAATAATCGCAGCTTCATTTAAATTTAAATGGCTGCTGAGCTGAGCCGACAAACAGCTGATCAGCTGTTTGTTGGCTCAGCACACTAGTCTGGACGCTCCCGCGCCGACCTGAAAGCCCTTTATCGACTCCCCGTTATGCCTCGCAGGATGAGGTTTACCGGGGAGGTCGATAAAGGGCTTTCAAGTCAGCAGGGGAGCATCCAGACTGCCCCGATCTGCCAACAAACAGCTGATCGGCAGAGCGGGGCAGCCATTTAAATTTAAATGAAGCCACAATTATTTAAATCGCGGCTTCATTTCCCTTTGCCGAACAAACAAATCTACATGGCTCTGTCGACGGAGCCATGTAGGTTAGATGTATCCCCAGTGATACATTCTATGCCACTTTTGGGGTATATATCATGACAACAGGGTATTAGGTGTACTGACTATATTAGGTCTGACAAGAGTTGCTGACATGGAATAGTGAACTACCAATGTGCCTCTGTGTCACAATGAGGGGTGGTTATTAATTATTTGTTAATAATTATTACATTATTAATTAATTATTTTATAAGATGCATATGGCTAGGAATCATTTCCCCACCGAAATGCAATTGCCATGCAGATAGTTGATATATGGCTGGATGCAAAGCCCACTGAAGTCAGCAGGAGTCTTTCCACTGACTCCATCAGAGTCCAGATCAGGCCCAAAGTGCAGACCAGTGACAAGCGGCACCACTGAGTTTATGGATGTCAATGAGAACTGATGGTCCTCATGTGTGATATAATCCAACTGGGCAACTCTGAGCCCAATCCAAGCAAACATTTACACCAGCTGTCCCAGTGAGATCAGTGGCCCTCTGTGGTCGAAGAGGGTTGGGCCCTTGGATTCTAAGGTCTTCTCCAAAAGATATGACAACAGTTTATCTACCCAAAATCATCTCAGTTTATCTACTTTGGAATGATTAAGAGCTGAGCTGAACCTGCTGGAACTGAAATCAGCATCTCAGGTGCACTTAGAGCTGTCAAACCTGGTGTTTACTCCAGCGAACCACCCTCTAAAGCAGCCTGCAAGGGTTGTCTCTTGTAAGCTGCCATATGTCTTCAATTCCAGCTGACTTCAAAGGAAGCTGCTATAGGTTCAGCTCTTCCGGTGTCATGCCCACACATAGAGACGTTAATTCAACTGGGTAAATATTACAGGAAGCACGTAATGTACTGCACCACGTGAGTCCGACCTGTTCTCCAAGAATTGCGGTGGTATTCAGTGACTGCCTAGCTGCTGCAGGCGCTAACAGTGTTGACTGTCTTTTGTCTGAAAGAATATGGTAGCATTTGTTCTCCATTGTGTAATATCTTCTCTTCTTGTGGTGTGATGGCCACCGTCTTGGCTGTCCCACTGGGATCTCCCGAACTAGAAGCATGGGTTGACACAGCTTGAGTTAATGAGCCACAATGGGGGCTGTCACAAATCATATCCCATGTAGATCGGCAGAGCGAGGGACCTGTGACACACTTCTGTAGGCACCAATTAAATAAGCATATAAAAACCAGGGGCCTGGAATATATAAAAGCCACCCATAGGTACTGGGACTATGGTTGCTGGGGATGCTGCAGCACCCTGTGGCTTGAAGTGGTTTCCATTATAGCCAGGGTTTACAGTTTGGCTCAATGGTTCTCAGCAACCCCATTATACAAATTGTTCCAGCACCTCTGAAGCCATCTCTCCAGAAATCCGCATTATTAAGTAAATCCTGAATGTAAGCCCCATTACACACTATGAGATGTTATTACATACCAGAGTTCACATTTTTTGGCTAGGTCTACACTACAGGAGAAAGTCGACCTAAGATATGCAACTCCAGCTACGAGAATAGCATAGCTGGAATCCAATGTACCTTACGTTGAATTTCTGCAGCATCCCCACTGCAGGAGGTAGACAGGTGAAACTCTCCCATCAGTTTCCTTTACTCCTCATGACCCAGTGGAGTACCAGAGTTAACAGGCATGCCATCAGTGCTCGATTTAGCGGGTCCTTACTAGACCCACTAAATCGAACCCGATGAGATCAATCGCCCACACGTCAATCTCCGGGAAAGTCAAGACAAGCCCTTTGAATGGTGGTTGTCGATGGATGGCTACTGAGTGACTGGTTCTCCAAAGGCTGAGAGGTTTAGTTCAGATAAGGCTGGGAAACAGGCTGTGTAGCCAAAGTGTTTCGTCCTTTGCTCAAGTGTCCACCAGCCACATTCATTTCAAAGAAAGAAAACAATCCAGGTTTGCCAATATCAGCCAAAAAGAGACAGTAAAGAAAACAAACACTGAGCTCCTTTAGGGTACGTCTAGACTACAAGCCTCTTTCGAAAAAGAGCATCTAGACAAGCAGATTTTTTGAAAAAGCATCTCACTTTTTCGAAAGAGAGTCTAGATGCTCTTTTTTGAAAAAGCCCTGTTTTCATGCAATAGCGCCTTTTTTTGAAAGATGACTTTTGAAAAAAAGCATTATTCCTCATAGAATAAGGTTTACCACCGTCGACAAAACTGCCGCATTCTTTCGATTTATTGTTGACAGAACGCAGCGGTAGTCTAGATGCAGGTAAAGTTTTTTCGAAAAAAGGCCACTTTTTTTCGCAAAAAACCCTGTAATCTAGACACACCCTTAGGCTATGGAGCTATGGAGAATGATAAAACAACATTATAGAGACAAGATCCCTAGTCCATTAAGGCCTCTCTATACCAATCTGGTGGTACAAAGGGCCACTAAAAGGGCAGAAAGAAGTCCAGGAAATACCCACAGCACAAGTGGGGTATAGAGTTGTGGGCTCCCCCCTCCCCCACAAGCAGAGTATAGAGTTGTGGCCCCCCCCAGTGCAGAGAGCCTGGTGGCAAACTGAGCTGGAAGTGGCAGGATGAGGTCTGGAAGAGCTGCACCAAGACACACTCCTCTCCAACAACTCTCTGGCTCCCAGAGCCCATAGCAAACCTTAGGGGCAGAGCATCAGTTAGAACAGCCCTGAGGTTGATTTCACTGGAACCATACAATTCCCAGAGTCCCCAGAATACAGGAGGGGAACAGAGGTGGTTCATAGCGCCTGTAATTCCCTGCACTCAGCACACTGAGGCTGTGTCCAGACTCAGGGGTTTTTTCGGGAAAAGTAGCCTTTTTTCGAAAAAACTTCACCTGCGTCTAGACTGCAGCCGCGTTCTTTCGAAATTAAATCGAAAGAACGCAGCTTTTCTTTCGACGGCGGTAAACCTCATTTCACGAGGAAGAACGCCTTCTTTCGAAAGTGCTTCTTTCGAAAGAAGGCGTTCTTGAATGTAAATAGGGCTTCTTCGAAAGAGAGCATCCAGACTCACTGGGTGCTTTCTTTCAAAAAAGCAGCTTGCTCTTTCGAAAGTTCCGCGTGCAGTCTAGACGCTCTCTTTCGAAAGAGGCTTGCAGTCTAGACATAGCCTGAGTGAGAATTCAGGTCATTGAATAGCAGTCCGGGCCATTCTAGAAACCATTCTTTTGTCCACGTTTATACTTACACAATGTGAATACTCCTAGAAGTTAGACTGGCTAGGTCATGTAGAGCAGCTCCCAGCCACGCAGGCTAAGATAAAATACTGTGTGTAATCTAATACAATTATCTCCCAAAATTGACTTCATATCTAGTTTAGCATGTTATAGAGAAAATCAAGAATGGCATCTTTTAAATCTTCTTTTTCAAAATAAAAAAATGCCCATCAAAAGTCATAGCTTCCGCTGCAGGCTTCCTGCACAGTAAACAACCTCATTCTTTCTTTCTTTCTTTCGCTCTTTCGCTCTTTTGCTCTTTCTTTCTTTCACTCATTCTATCGCACTTTCTTTCTTTTGCTCTTTCTTTTGCTCATTCTATTGCGCTTTCTTTCTTTCTTTTGTTCTTTCTTTCTTTCTTTCACTCATTCTATTGCATTTTCTTTCTTTTGCTCATTCTATCGCACTTTCTTTCTTTCTTTTGCTCTTTCTTTCGCTCTTTCTTCATCTAAACATTTGTCTTATGTAGGATTTGTCAATAGGATGATTGATACATGAGTTAGTATTGTTTGTTTGTTTGTTTTTTGTTGGGTATACATACTACAAAGTTAAAATTGTAATGGAAAACAGAATGTATTACTGTGTCTTAAAACACTTTAGATTTCACAATGCAGAAAAACGGTTGGCTACATTTTGTATGCATTTGTCCACTCAACATTTATCAGCCATTACTCTGTTAGACATTCAGTCTTACTGTCAAAGGCAGTTTTATAGAACTGCGTTTCTATGTTCATCTAATATTTTGTTTACAAGATTTAATAAACTTTTAGACTGAGATTTTTAAAACTGCTTAGGAAGCAGAGGAAGCTGCTATAGGCTCAGCTCTTCCTCTGCTTAGGAATTTTAATAGGAATTGACCATCTAAATCCTTCTGAGGTATCTTTCAAAACTGCAGATTTAGTTTATAAAAATAAGCTGAAGTAAAATATGGCCAACTGCTAATATTGCAGCAACAGCACTGAGCTCTTGCACTTCATTTCAAACAGATGAGAAAAATAATGCTGTCATAAGTTTAGAAATATCAGAAAACCTCAGATGTGATAATTTAGGGACCAAATAATAGTTTAGATGTAGAAACGGTAGAAAGAAAACAGAAGGCCAAATAAATAGAAGAATCTGTCACAGGCTTTATTAGTTTGGGGGGGATTGTGTTTGTGTTCTCCCCAATCTGGTTCCCCATGGTTTTATTTACAGATGCTGAATCCTATTTTTCCACTGTGGAAATATCAGCATTTGATAGGTCCAAGCCTGAGCCTATGAAACTCAATTTAACAGGAGCCCTTGTGTTCATTGGAGGCAAAACTGGAACCTCTTCATCGTATCCAAATCCCCTAAGCACTTTGCCCAGTAACTTTAATGGGCTTTAGATCAACCCCACGGTAACTTTTCCTGTTGAATCAGACCCTAGGACATTGTCACCCTATGTGCACTTGTCACTCTGCTGTGATATTAAATGAACTCTTTATTTCTCTTTAAAAGTTAGAGGCTCACCTAAGCTGAACTGCCACAGGGTAATCAACAGTCTCTGCCTGTCCACGAGGAAATCCCTGAAAGAACCCAAAAGGATTGTGTGTAGCTGTTCCTTTGATCCAATAGAAATAGTTTCAATATTTGTCCTTTTACAATCCACCTGCTAAGAACCTGGCTCAACAAAGTGTGATGAAAGAAAAGGGGCAGTAGAAAGAGGTTTCAAAAAGAGAATGAGATAAAAGAGGAGGCTTTTTAACTTAATGTTTTTAGATAAAAACTGACATGGACCTCTGTTCGGAATTGGACTCCAGGGAGTGGATGGAGTTGGCCTGGATTGTCACCCAAGTATTCTTGATCCAGCTGATAATAAAATTGAAGCATACGGATTCAGGGTGTCAGATACGGGACAGAGCCTTCTAAGCTGAGCTGCACAAAGCCACATATCATAAATAACAGAGTAGAGATTTTTTTTTTCTGAGATGCTGCACAACTGCAATTTAAGATCAAAGCACAAGTGTCTCTTAATAAGTATAAAACCATTGTGTGTACAACTGCATGGTAGCAATTTTCAAGTACCTAAACAGGTGTTACAAGGAGAAGGGAGAAAAATTGTTCTCCTTGACCTCTGATAATAGGTCAAGAAGCAATGGGCTTAAATTGCAGCAAGGGAGATTTAGATTAGACATTAGGAAAACTTCCTAACTGTCAGGGTGGTTAAGCACTGGAATAAATTGCCCAGGGAGGATGTGGAATCTCCATCATTGGAGATATTTGAGAGCAGGCTAGACAGACATCTATCAGGGATGATTTAGA
This sequence comes from Pelodiscus sinensis, assembly GCF_049634645.1. Lineage (NCBI taxonomy): Eukaryota > Metazoa > Chordata > Testudines > Trionychidae > Pelodiscus > Pelodiscus sinensis. The sequence continues at coordinate 7,854,943 of NC_134728.1, read as the reverse complement.
CGGTGCTTAGTCCTACCGTGAGGGCAGGAGACTGGACTTGATGATCTCTTGAGGTCCCTTCCAGTTCTAGTGTTCTATGATTCTGTGATTCTAAGTCTTAAACTTTTCTCCAAAAGAATCTACTGGGGACCATTTCTAAAGCAGGTACAGTTGTTAGCACCTGAGAAATGCATGTGTGTGTATGTAAAACATGCATGCAGATAGCACCTTTTATGCTATTTGGAGACCCTTTACAAAAATTCTGTTTTCTTCCTGACCGTTTTGACAGTGCTGTTATCTGGCCGTATAAATACATTGAATTTAATATCAAAATGAATAGCACAGAGGATGCATAAATGAGCAAATCATTTCTTTTTGTATGCAATAAAAATGACCTGTTTTATTTTATTCAGAGAAGCTGACACAAAATTTCCCATCTGCAACACTAGAGTCCGGACACTTTGCTACAGAATTTCGGTTCACTCTGTTATGGGCTTTGAGGTCCCCTGTAGTCTCATTCTCTCTCTGCTCTGCTGAGGGCAGCTCCTAATACAGATGGTCCTGTACAGCTGCAGCTGGCAGAATGCTCCCATCCTGAATGAGCGGGGAGCTCGAAGGAGCACAGCAGTAGCTGTGACTCAGACTTTAGTAAATGTTGTTTAATAAAGGAAAAGGCTCAGTGGAGGGAAATAGCCCCAGCGCTGCATAAAAAAGCAGGTCTGGCTGATGTGATGTGCCTTGCTTTTCATGCACAAAAATGTCTGTGTTTACTGGATTTTTTTAAACTATTACCGCAGCATGAACTGAAGCTAGTGTCTCAGTCCTCCTGTGAATTCCATAGGTGTTATCAATGTCACTCCCAACTTTGCAGCTCTTCAAATATTGTTTTCTTGGGTGCACTGCCATATTCCCAGGCAGGGTTGCTAAGAGGAACTAGCACCTGCTGTTATCCATTGAGGGCTCATCTCCACTTCCCAAAAGATCGACACTCTAGAGAACGATCTCTCTGAGTTCGATTTAGTGGGTCTAGTAAGGACTCACTAGATCGACCACTGATGGAGCCCCCATCAACTCTGATATTCCACTGGGTTGCGAGGAGTGAGAGAAGTCGATGGGAGAATTTCTCCCATTGACCTTCACAATGGGGATGCTCAGTAAGTCACAGTAAGGTATGTTGACTCCAGCTATGTTATTCATGTAGCTGGACTTGTGTATCTTAGTTTGGCATTGCCCTCTAGTGTAGACCTGGCAGGAGAATAAGTGACTTCGCACCCATTTGAAGACTTTAAGGGTGGTTTTAAAAAGATGCAAGAGGGCCTTACTTTCTTCTTCACCTCATCTTATTTAAGGGCTGTGCCAGCAGCCACCAAAGTAAGGAGCACAGCTCCTGTGGTCAGGGGCCTGCAAGGCAGGATCAGGCCCTCATTGGATTTATTAATTGTATTATTTCTTTAGATTTAAATCACAAAGCTGTAGGTGCCCTAACAGTGGATTGGAAGTACAGTTGCAAACGGTGATCATACAACCAGAGGAATACAGCCAGCCGCTGCAAATGTGCCCCTCTTCCAACCCCCATGTATCTCGCAGCTGAACTTTTAATTAAGAAAATCACATGCCTCCAACTGATGTACACCATCTCCTCTAAGCCTGGATGCCAGAACAGTATCAAGAGTGTGGGCAGGAGGGAGAGCAAAGATCAGGGATCATGGCATGCTCCCCAGAGGTACCTGTCCTGGGCCGGGGAAGCTAATGCCCCATCGGTCCTAACTTGGTGATGAATCGTGGACCTGTGCCATGTTGTGTGTACACTGAGACGACAGTCGAGAGCCAGCTTATCCCCAGCTCAGACCCAATGGAGCAAAGTTTTGGCTAACGTCTGACCTCTCCACTTTTCAGTCTCATCTCTTGGACTTCTCTAATTCAAGTTTACACTTCATGAACTTTCCTCTGTTTCCTTAGCCTGTCTATTTGCTGGGATTGTTGTCCATAGGCACAGCCAACACAATAGGCTACATGCAAGGCCTCACGCAAGCATGCCATCTGACAGGGCCGGATCTCCCCATTTGGCAACGCAGCTCTCCCTTACTCCTTCCCACCTGAGTCTTGGTCTTGCAAATCCTACAGCTGGCACTGCTCCTGGTCCAATGCTCTGCACGCAGGGCTGGGAAGCAGGTGCTCTTGGATTCTTCTACCAGCTCAGATGCCGGCTTTGGACAAGTTGTTTCTGACTCATTTTATCCACCCTTACAATGGAGATACAAGCAGTATCTTGCACACTCCACAGGAGCATGAAGACAGTTAGTTGCTGAAGGCCCAAATGTGGGGTGATTTGAATGGAGGATTAATCTGTATTCAAAAAGCAGAATTCCTCCTCATGCGCTCCATTCCCCAGAAGGAGCCCAGTGCTATGCCTTCTCATGAGGCACAGCATACTCCCCTCTGCGCACCAGCCCTGTTGGTGAAGAGGGAAGGGGTCTGAGAACAAGCCCCCAGTCTTCAGGACTGGGGCACTGTTCACACCTAGGAAAGGGGGGAGCTTCCCTGAATACGGAGGCTGCAGACTGCACCTGGTTGCTTTGTAGGTCTCAAAGGGAACTTTCCCAACTAACCTCCCCATAGGAGTCCTCCTAAAGGTCAGGAACAATTTGCCCTTGCCATCTGTGAAGCACATTCGGGATGAAGAGCAATATGATGGTTATATTTAGCTCTGATTTTTCTCTCTCGCTGTTATTTTATGCAGTTTTGACTAAGGTTCCCTGCTGGGATTCTGCCAGGCACCTGCCATTTCTCACAGTGCTGGAAATAGGCATTGTAAGAAAAGAATCTTTCCCTTGATTCTCAGACTTCAACAACATCTAGATCAACAACAGCACCTGCCCACAGGGCTTTATCGCCCGTGATTCATTAATGCCCCATTTTATTTGCCATTATCTCTCGGCTAAAACTGGGAAGGGGGGAGGGGAGCTCTTTCTCTGCTCATTTTTTTAAAAAACAATTATTAGTCATGTTTATTGTGCTAGTGGCTGAGGCCAAACCAAGATCAGGACTGCACTGACAGGCATTGTCCCGAAGAGCTTACAATCCAAATAGGCAGGACAGACATTGGGGCGGGGGAGGGGAAGAACACCCAAACAGAGTTAGCTGACGGATAATGGCAATAAGTGCCAAGATTCGGGGGGAGGGGAGGCTGGGGGTTGGGACGGGATTAATAGACAGAAAGACAAAGGAAGGGAGGGAAGCACTGAAGAGAAGGAGCTGGTAGGGTTAGGGCAGGAAGAAAGAGGGTAAGAGGGATAAGGCTGGTGTAAACTTGAAGTGAGGCGACTATGAAGGAGGGGACCAGAGTGCACAGTAACCGAGAGACAATTTTCCAGTCAATCATCAGCATCTGTCAGTCTATAAGAATGGCCATACTGGGTCGAACCAAAGGTTCATGTAGCCCAGTAACCTGTCTTCCAAAAGCGGCCAAGTGCCCCAGAGGGAGTGAACTGAACAGGGAATCATCAAGTGATCCCTCTCCTGCTACAGCTGCTTGTGCAACCCCTTTGCCGACTCTCGTCTCTGACTGCGGTGCCTCCGAGAGGTGGGCGGAGGGCACCTAGCACTCCATAGGCTCTCGGAACAGTGGCGTAGCAAGGGGGGGGGAGGGACAGTTGCCCCCGGGTGCCATGCTAGAGGAGTGCCAATTTAGCCCCCCTCCGCTCCCCCTGTCATCCCTTAGCTCACCTGCTCCTCCTGCACCTGCTGCTGGCTGGAGCCTCTTCCCTGCCTCTCCACCCCCAGCCCAACCCTCCATCTCTGCTGGTGGGTTATTGTGCACAGGGGCCCGGCCCCACACTGAAGGGGGCAGGGGAAGATGCAGTACAAGCTTCCCCCACTCCTCCCAGGGTCAGGCTCAGCCGTGCGCCAGGTTAGGGCCCCGCCACATGGCAGCGAGGAAGAGGGGCTGCAAATTTTGCCTTTGCCCCTGGGATGCATAACACCCTCGCTACGCCTCTGACTCAGAATGATCCCTCAGCAGCTGATGGGGAAAGGTTGTCATTGGTCATTACAGAGGTACTCTGCTAGGTCTCCAAGGCCACCCCAAGGACTTGAGGCTGGGAGGAGCACAGGAGAGAATTGTCGGCACTGTGGGGTCGAGGGAAGCGTCTACGACACTCTCAGTGCAAGGAGAGGGTGATACGTTTGTGGTTTAATTGTGTCGAATCAGTAGCTCAAATCATGTAAAGGAAGACGCCTCCGTTATAGCGATGTCATGAGCGTAGAGCCCCAAAAATGGCACCGAGGCTGCGATTACAGTAGGAGTTGGGCTTGGAAACCCAGCAAGTAACTTTGAAAAACCTCAGACTGAATGTTGCATTTGCGACAGAGCTGTAGATGGCCCTGGTACAACGGCAGCAACACGTGAACCAGCACTTCTGTAGGTCTCATGCTACTCTGGATGAATCAAGGAGAATTTCCCCCTTGGCTGCCACTGGAGCAGTTAAAAGATCATAGAATCCTAGAGCTGGAAGAGGCCTCAGGAGGGCATCAAGTCCAGCCACCTGCCCAAGGCAGGACCAATCCCAACTAAATCAACCCAGCCAGGGCTTTGTCAAGCCAAGACTTAAAAACCTCTAGGGATGGAGATTCCACCACCTCCCTAGGTGACCCATTCCAGTGCTTCACCACCTTCCTAGTTAAATAGTTTTTCCTAATATCCAACTAGACCTCCCCCACTGTAACTTGAGCCCATTGCTCCTTGTTCTGCCATCCGTCACTACTGAGAACAGTCTCTCTTCATCCTCTTTGGGACCTCCATTCAGGAAGTTGAAGGCTGCTATCAAATCCCCCCTCACTCTTCTCTTCTGCAGACTAAACGAACCCAAATCCCTCAGCCTTTCCTTGTAGGTTATGTGCTCCAGCCCCCTAATCATTTTGGTTGCCCTCTGCTGGACCCTTTCCAATGCGTCCACATCCTTTCTATCGTGGGGGGCCTAGAACTGGACACAGTATTCCAGATGTGGCCTCACCAGAGCCGAATAAAGGGGAATAATCACTGTTCAGGATAGGACAGCGATTTTCAAACTTTTTTCTCATGACCCAGTTGAAGAAAATGTCCGTGGCCCAACATAATTGACTAGAATGTAGGCTCCAGGGTGGGACTGAGGATGAAAGCTTTGGGCTGTATGAGGGGGCTCTGGTTTTGGTGGGGGTTCAGAGCTGTGGCCAGAGGAGCTTATCTTGAGTGTCTGCCAGTCAGTGTTGCTAAGGCAGCTTCCTGCTTTTCCTGGCATTGCAGACCAGGCCATTCCCCAAAAACAGCCAGCAGCAGGTTCTCAGCCAATGGGATTGTGGATCTAGTGCTCAGGGCAGGGGCGGTGCACAGAGCCCTGTGCACTCTCTCCTCCTACCTCAACCTAGGAGCCCAGCTTGTTGCCAATCACTTTTGGGGTGCAGCATGGTCTGCAGTGCCAGTATAGGCAGGTAGCTGCCTTAGCACCCCCACTGGTCACCTCATCCCTCTGCAGCAGTGAGACCCAGTGCCTGATATTCCATGACTTAGTACTGGGTCTCGACCCATCATGTGAAAACCACTGGGATAGGAAGTTGGTTCAAGGAGGAAATGATCTCAAGAACTCTTCCAGTCCCAGCCACTTTGATTTTCTGGTCCCTCTTGCTGTCTTGTCATCGGTTCACTGATTATTTGACAGTCTTTCCCTGTCACACTCCACTCTGTGAGAGCCTATTGTTCAATGCATAAAAATTGCTCCGCTTATGATTGCAGATCCAACTTCTACATTTACATTACCCTTGTTTATAGGCTAGACTCACGAGAACAATCCTGATAGAGATGCAGCCGTGTTAGTCTGGTCTAGCTGAAACAAAAGACAGGACTTTGCAGCACTTTAGAGACTAATCCTGGTTTTCTGACTACAAGTGTCAGCAAATGGATCAAAACGGAGCCAGTTAACCTCATAACTTGATTACGGCCACTGCAGCAGCTTGCAAACAGACCGACTCCGCTTTGGAAGCCTCTTCAAAGCATAAGGAGACATGACGGGGCTAGACCAAAGGAATTAGTCGCTGCTGCATCTTACTGGCAGGAAGGAGCTTCTCAGTTGATTTTTTTTTTGTCATATGTTTGAAACTAGTGAGTTGTAGGAACAAAGAACATGTTTGGGGACTGATAGAAAGTGTGTCATTTTCAGCATCAGTGAAGTCAAAGCTGACTGACTACCAGCCATAGTTCTGGGCTTCATAAAGCAAAATACCAAGCAACCAAGGTCCTGAGTTGACATGAAGAAATACTTTCAGACAGGTGATAAAGGGTTTGAGCCAAACCCATCCACGTCCGTTAAAAGACCCCATTGATTTGGATGGAGTTTGGATAAAGGTGTCAATGGAAGCCTCTTAAAGTGAATTATGGCGAACAGTTAGAATCTGACCTGCAAATTTCATTAATTTCTGGAACATCTGATTGCTTTATTTTGGAAAACTTCCAGGGGTGTGATTCTAGTCCCACTACCAGTGTAGATCAAGTCCTCTAAAGGGAGGAGAGACCTAGGCCCTAACATGCTATTAAAGGTGTTTTTAAAAGTAATTTGCAACCTTAACTGTGTATCTTGGTGGAAGTTGTTTTTTAAAAATTTGTCTGGGCATTTATCCCTAGACTATCCCTATAATGAGACACATTCTGGTTGAGAGGGGGGTCCCTGGATTTTCACACATCGTTTCTATCATATAAGTAGAGATACTGCTGGAGAGGTTCTACATGCCACACTGGGATTTCCTTCTGAGCTAGAGGCATTTTCTTAATAATCAGACAAATACTGTGAACCACTGTCATATTCTGAGGTAAAGTCTCAGAGCGGTAGCCATATTAGTCTGTATCTGCAAAAACAATGTGCAGTCCTGCAGCACCTGGGAGTCTCTAAGGTGCCAGAGGCGCCTCGTTATATTCGGGTGTGATCCAGATGAGCAAGGGGTTGAATCACTGCCTGCCTGGGACTCTGGGTGCCTTCCATGCTCTGCTGCTACGTATCACATTCTGGATACGTACAGTCAGGGCTGGCCTTACCATGAGGAGAACTGAGGCAGCTTCCTTAGATGCCAGGCTGTGGGAGGAGAGGGCGGCACCACTAGGACCCAAAGTGTAGAAAATTGTGTCTGCTGCTGGTGCATATGTGCACGTCATTTGAGCTCCCCACCTCAGGTGCCAAAATGTTGTGGGACGGCCCTGCGTACAGTCAGCAAACAAGCGAGTACTGAGTGTATGTGTGTTAAGCAGGACTGAGGACATGATTTTCTGGGCTCTGGGGGGCCCCAGATCCAGGACCCAGAGGGGCAAGGCCTTAGGTGGAAGGGACAAGGCTGGGGGGACAACCTCCCCCAGCCAGCCCTTCAGCACTACCAGGCACTTACCTCTGGTGATGAGTAACAGGGCCCGGAGCTCTGGCTGCTGCTCCTGCTAAGGTAGCAGGAGCAGCAGATGGGAGCTCCAGGCCCTTTTAAATTCTTAGCCCCAGCTGCCTCTGTCCCTCCCTCCCTTGTTGGCAGCTCTGATGTTAAACAGCTAATTCAGCACTCTTTTTCTAGCAGCTTGCTTATTACATGCCAGCCCCATTTCCGTACATTTCAACAATGGTTTCTACTAGCAAAGTGACGCCAACCCACCTCCAGTCCCAAATTTCCCCAAACCTGTGGGCTCTGCAATGGCCAGGCCATTCCCGAACCATTCAGAGGAATTATATGGGACTGTTCGCTTTTTAAAGAGTCAGTACCCAGCAGCTTGCCTCATGAACCAAATTAATAATCGCTTCAATTCAAATAGAGCACTGGGTTAGTTTAGATTAAAACAAAGCATGTTTATTAACAACAGAGCATAGGTCAAACAATGCCAAATAAAAGAAATAAAGGTCGAGATAGTTACAAGCAAGCAAAAGTGAAGAATATGCATCAAAATCTAAAACTTAATCTAGCAAGGCACAGTCTTTGTTTCGATGGCTTCTCTCACCAATCACTCTTTGTCCAGACTGGCTGACTGTCTCTTAATCAGAACCTCCCGCAAAAGTAAAGGTGCTGGTTTCCCAGGTCTTCCTAGGTGAATGATAATATAAGGTTCTTTTTCTCTCTCTTGCGTAGTTCAGGGAACTTCTGAAATAAATTGTTCTGAAGGTTCCCCTCCCAAAAAGTAAAATTCATTCCAGCTGTGAGGAAGTAGGCAGGGAATCTGGTGTGGAGTGAAGTTCTGATCTGGTTTCTTTCCACACTGGTGTTTGCTGAAACATAAATTGTTCTGTTCCTGCCCTCCAAGTTGGAAATAAATGGCTGCTTGCCACGTGATTGCTAATCGACTCTGATGACACCTCCCTGGAAGTATGGGCTTGTTTTTTGTCAGGAAGAAACCTACTTCCCCACTCCCCATATTTGTCTGATTAGTTCCACATTTCCTTCCTTGGTCATTTACTGGACGCACAGAATGGAAGAAAATGATCAGTGTGATCACTTTTCCACTACATGAAAAGTGATTGCACTGCTTACATGACACCTCACTCACAGTTTATGACATTCAAGAATTAGGATACACTGAACTTTCACCTGCTGAAACTCCCTAGCAAATATCAATAGCTCCTTGCCCTCTTGCATTAGGATGCCGTTAGGGTCACAATCCCAGAACTCCCTCAGTCAATTAGTGGATCTGGAATAATTGTATTTTTATTTCTGCTAAAATAACAAATTGAAGGATCACATCCTAAAATGGACTTCTGTGCTCAGGAGGAAAAAAACCCACTCCTTCTGTGCCACTGCATTCATGTCACAAGATTTCCATCCGAACTGTCAACGTTCCTACTTTGACACATCTAACGTCATGTGTGGTGACAGGTATATTGCAAACTCCTGCTGAAAAGGAATCCTTTGGGAATAAAACATTACCATTGGTAAATATGCCTGATTATTGATTTTAGTAGTAGTAGTATCATGCATTGTTTGGATTGCGGTAGCATCTAGGAGCCTCCATCATATACCATGACCCTTCGGTGATGTACAACTAAAAGAAAAAGATGGGTTCCACCCAATGTTTTCTCCAATTTTTTTCCATATATGTGTGGAATGCATTTTGTCATGTGCACTGAGGCAAGTGCAGATGTGTACCACCAGTAGAAACACCTGCTGCCAGCTGTGGGTGCTCTGCTAATCATCTGGGCAGCATTAGAATCTCTCCTTGTGGCCACCTAAATGCTCAGCTTACAGGAAACACTGGTCCTGCCCCAAAGAGCTAAATCTTCCTTTCAAGATCATTAACACAGTGGGACTCTTGGTAATTCAATGGCTGTATACAGGTGGGACATAGGTATGTGCTATGAACTACTGAAATCATAGTATTCCTGCTACTGGATGAAAAAGTGCTATGGTTATTTCTGTTAGGTAAAATACAAATACAATCGGTGGGGAGATAGATTTTGCTTGATCTGAAGTAGAGTCTGAACTAGACAATGTGAGGCTTCCTTTATTGCCTTTTCATGCATTATAATTCTTTTCATATATTTATACCCAGCTATTGCACCATAGGTTGTAATCAGTTTCTATTATTTCCATTACCTTTACTCTACCATAAAAGAAAATAAGCCATGGTCATCACTCTGGAGCTGTTAACTGATTTTAACTATAGCACATCAGAACATTGTGGTGCTTTTAAAAGTAAAACAGTGTTAAATGTGCACAAAACATGATCACTTTTTTATTTCTAGTAAAGAAGAGCACACCACTAGCTAAGAATAATGGACAATTTTTGTACTTTGCAGGTGCTGTTGTGATTGCCTTTGTGGTCTGCTGGCTTCCTTATCACGTACGGCGGCTCATGTTTTGCTATGTTCCAGCAGATCACTGGACAGAGTGAGTCAGTATTTTGAAGTAGAATGCAATTGTACCATGCCATTGCAGAAGTCTTAGGACCAAACTTTACTTCCACTGAGTACCACCTTATTCAACTACTAGCATCTTTGAGGTCAATCAAGGGTATGGTGATATTTAATAAGGAGATCAGAACCTGTTCCCAAAGTTTTACAGGGAAAACATGAACTTCAGAAGGTCTCAAAATTGTCTTCAGCTTGATTTGTTTATTAGAGCTTTTAATAGCTGGATCCCAAAGATGGAAAACATTAGCTTGTATTTAAGTAGCATCTGATTGTTATTGGCAATCACCTGTTAAAGTTACCACCTGTCATTGATAGAGTGACCAATTTTCACCTCTGGCAGTCCCTAAGAAATCCTTGATTGGTCCATTTTTATCCATACTGTGTGGATGGTTGGTATGTATCTCAGACACCGAGCGAGGCACATTAGCTGTAAGGTAGAGCAGCTCATATCAAAACACAAGTTAGTTTGAAAAATCCTACATTTTCTAGATCATAGGAGAGAACCCACAGAAAGGAAAATGGTTGCATATTTCAGAATACAAATACTACTTGGTTTTAGAAAAGGTAGATCATGCCAGGCCTACTTGATCTCTTTCTTTGAGAAGAGAGCCAGTTTTCTAAATAAAGGAAATGCAATAGATCTAATCTACCTGGATTTCAGTAAAGCATGACCCAGTTCCATATATGAAATTATTAGTTAAATTGGAGAAGATGGGGATAAACCAGTGAAAGGTGCATAAAGAATTGGTTAAAGGGGAGACTACAGAGGGTCATATTGAAAGGTCAAATGTCAGGCAGGAAGGAGGTTACTGGTGGAATTCCTCAATGAATGATTTTAGGACCAAGCTTATGTCACATTTACATTAAAGAAGTTGGCACAAAAAAGTGGGAGTATGTGAATAAAATGTTTCATATTTATGCTCCTCATGAGAGGAGACTCAACAAGCATAGCTAGTTTAGCCTAACAAAATGAAGGCTATGGTGAGATAAGATAGTCTCGGAGGGATAAACACTCAGAAGGGAGAACAGTCATTTAAGGGCCGATGTTGGCACAAGAAGAAATGGATATACATTGGCCATCAATAAATTTAGGCTTGACATTACACAAAGGCTTCTGACCATCAGAGGAGCAAAGTTCTAAAATAACCTTCCAAGAGAAGTAAAGGGGGCAGAACACAGTGCTTGTTTTAAGACTGAGCTCGACAAGTTTATGGAAGGGATGATGAGAGACATGATGAGGTGGGCCATTGTTGGGAATCCGTGACTTCTATTAGCACTGGAAGGGGAGGGGGCTGTAAGTTACTATAGAGAATTCTTTCCCAGCTGTCCAGCTGCTGGTTCTTGATCGCACAATCAAGATCTAAAGGAGCACCATATTTGGTGTTGGAAAGGAATTCCCCCCTCACTCCAGGTCCGATGGGAAGAAATCCTGGCAGTTCTTCATTTTCCTCTGCAGTGTGGGGCACAGATCATTTGCTGGTCTGGATGAGAGTAAAAGCTGGATTTGCTGTAAACCTGAAGTCTTTAAATCATTATTTGATGGCTTCCAGGAACTCAAAGGTCATGGTCCTACCACTGGAGTGGGTGAGTGAGGTTCAGTGGCCTGCAGTGGGCAAGAGTTCAGACTAAAGCAAGATGGTCCCTTCTGGCCTTAAAGTCTATAGTCTTTTATAAGACTGGAGTAGGTTATATATCAAGGTTAGTTGTAAAAGGCCAGAATTGACATACAGGAATCAATGGCCAGATTTTTTCAGACAGTTTAGGTGGGCAATTAAACTTGTACTTGCACATCTAGTTTGTATGCACATTGCTCAAATAAAAGATGAAAATAGCACATGCAAATAGATCCAACTAGCTATATGTACATGCAACAATCCAATTTTTTTGCATAGTCATGGCAACTGCACATACAAATCAGGTATTTAATAGAGCATGCATTTTGCACATGCAATTCTGCACCTAAACTCTCTGAAAATCTGAAAATCTAGCCCCACATTCCTTGAGATGTAGGTGGCAAGAGATATGTTCATTGAAGAATCTAACCATTACTCTGGTAATTCTTTGACAATATTCTATCCTCTGTTTTCTGAAAAAGTTCTGTTTCCTGTGATGAAAGGGAGAGGGAGGAGCGGAGGACATTTCCACAATGCTAAAATGCCACTAAACTAAGAGTTTATTAAAATTTCATAAATTCCAAGCTCAAGAAGCAGTGATTTACGGTAGAGCAATCCCCTGAAACAAATTGTATATCCTGGCTTGGTAACAACCGGATTTTACATTTAATTTTGAAAATAGACTTCTAGGCATGCATTGAAGCAAATTGTTATTTCTTGTTGACTTTACTATAAGAAAAGCACTTAAAGGAGCAAGTGGTTATGTAACAATAACATTTGCCTTGAGACAACTTTGTCAGCAGTTAACACAGACTGATGTATTCCATTCGCATTTTTTATATATTTTTAAAATCCAGGATTCATTTTGAGAAAGTTCTGAAATGACAGCTATTTTATGAATGGGGAGTTATCAGTAATGCTGGTGAATTAACTGCTTATGGTGGTTTGACATGAGATCATGAACAAATATGCCCATGTCTGAACAAGAGAAATCTGTTCAATTAATACCTCATAGCTACAGACCCAGGATGCATTTGTAATGATTGGAACACAGTGCTAAGGGTTTGGGCAGAGGCAGATTTACAATGAAACATACCGTGCCCTTACACAGGGCCTCCCTGGAGGGGCAGTCCAGCTTTGTTGGGGGGAGGGAGGAGTGCCTCCGCAGTAAGGGCTGTGGGGGGAGGCGCAGGAGGGCAGGGAGGCTCACCTGCAGGACGTGGCAAGCAGTGCAAACACAGGCTGGAAGGCTTTAGAGGAGCATGGGGCAGCCGCACAGCCAACCAGAGAAAAGTGGCACTTCGAAGTGGGAAAGCACCACTTATCCCCAGCCAACAGCTGTGTGGCTACCTAGTGATCCTCTGAAGCGTCTCAGCCCCTGTTCATGCTGCTGCCTGCTACCTGGTAAATGGGCTAGGGGGAGAGCAGCCAAGGAATGGAGAGCCCAGGGGAGGGGAGTCTCAAGCAGATGATGGAACTGCCCTTCCCCACCTTTAGGTAGAGCACATGTGGGTCTCTGCCCACTTCTCTGGGACAGCCAGCACAGGGCCACTGGGGCGCCTGACGCTGCGCTCCGCGGCCAGAGAGATTATGGGGTTTTTTTTTTACAAAACGCTCTTATCCAAAGCACTTTACAATAGTTAGCCAATGGTACACACAATATTTGGACAGATCAATAAGTGGTCTACCCGAGACCTGCAACAATTTTCTAGCGGTCCATGAAAAAAAAGTTAGATTACAACAACAATCAAGGCCCCTCACTTTATTTCATTTACTTCTTATTGCTTGTAATAGAGGAGGATAAAGACAAAAGAATGAAAAATGGGAGGAGCAGGAAGAGTGAATGTTCTTTTTCTTGGCTGGGTCCCTGAGTGGGGAGCGCAAAAAGGAGGCAGAGCATAGGGCCCCACTAACTCTAAATCCGCCACTGGGTTTGGGGTTGGTAAGGCATCACAATCGTTGGTCTTTTTATCCTTCCTCTGTGTCTAGGCAGAAGAGCAAAAGGTCTGATTTTCAAGGATGCTGAAAGACTTCCATGGAGATCAGTGGAGAAGTCTGCACCTGTGCAAATGAGGCTCATCCTATCTAGACTACATCTATGCTATGAGCTCAGCATAAGCTAGGGTGAGTATAAATAGCAGTGTAGCTGTGATAGGACAGGCTGTGGCTGCAGAGACAGGGCTGAGCTGTGCTGAGTACAAACCCTCTTGAAACCGGTGGGGGAGTGTGTTCAGCACAGTTCAGTTATGCAGCTGCTGTCACTAGCCATGCCCGTGTCGCTACACAGCCATTTATACTCATGCTAGCTCTCACTGAGCTAGTGCAAGCGTGTGTTCACCAGCAAAGGAATCACACCCCTTGCTCATAGTGTAACATAGCCATATTGGCCAAGGAATTCTGCCAAATCACGAATGAGTAATCCAGGGAGCGTGATCCAGTGGTTGGACCCTTCATATTGAAAATAATCTCTCCACCCTGGTAGAACACATCTCCCACCAATCCTACCTCATCTTAGCTGGCTTGCACCCTGATGGCATCTCCCAGCATAATGGTTATGCATTTAATTCATATTATCTTGATATTCCGTGTACTGTGGGAATGGTGCTTATTTAAATACATCCATCCATTTTTCTGCAGCAGCCTGTACAGAGGAACTGAGTCTGAGATGAGGCAGGGTCCTTTTTCTGTTAATGTTTACAGAAACAAACGGAAAAGAAGGCAAAGAACCTCACTTGTAATTGGTATTTACAGATGTTTCATAAATGATTTATAGGTGTTATAAGCAAGTTATAGACATAGGTACAGATTGAACCTCTTTAGTCCGGCACTGTCTGGTCCAGCAATATCCATGGTCCAGCATGATTTTAGTGAACTGGATGTCCACTTATCCGGGGTGTGGCCAAGTTTCCCACGGTCCCATAAACTTTGTTTACAGCCACCAGTCCTGGCTCTCAATGTTCTGTGCTGTTGTTTAGCTCTAATTCACCCCTAAATGTCTTCTAAGAGCCCAGTAAGCAGTGGAAGTGTTGGTAATGCTGCTAGACAATCTTGACCTCCCGTGGTCTGGCAAATTCTCTGGTTCAGCACGGGTCGGTCCCGAGGGTGCCGGACTAGAGAGGTTCAACCTGTAGTATTTGTTGTAGATGGTTATAAGCAATCTATTGACCTGCTAGACTCTATGGCAATATACAGCCATTGATTATCCACTTGTTAAAACATTTATTAATCATTTATTAACCTCTTTATGAAAGGGAATCTTAATATAAAGTATGACCCTAAGCAGCATTCTTGATTTTAGAAACCAAAGATTTCCAAAAGAGATCTGTTTGTGGGTACCATCCTTGAGACAGGCCCCTTTACAATGTCTCAAGTTGGCAACCAAAAATCAAGGCACCTAAAATTGCTAGTCACTTTTGAAAACTGAGACCTTACTGAACAGGAACCAGAAGATGTTCTGTATGTTTGTCCGAAATCTTGTACATTTCTATAGGGATAAGACATTTTAACAGTTTCCTACTGCAGTTTAAGAGGACTGAATAGACCAACGTTAGCATTTGTTAATCTTTAAAAATGTTTAGGAAGGAACTGCTTGAAAGGACACTTACTTTCACAGTACTTCCTTTAGCCAGAACAAAGGGGACCAGCACTGCAAGCTACTAGAATTTCACATTTTCTTTATAATTGTTGACAGCTCTTTCAGTCTGGAAGATGTGCACTTTCCCAAACAAGCACCTCTGGCTGCGTTAAACTGCTGACATATCCTCGCAATTTGTAGCCATTAAATCAGAGACACTGATGTGGCTTCTGCAATTGTGGTTGACTGTGGTTTTCTATAGAGGTCTGTGGCTTAACTCTTAAAAACCATTTACATGGAGCAAAGCCCTTCAGCAGAGATTCATGCTATTGTGTTGACAGCTTTAGAATGGTGCACAACCTCCCATACCACTAAAAATAATTGTCCTGAGTTTACAAAGCATGGCATATACCTATGACAACTCTCATAAGCAATGAGAGACAGCAGTTGCAGTGTCTGAGATACAGTTCTGTGGACATTTCTGTGCACAGTGTTTGCACATCACACTAAAACCACCCTTTTCTTATCCAGTTGATGAGTATCCAACCATAGTCTGGTTCTTATATACCTATAAGAAATGGAAGTTTTGCAGTTGATTAAAATGGGAAGAGGATAGAACTCCTGCATGGGTTATAGTTAGATTGGGTTGAAAAACAGGTTGACAATTTCACTCAGAAGTTTGGAGAGATACTGTCTTTTAAAGAATCAACATCTGTTGGAGAATGTAACAAGCTTTCAAGCTGCCCAGAGCTCTTCTTCAGGTGTCTCTTCCACCCGCAGAAGTTGGTTCATCAAATGATATTATCTTGTCTTTTCTATCCTGGGACTGACACTGCTAAAACTGCAAGCTAAAGAGTTTGACATTTCAGGTTTGAAATGGACTTATCTCGCTTTTGTGAAATTACTTTTGGTAAAAATATCAGCAAGAAATAGCACACAAAATTTCAAAGTAATAATTGAAAACTTTGGGTTGCTGAAAAATGGGATTTTGATAAATGACATTTTTCATGAATAATTTTGAAAATGAGTTATTTTATAAAAAGTCAGTGAAGATATTGGTGAGAAATGTTGAGGAAAGTGTGACAAAATAAAAAAAACGATGTCAAGTTTTCAGCAAAAAGCTTCATTTTCAGAAAAAAACATTTTTTTTCTAAAATGGAAGACAAATTGTGAAAAAAAAAATATTGACCAACCTTAGATAGTCTAATGTGACAGACCCAAACCAGTTGCCTGCAGTACTCTACTCCCATTGGAAACCGGGAGATGGGCGAGACACGGGCGGGGCTTTCTCCCAGCCTATGGGAAGATCCACTGAACCCTGGAGTCTAGTTGATAATGGGGGACAAATAAAAAGAAAAACAGGAGCAGGTGTGACGGTCAAAGGACTAGACTGAGATGTTTGTGAGGAGGTGTGTGTTCCATCGCTATCTACTGTTAGGAATTCTAGAGGGGAAGGGTTAAAAGTCCTCTAAAGTATCTACTGATGGCCACTGTTGGATTGGATGGCCCACAGATGATATCTAGTATGGCAGTCCTTGTGTTCCAACCATTGCAAATTTGGCTTCCAGGTTCTCCAGTCTCGGAACTGCAAGTTGTTCACTCTCCTTGCCGCTCAAGTTTCTTCTGTCTTGTTGTGTTCCATCAGGTTCCTTTATAACTTCTACCACTACTTCTACATGTTGACAAATGTCCTCTTCTACGTCAGTTCTGCCATCAACCCCATCCTCTACAACCTGGTGTCTGCAAACTTCCGCCAGATCTTCCTCTCCACGCTCATGTTCCTGTGCCTGCCGTGGAAAAAGAAGAAAAAGAGATCCACCTTCACCCGGAAGTCCAACAGCATCTCTAGCAATCATACGTTTTCCAGTCAAGTCACTAGGGAAACTACATATTGAGACCCGAGTGAAGCCAAAGGAAGAGAGAATGTGTTTCAATGTGGACTTGAGATGTGAGAGAGACCTCTGGGACCTTAATGCATGGTCTCTAAATTCACCATAGCCCGAATGTGTTTAGCAGAGTCATTTGTGCTGAAACAAATAGGCTTCCTTCCGCCAGTCATGTCGGGGTTATTTTAAAGCATCGGCCTTGCCTCTTGTGAATAATGTTGCCGCATTTTGTAACTTCAGTCTGGCATAGATTCTGATGCAGTGTTATTCTGGGAAGCCATAGCACGTCTTCAGCCTATAAATGTCAAGCTTAGGCAACTCATATTGTGCTTCATCCTTTTATTCATGCAGAGGTGCCATGCAAAAGTCTGTGGACTCAACCTCATTTCTCCAGTTGGCACTGAGCTGAGACTTTAATGAGGAGCAAGGGAGTTGGGAGGGAAGGGATATTTTTTGAGGGGGGAAGCAGCATTCCCTATAAACTGTGTCCTTGTGCAGCTGCTCAGGAGAAATTCCAATGCCACCCAGCTGATTAGCAGAGTGCCTACAGCTAGCTTTGTGTTTCTTCTGGTGGTGCACATTCACACATGCCTCAGTGCACATAACAAAATTTATTCAACACACATGGAAAAATCTGCACGTAGATGGAAAAGATTAGAAGGAATGTTGGTGTGTGAGTAAATAATCTGAGAGGTGGTAAAAGAAAGAGGAATGGGAATAAGGAACTCCAAAGGGAATAGTGCACTCAGGGAGCAAGGCAGTTATTTATACAACTCATTCTGAAATCTGATTAATTAGATCAGGATGTCCAGGAAAGCTACGTCAGTGACCCTCAATTAAAGAATGAAATAACAATGCCTTACCTAGAGTAGGATGGCAGGGAGGGTCACTCTCGAGAATACCGTTCAGTGCTCTTAAGGAGCAAGGATCTTTTTTTTGTTAGCTGTGTGTACAGTGCCTAGCACAGTGGGTCCTCAAAGCCTGCTGGGTTCTTTCAGCAAAGTCATACCACAAATAAATAGCATAATACATAAGAATAAGGACAAAGGCTAGAAGGCTTAAATAGAGGCAAATCTAATTGTCAAATACAAACAAGAGGGCAATTATACATGTGCTTTGTAGACAAATCCTTTTTTCCACTGGAAAAAGGTAACAAGTTAGGTGAGCCCTATCAAGAGATGAGCAAATGCCTGGACCGTGATGAGTGAGGACTGTGAATGAATGAAGGAGAGGCCCAGAGTCCCCTGTGTGAATTTTGCAGGGTACAGATTGTTGATTTCTTTGCCATTCTTTATCCAGTTTTTCTCCATCTGCAGGGTTTTTTTTATTTGAGAGTTTGCTGATACCCCAACGGGCAAGCTTAAGTCCAAGGTACAAAGACCACAAAAAAGACTCTCGGGCAGTTTTCTTGTTCTGGGATGTAATGAGCTGTATTTCCTGACCTTGTTTAACTGGTGTCTTTACCAAGCTCTAGCCACCGACAACACAGCTGAAGAATTAATAGATAACAAGATGGATTCCCAGTTCCAAAACCTGGTCCCTTTGGGTATATCTATACTGCACAATTATTTCTGAATAAGCGATTCCGGAATAGTTATTTCAAAATAGCTTATTTCGAAACAGCACATCTACACTGCAGAGAAGCCTCAAAATTAGTCCAAGGCAGGCTTCCCTAATGTACATGT
This sequence comes from Pelodiscus sinensis, assembly GCF_049634645.1. Classification (NCBI taxonomy): domain Eukaryota; kingdom Metazoa; phylum Chordata; order Testudines; family Trionychidae; genus Pelodiscus; species Pelodiscus sinensis. The sequence goes on along the minus strand of NC_134728.1, from coordinate 7,836,307 downwards.
GCTATCTTGATTTAGAGTCCCAGGAGGAATAACTTAGAATGGCCCTGGTGAGGGGCTATTTCGAAATAGCGGAAGTAGAGCGTCTACACACACCTTAGTTTGAAATAGTTATTTCAGAATAGGCGTTATTCTTCGTAGAATGAGGTTTACAGATGTCGGAATAAGCTATCCATTATTTTGAAACAAGTAATGGAATTGCTGTGTAGATACTCAATAGTTATTTTGGAATAACGGCTGTTATTCTGAAATAACTTTGCTGTGTAGACACACTTTGGCTACGTCTAGACTGCAAGCCTCTTTCGAAAGAGGCTTTTTCGAAAGATACTTTCGAAAAAGCCTCTTTCAAAAAAGAGCGTTTAGACTGCAAGCAGTATTTTCGAAAAAGCAAGCCGCTTTTTTGAAAGAGAACACCCAGGCAGTCTGGATGCTCTCTTTCGAAAAAGCCTGTTTGCATTCAAGAGCGCCTTTTTTCGAAAGAGCACTTTCAAAAAAAGGCGTTCTTCCTCGTGAAATGAGGAGTACCGCTGTCGAAAGAAAAGCCACGTTCTTTCGATTTAATTTCGAAAGAATGCAGCTGTAGTCTAGACGCAGGTGAAGTTTTTTCGAAAAAAGGCTACTTTTTTTGAAAAAATCCTGCAGTCTAGACGCTGCCTTTGTGACCAATTAGATGGGGCAGCAGAGAGAACTGTTGGGTCTGAATGGGCCAGTGTGACCAGATGGTTTGCTTCTTAAGGACTGGAGCTAACTGACCCAGATTATGGAATGAGGCGCACCTGGGAAAGATCAGGGTGACTGCCCTATAAAAGCACCAAGAGGATGCAATGATGTAGAAAGAGGAGTTGGAGTGCAGTGAATGGTAGTGAGTGAAAGTCTCTGCACAAAAGACTCTGAAACTAGGGGAGAGATGAAGCCATAATCTGGAGGCTCCTGGCAGGATGCCTGACTGAAACAAGGGTTTAGGCCTGGAAGAGTCAGAGGGCTAAAGAGGGCTGAGGATCAGTCAGGTAATGCCTGGGAATATGGGGCTTAGCTCCTACTGTAGCCATACACCACCACAGAGTGAGGTTTGGCCACAAAGAGGTGCTCGGAAGGTGGTTGGCCTTGTTACAATCCAACAAAAGGTGCTTGCATGCACATCATTCTAGGGCTTAAATCCTCTTTGTTGAAGGAGTGCTTAATGCAAAAGGTCAGCCTAGCAGTGAGGAGCTAATCTGTATTTAACCATGGCTGCATGCAGGCAGCAAACCAAAGCTATGGCCAGATGAAAAGTGGGAATTGGATCAGAGCTAACCCTAGATTTGGATTTGCAAACCTTTTATCCAAATGGGCTATGTCGCTTGAGGATTTGAATTATGCTCCCATTTCTACCTACCAGCCATCAAATGCAACAAAATACACCAACATCACAGGCCCCATATAATAAACTAAAAGAGAATCTCTGCTATTACACTGGTGAGCTGGGGGAAATGGAGCCAGCACAGGGATTTGTGCAACTTGTGCCAGGCTCTTGTGATCAGCCACATCATAGCCATGCACTAGTTAACACAATACTGCCCATGCCCACTTGCACATTGTCAAAATCACTTACGTTGCCAGACATGGTGCCCTGTCTCCTGAGCAAATGGTTATAGCAGAACCTGGCCAGCAGACCAGTAATTCCAGTAAGAAAAAGGAAAATCTAAGGAAAATCTAGGTCAAGCAAGTACACTTTGAAGTTTTGATTTTCTCTCCGTGGTGCTCAAATTAACTGTGGCGATATGACTGGGCTGTAAGAAGGCGGTAAATTGCAGATTTGTTCTGAAAAATGAGCAGGCCAGATCATATTAAAAGGAAGCCTGGCTGGTATTCCAAGCACGGTTCATTCTTGAACTAGCCTAGTGTCACTTAGGAACTGTTATTTCTTGGTGGTGACAGTTGCTGCTATGCCGTGGCACACCATGGCCACTCAGAATTTCCTTTGGCAGTGAGGACAGAATTAAATCTGCTTCAGAAGCATATTCCCTTCCCTGCTGCATAATCCCCTATCCTCTGAAATAAAATAGAATCACCAATAGCTCACTGCAGCTTAGGGGCTATGACAAACAGCTGCACAGCTCTGACTTCACTGAGTCAACAATCGTTAAACACATAGGTACACTTGCCAGCTAATTACAATATTAATTGCTAAATGGAAGAGACTGCCCATTTTAACTTTACAGAGCCAAAAGGAAAATCCTGAAAATGGAGTCTCCTTTTCCTAGTTAAACATCCCACCTGATTGATAAAGCTCAGTTTCCAGTGCTCTGACCGCCACTGAGATTTTCTGATATAGAACCAGTGTTCCTTAAAGCTTAGGTGACAGAGCTAATGCCTGCATGGCTGCAAATCATAGCTACCCAGAGGCTAATAAATGATAGCTGTGCACGGGGGAGCTGACAGGATTACTAGGCCCTTAGGCAATGGGAGGGGGGGCATCGGCTCTGTGGTCCTGGAAGGGGTGGGGCCTCGGGTGGAAGGGGCAGGCCTAAAACAGCCTCCCCCGGTGCCACCCTGACTGGCGTGGTGTGGGGCTCTGGAGCGTGCAGTGCAGTGTTCCAGTGGTGATTCTACAGGGCCTGGGGCTCTGTCCACCACCAGCTGCTGCTCTAACGGTAGCAGCTGGGAGCCCCGGGCCCCTTAGAATCACTGGGCCCTGGGACAATTGCCCCCTTTGTCCCCGGCTGTTCAAATCCACTTGAAAATCTCAGTTTAGAATGGACATTTCTGTGGGTTCGTTTGACTCCGCCCAGGTATACGTTCTGCTCTCTTACGTGTTCTTTTATTTCAAGGTGAGGAACCTATGGCCTGGCGGCTGAATCCAGCCCCCAGCTTGCCCATGGGACTCCCCTCACCCCCAGCATTGGGGAGCTGGTGCTCCCACTGTGTGGGCCAGCTGCTCCTGATCCAGAAAAGGTTCCCCCATCCCAGTTTTATTTCATTCCCATGGTAATCCCGGAAGCAGTGCGAGAGTTACTTTTGAATGATCGATCGTCTATTTTTTATGTACAGTGGTCTTCTATCTAGTTAGAAACACAATTTATTAAATTTACCTAGAAAAACCAAAAGGGAGGGTGGTTTCCCTTTACGTGAAGATTTCATTTATAAATGGATTATGAAAAGCATGTGTCAGACATGAGCTGTATGTGATCTACATTAGTAGAAGGTGTTGCAGATGGTTATAAGCCAAAGCGATAAGCAACCTATTGCTCTAATGGATTCTGTAACAAAATTTAACAATCGATCCATCATTTATTAAAATGTCCATTCATTGTTCATTACCCTTTATTAACTATGTACAAATAGGACCTTAATATAAAATATGACCATGATAGGTTAGGAATCGTTTTATGAAAATTTTTAAAAGCATTAGGAGACCTGAAGAAACTTTCTATAATAATGCTTAGGTTTTTAAGAATGATATAACTAAGGGAGATAGGGCCAAGTAAAAAAAATAAAGGAAAAGCCCAATCCCTATTAGCCAATAGAAATATAGGGACTTTCAATGGATAGTTGATTGCTGACCATCATAAAGTGCTTTTGAAAATCTTACCCTGAATAATTAATCATTGCAGCATTTCTGTGAGATAGGGAACACATATAGCTTCAAACAAGTTTTCATCAAATCATCGTTTTCAAGTCACAAGGTGCACTATGGATATCTGTTCCAGATCAGAAATGAACCTAATGATCCAAATTTTCAGCTTAGTCGGGCTTTCTAATTGCAAATAATTCTGGCTGCATGAACAATTTAACTCATGTATGCTATCAAAGCCAGTAACTTAATGTCTGAAGGACCTAACTTGTAACCAAAAATAACTGGCAGTAAGATATTATTTGCTTCCATGAAAGAGGCTTAGTTAAGTTCAGGCTGCAGAAGATGCAGGTCAAGATCTAAGCAGGATTCCTGTCTGTCTGACTGTATCATTTCATGTCCTAGAATGACTGATCAATCTTTCTATCTAGAATGTTTAGAAAAAATTAACACTGACAAAAATAATTCTGAAATTTCAGCAGTCGGCACAGAAAGTGGAAATTAGCGATCCTCAAACTTCCATTGACGTAAACAGACAGTGACAGTATACAGAATTTCACCAGACCTGCAGCTGGGCCTTACCCCAGGGACAGGCAGAAATGATACAATAGCAGGATGTATTATAGCCACGCCAACATCATGGGTTAGAAGCTGCTTCCAGATGATTAAGAGTTCTGATCTGCAGAAATAACGTGAACTGCACACTGGCTGTGGCCATATTCTCTGTAGAATCTCCCCAAATCACCATATACAGTGCTCAGCCTGCAGATCTAAAACCTGCCCTCCCTATTACACTGCCTACATAGAGGGAAAATGATCCACAGCTTCATACTCTGGGCTGATAGGAAAAGAGACCATTTTTATGATCCTGGGAGTGGGATCCTCAGGATTATTTTAATCACACTTCTAACAGGAGCTACACCATTTAAAGATGGGATTTCAGAAGTACATAGGAGAGTTAGGAGAATAAGTGCCAGAGCCATCCTTACTCATTTGCAGAATATGCAGCTAGGTAGAGCACCCAAAAATTTGGGGCACCACTGCATCTTAATGCCCATCCACTCGCCTCTTTCTATCCTTGTTCTGTGCCTCTGCTTCCTCCAGAGAGAATCTAGTTAACAAAGCCAGCAAAACATCGAACCTGTGAAAGAGCCATTCAAGTGGTAAGGAAGCCATTGAACAGGTATTTGCCAACCCCAGGTATATCCTGTCAGTTTCCTAGACTACATGTGCACTGCATTCCTCTTGTGCAAAAGCCTATGCAAATGAAGCACAGATTAGCATATTGCCACACTTCATTTGCATAATTAATTAGAGGGCATTTTTGTGCAAGAGGCTTTTTTTTTTTTTGCCTCTAGGTTTATCTATGAGTTGGAACTAAAATGGGAAAGAGCTCAATTGAAAACAAAGACATTTGGATACATCTTTAAGGATTTTTAGCAGGGAAGGACTAATCTTGAGGAGGTTAAAAATACCCCGTGATCTTTCTTAAGCATTTTTCTGGTTCATCAACCTTTGTTCATGAACTCTAAACCAGAGACAAGCCTAAATCAAAAACCCTGATTTGAATTGCAACCTAATTCTTTCTTCAACTCACCAAGTTTGAATGTCTAGAAACTCTGTTCCACTTTGGAATATGATTTCAGACCCCATATGATAGGCCAAGAAGCAATGGGGTTAAATTGCATAAGGGAGTTTTAGATTAGACATTAGGAAAAACTTCCTGTCAGAGTGATTAAACGCTGTAATAAATTGTTTAGGGAGATTGTGGAATCTCAATCGCCTAGGGAGGTTGTGGAATCTCCATCACTCGAGATATTTAAGAGCAGATTAAATAGACATCTATCAGGGATGATATAGATGGTATTTGGTCCTGCTGCAAGGTTAAGGGACTGGACTTCATGATCTTTTGAGGTCCCTTCTATTTTCTAGTATTCTATGATTCTGTGAAAGCTCTGGCATATTTAGACCCAGGTTTGGACTCTATGGCTATGTCTAGACTGCAAGCCTCTTTCGAAAGATGTCTTTAGAAAAAGCCTCTTTCAAAAAAGAGCGTCTAGACTGCAAGCAGTACTTTCAAAAAAGCAAGCCGCTTTTTCAAAAGAAAGCAGTGAGTGAGTTTGGACGCTCTCTTTCTAAAAAGCCCTGTTGGCATTCAAGAATGCCTTTTTTCGAAAGAGCACTTTCGAAAAAAGGCGTTCTTCCTTGTGAAATGAGGTTTACCGCCGTCGAAAGAAAAGCCACGTTCTTTCGATTTAATTTCGAAAGAACGCGGCTGCAGTCTAGACGCAGGTGAAGTTTTTTCGAAAAAAGGCTACTTTTTTCGGAAAAACCGCTGAGTCTGGACACAGCCTATGGGAACTCATAGGAGTGAGCAGGCAGTTTCAAACACTCAATTTAAAACAAGCATGCACATTTTTCTAGCTAAAGAGAAGCCCACACTTCCAGAGAGAAGAACACAGGCAGGCACAAGAAAATGGTACAGACTTCAGGGTACATACAAATGATCTTTATTAGTACTTTTCTCTGTTTCCCTTTGTGCTCCTTTTTAGCTACAGTCTTGGCTAACCTTAAATTTGGGGATGAACTGAACTCTAAAACTGATTAAGGTGGAATGAGCTTAACAATGAGCACAATTAATTCACTCACACTTATTTTTTTGTCATATTATTTGTAATACTTCTTTACTGCTACATTATTGGAGTAGAGGGGAGAGTGTCTGACATACTGGATTTAAGTAGATTTCCTACAAGTGAGGTGCAATGCTCATTTTCATTCAAAGAAGCCTTAGAACCCACAGATGTGAAATGCTAGCTTGGATTCAAAGTGACTGGAGTCTAATGAGACTCTGCCAGGCCACTTCTTTAAATGTAATTTTAAGGTTTCATTTATCTTCACAGTGTTCTTAGCAGTGTCATCCCTTTTCTCAGTGTGTGAAATCAGATTTCCAGAGTCATTATTCTAGTCAGAAATATCCCCGAGATGGGACTTTATCACCAAAGGTCCAGCTCTCAACAGTGTTTTAATGCTCTGCTGATCTTGTCTTTCTGTAAGCTGCATAAGATTCTGCTTCAATGACTTCACCCTTTAAAAACTGAACCAAACAAAAGGATCATCTGGGAAGCATTAGCAAACCAAAACTTTTTCATTCATAGCATTGAATGTATAAGCAAAGATAAAAGAAAGGTGTGTTACTACTGCAGCCAATTTGTGTTGTTAGATTTAAACGGTAGGTCCTTTAGCCTGTCTGATTACCAGAGCATACACCCTTCATGAACAGAAGAGACATTCATACAGCATGACTGTGCAGAGTTTGTGTGTGCAATAATTTGAGTATTATCTTGCCAATAATAGAATTGTAAGGTAATTCTGTTAGGGGAAAAAAGGTATTAAAATTATTTCCCTTTATGAAGCTACAGCTGAACAAGTTTGTCTGTTCTAGTCTGGATTTTTTTTTTTTAGCAGCTAAATAGCAGAACCCAAAATCTCATTATGATCGCCTGGCTTTGTGCTCAAGAATCTCTTAAGCTGTGCAACTTGACATGTTGTACTTGTGGTGAAAATACAAAAAGTGATTTTTTTTGGAAAAACAGAATTTGTATGTGCTTTATTTTATGTGTCAAAAATAATGAATGTTAAGACTGTGTCAGTCTCATTTCTAAAAGTTACTCTGGCAAGGGGAAAGGAGTGGGATGTGAAATCTCCCCCCGTCGCAATTGAAAATATTATTTAAATGTAACATGCCATTATTTATACTGTATTTTATGACCAAACTATAATGGAACGGCTACTTTCTGATATTAACCTTTGTATTGCATGGTGATTTTTTGGTTTTGTTTTGTTTTGTTTTTTAATTCATTGATCTTAAAAATAAATAATCAAATTTAAGATTTTGAAGGCTCATGATTGAGTGGCAGATCTTGGTTAATGATAAAGCTTACTTTATCTAGATAGTGCTTGGTCCTGCTGTGAGGGTAGGGGACTGGACTTGATGATCTCTTGAGGTCCTGTTGAGTTTTAATATTCTATGATTCTATGATTGCTTACTAGTGGTAGAGGGATATTCAATTCTGGTCTAGGCATGTGAAATTCAAGTAGCTTTCAACCCAATGTTGCAAATCAGCCAGACATTAATCCCAGGCAAAACAATGGAATTGATGATGTAGGACTCTAATCATAAAGAATTAAAGGAGGGTAATATAATTGTAGCCATCAATATGGGTTTATGGAGAATAGATTTCATAAAGCTAAATTGATATCTTCTTCCGATGACATTATACATTTTGTTGATGAAGATAATAGTGTTGATATAATATACTTAGGCTTCTTTAAGGTATTTGACTTAGTACCACACAAAACAATGCAGGCCCACCGATGGGAGGGTGGAGGAGGGTGAAGGAGGTAATTGCCCTGGGGTCCAGCGATTCAAAGAGCTCCAGGGCTCCTGGCCACCATCACTGCTACTGTGGCGGTGGTGCAAGGGCGCCATTTCGGGAAGGTGGGGTGTGGGGCAGCAGCCATGCACTCTGGGACGTGGCTTGCTTTTCATCCTGGGAGCTCACCAGCCAGGTATGCGACGCAAGCACAGAATGCAAGGACTTTCCCCTCACTCTCTGATGGTCCCATGCAACAGGATGAAAAGCAACCCGCGGCCCAGAGCACACAACTGGTCCCCCCTCCCCCACCCACCCAAAATGGCGCCCTTGCAATGATACCAGCTGAAGCCCTGTGCCCGCGGCTCTGAGAGTTGGGGTGTGATGTGCCATCGTGAGGGCAGCGCTGAGGGCTGGCTGCCCTTGGCCCCGCCCCTTCTGCCTGAGGCCCATCCCCCTCAGGAGCACGGAGCCAGCTCCCCCCCACATTCCTTGCCCAGGGGTCCATGGAGGCTCTCGACTCCCCGGCAACAGTGTGATTATAAGCCAGACAGTTACCAGCACATATTAAGTGGATTTCAAAACTGACGACAGGACTCAGAATGTAAATGTAAACCTGGAATCATCACTGACCAGGTGTGTTTCTAGAGGAGGCCCAGAGGGCTTAGTTCTTAGCCCTACGCTATTAACTTTTTTATCAACACACTAAAAAAAGACATTAAATAATCACTGATAAGGTTTGCAGATGACAAAAATACTCAGGTAGAGGAGTGACCATAATGAAGAGGACATGAGCTCCCAGGGCAGGGCAGCAGCCAAAAGAGCTAACATGATCCTTGGCTGTATAAGTAGAAATGGGGAGATTATATTATCTCCATGTTTGGCATTTGGGGTGACAGCTGATGGAATCCTCTGTGCAGATCTGGTGCCCACGATTCAAGAACGATAAATTGATGAGGGCTCACTGGAGACCCACGAGAATGACTAAAGGATTGCGAAACATGGCTGATAGACGAGAGAATATTGGAATAAATATTGGAATAAATTGCCAAGGGAGGTGGTGGAATCTCCCTCTCTGGAGATATTTAAGAACAGGTTAGATAGACATCTGTCAGGGATGGTGTAGACGGAGCTTGGTCCTGCCTTGAGGGCGGAGGGCTGGACTCGATGACCTCTCAAGGTCCCTTCCAGTCCTATTATTCTATGATTCTATGATTCTAAGACTAAAGGGTGACTGTATTACTAGCTATCAATCCCTACATGAAGAACACCATTCAATGATGGGCTTTTCAGTCAACCGGACAACAGTATTATGACAGCAGATGCTTGGGAGTGGAAATTAGACAAATCCAGACTAGAAATAAGAGACAGATTTTTTCAGAGTGAAAGTAATTTGTCACTGGAACAATTTACCAAGGCCATCATGGACTCTGTAACTGGCAATTTTTCAATCAAGATGGAATCTTTTTTCTGAAAGATCAGCTCTCATTTAAATAGGAATTAATCCAGGGCAGGTTTCTGGCTTGTGGTAGGCAGGAGGTCAGACTAGACAAGCACAGTGTTCCCCTCTGGCCTTAGATGAATCTATTCTCTCCTTTATAGATGGAGTGTTTTATTTAGGAAAGGCAAGTCTGAACTCCCCACTCCCAAGCCTGCAAGTGATAGGGAATGTCTACACTACAGCGTTATTTCAAAATATCTAATTTCGAAATATCTTATTTCGAAATAACGCATCTACACATAAAATGCATTTTGAAATAGTGCGTCCACACTGGATGCTGAATCGCATTTAAGGCCAGCCGGAACTGCTTACAGCAGGGCATCAGGTCAGAAGTTACCTTGTGGCCAGGGCGGCCAGCAGGGAATGCTGGAAAGGGCTGTAGGCCCCCTATTTAGAAATAAGCATCTACACAGCACTTATTTCAAAACAGTAATTTCAAAATTGGTGCTATTCCTTGTGGAATGAGGTTTACCTATTTTGAAATAAACTCTCCACTATTTCGAATTAATTTCGAAATAGCAGTTGGCTTGTATAGATGCTAGGAAAGTTATTTCAAAATAACAGCTGTTATTTCAAAATAACTTTGCTGTGTAGACATACCCATAGGTATTTAGAATCATAGGATTGGAAGAAACCTTAGGAGGTCATTGACTCCAACCTCCTACTAAAAGCAGGACCAATCCCAACTAAATCAACCCAGACAGGGCTTAACAACCTCTAGGGATGGAGATTCCACATACCCCCACCTACCCCGAAAGTAACCCATTCCAATGCTTCAGCACCCTCCTCAGGAAATAGTTATTCCTAATATCCAACCTAGACTTCCCCCACTGCAATTTGATACCGGTGCATCTCATTCTGTCAACTGTCACCACTAAGAACAGCCTTTCTCCATCCACTTTGGAACTTCCGTTCAGGTAGCTGAAGGCTACTAAGAAATCCCCCCTCACTCTTTTGTAGACTAAATAAGCCCAAATCCCTCAGCCTCTCCTTATAAGTCGTGTGCTCCAGACCCCTAATTATTTTTGTTGCCCTAAACTGGACTCTGTTTGACAGAGACAGCCAAAGCCATACGCAGCGGCATCAAGTGGGCAGGCAGATTTGACTTAGAATTGTGTAGAGCCAAGCTGCAGAGAAATAGAGTAATTTGCCTGAAGTCACACAGAAATTCTGTGGAAATTGCACCCGCTCTTGTTTGTCTCTGTCGAGTGCCTTCAACACCAACACATCTTTACTTTCTCTGTCCTTTCAGCTGTTTGATTAATCTGCTTTTTTCCCCAGTCTCATTCTCTGTTTTCACCCTTTGGATAGCAATTTTTATAACACACATTTGTTTTGTGATCGCAAAGCACTCATGTATTTCCCTATATGCTAAACAGAGCCCTTAAACCTAATGCCAAGTGTACAACTTTCCACCTCAGGTATCTTACAGGTCTTGTCTCTTTCACATGCCGTGTCATTCCCATAGCAATGCATGACAAAAACCTGTAAAGGCTTCATTTTTTTCAGCCAGTCAATCCTAATGATTTGAGTTCTGCACATGAGAAAATTGGATGGAAGCATAAAAAAGAAAAGCATCTGGCGGCATTCAGAGTTGGAAAATTAACTTCTAAATCATGGTTGAAATTAGCAGCTACTTGGAATTGGGAGAACACATTTCACGGCTGATTTATGAGCAGGCTAGCAAGAAGCAACTATTTCCACCAACATCAACAGTTATTAAAGAATCAATAATTTATTAGACAGATCGATTTTTCTAGTGTCCAATAAATTCTGTTTTAAAAATATGAATTTTCAGTGTAGTGCACAAGGAATTGACAGCAACTTTTTTAGCAATTCAAGTATAAAACAAAATTCTTCTCTCTCGGTGGACTGACTTTTCCTTGAATGGAAGAATGCAGCTTGCAGAGTCTGTGCCTTGGGAAAGTCGTACATGCACAATAGAGACCAGGTTCCTGCTCCTTTGAAAATACTGTCCTGTACAAGTAACAAAATGGCTGCAGCGGTGTGGTTCGACATATTTAATTTAGTCTATAAAATACCAAAATACATGTAACATACAGAACAAGGCTCATAATATGCAAACCTCTTCCCTGTTGATGCGCGCAATCAAGAATCAAGTTAATCAAAATGAAGGAAACCAGAAGGCCAATCAAAGTTGCTATTTCTTTTCATAGAGATGGGGAAAGATCAGTATCAAGGAGCGAGGAACAGTTTGAATCAGGCTATATTTCCATTTCAATTATCAAATGTGCATGCTTTACAAGAGGGAACTTTCCTTGTCCTTTTGAAACAAATGCTGTTGGTGTTTAAATGGTTCTATAAAATGTAATAATCATTCATCAAGAAGTTAATGTATTTACAATGCTTTTAAATCCCCCTCTGCCTTATTGAATTTATTCTTGAGCTGCAGATCAGGTTGGAATAAATTTATGAGGGTATTTAAACAATAAAGCCATGTCAGGATGCCTGTCTTGGAGAAGATGTTACTGCAGGCCTCGGGTGGGCTGTGAAATATGAAACAGAGCATGAAGTGTGTTTGTGCACTCAAGTGTAAAACTCCAAGAGAAATGCACTGTTCAACTGAATTGTACAAAATGCTAGCTGTGTGCCAGCAAAGGGACTTGTGCCCCCTATGGGTGAAACGTCAATGCCAGCCAGTCCCAGAGAGGAAGCACATCCACTAGTATTAGTAGGGGACTGCAAGGCAGGAGACTTCTTAGGTCTTCTCTTCACTCAGCAGAAGAACAACACTGCTGCGATCGATCTTCGGGAGTTCAATTTAGCGAGTCTAGTTAAGACTCACTAAATCAAACTCAGAGAGTGCCCCTGCCAGTGTCCAGTACTCCTGCTCTGGTGAGGAGTAAGGGAAGCTGATGTCAGTGTTTGCTCCCATTGACATCCCTCTGTGGGAACGGTGCCAAACTTGACATAACGTAAGCCGACTCCAGCTATGAGTTCTACGTAGCTGGTGTTGCATACCTTAAGATGAGAGTCCAGATTTAGTGAGACCTTCTATCTTCTATTCCCTTCCCTGCCTTTGACATGCCTTGTGGCTGTGGACAAGTCCTTGAACTACTTGATGACTAGGTTTGCCCATCTGTAAAATGGATACAATCATATTTAACACGTGGTTTCGAGACTTAATCAGTTCAGATTTTTTCATGACTGATTTATTCATTCTGATGCAGGGATATACAGATTGAGTGCATGCATACCCTGCTCATGATTGGCCTGCTGCATCTTGGGTGGCAAGGCCATCCTTAGGATTTATGGGTCCCTACGCAATACTGTTAAACTGGTGCCCGTAAGGGTGATGGCAGCCTGGGTTGGGGAGGCGCAGATGATTTTTAGAGGGGGGATTTTACAGTCTTCAGCAACACACTAATGAAATATTTTAAAAATTAATTTTAAACTAAGGTCCTGTACCAAGGGTTGGCAAATGCCTGTGTTGCATATTTGTTGCAGTGGTTAGAACAACAAGGTTGATTTTGTAATTGAGAGCACTTCTTAAGAGAGGAGGGAATGTGGTGTTTTAGATGCTGCTTGTAATGATTAGAACTAGGAGCATTGGCTGTTGGGAGTCTGGAAGCACAGGAAACAGGAAGGAGTGGGAAGAAGATTGGCAGGGGCTGAGTGAGAGCTACTGAGGATGCAGCAGCTTTGTAAAGAGACTCCACTTTTGGTAAATAAAGTCCGTGTCATGGGGCCCCCGACACCGACCGCCCTGGTCATGTCCCTCTGCCCCGCTTGCTGCCCCAGTCTCCTCTGACTCCACTGAGCTGAGGATTGCTGAACCTCCTTCTGGTCGCTCTGACCATCACCTGAGCGGGGAGGTGAGGGGGGTCCAGGCCCTCCTTCTCTCCAGACCCCAGCCCAGGGCCCTAAGGCGGGGGAGAATTACCTCTCTCCCCTCACCTGGCTGACGGGGCAAGGTTCCTCAACACATCAGCCCGCGGGCTCCTCTCTGCACCCGCCCTGGGCTGCTTCCTCACCCTCCCGCTCACCACCCTCCCGCTCTGTCCCGGTGCTTCTTCGAGGCTCTCAGTCCCTTCATCCGCCTTCTCCCTCCTTCCTTCCCAGTCCTATGGCTCCTGCCAGTTTAATCCCAGGGACAGTGCCGCCCCTCCTCTCCAGGGGAGAGGATGCTTCTCCCGCGGCGGGGGAGACAGCGGGAGCGGCGGGGATACTCCGCCCCGGCCGCTTCCGGGTCGGTGCCCCGGTGCCTGCGCCGGCGTACCACAAGCGGCTCCTCCCCTTTTCCTCCAGCTGTCCCCGCCCCCTCTTAGGGTTCTCCTCCCGGCCAGCGTTGCTGGGTATCGAGGCTGCCAGTGGGTGGTCAGTGGGGGCACCGACCCTGAAGCGGCCGGGCCGTAGTATCCCCACCGCTGCCGCTGTCTCCATCGCCACAGGAGAAGCCTCCTCTCCAGCGTCTGGGGAACCACCGGTTAAGCTGCCTGCCGGGCAGCGCGTCTCTGCCGCCCCCCCAGCGGCTTCCCTTGTGGCCGGGAAAGCTGCTCCACGTCCCCCTGGCCCTCTGGGGGGTTAGTGCAGGGTTGCGCCACCCCGTCACAGTCCTGTTGAAGTTTGTTAGTATCTTGCTTGCATGATGCAAACAGTCTGCTAAATGGCTTCATTGCCACTCTTCCACCAATTCTGCTAATAGGTCTGGAGGCCTTTTCACTTTTACATTCACTAGATCCTCCCTGGGGGAAGCAGAGCCACAGAAATGGGATAGGAAGCGGCAAGTGAGTGGACATTAAGACCCAGTGGTGCCCCAAATCTTCGGGTGCCCTATGCAACTACACAGCTGCATATTGTGCCTATGGGCAAGGACGGCTGTGTGTGGTGGGATTGACCCTGCAGATTTGTTTTGCCTGCTACTTCCCTTGAAGTCTCCACTTAGGATTCAAAGGAGCTTTCTAATTACCTGTACAGTTCCTTAGGAGCTCCACTCACAGATGGTGCAGAGGCTAAGAGTGGTATTCTGCTCTTCCATCAGGTAGCTCTACTCACTTTTGATCTGCACTGGCCCACTTTAATTTCCTGAAAGTGGAGAGCTTGATGCTGTCTTGCAAACTTTCCACCACTGGGAAACAATGTTCCTTCTAATTGTTTCCATTCGTGTGTGGAATAAATGTTGTTGTGTGCACTGAGGCATGTGTGGATGTGCACCACCTGTAGAAACAAAAAAACCTAGCTGTGAGCGCTCTGCTAATTTCTCCGTGGTGGCTGCCCAAGTGCACAGTTTACAGGGATCACTGCTGGTAAACCCCAAATAAATCTCACCTACTAGATTTCAGTGTAAATTATTCTCCTGAGGCCCTGGTGCTCCCAGCACCTCTGTCCTGGCACGTGCCTTGTGAAACCCCACTTGAAGTCAATGATACGTTCCATGGTCTACAATGGGGCTATGCAACTTGAGGTTATGGGACTACCCACATTTTTGATTATCGGTGCTGTATTAGTGGTGCCATCTTCTCATAATACTTCAAGTCAGGAATTTTCAAGGTGGCCTTGGGGAGCTAAGTGCCTAACTCTCATTGAAAGACAAGTAAGGCTAGCATTTGATATGCAGCATGGCGAGTCAATGAGAGCTGGTTGGATGTAACACAAACACTTCTACCTTGTAATACAGTCACTATAATATTTTGGTTCCTCAAGTGAATCATTCTTCCTCTCGCTTGAAAAAACTGGCTGGCTCATCTGTTTTCTAGTTACAAATACATCAAGTTTTAATATCACTTGGCTGCTTGTTGGTAAAAACATGAAAGTCTGAAGGACAGGAAAGCAATGTCCCCTTTTTCTCTATAAAAAAGTAAAGGCATGTTGTAAACTGTGAACAATCCACTAAATTTGCTCTCACGTTGTGGCTCCTTGCAGTATAACATCCACTTTAGAATCTGAGATCTATTAGAACTGTTGTAAACAAAAGCTGAAAAAAACCCTGAGTGCACTGAATGTATTGCCTTGAGAAGATGTTTCGATTGCACTAAAAGAACCGCAAATGTTGGCGGGTTCCCTTTTATATAAATATTAAACAAAAGTTCTCTCCTGGGGGGAGAGATCCTTTCTGATGTTCTCTTTCCCTCACTCAGATTGGTACAATACACTGTGAAATTTACGTCTACACTATTATTGGCAAAGCACGGTATGAAAATAGGGGGAAGGAAAAGTACTTTATTTTGCCTTTTCTGTTAAGTTCCCTGGAGTCACATCAGAAGCTGACCAGTGAGTTTATCTGTTATGTTTCCTTCTTAGCTTTCATCTGTCAATTCAGATTGTATGCTCTTTGTGTGCTGTCTCTTGCTGTGTCTAAGCATAGTAATAAGGAGCCCTTGATCTTGGATGGCCCTCAGAAACTACCATCACAGTAATAAAAATTACAGCTAGGCAAAAAATGAATTTTTTAGTTCAAGGGGCAGTTTCAAAAAGTGAACAAATTGTTTCAGGTCAAACAACCCATTTATGACAGAATTTTAATATTTAATGTGTATTATATTTTTAAACATTTCTGGTTTAAGAAAAATAAAACTAAAGGAAATTTTAAAATAAAGTAATTTCAAACTTAAAAATTACAACATTTCCTTTTGAAAGAACTAAAACTGACCATTTTAATTTTTTCAGAATTTTTTTTAAGTTTATTTTTTCTAATTGAAATAGTCAGTAAAATGTACATGCATTCAAGAAACATTCAGGTATTTCCCAATCTGCATTTTTCCACTGGAAAAAAAATTTCATATACAAATTTTCATCCAGCTTAGCAAACAATACTTAATGTATAGGCTCGTTTTTCCATATCCAACTAATAATTCCCTGTACTCCCAAATCTTCAAATGGAAATTTTCATCTAGTGCCGTGGTCACCAACCAGTAGTTCGTGATCTACCGGTAGATCTCAGGGGCTCTAAGAGTAGCTCTTGAGCCCTCTCTGAACTGCGCGCCTGCACAGTACATTTACATTAGATTTACTCATTTGAGGAGCAGCTACTCACCGAGCAACAACACAGGTGAGTGGCTGCAAGGAATGGTGGGAGCTGAGAGATCAGGAGGGCTGAAACACCCCAGCCTGCTGACTGTGGCTTTCAGCTGAAAGAGGCTGCCCCGTGCTCCAGGTGATCAGCGGCTTCTTCTCTGCGCCTGCCCACATGGAGCTTGGTGCACCCTGGCTGAGTGCCATGGCCAGCTGGCCGGGCAGTCGCTTCTCTTCCCTCCAGCCCGGCTGCCCTGCGCTCAGCCCAGGTAGGCTGCGTCTAGCTCCAGCTGTGCTGGAGCAAGCTTCCCGGGCTGAGCGCAGGGCAGCCGGGCAGGAGCGAAGAGAAGCGGCTTCCCGGCCAGCTGGCCATGGCGCTTAGCCAGTGTGCACCAAGCTCCACGTGGGCAGGTGCAGAGGGGAAGCCTCCCGATCAGCTGGAGCGCGGTTCAGCCTCCTCCGGGCTGAAGGCCACAGCTAGCTGGCCAGGCAGCTTCTTCTCTACACCAGCCCATGTGGAGCGTGGTGCACCCTGGCTGAGCACCACTTCCAAATGTTGAAAAACCTCTTCTAAATGTTGGAAAAACCTTTTTTTAAAAAGCAGCAGTATAAGGATTGGGGATAGCAAGTGATGGAGAGGAGGAGAATAGAGAGGGCGGGGCTTCAAGGAAGGGGCGGAGCTTCAAGGAAGGGGCGGAGCGGTAGAGCTTGGCTTGGTCTGTCATTTAAAAAGTGATCCTGGGTGTAAAAAGGTTGGAGACCACAGATCTAGTGTATCTTCCCCAGATTAAAATTCTCTTCTGGTGCCCTCCCCTCTCCCCCCCGATTACTTTTCTGGGGTGTATATGTTCCATTTCCCATCAGCCCCAAGTTTGCAGGCTATGTGATAATTGTATATAATTCACGTATAATGTTCTATATGCTGCTGCAACTTTTCCCTTGCCCCAGGAATTGTTCTGAAATTACACCCCTGCTTCGGAAGGTGGCATGGCCTAGAACAAGATGGTGTGAGGGCCACAAGGCCCAGAGTCAGAGGTCCCAGGCTTGATATATAATCAGCGACCTCCAGAGGAGTGGGATAATAAGTAACTTGGTTAGAAGGCTGAGTCAAGAGAAGAGGCAGACCACTGAAGGATCTAGTGGCTGTCAGTAGCCGGCACTAGATGAGGCAAGTCTGCTATGCCACGTCCAGCCACCAGGGGGCATGTCAGCAGTGAGTAAACTCTTCTAGACAGGGTGACTTTTTTCTATTAGCAAATAACATTGCTTGTTTCTCTTTACTACACCCATAGTAAAGGGTGACTATTTTCTTCCACTATTTGATCTGAGGAAGTGGGTCTGGCCCACGAAAGCTCATCACCTAATAAACCATCTTGTTAGTCTTTAAAGTGCTACATTGTCCTGCATTTTGATCAGATTTTGTGCTTTCATTGAAACGTTCTGAAAAACTGCCTCAGATAATTGCAGGGTGACTCTCTCTTGGACTAAGAGTCTATATCATGTTGGCCCCTCAGTATGGTTTTGTAAGAAGTGAAAAGTATCAGGTAATAAACCTTTCACTAGTATCAGGCAGGTAAACAGGTTTGTTAGTTACCGTGGCTAATAGAAAGATCTTCTTGTCTGAGGTCTGATTCAGCAGTGCTTGCCTTCTAGTGTGCTTTGCTGATTCAGGATAGGAATCTCTGACTTACCTGGATCAGAGTCTTAGGATGAATAAAAATAACTATGGCTTTGAGCATTGGTAATGTACAGGCCCAGGTCCTCAACTGCTGAAAATCAGTGTATATAACCTGGGAGATCTACAGATCATAGTTCTTTTAGTAACCTGGGCTGGTTCTGTTTGTTCCTCTTTCAAAGAATTTTTTAAAATACCACTTAGGGGGAAGAAGTTCATTATTTTAGCAGCACCTCTGCCAGTCTTAAATGCTGGAGGCACTTACCAGATTAAAACAGCAATCACATTTTGGAGCTGGTGTTTAGAAAGAACAAAGATTCCAGTCCTCAGTTTGACTGAATAGAGGACGTTCTCTCTCCCTTCATTGTGTGCATTACAAAGGAAAGGGGAAGGTCATTTATCAGCGCACGGTTCGGTGCTTTCTTAATATAAGGTGTAGACTCCTTGTATTGTTTTGGTGCCTTAATAAGTCTGCATTGATTTTAAGAGATGGGGGTGAATATTTGCTATTTCTGTGCTGCAAAATCACCCTGTAAAGACTGGTCTCTTGGTGAGGATAAGGTGAATATTTACCCAATAGCAATATCCTTCTTTTTATAGTCTCAAAGAGGAAGCCCTGTTAATCTGTAACTTTAAAAACAACAGGTAGAACACTGAAACAGGGCTAGGCCCTAAGGTCATAAGTCCTCCAGCAGCTAGAGTGGCTAAGAAGAAATCAGCCAATCAAGAGCCAGAAGGGACTACAAAAGGAGCTGCAGGACTATCAGCAGCTCAGTTGCAGCCCAGACCTGGAAGGGAGAAGGTCAGGGCAGGCAGGCAGGCAGGCAGGCAGAACCAAAGACAGCTTAGAGTAAAGAGCTGTTTAAAATATTCTAGGAGAGGAGGCACCACTCCCCTATTGAGTGAGGGAAACAGATGGAGAGAATGGATTGAACTGAGAGATACTACAAGGGGCACCAAGATGGGCCCCTGGTAAAGTATATACCCTGGAAGGTGGTTGAGTATTTCACAGAGTGTGACTCAGCCAGAGGACTGAGTACCCAAAAAGGCTTTTAAAGAGGCAGTGCAGGCAAACGCACTTGACCAGACAGGGGGTGCATGTGGGAGGTGAGTACCACACAGCTACAGGCACTTTGGAGGCTAGCAAAAATTCATAGGATCATGAGCTTTTGTGGGTAAAACCCACTTCCTCGCCAACTCATCTGTTAGGCTCTAAGGTGCCACAGAATGATTTCTTCATGTTACAATAAAATAAGACCAGCTCACATTCCAGATATTTGCTTCCCATGCACACTGACTGTTGCTGGTGCTTATTTGTTAAGGAACAATAGCGTGCTCAGTGCCTCCCCTGGCATAAAGGCTGTGAATTTCATTGCAGCCTCAGAGCTTGTCTGAAACATAGTCCTGTCTGAAAGAAGAACAAACCGTATGTTTTCATTCAAGCCAGGAGCAAGGGGACGTTGAAAAGCAGACCATTAATGTGGGCGGTAATTCATCCCCTGAGGTCTGACCTGCTTTTCTAATTTTGTCCCCTGTCCGATACTGAGATAAAAACAAGACTGGAGCAGATAGGAGGTGCCATTTTGAAAAGTGGGCCGGCTTTTTCCATTCCCAGAAGTACCGGATAGCTGCTCTCACGTCCCCAGAATACTGGGTTATCATAACTGCAGGGTCATGTACATCTAGCCTAAGAGACTTAGGCACTTACCTCTGAAAGTATCCATAAAAAATAAAGGCATCCACTCCCAAAGAAATGCTTACAAGGTTCAAAGCAAACCCAGAGAAGGCAAATTGTAATAGGACAGCCAAGGGAAGGGAAGGGAAGGGAAGGGAAGGGAAGGGAAGGGAAGGGAAGGGAAGGGAAGAGAAGAGAAGAGAAGAGAAGAGAAGAGAAGAGAAGAGAAGAGAAGAGAAGAGAAGAGAAGAGAAGAGAAGGAAAGGATTTGGAGCAAGTTACTTAAATCTTAATCATTACCAGGCCTAAGTTTATTTTAACTGGCTTCTTCGGGATGTCAGTTAATAGTATTTATTTGTATAGGAGGCTTGCAATGTAAGTAGAAGAGAGGAGGACTGAGTAGACAACTAAATGTAAGCCCCAGTGACCCAGCTTCTGAGTAGGGGTGGGTTTTGTTAGGAAGCCAGCAAGGGCTCCCTGATCCCATGGGCAGATCTGCACTGGTGTAAGTTAAAGCAGCCTGCAGAACTGAAGATTGCCATGGCACCGTTGTACTTCACACCAATATGTCCCCTTGTCCCCTTCCCTGGCATCACCCCGCAGCCTGTGACAATGAGGGTTCTCCTTCCACCGGGAGAACTCTGAGCTGGGGTGTGAAGGCAGATACACAGAGGAGTAGTAAGCAGAAGTAGGGAGCTGATTTGGTAGCAGAACACTGCACATCAGAACACTGTATGGAGTTCTAGTGCCCACCATTCTGAAACGTCCCTTACTCCTCGTGGAATGAGGTTTACTGGGACATTGGACTAGTGAGCCTGAAATAACGGGCTTGCTGTTAAGATGCGGGATAGCTATTTCAAGGTACTCCGGTATTCTGAAATAGCATTGCAGTGTAGACGTAGCCTCACTGTGGGGCATTTTCTCCAGCCCTTGAATCATTTTTGTAATTCTTTGTTGCACTTTCCCCAGTTCTTTCGAAATAACCCTTAAACCTCATTTTTTAAGGAGTAAGGATTATTTCGAAAGAAGGTTTTTGGTTTTGTTTTTCAAAATAACCGCGTCTAGACTGGGTTTTTTCTTTCTAAATAGGGTATTTCAAAAAAGCGCCCGGATGCCATTATGCAAATGAAGCATGGGAAATTCAAACCCGCGCTTCATTTGCAATTTCGCTCGGCTGCATTTGCATTCCTCTCTCGAAAGAGGACATACTAAGGGACATACTAAGGGACTCTACATGCCACCCTTTGGTAAACTATTATGAACAAATCTGCCCCAGGGAATCCCTGTAAAATCCTATATACTCTACCAGTGGGCACCCAGGGGTTCCTGCATCACAGACCCCTAAATCCTTTCCGGCCTCACTGCTTTCCAGGATACAGTCTACCATGCTATAGGTACAGCATACATTCCTTCTGACTTTGCACTTGTCTGTGTTAAAACGCATTTGGTTCGAAGTGGGTCTGGCTTAACCAAACAATTTAGATCATTTTTGATGACAGCCCGTTCCCCATCATTGTTAACCTTTCGGCCAATTTATGTGTCATGCACAAATTTTATCACAGTGGTTTGATATTTACCTCCAGTTGAACAATGAAAATGACAAACAGCGTCGGTTCTGGAATGGCCATGGGGTGATTTCCTCTGCAATCATTTTGTATGGTTTGGCATCAGTGCCAGGTTTCTTCTGGGGTTACGGCTCCTCAGTAAGCAGCATAGAGTATAAATGAACTCTCAGGCCATGACTTCACTCCGGAGAAGATCGACACTGCTGTGCTCAATCTTCCAGAGTTCGATTTGTCGAGTGTTGTAAAGACCTGCTAAATCAAACTCAGAGGATGCCCCCATCAGTGGCCAGTACTCCTGCGAGGAGTAAAGGAAGTCAATGGGTGCATTTTTTCCTTCAGCCTCCTGCTGTGGGTTCTGCAAGGAAACTCAAATCAAGGTACATCAACTCCAGATACATAATTAACATAGTTGCGTGTCTTAATTTGACTTTCCCCTTTAGTGTAGATCTGGCCTTAGCTGTAATAGGGTGAGTGGACAGGGTCCTGATTAAATTAATCCTTATCCTACACTTATGGCAAGAGGAACCTCAGTACAACCAACTAATACGCATTAAAAATAGAATTAATTACTGCAAACTGAGCCTGTTTCACATATTCCATCAAACATACCATTAGGACCAGATCCTACAAGCTGCTCCATGAAGCCAGCCTACAGGCCTACAAAATTGCAGAGGACTGCTGCCCATTGGTGCGTCTTTTCAGCATGGGAGGAATGGGACACAACTTGACTAGCAAGAAGCACACCAGGACACTGATGTGCTGTCAGTGTGAGCTACTGCAGCACATCACTGATAGACCTGTGGGTGGGTAAGCACTTTGCACTTGAGTCATGGAGCTAATTACACCAGTGTTCACATTCTCAATGTGAAGTCAGATTGAGGCAAAAGCTGCTGGGCTGACAAGTCACCTGAGACAAAGAGCAAATCTGATTTCCAAAGCTGACTCTATTTACTTACACCCGTCTTCAACTGGACTTTGAGAAGAAGTCCCAGGTCTTCATTATAGCCCCAAGGAGATCCAGGCCTTCATTGTAACCCCAGTCTCCCATGCTCAAGAACACTTGACCCGGCCAGGTGAGGATTCTAGCTTTGCAGGGCTGGTGTTTTGTTTTTTTTAACAAAAAAGATGAGGCAACCTCAGGAGAAAAGAAAACACGGGTCATGCTGTTTATCCAGCAACTTCAATGCTCCAGAGCTGCTGGGCTGTATTGCTGGCAGGCAAACAGAGCAATCCAAGCCACTGGAGAGGAGAAAGGCCTAGCACTAGCCCATCACCCTACCAGTGATGAATCATTCACTCCAGTACATTGCCTTGTCCAAGCAAATGCCTGTCAATTGATACAATCATATCCTCAAAAACTGACAGCTCTGTCTGGAAGGGAGCCATTCACACTAAAGTGGAATGGCTGAGCAGACTATGCCGTTCATTACATTTCAATGGGCTTTCATTGGGCTAAGAGTCAAACATGGTTCTGTTTGTACTCGTGGGCCACAAAGAGAAATTCAGCACAGAAAAGAGTGACAGGACTAGGGGTGGGTTTTGTTAGGAAGCCAGCAAGGGCTCCCTGATCCCATGGGCAGATCTGCACTGGTGTAAGTTAAAGCAGCCTGCAGAACTGAAGATTGCCATGGCACCGTTGTACTTCACACCAATATGTCCCCTTGTCCCCTTCCCTGGCATCACCCCGCAGCCTGTGACAATGAGGGTTCTCCTTCCACCGGGAGAACTCTGAGCTGGGGTATGACAGGCAGATTCTGGTTCCTTTGCACTGCCTGGACTGCCTTGGAGAAGATCGTCTGCTTGCAATTAACAAAAAACCCGCACTGTGAGCAGAACTCTCTGGAACTAGTAGCAGTAAAAGCCTGTTTGAATTTCCTGATTGAAATAATATGCTAGTGCAGAGCAAACCTTCCCCAATGGCTGATCTCCCCAAACCTCAATGAGGTTCACGATCTCCGCACTAGACTAGGAAGGCACCCGTCTTCTCTGGCCCTTGGCAGGCTCCTGGGAACTGGGGGACTGGGCCCGGGGAGCAGTGGAGGGCTGGCTGGCACTGGCTGCCTGGCTCATGGTAGGGCTACTGGGTCAGGGGCAGCAACTGCTGGCTTTGTGCTGGCAGGCCTGGAGCTGTTACAGGCACTGTGGCCAGACTCTACCCCTTTAAGGGCTCCGGGACTGGGTGAGAGGAGAGGAAGTTTTCCTGACTGTGCCCAGAGTGGCCACCAGGGCACCCTGGGAAGGGCTGGAGGCCCCCTATTTCGAAATAAGTATGTATACAGCGCTTATTTCTAATTAGCTATTTCGAATTTGGTGTTATTCCTCATGGAATGAGATTTACCAAATTCGAAATAAGCGCGCCGCTATTTCGATTTAATTTCGAAATAGCGGTTTGGCTGTGTAGACGCTAGGAGAGTTATTTTGAAATAACTTTGCAGTGTAGACATACCCTAAGTGCCTCCCAGCCAAAACCTGCCTCTGGCACCCCAACCCCTCCCACACTAACCTCCCTCTGAGGCCCTGCACTCCCCCACACACTTTGCCTCTCCCCCAGTCCAGAATCCTCTTCTGCTTCCATACCCCCTCCTGGACCTTGCACCCCAATTCCATGCTCCAGGCCACCATCCACCTCTCCACCCTCCTCCTCCTGCCCCAAGTCACAACTCCCCTCCCCCACCAGATTCGGCACCCACTTCTATATCTCCCCCCAGGCCAGAATCCTCTCCAGGGCCCTGCACCCCAGTCCCCTGCCGCAGGTCACAACCCCCTCCTTCACCCAAACTCCCACTCAGACTCCACACCCTCTCGTACACCCCAGTCCCCTACCCTGAGTTCCCTTCTGCACCTAACCTCCATCCCAGAACTCCCTAAACTGTGTACCCTGAGGAATTTGTGCTGCTTTAAGTATGCCAGTACAACTTTTGTGTGTACACAAGGCCTTGGAAAAAAATGAAATCAGGAGGCAGAAAAGACATTATTAACTGAAGTGCATCTATTCTGGTTTTTTGACGATAGCTCTGCAGTTTCCTGTGTCTATAGAAAGCTTCTCCACAATAGCACATTCCCACCTAAGACAGCGTGTACTGTTAATATTCACATGGTGATCACTAAAGCCAATTCTATAAGTACCGAGTAACACGCAAAACTTGCCAACCAAGAATTTCAAACAAGGTCAGACTAAATATTCCTTCCACACTTAACCTTTCCAGTTTGGCTTGACAGATCCATGTATGCAAGCTAAAATCTCCTCTTTCTCTTCTTCTTTGTGGTTAGTATGATGGCACAGCTGTAATATAACTTCATTAAAATTGGGTGTCTATTGTGCTAGGTGTTGTGCAAATGCATCCAGTCCTGAAGCACTTGCCCTATAAATAAACAAACTGCCAGAGAATGGGTAGGAGGTGGGGCGCGTGGGGCAGGGAAAAGAGATTTGCCCGAGGCGGTGCAACAATTCCATGGCAGCAGGGCTATTCCAGAAGCCCTGCCCCAGCCTTTCCCACAAGCCCTGCCCCCACTCCACCCCTAACCCAAGCCCCTTTCCTCAAGCAACGTGGGCTGGGGGATTACCAGGAGGGCCTGGTGTGGGGTAGCAGCAGGGGTCACTCTCTCTCACTCACCGCAGTGGTGGGAGCTGGGGCAGCTCAGCAGACTACTCTGTTCCACCCCACGGCTCTCTTCCTGCCCACTGTGCCCCACTTCTCTGCAATGGCAGAAAGCAGAGCACAGTGGGCTGGGAGAGGATGATAGAAGGGCAGAGTAAAGCAGGCTGCTAGGTTGCTCCGGCTCTCGTCACCACGGTGAGTGTGAGGGGACCGACCCCTACTGCTCTCCCATATCAGGCCCCCTGACAACCCTCTGGGTCTCCTTGGGACCCATCTATATGATGGTTAAGTCAGCCACCATGGAGCCTCCCAAAGCACAGGGCTGGGGGGTGGCTGCCCCAAACTAGTCTATGGATGGGACGGCTCGGTGTGGCAGAGCCGGAGTTCCATTCATGGTTTCCTGACTCCCAGTCTACTGCCATAGCAACTAGACCATCTTGCAGCCTCAGGTTTGTCTACACTACATGCTTTACAGTGGCAGAGCTGCATCCCTGCAGGTATGCTGCTGTCACACTGTAGTGTCAACAGTGAATGGGAATTTTCTGTCTCTGTAGTTAATCCACCCCCTCAAGAGGTGGCTGGTAGGTTCAGGGAAGAATTCATCCATCCAACTGTCTCCTTCTTCAGTGAGGGTTAGGTCGACCTAACTATAAATTTTTCACAGCCCTCAGGCATGTAGCTAGGTCAGCCAAAGTGTAGAATAGGCCTTAGATCTAAACCTCAAATAACCTCAACCTACCCCAGTGATAGAGCCACAGAGAAAGAGAATAAGAGGGTGTGTCTAGATTATATGGCTCCATCATGGAACCATGTAGCTGAGTTTACTAGACATAGCAAAATGAAGTGGCGATTTAAATAATCGCCACTTCATTTACATCAAAATGGCCGCTGCACTGTGCCGATCAGCTGATTGCTGGCACAGCGCGGTAGTCTAGACGGGGATCAGCTGACCCCAGCACCCTTTGTCATCAGATCCTTTATGCCTCGTACAACAAGGCTTACAGGATTTGACGACAAAGGGTGCTGGGGTCAGCTGATCCCAATCTAGACTGTTATTTAAATCTCCGCTTCATTTTGCTATGTCTAGTAAACTCATCTACATGGCTCCGGAGCCATGTAGTCTAGACACACCCAAAGTGTCTATTTCTCAGAGCAATGCTTGCAATGCCTGTTAATATCAATGCACAAATGAGGTTTTGGCTCCCCAGACTTGTTAATGAGTGCTCTAGAGCAGAGATAAGGCTAAACAATCACAACACATCTCTCTCCGTCTCCAACCCACTCCTTTTTTATTTTTTCATCATCAAGTGTCAGGCCAGAAATTTTGCAGACAGGTGAAGTTGTTTTTGAAAATTGGATCCAATTTGTGCCTACCACCAGGAGATATTTCACTACATGATCATATTTGGCTGACAACATGGACAAAGGATTCTACGTTCTGTCATAGAAAAGCGTGGGAGAAAGAGAAAGCATAATGATACTCTACTTGCTTATAATCTAACTATATATTTTAGAAATTTACATCTGTCGGTCTGTCCATCTGTGAGCCCATTTGTTCAAGAACTCCTCCTAAATTATAAGAGCTAGTGCCACCAAGTTTGCTATGAGCTTCTTCTTCTCCTAACTTGAAGCAAGGTCAGGCTTCGGTTGTGCCAGGAAAATGGGATATCCCTGAAATGGGACTGTATTCCATAACATGGAGAGGGGAGGGGCTGATAGGAGGGCCAGTCATAGTGCAGAGTGACCACTAGGGGCAGCTGCATCACCAAAAGAGTAGCAAATTGGGGTGGAGGGAGAGAAAGCCCCACCAGGCCAAGGGCAGAGGGGGAAGGGAGAAAGCCTCATTGGAAGGTCTGTACTGAGACCTTCCTCGACCCCCATTTGGCTCTTGTACCTCCCACATCCCAAGCCTCCTGCCCTGAGTCCCCCACATCCCTAAGTCCCTGCCCTGACTCCTGCACACACACCA
This sequence comes from Pelodiscus sinensis, assembly GCF_049634645.1. Lineage (NCBI taxonomy): Eukaryota > Metazoa > Chordata > Testudines > Trionychidae > Pelodiscus > Pelodiscus sinensis. The sequence continues at coordinate 7,809,428 of NC_134728.1, read as the reverse complement.
CACTACCAGACCCCTGCCCTAAAGGACCTGGACACTGGGTTAGTCTTCTATAGGGCTACGTCTACACTGGCATGTTCTCATACAAAAACTCTTTTGCAGAAGAGTTCTTGTGCAAAAACTCTTTCAGAAGAGAACGTCTACACTGGCATGTGCTTTTGCGCAAGAGATGTGCTTTTGTGCAAGAGCATCCATGCCAGTGTAGACGCTCTCTTGCGCAAGAAAGCACTGATGGCCGTTTTAACCATGGGGCTTTCTTGCACAAGAAATTCATGTTGCCTGTCTACTCTGGCCTCTTCTGAGCGGGAGCGTCAGAGTTCTCGCACAAGAAGCCCTGATTTTATACATTAGAATGTCAGTTTACTTGCGCAAGAACACACGGCCAGTGTAGACAGGCAGCAAGTTTTTGTGCAAGAACGGCCGTTTTTGTGCAAGATTGTGCCAGTGTAGACACAGCCTTAGTGTTTCTATATATGTTCTATTGACAAGAGGATCTGTTTGTTTTTTCCAGCACAGAAGACAGTTAGGTTACCAATATTTTCATCTAATGATCTTTGCTTAACTTCACAATAGCTCTTTGGACCAACTTAAAGCATTCCATCCCTCCTTGGTCTCCGCAGAAATGCACCAAGCTTACAGACAATCATTTCATTACATTTGTTTCAACCCTCACAGAAAGTAGTGTTATACGTGGTAAAAAATGGGATTGGGACACAAAGGAAAGAGAGGATCCAAGTTCATGTCAAAAGGACCAGGAAACAGAACAAGGATCTAGGAGAAGGAAGAAGAATAGCCTACAAGGAAGGGAGGGAGATGACTAAAAAAGGTTAAGATAAACATCTAGGCTGTGTCTACATTGGCACCCCTTTCCGGAAAAGGGATGCTAAGTCGGAATTGCAAATTCCACGGGGGATTTAAATATCCCCGCGTCATTTGCATTTACATGGCTGCCGCTTTTTTCCGGCTCGGGGTTTTGCCGGAGAAAAGCGCCAGTCTAGACGCGATTTTCCGGAAAATAAGCCCTTTTCCGGAAGATCCCTTATTCCTACTTTCCGGAAAAGGGATGCTAATGAGACCAGTCGGAATTGCAAATTCCTTGAAAGTAGGAATAAGGGATCTTCCGGAAAAGGGCTTATTTTCCGGAAAATCGCGTCTAGACTGGCGCTTTTCTCCGGCAAAACCCCGAGCCGGAAAGAAGCGGCAGCCATGTAAATGCAAATGACGCGGGGGATATTTAAATCCCCCGCGGAATTTGCAATTCCGACTGGTCTCATTAGCATCCCTTTTCCGGAAAGGGGTGCCAATGTGGACACAGCCCTAGTCTTTGGGTATGTCTGCAGTTGGGAGGATTCTTCTCAGTATGGATAGATAGACAAGAGCTAAGTCTTATTGAGCTAGTGTGCTAAAAATAGCAGTAGAGCTGGACCGCAGCTTGGGCTACCCAGCTGAGTACAAATTCTCCCTGGGTATGTACTGCGGTGGATATCCTCAGCCCATGTGATCCCAACTGAATTCCCAACTACAGTGTGGACATGCTGTATAAGAGATCTATACATTTGTTCATCACTAATACATTGCAATTAATAGATCTGGGTTTTTTAAATTATTTTTACTAGCAGGCTGCTCCTTGTGCTTGTTGTGCTTGCCAACCCCTCTCTCTGGCTGCTTTTGCTTTCATGGCCAGAGAGCGTAAGAACATGATGATATCATTCTGTCGCCCATCAGGAAAAAAATGTATATAGCGAGAGACAATAAATGACCTTTCTCTTTTATAAAAAAATCAGAATTTTTCTATTCTTGCTATATAATTCCATATTTTCCATTAAAAAAAAGAAATTTTCATAAAAAAAGAATTTCTTAAGAGTATTTTCATTTCTTTTGAAATGTTCACGTTTTCCAATTAGCATTTGTAATTAGCAATCAATAGGATCACTAATCACCTGGACAGCTTTTGTTTTAGTTTCAAGAATGTAATGAACATACAAATCTAAATCACTCAATGGCTTTCTGTTTATCGCACCTTTATATGTAAGTCTGTCTGCTGTAGGGAAGGGCTGTAAGTCAGTTCAAGGTGCCTGACACACATTTGGACACAAAGTAACACAGTCTCATATTTGTTGTTTTCTTTAATAGTAAATAAAATTCAGCCAGACTGGAAGAGTGTATTTTGCTCTTTATGTGCAGAAAACGTAAGACTTAACACTAAGGACTGGGTTATTCTTCAACTTTTTGAGGTTCATGGGATTTTTTGTTGTTGCTTTGCTACCTTTTTGTAACAAATCTGTTACTGTAATAGGAATTGTTTAAAAATGAAAACTACTGCATATTTGACTGTTGATGAATTCTCTTCTCTGGGCCTAAACTTGGACGAGGCAATATTTATATTACATTGTCTGCCACCCCTTTGTTATCTAACAGCAATAGATGTAGTGCTATCTCAAACACAATTCAACTCTAAGGATCCAATGTCATATAAATATTCATTGCTAACATCCCTCATTTCATCTAAACTGCTCTGTGTTGCTAAGATACATATTCTAGTGTTTCAAGGGCCAAATTTCAAAGCCGTGTTACAATGGGTGCACCCGCAAAAATGCATGTGTATTGATGGGGCATCAAAAATATCATATTTGCACAGACTGGATTACTGAACATACCCATGTCCATGTGTGTTTTGTGGATTTCACAGAGGAACCAAAGAGCTGTAAAGATCTAACAAAAAGCCATGTTGAATCTCTATACACAGAGATGTCCTTCAAAGAAAAACTAGTCAATATACTGATTTCTTGTAGATGTGCTTCATATCAGCAGTGCATTCATGGATTATGATTTTCTCTGTATTCAATAAGCTAAAGATTTACCTGTATGTTTCAAGTTAACATTCATACTTCTTTCCGTAGTACTTGGCATGTGAAACAGATATCACAAATGGTATTTCTTAATAGCATCCCAAAGCAAATTTGTTCTCAGTGTTATCACAAGGTTATTTTAGAACTGAGAAAAAAATGTTAGGCATTCAGCTGAAATAAATCCTTATCTCCCCTTTCCTGCCTTCAGATTGCGCATGTCATCACTGGATAGGATACAGGGTGGCAGAACATAGATTTCAGCATCACTGGAATGCTGAGACTTTATTCATTTATTTCTAGATTTCTCCCTTTCCTGGCTATGGTTTTCTGGTTTTTTGTGTTTGGTCCAGTCAGATCTGTTTCAAGTTGCGTATAAAGGGTCCCAGGAATACAAGTCACAAAGATCAGACCTGCTCTTCTAGCTTCCCTTTTCATCCCTGTCATTGCCAAAAGTGTAATGGCACCTTCAACCACTTCCTGGTCCTCTGAGAGCGCCCCTCTTCCCCACCTCTTTCAAGATATTAGGCCTCTTATGGTCACCTGCCTTGGAGTGGATCCTCCCACACTTAGCTCAGGCTCCAGTCCCCTGTACACCAAGTATCAGAGGAGTAGCCACATTAGACTGTATCCATGTCCTGTGGCACCTTAAAGGCTAAGGGTACGTTTACACTAGCCCCCTAGTTTGAACTAGAAAGGCTAGTGAGGGCGACCAAAATTGCAAATGAAGTGCAGGATTTAAATATCCCGTGCTTCATTAGCATGTTCCCAGGTGGTCACCATTTTAGAAACTGACTAGCCCGGAATAATTGCCCACGTCTACACGCAGCAGTGAAATGGGAGTTCGAAGTAAAGCCCTTAACTCGAATTAGCTGAATATAGCAGGCGGGTATGGCCTTGAGTTGGTGCAGCGCTTGGTTCTCAGGCTCATTATCTAGGAGTGAAGCAAGACAGTTAAGCACATTTTATGAATGTTATCTTCAGCAAAATGTGTTACGTTACCAACGGGGGTCCTGTCCGAGTGTTTTAGAATGTGGTTGCTATGGTGCCCAGGGTCATCTTCCTGTCTGCAGCTCTTATCCTGACTGCGGTGTTCCCAGGCCTACTCCCAGGATGGAGTCATGCTGTTTAGGGGCCTATTAGCACATCCAGGCTGCCTCAGTTTACCCTACAGGGTCTTTGCCCATGAACTTGTATGCCTAAATTCATCTGTTAGTCTGTAAGGTACCACAGAACTCCTGATGGTATATACCTAATGTGATTTCTCTGCAGGTTGGACAGGGCTCAGTACCTGCAAACCTTCCTTTCTGCAGCTGTGACCAGTGGTTAGTATAGTGACCGGATTAATTAATCTTAACAGTAGGAAGAAAGCAAAACATAGAGAAAAAGGATTTTAAGACAGTCTAAATGCTTGTTTATCTCACCTAAGTCTTATCGCTGGCTGGAAGTCTAGGAGAATCCAGTCATCTCTGCTGGGCCTGTCTCTGTGTCAACCTATTTCGCCCAAACAGCCCCTGACAGCCTTCACTTCTCTCTAGGGAACCACTTTTTTACAGGTTTGTTTCCTTTTACTCTGCTAACCCCCAGCCTGGGCAAAACAAGTCGTGTAATTCTGCTGGTACCTGGAAGTAGCCCCAGTAGCATATGGCATGTTTTTCTTCCCCTCCTTGAAATGTTTACCAGGAGGCAACGAATCTGTTGCATTTACCTATATGCTAGTTGACCAACAGTCCTGTTGTTAAGCTAAACTAGTGTGTACAGTGCTGAGCCCAGGAGCCTAAGATAACTACAGTAAAACCTGTTTTATCTGGCACATTCGGGGATAAGGGCGTTCTGGTTATCTAAAAATTCCACTTATCTGAGGGTCCCATCAACCCAGGAAAAACCATTGGACAATAATAGTAGAACTCAAGTTTTTAATATTGGTCGTTTTTGTAGTGTGAGGCAGTTGGTCTCACATTTCTATTTTGAGTTAAAGATGATTAGTACTTCTTAAATAAAAAATTGTTAAGTCAATCATGGTAAACCAAGCCAGGCCTATGCACCTGAAGACGTGACAGTATTGTGGCTGGGGGCAATGCCAGTTAACAAAGTTTTCTGATTAACAGAGTGCTGTATAACAAAAGTTTCACTGTATACCGTATCTCAATAACCAAGTCATAGACAGCACTCAAACATTATTCCAGATTAGCCCCTCTCTTCCATCCTTCACAATCATTTTTAAGCATCATAGCAGAGACCAGAGTTTACTCATGTATAAGGAGATTTTTTTAATGGCAGATCCATTATTAATTATTATTATTATTTATTATTATATTGGGTCTGACTTGCCATTAAAGATACAGGGTACCTAGGGTTGCCAACTCTGTAAAATATAAAAACTGGACAATCCAGCAGGAGGGCTGGAACCTCCTCTGCCCCACTCTTTCCCCCCAATACCCTGCCTCACCTTGTCTCATACAGACCCCAGCCCTTCTCCCGGGTTTCATCCCTACCCTTTGTCTTCTCCCAAAGCCCACCCCTTCTCTGCCCCTTCCTCCTGAGGCCCCACCCCCTAGTCACTCCTCTCTCCCCCTCCTCCTGTCATTCACTGCTCTTCCCCTCCCTCAGCCTCTCACCCGCTACCTGTGTGGGACTTGCCTGCAGAGCCAGGGTTGGGCACTGCAGCTGCCCCATGCAGGTAGGCGGCAGCCCTAGCTGAGGAGGGACTGACACAGGTGATGACTCAGCACTTCCTCCTCTCAGCACAGAAACTAGGCTCTGGATGCCCGGCCAGTCGATCTGACCAGACACCGACAGGTTCCCTTTTGAACCAGACTTTCCAGTTGAAAACCAGCCATGTGGCCACCCTAATTAGATGCCTTAAGAGAGCCTATGTCTTTAAGGAAGTGTTTCCCAATTGGTGCTCCGGGAAACCCTGGGGAACTGCGAAGCAAAAGCAAAGGTTCTGCGAAGAGCCAGCACTCTCCCTGCTCCCTGTTAAAGAGACAGAGCCATGGAGAGGGCTTTTTTTTTTTTTTTTTGCTAAACGAAAGACGGCAGGGGCCTTTTTTTTTTTTAAGGCAACTCTAGGAGTTCCGTGGCCAAATAAAATTGGGAAACACTACTTTAAGGAAAGGCACACAGTGTATGCAGAGACAGCACAAGGCTTCCTGCACCACTCTTGGCACACACTGTGGCTTCACACTGGTGCAGAAGATAAAGCAGCTGACTAGAGGTATTTTTGCAACCCCTGGGCACCGTGGAAAAGGCCTACAAGCTAGTACAGTGGGCTGCAAGGCCATGAGATCCACCTTTAAGATGACCCAGTGCCCCCAGTATCCTGGAAAGAAGCCAAGGCTGCTGAGCCAACCCATAGGTGAGAATAGAGTTCATCTCCCCATGACTTCTATGCAGAACCTGATTATTTTGGCGTTTATATGGGAGGAGAGGATTTCTGCCAAAATGAACAGATAGTATGGACTTCAGTGGGAGCAGCTACAGGAGCCTCTACGTACTGAAAGTCAGACATGCAATCCGAGGATGTTGCTTTCTCAATCGCCTACATCAGTCTGGCTTTTCTTTTGTCAGTCTCCCGCCAAGAACCAACTGCCTCAAGCCTTACTTAGCTTGCGAGATGAGGTAAATCCCATTTCCTAAGATGATGTGGCTGGAAGAGGGGAGAAAGCACTGGAATTTCAGGTATGCAAGAGAAAAGCTAGAAACTCATTGTTCAAAGTTTTATGCTCATGAAATAGCAGAGCATCACAGGAGCTGTGTTCAGTCAAGGCAACAAAGTCAAGCAGATGATGCTACATTAGCCAACTCACTTCTTCTCGCCCCGCAGTTTTGTACCCATTCGTTCTGGTCCTGAGTAAATTATTTATTTTATAAAGTACATTTCCTCCATAAGAAATCTGCCATAAAATGCACTGAAATGCAATTTAACTGCAATTGCAATTACTTCTGCAGCCACAAAAGGAGATTCTATTCAGCTGCTAACTATGTCTTTCATTTAAAATAGCTGCACATCCCGTTTTAGAAAAGTACCTTAATGTTTTCCACTTTCCATCCCAAAAGCACTCCAGATGGAGCACGCCGAAGATTTGCCAATGCTGGTAATAAAAATCTGTTTAGTTAGGGAGAAGTGTCCCTCGCCATTTTGCTGAACTGCAAACATATTTTCATCACAGGGGCACGCATGCTTGCACACACACACACACACACACACACACACACACTTAGCAACTAAGCCAAAAAATGACAGACCCAAGGATTTCACCCTGCTCAAGTTATTCACATCTGCGTTGGCAGGATCAGACCCTTAGCTTCCAGAGAGATGCTCTACCTACAGGAAAGCCCAATGAAACAATGAAGTGGTAACTTGTTGTCCATCATCAATGAAGCCAGCTATGAAACCAGGCCATATACATTGTAAGATTTTCTCCCTAATGTCTGCATAGATCAAAACATGTGTCATCATCATCGTCCTTCACACCCATTGGTGTAAAGGGCAGCAACAAAGGTCCTCCATTTCTGTCTGTCTCTGCAGCCTCTCAATAGTGCCCGAAATGTAATTCATGCTCTTCATTTCTACTTCAACGATCCAATGCCATGTTGTCTTGGGTCGTCCTCATTTCCACTTCCCTTCAGGGATCCAGTGCACAGCAGTCATTGAGATGGAGCTTCCATCTTTCCTGAGCATGTGCCCAATCCATCTCCAGTGTCTTTTTATAATGATGGCAGCCATGTCATCTTGTTTACACTGCACAAGCAGGTCCTGATTTGAAATTATTTTTGGCCAAAAGATACGGAGAATCCTCTGAAGACTTCTCGTGTGAAAAGTCAACAACTTATTGAGGTCATACTCTGTCATCTGCCAGCATTCTGATCCATATAATAGTGTTGATAAAACACCGCTCTGCTAAAACTTCAGTTTGGTATGGATGCTGTATTGTGATGACTTCCATACAGCATTCAGACTCATGACGACATTTCTGGCTTTACTGAGTCTGCTCTAGATATCACTTCTGACGCCTCCATCTTGCCTGATAATACTACCCAAGTATGTAAAGCTCTCTGTGATAGGTAGGTCGTGGCCATCGATCTTAACTGATGCTGGTGCCTCAATATTTAGGGTCATGACTTCTGTCTTCTTCTGGTTAACTCTTAGTCCTACCTGTTTTCCGAAGGTGCAGTCAATTTGTCTTCTTTTGCATATGACGATGAGTATGGGCAGGGCTCGCTGAACCACGGCGAACCCCGCTCACCAGCCGTGCTGTCCGGCAATTTGCACATGTGCAGATTGCCCGAACCCAGCTCTTCTGGGTTACAATTTACTTGCCACAGGTGAGTAGATTGTATTATTTGTCGAGCCCTGCGTATGGGAGAGCAGCACAAAGTCATCAGCAAAATCAAGGTCATTTAATATGGAGAAGACAGTCCATCTGATGCCTCTTGGCTCATCTTCTGTTGTAAGCCACATAACCCAGTTTATGACTAAGTTAAAGAGCATTTTAGACATGATGCATCCCTGTCTTACTCCAGTCTTAACTTCGAAGCATAGATCATTGTTCTCCACGCTGCATGTGAAATTGTTATAAATGCTCTTAATGAGTTGCACTACTTGTTGTGGTATTCCATATGCTCTCAGAATACACCAAAGACTATCCTTATGAATGCTGTCAAAGGCTTTTTCAAAATCAATAAAGTTGATGAACAACTGCCTGTGCCATTCAATGCATTACTCAATGATGTTACGCAGTATGAAAACATGTGTGAATGATTAGAAATAGGCTCAAGACACAATGCCGGGATCTATATCCAAATTCCCTAAAAACATTTTTGTCCAGATATGAAACTTCCCTTTGGCCACACTATGACATCTATTTGCAAGATCATCCCATTGAAAGCTATGGGGATTTGTGATTAAAATGAATGGCTGTGCCTAGGCTACACTGTTCTATCAGAACTGTATATGCAAATTGCGGTTCACAATTTGCATATCTTTTTCCAATTATTTTTTTGGAAGAGGCTTTTCCAACATTTGGCCCATCTACACTGGGCCAAATGTCGGGGGGAAAACCCCCTTTTTAGGAACATCCCTTCTTCCTTGTAAAACAAGGTTTACAGGAATGCTGAAAAAACATGTCTGCTTTTCCAAAAAAAAATTTCAGAAAAGCCGACACATTCCTTGGATGCAGCAGGGTTTTTCTGGAATTTCCGGGAGGTATCCTGGAAAAACGCTGCAGTCTAGACATAGCCAAAGATACGGCCGCCTCTCTTCAGAGATGCATGCTCTTCTCTTCAGAGATGATATTATGTACACAGTCAGCTAATGGGCAAAAGGGAGTGGAAAGGCCCATTCTTGTGTTTGGCAGCATTGAACAAACCATCTCGAACCAACCATACCTTTAGCCCCAGACACATATGGGAGTAAAAATTGGCTGTTCTCTAGAGTGGGAGGAATAGCTACTAAACCATGGTGCAACTGTCAAGACAAAGATGAGTGAGTCACTCGGCACCATCACGTTACTGAATAGGATGAAGAGTCTAAGGAGGTAATTGTGCAATTTGACAATTCCACCGTAACCTATAACTCTAAAGCGCCCTGTGTGCCTCAGCTCAATTCTTCACTTTACACAGGCATTCTGCTTGCAGGGGCCATTCACATCTCAGTCATAAGTGCCTTGACTCACAGAACTACACGCTTCTTCCCTGCAATGGTGGGATGAATGAATTCTTCTTAGAAAAGGTGAAGTGTCCCTGCAGCTCAAGGTGGCAGGACTGTTTCTAAATTTAACTCTCTGAAACTTTCTGACTATGACCTGAATGAGGGAGCAAATTGAGCTCTGCTTCAGATTTTGCTGTTGCTTTGCATGTCTTTTAGGCAGATTCCTACTTGCATGATCTCCCAATGCAATATGCACGCACAGCAGGGCTGGCAGCCATCATGGGCCCCAGAGCAAAATTTGTGTGTCAGGGGAAGCTGTGTGCTTCCAGAAGGGGTGGGGTCTTGTGCAGAGGGGGCAGGGCTTAAGGCAGTCAGCCCTTAGCACCACCCACATCATGGCCCATCCCCTACTAGGCCTCAAGCAGGGCTGGATTACCCTATAGGCAGACTAAGCATGTGCTTAGGGTACCAGCAAAGCAGGGGAACCAAAAAAAAAAAGAAGAGATTTTATGGTATAGCATTGTTTTTATTGTTTTATGGCTGCCGATCAGCTGTTTGTCGGCTCAGCGCGGTAGTCTGGATGTTCCGCGGTCGACATCAAAGGCATTTTGATGGGAGGTCGACAAATGCCTTTGATTTCGACCGCGGAGCGTCCAGACTACCGTGCTAAGCAGGCAAACAGCTGATCGGCTCAGCGCGGCAGCCATTTAAATGTAAATGAAGCGGCGATTATTTAAATCGCCGCTTCATTTTCCTATGCCGGGTAGTCTAATCTGCATGCCTCTGTCGCCAGAGGCATGTAGTCTAGACGTACCCTATAGGTCTTAATCCAGCCCTGCCTTAGAGCCATACAGAGTGGCACTTCTGCAGCAATTCAAAGGGGCTCCAGGCTCTGGCAGTAGCAGTTTCTAGGAGCTCTGGCTCCTTTGAATGTCTGGGCCCCGGGGTTTTGTTCCCCTCTGAATCTCTGCACCTTCAGATCACATAGACATGCCACCATGTGACCTCAATAAAAGCTCCACAGCATGGGCTAGCTAGGAAAACATAGCCCAGGTTACATATTGATTGTTCTTAATCTTAGAAACTATAAATAATTAAAGGCCTAACACAGGAAAGCACTTGTACCATATTTCTAAATGTAGTGGCACCCAAAGATGCAGAGAAGCACATGAGTTTGATACAGTACTTAGGTGTTTTTTAAAATCCCACTAGGTGCCTAACTACATCTAAAATTTGGCCCTAAATTCTTAAATCCATCATTCAGACAGCACGTAAGCAGATATTTAATTTTAGGCATCTCCTTAAGTAAGTCTCATTACACACGCTTTAGTGTTGCTCTGAGAAGAGATGCTTTCGTGACTTGGAGCCTAAGACTCGTGTTTAAATTTTAAATATGTTAGTTTATCATCTTGGCTTTGTAGTTAAAGTTGTATAAGTCTTAAAACACAAATTGTCAAGGTCACATGTCAGAAGATGCAAAGTAAATATCTTTAAATCAAACTCTAATGAGTTCCCAGATAGCATTGTTCTTACTTTGCCTCTCTGTAAATGGTAACTATTATCCATGGAAATACTTTTTGTCAGTTTTTGTGAGTATGGTGAAATTGACATTTAAAACCCATTTATCAATAAAAGAGTCCTTCTAAGTGTATTTATGAGATGCATTACCTAAAGAAGAGGGAGACTTCTCTTTATTTTCCTGAAATCCTCCATGGGATTTTGACTTGATTCTGTTCCAGGTTTTCCACTTGTTTTTCTTTTACTCTCCAATCAGAAGACAGACATATCATGAGACTGACAAACAGTTTTAGAGCAGTGACTGTGGGTTATTGCTCTTCTACTTTGTTAGATTTGTTGTTGTTACTGTTTTGGCAGGTTGTGCAAGTCTTTGTTGTATGTTTTACATTGAAACGTTAAGGTTCCCAATAAGGTTCAATCATTCTCTCTCTCACTTTCATAGTGCAAAGAAGTCTGTTAGCTACAAATATTGGTGATATCTTGCATATGCTGATTTAATAGATGAGCTCCTTTTGTCCTATTCCTTCCTTTCAGATCCCATCTCAAGACTCATCATTTATCTTTGGTCATAACCTTCCCTCTAAAAATGGGATTCTCCGACTAGATAATTTGTGTGTGAGATAAGGAAAACAGCAAAGAAAAAAGAACATACATAAAGTCTCCTCACAGCCCTGCTCCACAGTACATAGCCAGACTTAGGGTACATTTACACTGCAACACTATTTCGAAATAACTAGTGTTATTTTGAAAAAATGTAGTCTGCATCTACACAGCCAGCAGTTATTTCAAAATAGTGTCAAAATACTGTCAAGCTGCAGGACTTCTTCCTCATAGAATCATAGAGCTGGAAGAGACCTCAGAAGGTCATCAAGTCCAGCCCCCTGCTCTAGGCAGGACGAATCCCAATTTATATCGACCCAGCCAGGGCTTTGTCAAGCTGAGACTTAAAAGCCTCTAGGGAGGGAGACTCCACTACTTCCCTAGGCACGGGCGGATATAGGGCAGGGCAAGTGGGGCAGCCGCCCCGGGCCCAGTGCTTCAAGAAGTCCCGCGCATGTGCCATGGCAAAGGGGGGCCCCGCGAAATTGGGCTGCCCTGGGACCCACAAAATGATCATCTGCCCCTGTCCCTAGGTAACCCATTCCAGCGCTTCACCACCCTCCTATGAAATAGCTTTTCCTAATATCCAAACTGGACCTCTCCCACCACAACTTGAGACCATTGTTCCTTGTTCTACAATCTGTCACTACTGAGAACAGCCTCTCTCCATCCTCTTTGGAACCTCCCTTCAGGAAGTTGAAGGCTGCTATCAAATCCCCCCTCACTCTTTGCTTCTGCACACTAAACAAACCCAAATCCTTCAGCCTCTCCTCATAGGTCATATGCTCCAGCCCCCTAGTCATTTCCTCCGACTCCTGTAACCCTCATTGTACGAGGAGTAAGGGAAGTCGGAGGAAGAGTGCTCTATTTCAGAATAAGTGCTGAGTAGACACTCCCCACTTTGAAATAAGCTGTGCAATTGACATAGCTCAATTTGCATAGCTTATTTCGAGTTAAGCCCTGAAGTGCAGATGCACCCAAACACGTATACTTAGGAGTTAGGAAAAGAGAATCAGATCAGAGCTTCTTGCACAACAGTCTGTGCTTTCTGATCTTATCTCTGTTAGAAATAATTACTATTCCACGAGCCATCCCACCTTCCTTTGCCTCCATTGGCTAGTCCCGTTTCTGTATCCATGGAATCTGTATATGAGAAATACTGTCGCTATTCATATTGCAGGAACTACATTTGCTGTATTGGGTGTTCTCTGATATTTCTGTATTAAAAACCCTGAACAAATATGTGCTGCTGCTGTTTGGGACTTTTTTTCAGATTGATGGATTATCCTGCCTCATTCGTATAATATTGACAAAGCTGTAGTTACAGCATCCGGCCTCGTTGGAAGCTACAGGGGAATGTGTCTTTGAAAATGAATAATGACATATTTTAAAAGCATTAGAACAAAATGTCTCCCTAACATAAATTGGAGAGGAAAATATAAACTAGGAAGCAGGGCCGTGGGATGCCTGTCCTCACACACTCCTCCATTCCTGGTGACAGTAGTTGCTGAAATAAACATTCTCAAATATCAAGTCAGCCCTCAGAGATGGGCTGGTGGAAAGGGTGGAGAGAGAATTTCTTCTCTTTTCAAATATCCATTTTTGCCATTGACATTTCTGACAAGTTGACAGCAATTAAAACACTCCTGCTCCTACCTACCTTGCCAGTCTGGAAAGAGAATTTACTCCCTTTTTTTCCCCCTCCACCGCTGCATGTTAACCATTTGATGTTACCATCAATAGGTTGACTATAGGGTAAGTTTCAATCACTTCCCTTAAGCCTTTCCTAGGGAAAGCTAACCAGAGCCTGGAAATATCCCAGGAAGATGTAGACTGTTTCTCGTTGGCTCATCACACTATTTACCAGGGGATACACCTTGGGCAAAGATGAGTGTGACAAGCTGGCATAGGTTGGATTTGAAAACCTCAGTTTCTATCAGAAGCTGCAAAGGCTCTGAGGTGTAAGGGCTGTGCCAGAAAGTGAAGGCCTGTCAGCAAATCCACCCCCTGGAGAGGGCATCAGAAAGCAGTCTCAGAAGATGAGTGGGTGGGCTCCTTCGTCGACGGGGAGAGAGTGGAGATTTTAGATAGCATCCTTCACAGCAAGGTCTCCCACAGAACTTTCCCAGTAATGATCTCTGGAGCCGTGGTGGGGCAAGTAAACATGGCACGATGGCATGTCTGGCCTGCAACCTGGGACTGTGCGATTTCTGGGCCCTCATTACTCACTATTCTGGGTTGCCTCTCACAAAGCCTTGCTAGTGGCAAGCAGCAAACCCCACCAGGTGCTGTTACCACTCAGTGTGACCCCATGTGGACCCCACTCCCAGATAGACTGCAGGAACGCTCCCAGAACCGCTCATGAGAAACGCCCCAGCCAGATCCCCCCGCATCCCAGCCTTTTACCGTAGGAATATACTGTCTTCCTCTGCTCAATGTTTCTTGAGCAATGCAAGTTTAATTGGTTCTCTACTTCGTCCCTGGAAAGTGGGCATACCCCAGCCTTTGTAATCTGGGCAGATTTACCAGACACTCCAGGCAAGCTCACTGGCAAACAGAAACAGTCGAACAAGTATACTGATTACAAGAGAGAGATTTTAAGAGATAGGGAAAAAGTCAGAGCAGTAACCAAAATAAAATAAAATATAAGCATGTCGTCTAAGCTTGCAGCCTATAGACTAGGTGACATCCTAGATCAACGTTTCCTAATTTGGCCTCGGAACCCTTTTAAATTTTGCAGAATGCCTAATAATTGTCTGATATATGGAGCTGAAAAAGTAGACCACAAATAAGTAAGGATAATAATAAACAAATGCTAAACAAGGTCATGAGATCAACATTTAGTTTAATTGCACATAGATTAATCGATTGTAGTGAATTTATATTTGTCACAGTTAAATTTTTAAATACAGGAAATCATGTGACTATACTTAAGTAAAGTATTCGCAAGAGCACTGCTTGAGCGCTCCCATACAAGCAACCGGTTTGACAGCTGAAGCTTCGACTTCGTCCGACACGACACTGGTATATTCCTATTCAGTCACCCACATGCTCCATGCTCCTTGAGCGTGAGCACAGGGATTTACGGTGGTATGGAACAGGCGATCGCACCACTGACACCCTCGTCCCCGCTCTCTGGCTAAAGCTGGCATTACACAGGGACACTTCTCATGGCAAACACAAATGAAAATTGTTTTCAATAAAATTCATAAATGCTTAAATATTAATTATTATTATTATTATTAAATCATAAAATGTGATTGTCATGGAATTTTCTTGCTGAACACTTATTTTCACTTTGTGGAACCCCAACGTTCCGCGGAACACCATTCGGGAAACACTGTCCTAGATTAAGCAGTTTTTCTCACCCCACCAGATATTGCAGGTTGGTTACAGTTTCTCATATGCAGGCTTTCTCCTCTTAGCCTGGGGATCCATCTCTTCAGCTCCAGCATTCTCATTCCTTCAGCGCAGATAGGGGAGAAGAGAAAGGACAAAGCATGTGGCCACAGTGTCCTGGGTTATATCCTTGTTCTATGTGCTTGGAACATATGCACAGGCATGTCTGGTGAGCCTTGCTGAGCCACTAGGTTGGAGCAATTCCCCTGATGTGGCCTTGTGCAAGTGAGTCATTGAATTGTGATAGTGAATAATCAATGGGTTATTCAACAGCTGCCGGGATGTTGGTTAGCTGATCCTTAATTTTGTCTTGGGGGATCTAATATCTAGGCAATTCCCCAGCTCTCAACCCATTTTAGTGAAAACTGTACAACACAATCGCATAACTTTGTATGCACTAATGAGCTCCATATTTACATAGAACAATGGCTTTCAGCAGCTCATATCCTTTCCCACGCTGCCTGACCTGGCATGCTTTGTACGACATACCACAATTGTATACAAATGATGAATACGAGGGTTACAGAGCACCTTCCCCCCCCCCCCCCCCCGAGGTACAGAGTGTCACACACAGCCGCCTTCAAAGACTAGGTCTGTAGGCTAGTTCAGTACGTAGTTGTGTGTGTCAAAGGCACGTGCCATCATAACCAAATATTGTATGTGAAATTACTGGGACAGCACATGCAAACCACAGCCACTCTTGAATTTTAAAATCTAGTTTGGGGGCTTTTCCCTGCAAGATTCTGAGAGTCTTCAACTCCCATTCAGTGTGGGTTAAGGGCACTCAGATCCTTGCAGGACGGAACCCTTACTCCACAAGGCAATGTTATCCAGACAATCAAGCCTGTCACCTACTCTTTAATAAAGTCCCATGATGCCGGCACACCCCACCAGAGATGAATCGAAATGGCCTTGGTTTGATATTCCAGGTAAAGGAGAGGTACCACCAGCATCAACCATTACACTAACCCAGCCAGACTGGACAGGACTCTGCCTTCTGTATGAGTTTTTTCCCTCCCAACAAGAGCTAGGTGGAATAGACAGGAAGAGTCACATGGCTAAAGCATAAAACTGGAAGTCAGAGAGATCTGGGCCCAGATATTTGTTAACGGTCTGGTCCTGAGGTCTATTTCAGACTCAGCCATGGATTCCGTTTGAGGTCTGGGCAACCCAAGTAACTCCTTTAGTTTCTGCATCGATCAAATAAGGATGATGAGACGTACCTGCCTGCGAGTGGGACTGGGACTATAATGCGTTGGTCTTTGGAAAGCAGATTGATCCCTTGGCATGGAAGGCCCATGGCAAAAAAAAAAAAAATCCCTTGGCTCTTTTGGCAAATAGTTTCTGGATTTCTAACCCACGTGAAACAGCAAGGATTCAAAGACATGTTTTCTCCCCACTGGGTTTGCCACACTTGTGTGTTTTGCTTTGGGATCAGGAGTTTCCTCCATCATCCTCTTTTCCAGACTTAGTGAGCATGCTACCAAGTGAGCCATGCTCACTCACAAGTAGATGATTAAGATGCCAAATTAATGATTACGAAACCATTAGTCTCTGTGTGGTCCCTCATGAAGACCTCTGCACATTCGGAGTGCCTGAGTCTGCTCAGACACTTTGTCGCAGAGAATCCATCTCCATCACCTCTGCAAAAATGTCATTGTTGACGTTCTTGTCCTTTGCGCAAAGCTCCGTAGGATGGCTCCCGTGTCTCCCTTGTCATTGCATCCTCCAGCTGACGCTTCCAGCCTCTTTGCAAGTCACACAGCATCGCCCTGCCCATCGCCTCCTGAAACAGGGTCTGTCAAATAATGATGGATACGAGGCTTTATTTGCCCATGTCTCCGAGTCTGTACTAATTCATTTTCATCCCATTCCCCTCCTCTCTAGGGTTTGAGGAAGTCAGTCTGATTATATTGAATATGACAGCAGATAAATGGCTTGTAACAATTGCTTTTCCCTCCCTCCTGTAAACTACATAATACTGTCTGAACCCTGAACTGCCTCCATGAAGAGAGGCATTCAGATGTAAGTCACAGACTGTGAAGCCAGGAGCTAACTTTCCATCTGCTGGCATGCGTAAGAACCTCTGTGAAAGGGATGAATTAGGAGGTTAACATCAGTCAAGCATGAAGTTCCTTAAACCCCGAATAGAGTCCTTATAGCAAATGAAGGTGGTTTAGGACAGGGAGTGGTAATATGGACCATAGTACTACCCTGTGTAGGATGTCTCGGTGGAAGTGGATGAAGTGAGATACCAAACTTTGATGGGTGTTCCAAGTTATTCCTGAAGGCAGACTCTGAAACAGTGGATCACGACAGCCTCCTTTCCCAGGAAGTCGTCTCTAGGTAGCCAAGGAAAAGCCAAGCCTGCTTTGGAAAAATGGAAATTGTGGGTCAACAAAGAGCATGTCTTGACTCAGACTGTCCCTGTGCAATTGGCGGATGTCATAAGACACTAACAGGCCACAAAAAGAAACAAGCATGTGAGAGAAAAATATCCAGGAACATAGAAGCAGGGGAATCAGTTCACAGCTACCAAGTTTGCACAAGTAAATTGAGTACCTAAAGATACAAGCGCTCCAATTTGTACCCGCCCTTCATTGTGCAGGCACCAAAAGGTGGGTGCCAATGTTGTAAAGGACAAAGAACAATCCCCAAAAGAAAAGCCAGGCCTAAGAACCTCTGCTTGATCATTTCCCTGGAACAGTGAGGTTGCGTCTAGACTGGTAAATTTTTCCTCAAGAGCAACTGCTTTTGCGGAAAAACTTGCCAGCTGTCTACACTGGCCACTTGAATTTGCGCAAGAACACTGACGATCTCATGTAAGATTGTCAGTGTTCTTGCGGAAATACTATGCTGCTCCCGTTCAGGCAAAAGCCCTCTTGTGCAAATGCTTTTGTGCAAGAGGGCCAGTGTAGACAACACGGTATTGTTTTGCGCCAAAAAGCTCCGATCGTGAAAATGGCAATCGGGGCTTTCTTGCGCAAAACCGCATCTAGATTGACACGGACGCTTGTCCACAAAAAGTGCTTTTGCGGAAAAGCGTCTCTGCTAATCTAGACGCTCTTTTCCCCAAATGCTTTTAATGGAAAAACTTTTCCATTAAAAGCATTTGAGGAAAATCATGCCAGTCTAGACGTAGCCTTAGTGATTATTCTCCATTGTCTCATTAGCAGTTCTCAAACTGAGGTCTGTGAGTCATGTCAGGGGCTACTGGCCCCACAGATCAACTCCTCCCCCTCCTTTGCAGTGCCTCCTGCAGGCCACGGAACAGCTGTTCAGCAGCATATAGGATGTGCTGGAAGGGATGGGGAGGAATAGAAACAGATGGAACTTGGGGGGAGCAGAAAGAGTTGGGGAAGAGGAGGGGTAAGGATGGGGCCTTGGAGTGGAGTGAGGTGGGACTTGGGGCTGAGAAGGGTTTACGCACCCCTGGGGGAAATTAGAAGCAGGCTTGAGGTCTGCAAAAATAATGTACCTCAAAACGGGGGTGCTCAGGTTGCAAAAGTTTGAGAACTGATGGGCTCGCTTCTATCCAAAATGAAAAGCCATTTCTTTTCTATCCAAAATGATCTGTGCTGCTTTCACAAGGATCTTGTGTGCTAGCTTTGCGAGCTTTCTCATGCCCCACCCAGTTCTCCCTCCCCCACGATGGCCCCAAATGCCATTCGATTTCAAGTCTGGAATTAGTATCTGGGCTGCTTTTGTGAAAGAGAGAAAGGAAACAATATTATTTATGGAGTCCCCTAAAAACGAAAATTTCATTACAAACTCTTTGCTCCCTGCACCATGTTACCACACCCTTAAACACTCCTGGGGGTGACTTATGTAGGGAGCAGAAGCAGATTAGGACTTTGTGGAGCCCTGGGCCAGAGGAAGTGGGAGGGTCTCTCCCCATCTCTTCTGCCTGCAGTCCTTCCCTCCCTCTCCCCTGGTACTCTTGCCATGGAGATGGGGTTGGCACCTCACTCCCTCCACCTGGCACTGCTGCCAGGTTGCTGGGGTGCTGGTTCAGGGGCTCCCCCTGCCCATCAGGTGCTCCTGCTGGAGAACAGAGTCAGAACACAAGGGATTTCCCTTCCCCCCCATTGGCCGGGTACCCCTGAACATGAGCCCAGTGGCTAATCTGATGGGAAGGATGTTAGTTTCACTCAAAGGCAAAAAATAATTAAAGAATCCACTGCACAGCTTTGACTTCACTGTCTTAGTGCAGATAATGCCCAACAATTGAAAGAATAGATTTGTTACATAAGTGAGAAAAGAAAAATCATTCCTAGGTCTGTGTGCTTCCAATTAAGGGGCAAATTATCCAGTATGTGCATTCAAAAGTGTGCAGATGCAAACCCCACTTTATGTGCACAATGTGGTTTGTACATGCACTGTACATGTACACACTTATGAAGGACTATATGCACGTGCCAGAGCACGTACATGATTGCTGAAGGGTTTATGAGAGCAATTTGGTTTTGTATCATGACGGCTGAAGCATAATTTTTACCATTGACTTAGTCCTTAATTGCGACCTCTTTATGCTGCCTGATTTATAGTTCTTTGCTAATGATAGCGTGGTCTCACCTTGATCTGTGCGAGAGCTCATTGGAAATAGATTCTATTCTTATAGCTTCCCGCTTTCTCCTGACAATAGAATGCCCCAGAAAATGAGATGTAAAATTCTCAAAACTGCCTAACTCACTACACACTGATTCAGCCAAATATTTTCTGATCCTCTGTGTGAAGGACACTACATAAAATTAATTGTGCTGTTTTTAATTATTTCTCCATCTATTTTCAGATCTGCACTTTAGACATTTCCTTTCTCCCTTGCCAATGATACTATGTTGCTTTCTCCTTTAGTTCTTATTTACTGTTTAAATGTGTAGCAAATCTGCAGGGTACGTCTACACAGCAACATTATTTCAAAATAACTAGCGTTATTTCAAAATAACTTAGTTCGCGTCTACACAGCCAGCAGTTATTTTGAAATAATGTTGAAATACTGTCAAGTAGGAGGACTACTTCCTTCGATTCCTGTAACCTTCATTGCATGAGGAGTATGGGAAGTCGGAGGAAGAGTGCTCTATTTCTAAATAAGTGCTGTGTAGACGCTCCCAATTTTGAAATAAGCTATTTCAAAATAAGCTACGCAATTGACATAGCTCAAATTGCAGCCCAACCCAGTCTTTGCTCTGGGGGCAGCGTGGCAAAGCCTTTCTCCTCTGGGGCTGGGATAGAACCTCTGGTCTGCTCGGCAGCCAAGCTCCAACTGAGCTGGGAGTTCCTCTTTTTATACCACCAGCCCTGCCTTCCTGTTTCCTGTGGGCGGGACTGGGTGGTTCTGGCACTGCCCACCAAGGGGTCCTTGGGGGAGTTTCCTCATCTGGGTCAGTGGGAGGCCATGCTGACTCACTATAGGTATGCAGCTTACTCTTATCATAACTAAAAGCAAAGTAAGGATGTGGTTGTGCCAAGACAATGGGAGTTGCCAGGAATTCGACTGTTTCTCATAAAATGGAAAGGAGAGTTCTGGTAGTAGGGACAGTTGTACTGTAGGGGCCATCTACACAGCGGGGCTAAAGCTGAAATAAGCTATGCAACTTGAGCTACATCAATTGCATAGCTTAAGTCAAAACTGCTTCACTCAGCTTTTGGCGCTGTCTACACCGCAGGAAGTCCAAGGAAGAGCACTCTTCCTCCAACTTCCCTTACTCCTAGTACAATGCAGGTTACAGGAGTCAGAGTAAGAATTCCTTCAGCGCGACATTATTTTGACATTATGTCGAAATAACTGCTTGTAGTGTAGACAAGGACTTCGTTAGTTTGGAATAATGTCAGTTAGTTAAGGACTCAAGCAATGCCAGGGAAATCTTAGTTTATTATTTGCATCACTGTAGCACCTGGGAGCCCTAGATATGAGCCAAGGATCCCATTGTGCGAGGTGCTGTACAAATACAGAACGAAAAGGCAGTGCCTGACCCCACCCCTAGGGGCTTGTAGTCTGAGTCTAAAATAGGATGGGACAGATGAGAGGATACAAATGAACAATGAGAGAATATTGTTCAGCATGATGGATGGTGGAATAAGAGCCTACACTTCCAGGCAGAGGCTACAGCTGTCATCTGTTTAATAACTAAACATTTACACAGTGTTTATCACTGATATTATCAATTAAGCCTTGTGATCCTGTGAAGAAGTAACAGCACACACACCACACCAAGCACACACACGAAGCCATGAAAGCCATGTGCACTTATTAGAAAACCTCATGCAACATGTCTAAATATGTCACGACATGTCACTCTGCCATGAACCATATAAAACAAATGGGATGCTGCCCTTTGTAGGATGTATTGCATAAACGAAGGGTAATGATTCAGACACTACCATTACCCATCACAAGAGAACCACTATAGTATCAGGTTCTTGTGCCATGACTCCATACCGCTGATGTCTACCACCACTTGTTTGCCATATATTTAACGACTATAACACATTAACCACTAAGGAAAGTTGTGTATGTTTATTAACTAGAACATGCCTGTTACCTATTATATCTATTTTGAAGTAGTGCAGGTCTATACTCTTGGGCCATGTCTTCACTAAACAAAAGATCTATGCTGCCACGATCGATCTTCCGGAATTTGATTTAGTGGGTCTAATTAAGACTCGCTAAATCAAACTCAGAGGGTGCTCCCACCAGTGGCCAGTACTCCTGCTTGCACAAGGCATAAAGGAAGCCGACGGGAGCATTTGCTCCCGTCGGCCTACCACAATGGGGATGGCAGGGAAAATTGATACATGTTACATTGACTGCAACTATGATATTAATGTAGCTGGAGTTGTGTATCTTGATTCGTTGTTCCCTTTTAGTATAGACCCAGCCTTGGTGCATTGACTGAGTGTGGTGACTTCTCATATTTTTGGCAACAAAACTGATATCAAAACAGCTCATTATCCTTTCACAGAGAGTTAGCAATTTCCTTGGCCCAGTTTGAATCAGCAGTGTTTTAGCAGACCTGATCCAGGAGGCCAAATTCCCATGGATATCAGTGGCACAGATCAGGTGCAATACAAATGACAAACCCACTGTTCTATATTCTTTCACAGACAAGGAGGAGGGAATTAATTAACTTCTGCCACAGTGATAGAATTTATCTGAGATGCATGCACTGCCATAACAACCAGCTGGAGGCCACCCTGGGGGAAATTCTGAGAAAAAGTCAGCTTTCTAAACTTAGACTTTAATTATGCAGAAGGGAAACAGACATTTTGGATTCTTTTTTGTTACAGGAATGCCAGAATTTTGACTTTTGATGTGCATTACAAATGCAGTTAACATGTTCCTATTTCAGCTGAAACAGCTGGCACGTGTGTATTTGTTGGTGAAGAGCAGAAAAGTGACTAAATACAGCAGTACATTGAATTACATCAAATCTCTCTTCTCTTTTCCAATAAGAATAAAGGCTTCAGGGACAAGGTCTGTTTTTTACCTGATTTACCATGCCATGGATCTAATTAAGTACATCTTTTATCAGCTCTGTTCACTCTCCCCATTCTAGCCTAGAAGCATATGCCCACAAACTCTCCATATTCTTTTTTCTGCTACCCTGACTATCCCTTAGATTTTAACTATTTTCAGGGCCATTTCAAGGGATGCTGGAATGACAGACCAACACTGGGATGAGACTGCTCAAACACCACATTAATCTCACCATCTGGGCAAAAATTGAAGCTACGTCTCAATTCAATAACATTTTATCAGAGTTGAAAAACAAATGTTTCTGTACCTCAGGATGCCAAATACTAGAGATGCAGAAGGCTCTGCTGAGAAACCCAGCACTCACTCTGGCTCAGAATTCTGACACAAAGACATTCAATTTTGCTTCTTTCTCTAAGTCTCTCACTGAAGAGAAAGGTGGGCACTAGGTTAAGGCTTGGAAGTTGGATTCAGTTCCTCGCTCGGCCACTTTCTTCTCTTTGGCCTTGTCTACACTTACTGGCCCTGTCAATCTTCTTCAGCTACTCAAATAGCATAGCTGAAGTCAACATACTCACCACGGCATCTTGCCTATGGTAAGGTTGGGGGGGCTGCTCTGGCATGGATTGTGACTATTCTTCTTGTCTTGGTGAAGTACTGGCATCTACAGGAGCATACTCAGAGATCCATTTATCACATCTAAGTAGACGCAATAAATCAATGGCAGGTGAATTGATCTCTGCAGCATCAATCCGCGCGTAGTGTAGACTAGGCCTTAGTCTCTCTGAGGGTATGTATAGACTACAGGCTTTTGTCAACAGAGGCTTTGTTGACAGATACTGTTGACAAAGAGCGTCTAGACTACATCCAGTTCTGTCGACAAAGCAAGCCGCTTTGTCGACATGAGAGTGTAGATGCAAAGGACGGTGTAGATACGATAACGTCTTCTGTCAACAGAACTCTGTTGACAAAAGGCGTTATTCCTCGTAGAATGAAGTTTACCGCCGTCAACAAACCTGCTGAGTTCTGTCAACGTTACGTCGACTTTTGTTGACAAAAGTCCACTTTTGTCGACAAAACCCTGTAGTCTAGACACACCCTGAGTCACGGAGGGTAAATCTTCACTACAAAACAAACCCTACAGCAGTGAATCTTGGAGCCCTGGTCCACCAGCTCCAGCTCACTGGATTCATGCTACATGACTGAAAATAGCAGTGAAGATATTTAAACTCAGCCTGGTCTTGGGCTCTAGGATCTTTCCCCCTCCTGGAGTTTCAGTGCCCCGGGCCTAGCACCAACGCAAACATCTATGTTGCTATTTTTAGCCTGAATCCGCTGACCCAGGCTCGGAGACTCCCTGCCAGGGGTGATCTCTTTACTGTGTAAACACACCTGGAGCCTCAGTTCCCATCTGTAAAAGGTGCATCATAGCAGGTGTCGGGAGGGAAAATACATTAAAGCCTGTAAAGCAATTTGATGAAAAGTGGAATTGTAGAGTTAAGATTTATCATATTTTCCCCAAGGCTCTGTGTCTTTATGCCTATCTTCTACCTGGGTTTTTTATTGTTTTCTCTCCTGCTCGCTTTCTCCACCCAACCACTTAACCTGCTTTCTGAAGTGCCCATAACCAAGTGGCTCTGACTGATAGCAGCGTAACACAAAATTGCCCGATGAGGCTCTCTTTCTTGTACCATTTTAAACATAAGAATCCCGAAGTGGCTGCTTTAGGATAGCTATCTCCTTGCTTATTTAGCTCGTATTCAGGACTGCAGCCAAATATATAATGAGTCCTGTGTGTGTTTTTGTAAATATTAGCAAGTACCGAGTCAGGCTTGGAGCTAGTATGTCAGGATGCAATACAAAGCCGTGAACTGTGCTATCTGAAATCATGACATTCGTAGAAGACCAGCTCCTGACGGGCTTCATCCAAAGCCCATTGGAGTCAATTGACCTCTTTCCACTAACTTCAATGGGCTTTAGATCAGGCCCAATTTGCATTAAGGCAGGTATCTGGCATCTGGCAAGTTATACAGCAAAATGGCAATGCCGTGTGCAGTTTCAGTTAGGATTTGCTTACTAATTAGGACAGCAGCCAATTTTTTTCCAGTCAGATTATCATTATATTGTTGTACCTAAAGAGGTTTCTCACCGGATGTTCCCCCAGCATTGTCTCGGGATGAAAATTATTCTCTGCTCTGCTCCTGTGGAAAAATGGCATTTTAGACACTCTGGCTATATCTAGACTGCAAGCCTCTTTCAAAAGAGGCTTTTTTGAAAGTATCTTTTGAAAAAAAGCATTTAGACAACAAGAAGATTTTTTGAAAAAGTGGCTCGCTTTTTCAAAAGAAAGTCTAGACGCTCTCTTTTGAAAAAGCTTTGTTTTCAAGCAATAGCACCTTTTTTCAAAAAATAACTTTTGAAAAAAGGCATTATTCCTCACAGAATGAGGTTTACCACTATCGACAAAACCACCACGTTCTTTTGATTTACTGTCGACAGAACACGGCGGTAGTCTAGATGCAGGTACAGTTTTTTCAAAAAAGGCCACTTTTTTCAAAAAAAACCCTGTAGTCTAGACACACCCTCTGTGTGTATGTGTGTCACTGTGGCTCTTTCTGTTTCTTTAGTCTCTTGGAAAAGATCCTGCTCATTTTCTAGCAGGCTGAATAGATTGAGACACATCAAAAGTCAAGGGGAGCAAGAAAAGAAGATGCTTGATTTTTAGTTAACGTGAAGAGGAACATGAGATGGCTTGTCGCATTTTACTCACAGAAATATTGTGTCAATGTTCTGTGTCGGTTGTGGGTTGTGATCTGGTTTCAGATCTCACCTTGAAAAACAGACCAAGTGGCGCTCATGGCCTTGGCAACTCAGATGGGTTGTCCATTTAGCTGGACAGAGAAATTGAGACGATTGCCCAATATGCTGTAATGTGCGAGCTCTTGCCTGATTTTGACAACCAACATTGCCTTCATAGCTGCACTTTGACCATCCTGACAAAATTCTCCAGGCTCTTCTCAGCTATGTTCTGCTCTATTCTGCCTACCCTGCACAAGATCAGGGATTGACTATTTCATCCTTCAGCCCCTCACATACTGTAACAATTCCTCTATTTGCAGACATCATATTAGGGGGGACCAACATTGCACAGCTTTTGTCGATGAGGGAATTAAGATCAAATTGTCAAAGGGGCTTATCTCAGCCGTTGTGACTAGACAGCGCAGTATCACTTACATCCACGTACAACTTTTGTACACTAGTTCATGCACGTGGCAGCAAATATGTGCACATTGGCACTAGATTTCCACTGGGCCTGGGTCTGCCACAGGAACAGTGATCCATGAGCAAAGTGGTGGACAAACAAACAAATGGCCCAATTTTGAAACTGTATCCCCCATGAAAAGTGTTTGCCAGGCATGTCTTTGGGTCTGCCTTGTACCGATTCAGTAACGTGGCTGCACTAAAACCTCTCTTTGCATCATTACTAGTTCCTTTGAAAACATGTGCTGCTAGCATAGCTCTGTCTAAAACCCATTCACCGAGGGCTGTTTCAATAGCCTTTGAAGTCAGTATTCCCACTGGTTTCAATAGGCATCACATCAGGTCTCATGTGATATGCAAATGTCAAGTCCACGTCTATTAAATCCAACCTAATTCACAATTATTTACTCCACTAAGCATATCTTGGGGTTGGCCCGTGAAATTGCTGATTATTATTATTTCTGTAATGCCTCTCTCTGCCACAGTTCTATGTTCTAATTACACAGATTAAAACCCTGAGAGTATGAAGCAACAAGATTTAATCGCTCAATATAATAAAAACATCTTGCTTCATGTTGCAAAGTCTCCAGACTCGAGTACAGAGACCAAGGTGGGCCCACCATGGACAGGTTGCATCAGTGGAAAGTGTTGCCCTTTAAAATTTCTATCATCTATCAGCCTGTCTTTCTGCATTGTTGCCTTTCTCAGATTCCTGGTGACAGTCTTAGCAAGAGTCGCTGAACCCTGGAGCATTCTGCCATTCACTTGGCTCATTCGACGTGCATTAGATCCATTAGGCGAACCTGGAGGAAAACAAACCATTAGCATTTGACTCTCCAAGATGATAAAGCCGTTTAATGTTTTGCAACTTTAATGGAAGTAGCTGGAATTAACACAATGTTGATCTGAACAGTGTTTGTGGAGGGTAGCAAAGGGGGCAGGAGACACGGCTTTGCTTTCCCCGGGCCATTCACCTTTTCTTCTATTTGTCCCTCCTGCTTTTCTCAGGCAGGAGCAGTGTTTGCTGAAAGGATTGCCTGTGAGGATGTCTATCACAGGTCAGCCCCAAACCATGCTGGATCAATATGCAGAGAAAGTGGGGATCCAATATTTCACCCAGAAAAACAAAACCTCTACACTGTGCATTCCTTCCTTATCTGTCTCACTGTCTTTTTCTCTTCAGCACCATAATCCAACCCACCTAACCTGGTCCTTGGCTTTTCTCTGGCAAAGATTTCCTTTTAACTCTATCCAAAGCAGCAAGATGTTTCAGTCAAAGCAGAAGGGCTAGGTCTTCTTCAACTGGGCCACCATCACCCCCCAGTGCTTTTCTACTGTTAATAACCATCCAGTTCCTGGGGGATGGGCGGCCATATCACAAAGACACACAGCGGCTGTGACTAGTCTGGCAAGATTTCGTGCAAATACTTTTAACGGAAAAGTTTTTCCATTAAAAGTATTTGCACAAGAGAGCATCTACACTGGCACGGATGCTTTTGCGCAAAAGACATCTTTTATGCAAAAGCATCCGTGCCAGTGTAGACGTTCTCTTGCGCAAGAAAGCTCTGACGGCCATTTTAGCCATCAGGCTTTCTTGCGCAAGAAATTAACGTGGCTGTCTACACTGGCCCTCTTGCGCAAGAAACTTGCACAAGAGGGCTTATCCCTGAGCGGGAGCGTCGAAGTATTTGCACAAGAACCACTGATTTTGTACATTACAACGTCAGTGTTCTTGCGCAAATTCTCGCAGCCAGTGTAGACCGGCGGCAAGATTTTGCGCAAAGTTCCTTTTTTCCATTGTCCCATGCGGAGGTTTTCTTAGCAACTGCCAGTGTCATTTTTATTGAAACTTCACGAGTAGGTGTCTATTGTGTAGTCAGGCTCGTGGTCTGTCTCTAGAAGAGGAATGATTGTCAGCTCTGCTACGCCTTGCCATTCTGTCTGGATCTGAATGGATTGAATCGTCTACATGAACAATCTGCTTTAGAAATGAAGGGATGACAAGCAGCCTTCCCCAGTCCCTCTCTATGCAAAAATAGGCTGGGAAAGGAGGAGTTTGCTG
The DNA here is from genome assembly GCF_049634645.1 of Pelodiscus sinensis. Taxonomy (NCBI): domain Eukaryota; kingdom Metazoa; phylum Chordata; order Testudines; family Trionychidae; genus Pelodiscus; species Pelodiscus sinensis. Next base: position 7,781,619 of record NC_134728.1, on the reverse strand, counting down.
TTCACCTGCCTCTGCTGAGTCTGGGCCCAACACCAGTGGAAATCCGGAGTGACTGCTCTGAAGTCAATGGCGTTAAATTCCTGCAAAATGGACAGAAGACAGAGGGGGGACCAGGCCTTCCATCCAAGTGGCAAAAACAGCAAGTTCTGAGGTCTGCTCTGCAGCTTCTTCCTGCCTATGGTCTGGTAAAAACAGGGGGATGGGTGGAGCACAAAACTCCGGAAGAGCCCTTGTGGGACAAGACATTGGACTCCGGTTCTGTTGAAGCACTTACAGGCTTTCATCCAAGAACGCAACACAGAACCCAGTGCAGCGGGTTTCAAACTTTTTTTTCTCATGACCCAGTTGAAGAAAATGGCTGATGCCCATAACCCAGTGTAATTTGATGAGAGTGCGGGCTGTGAGGTGGGACTGAGGATGAGAGCTTTGGAAGGTACGAGGGGGGTCCAGCTTGGGGAGTCAGGGTTGGGGCAGGAGGGGCTTACACTGAGCGGCTCCCAGTCAGAGGGGGTACTTAGCAGCTTCCTTCCTCTCTTGGCACCACAGACCACGCTGTGCCCCAGAAGCAGCCTGCAGCAGGTTCCCTTCCAATGGGAGTGTGGAGCTACTGCTCAGGGCAAGGGCAGCGTGCAGAGCCCTTTCCCACTAGGAGCCAGCATGTTGTTGGCCGCTTCTGGGGCACAGCGCAGTCTGCGGTGCCAGGACAGGCAAGGAGCTGCCTTGGCATCCCCACTGGTCACCTGATCCCCCTGCAGCAACGAGGCGCAGTGCCCGACATTCCATGACCCAGTACTAGGCCACGACCTGGAGTTTGAAAACCACTGTCCTAGTGCATAAGGAGACAGGCAGCTGTTGCACTGAGCAGGATCTGACTGGCACTGAGATAGCCGGCATGGGAAGCCTCTGCTGGGCAACGACCAATGGGGATAAGCGATGCTAATTCAGTTATAAGCCATGCACAGACGGCATGAGTGCCTCCCAGTTTCCTGCTTGTGACACAGCTATTCTCCACTGGTCTGCCCTCAAGCAGATCCAGGCAGCCACGGGGAAGCCACAGGAGGTAAAATGGCATTCTCACCACCCCACATGCAGTGGATGTGGATAGGCTATGGGGACCACTGCACCCAGGAAGCTGCTGCAACCTGCTTAGCCTTCATTGTCAGAACAGCATGCACAGGCCACGGGGAGCTGGCCATAACATAGAACAGATACTTAGCCTGCCTATCCCCAAGTCCTATGCCAAGCAGAGCTCCACCAGACCAGGAAATCTGGCCCAGTATCAACAGTATGTGCTACCTTGCCCTTCGCTTTGAAGCCCCTGCCACAGAATGGCTTCTTTTGCTCTCTGCATCCTGTGGATTGATGCGCTTATTTTCACCTGCCACATTGACATGTCTCGTGTGCAATAAAGAAGAGCTGCTTTATTAATCAGTCATAAGTGGGATGTGAAAGTAAAAGTGATGTGTGTTTGGTTATGAAGTATATTTTAATAAAGGCCTATGATCAGCAATATGTTAATAGGAAGGGAATAAGAATGATAAGTATGGAATAAGAATGACTGGGGAAAGCAACACTTCATCCATATTAAAGACCCATCACTTAATGGTTCACCAGTAAACATTCATACATCTCCAATCAGGGTGTGTTTAAACAAGCTTCTAGAGAAGAGAGGTATTTGGGGCAAATCAATAACAGAAGATAATAATGCCTTGGCTTGGATCAATGTGATTGCTACCAGATGTCACTGCAATTCTGGTAAAGAAGAGTCAACTAAGGCTACGTCTGTACTGCACCTCTCGTCCGCAAAAGCTCATGAAAATGAAGCGCAGATTAGCATGATGCCACACTTCATTTGCAAAATTAATTAGGGGCAGTTTTTGTACATGAGGCTTTTGTGCAAAAAGGAGCTGTATAGACGGCTCCTTTTTGCACAAATCCCCCCCCCTTGTGCAAGAGCCATTCTTCCTGAAAAAATGAGGAAAAATGGCTCTTGCACAAGAGGGGGATTTTGCACAAAAAGGAGCCGTCTACACAGCTCCTGTGCGCAAAAACAACCCCGAATTAATTATGCAAATGAAGTGTGCCAATATGCTAATCTGCACTTCATTTGCATACACTTGCGGAAGAGAGGTGTGGTATAGATGTAGCCTAAATGTTCACAGCTACATTGGAAATGGTACAATGATTAATTGCACAACGGATTCTTGCTGGGGTCAGCAGGTTAACCCTTCTTTATAGATATGGACCAGGGATCCCCATCCACCCTACCCAATATCTGCAACTGCCCCATCCTTGACCTTATACAGGATGATCCTCTCTAGTCCAGCACCTGACCAGTGCTGAACCAGGGCATTTACCGAACCCCGGGAGGTCAATATTGTCTAGCAGCATTACCAATACTGCCATTGCTTACTGGGCTCTTCGAAGACATTCAAGGGTAAATTAGACCTAAATAACAGCACAGAAGACTGAGAGCCAGGACTGGTGGCTATAAACAAACTGCAGGAAACTTGACCACACCCATGGTAAATGGACACCTGGCTAATTAAAATCATGCTGAGCCACAGATGTTGCCAGATCAGAGAGGCTATATCTACAAGGTTTTTGCGCAAAAACGGCCATTTTGCACAAAAAACAGCAGAGCATCCACACCTCAAGCACATTTTTGCGCAAAAAAAATACAGTAAATCATCAGGACAGAGGGCTTTAGCCAGCAGAGTTATTCCTCTCCCCATGAGGAATAACTCCTTTTTGCGCTACAGCTCTTGCACAAAATGGCATGTGTGAACACTCCACAGGGGTTTCTTGTGCAAAAAGAGCCTATCAGAAAAAGCACAGGTGCTCTGATGGCCATTCTGTTAATGGTAATGAGAGCTTTCTTATGCAAGAGAGTCCATGCAGTGTGGACACTCTCTTGCACAAAAGCACATTGCTTTTGCAATTCGCTTTTGAGGTCTGGACGTGCTTTTGCACAAGAAGTTTTTGCAGAAGATCTCTTCCACAAAAAGCTTCTTGAACAAAAACCCTGCAGTGTAGACAAAGCCAAAGTGACAGGCAAGAGAGGTTCAACCTGTACTTATATAAAAGACAGGAACCTCGCAGTGAAATAGAAAGCCTTGTTCAGCTTTCTGGATAATAATACAAGCATTATCATGTGCATGAAACCAGCCACTGTTGCACCAGAGCAGCAGACACACATTTATTGCTTATTTTCTTATTAATCTATGGGATTTCCTAGAGCTTTACTGGAGATTTAACTGAAAGGAAAATACTTGGGAGATATTATGTGGTTTGTGGTGGGTTATTACATTCCTGAAGCTCTTTACATATTTCTTTCATTAGTGCTACCATTTAAAAACCATTTTTTCTGTCTCATTACCGACTTGGAAGCCATGGAGAAGAAGTCTCAGAGGGGTCGCCATGTTAGTCTCCAAGGAGCCACAGGATTCCTCGTTGTTTTTGCAGATATGGACTAACTGATTAGTTTGGGCATCAGCTTTCATGGGTAAAAACCACTTCATGTGTCAGAACCACAAATGCTTATGCCAAATAATTCAGTTACTCTATAAGATGCCACAGGGCCCCTTGTTATTTTTGGAGGAGGAGGTCTTGCACACATGAGGGAAGAGCAATACTTTGGAGTCTCTGGGAAGCTAAGATATGGTCAGTGAATTGCAAACTTTTGCAGTTTGTCACAGAAAGCTAGCCGACTGGTTCGAGTGAAATGAGACAAACAGGCTTTCCTGCAAACGATTTGTGATATTGTCCCAGTGCCGTAAGCATTTCTGCTGATTTCATAAAAGGAAGTCACGCAGCTAGTGTGGCAGAAATACAAGGACAAAGCATCACTTGGACACGTACTCCTGCTGCATGGAATCAGTAGATTGATCAGATGAATGTAAAGCACTTATTACTTGTGGAGTCTGCGATATGACACATTGATGCACACTGCAAATATTTTCATTTATTTGTTTACTGGATTTGCAGTATTCTACAGCTGTTTCTTTCTATCATCTGTGTCTGGAAGGGTGGCCATTCTTCTTCTCTGCAGCATATGGGAAATCAAGTGCATTGAACCTGCTCTGCAGTCCCTGGAGGTAGAAGAGTGTTTTTAATTAGGTGAAGAAGTATGTAGGAGGTCGAGTGAACCTCAGAAACATGATTTTTAGTCAACTTCAATCTGAAGCAAGAAGAGGGTGGGAGCCTTGATGGAGACAGTTTAACTGAGAAAATGCTGATAACTTTGTGCCATAAAGGTCCAGATCTCTAAAAATAATTTAGAACTCAGAGAGGGACTTAGGATCTATCAATTTAAATTATACCCTCTCCAGGGTGAAGAAGACTTTGGTGCTGCATTGGTCTCAGAAACACAGGACTCTTATTGGTCTCATTGGTCTCAGAAGCACAGGACTCTCAACGAGACAACACTACAGAGGGGATCAGAGAATACTTTTAGTGACAGGCCATCGCAATCCTAAGCATAGCCACAGTGGTACAACTGAGCAAAGGGAGAGAGGACAGGTGACAGCCAGTGTTCCCTCTAAATTTGTCCATCCATGGGTGGAATAAATGTTATGTGCACCAAGGTATATGCAGATGTGCACCGCCAATAGAAACACATGCTGCCAGCTGTGTACACTCTATTAATCAGCCAGGGAGCCTTTGAATCTCTCCTGGCTGGCCGCCCAAGTGCACAGCTTACAGGGAACACTGGTGACACCCTGTCTCTTTCCCCTGACTCTGATCCAAGGGGCAGCTGATTAGAGCAGCTCTAAATTGCACCAGCTAGAATATTTCCACTCTGGCCCTTTCCACCAGGCCAGGATCGCTGATGTTCTGGAGCAAGTGGCATAGATCTAACTCAGTATACAAGAGCCTCCCACAAAGAGGGTGGAGCAATAGCTGTGAATCTGAATTGTTTCAGGACTGAAGACTGGGGTAAGTAGTAGTAACCATCCAGATTTTCCACAACAGGGCCACTGATGGGGGGCAAAAGAGGCAATTGCCCCGGGGCCCAGTGATTCAACGGGGCCGAGGACTCCCAGCTGCGGCCACTGCCAGTAGCGGCTGGAGCTGTGGGCCCTTTAAATCACCTCTGCAGTGCCGCTCTGCATGCTCCATGTGGCTCTGAGGGTTGGGGAGGAGAAGCGGCACCACGGTCCAGCTGGCACTGAGGGCTGGGCCTATGTCAACCCCTTCAAAAGAAAATGGGAAAACATCGTGAATGTTATTAGGAAGATTGAAACAAGGACAGCGTCTCTCGCCTTGTGTGTCTGGATATGTGGGTTTATTGTTTCCTCTGTGGGGAAAAAATGCTGTTATTGCCCATTCTGATTGCTCAGAAAGCATCACATCGGATGTGATAGCTGTGAGATGAAAGAGAGTGACACTGCAACAGCAAATGGCTTTAATTAGGTTCTCGGCTGCCACCATTGCAAATGAGAGGGTGTTGCTTCTGTTTTCAGTTCTCACACCTTTGATTTTTTTGTGGTTTTTTTAATTAATTTTCATAAAGAAACATTAAAAAATACAAAATGGTGCACGACTTGCACCAATTCCACTCCTTTTCCAGGATATCCAATAGAGTTATGTCATTACACAGCTTTACAAGTTGCACAGCTGCAAGTCCAGGCAATACAAAACCAGACAAGATGACATGTTAGGCTGGCAGGGGTAAGAGTAATAACAACCAAAGCTCTATATGGATAGGCAAAAAGGCAAAGAAGGAAGACTGAGAAAAATGGGCAGATAAGCCAGGTACAATGGAAGTCTGGCATTATCTGAGCTATCTCAGCATTCTTTATCCATATGTATCAAGAAACAGGCTCTAAATTTCTTTGAATTCACTACGCTCATTTTTGTTGAGCTGTGGCTGCTCTAGACAGGGCACAAGCCTGTTCCCCCATTTTGGAAAATCACACACTGGGTGATCATTGCAGCCCTCAGGAACCAAAGTCTTGGGGATGGAATTGATCCCAGTGGGATAGGCACATAACCTAGGATATCAATTTCAGCTGAGGTGCAGTTGCTGAAGCCAAGCACCAGTTCCAGTCTTATGTCCACCTCTGACTCTGTCCACCTCAGACAATCCCATGGAGCTCTTTGACCACCAACAGACATCAGAGAGCCAGGGCCCCCGTCTCGTACAACCTCTGTGGCATCCAACACATTTTGAATAAAAATATTTTAGGGTATCAGGCTTAGCCTCAGAGCCACTGAACCATTTTTAACTGTCTGTTAACTGCTCAGCCTCGGGGGTTCTTTTAAGGGTTGCAATAAACCCTCCTTCCTGTGCTTTCACAATGGACTCCAGACTCATGGAGTCTGGAGCAAAGCATATGCAGTCCTCCTTCTCCTTAAGTTGCTTCATGTCAGGGCAGCCTATTTTGCTTGGGGGGGGGAGATAGAGCTACCTCTAGAGCTTGGCACTGGAAGATTGGAATAACGGAACACTCCTCTGTCCCCTTCCCCAGAACACTTCTATACTGGAGGGTGCCAGGTAACAGCACAGAATCCAGCAGCAGCCCAATTACACAAGCAGGTGTACACATTGGGGGAGTTTTCTTCTGGCCATCTGCAGCCAGATTATGGCCCCTTTATCCTACCTGGGAGGCACAGAGGAGCCTTTGTCCTTCAGAGAGTCTGGCTCTTTAAGTGCATCTTCTGAGTACAATATAATGCATCCTCCTATAAAGCATTGAGTTGTGTCCTGGTGCCCCCTACATCACATCAGATTAGATTAAGTTGAACGCATCTATACAGTATCACAGCCTATTAACTTGGATTTGTACTTCGTCTATGTACAGTTTGCAATAATGGGTTGCTGTCAGCAAAGGTTGTTTGAAAGAGGAAGGCTATTAATACAGACATAATAAAAAAAGGAGAGCGTGGAAATAATTAAATTTCTTGGTTCTTGTTACAGATCCACTGGGGCGCTGGCAGAGACTTCTGCTTGCTAATTGTGGCAGGAAAGGAGCAAGAAAGGGATTTCAGAACGGGGGAGAGAGAATTCTCGCTCAAACTTTCCAGATTTGATGGGCAACATTTCTCATTTTTAGACTGGATGGATCCAGTTTCTTTCTTACATTATAAATATGCTTAAATAAGTAGTCACAGAGGTACACTTTGGAAAGAGCCTTGTAACAGGGTGCCTCTCACTGCCACAGCCCCTCCTGCTGGTCACTTGGGAATTTAGCTCACTTCAACCCTTTTCCGGCTGGTGTCACACCTGCTGTTACCTGTTATTCTCCGCCCCCTTGTGTTAGGACCCGCATCCCTCCCAGACCGTGGCACCCTCCCCATGGCAGTGCCCCCGCACTCTGGGGTGCTCCCCTTCAGGGAACCCCCTACGCCATATACCCACCTTGCCTCGGTGCATCTAGCCCCTTCTCTCAAGGGCAAACTCAGTCTGAAATGGCCACTCATCAAAGGCAAGGTGCCTTTGCCTGCCCTGGCTGCCTCCCTGCAACCCTAGTATCCCTCAGGCCCCTAGTATCCCACTGGGCTTCAAGCTGGAGCTCTCCTGCCTTTCTTCAGCACTGCTCTGTTCATGGTACCCTGACCAACAAGCAGCTAGGTCCTTCTCCCTCCAAGGTTGGAGTGAAAAAGTGTGCTCAAACTGGCCAGCCCTCTCTTTTATACAGACCTACTGGGTTCTGACTGGCTTCTGCAAGGCTTCTCGTGATTGGCCCCTAGCTACAGGGCTCTTTTAACACTTTTTATACCAGGAGCAGATGCAAACAAAGGGTTTAGTTTACAATGGGGAAGAAAGTGCCATTTATTAGGGAAAGGAATTGAAGTTTCAGACAAGGAAAATGTGTTTCTCAGCCTTCCTTCCAGAACAAATATGGAGGATCGCTGGATCCCATTCTCGGAATGAGCCAAGCTTCACTCATCACTGGTTTAGAGGGAATTCAGGCCTAGAGGGACTGAGTAGAATGGACAGCCACAATAGAGTCAAACGTTTCTTATCCCACAATGTGCTTTATTGCTCTGAAAACCTGACCGAGATGAGGTAAGTGGTGAGGAAATCTCCATATGCCATAGGCATAATGCTGCCACCCAAGCAGTCACCTGAGGGGTCAGTACTACGGAAGATCAAGGGATGGATTACAAAGACACCACTGAATGCATTAAAATCCCCAGCAGGAAGGACATGCCTCCCAGGACATAGGGAGGAAGTCTTGTGGTTAAGACACTGGACATGGAATCAGAAAAGGAAGCTCCAGATACAGACTCTGTGAGAAACTTTCAGTATGACTCTTAGCAAATCTTTTATTCTCTCTGTGCCGGAGTGTCCCGCCCCTTTTAGGGGAAGTCTGCAGCATACAGCCAAGACAATCTGGATTCAGTCAAGGAGCCTTCTGCCCTGCCATTGGGGTTGAGCCATATAAATGGGAATAGGAAACAAAGCGAGGGAAAGGGGACCAGAGGACAGGCTGGCTGCCACAGTTTACAGCATGACAGTCGGACACTGACCTGCCCCCTAGGAACTCTTTGCTGTTGATTCTTACCTTGGTTTCTCTTACTCAAGTCTCTCAAGTGAGGGCCTTATGAACTGGATTAAACAGCTCCTCACCCAACTTGCTACTTACAGGAAAGGGAGAAGACCTGCCTGGCTCCTGGAACAATAAGAAAACTAGGAACTCTGCTGTCCTGGAGTTGTTTTGGAGTAGGGTTGCCAGGTGTCTGGTTTTGAACCAGACAGTCCAGTATTTGAGCTTTCTGTTTGGGAATCAAATTGAGAAAATATAAATGAGAAACTATAAATGTCTGGTATTTTCTAAATAAGATGTAATGTACGTTGTGATGTAATGTCAAGTGTGTCCAGTATTTTTGTTGAAACCATCTGGCAACCCTACTTTGGAGGCCTTAAAGAGAACATGGGATTTTTGTTGGTTTGGTTTTGGCTTCCCTCTTTCAGGAGCCTATACAGTCTGCCATCAGCATAAATAATAATAATAATCAGGAAAATAATATTTTCTGTCCCCACAGGGGTGTGGTGAAGATAAATGCAAGCACTAACATACTGCAGTGAGGAAGCCTGATAAGCACCTAGGTAAATGCATAGGACCATGCTATAAGGGCACACAAAAGTGGAAGGGACATTCCTGTGGTAAATCGCAGCCCTATTGGCATAAATAGGTTGGTTATGTTTCTTTGCCCACTTCATCTGCCCTCTGACCACTGAGCCTTCTATCCAAACCGTGGGACAGCTTCAACTCGCTGTCTTTAGACAACAGAATCTCAATTTTGACTAGAAATATTTATGAACCTGCTTTGTGAAAGCTGGGCAAAGGGTTCTGATTGGATTTTAGTCAGATCTGTGAACATACTGGGACAGCAAGCACCTCCATTGTTTTATGCGAGTCCAGCTAAGCTGTTGGTTTGCAACTGAGAACATTAAAATTTAAACTGTTCAGCTGGCAACGATCAATTTTATTTTCAATTGAGACTAAATTAACCTGCTTCAGTTCCATCCCTCCCATTGGACATTTGTAGCAAGCATAATGTCAGCAATAGTACCCTTGGTACTGCTGTCATATTTATGCCATCCTTAATGAATCAAGGTGGGACATAAACGGAAGACAGAAAACTTTGTGCAAAATAGTTTCCTTGCAGCTCTGTGACACTTATGCATCACACAGGAAACATCCATTTAGAGAGAGACAATGATCACTTGGTCCTTAAAAAGACAACTTGAAATCTTAACATCACTCAGGAAACACAGCGGTAGGTTTTACCAAGTGACACTGTCTGCATATTGTGGAAAATATTACCTAGATTATCCCAAAAGGACGAGAATTTATAGATTCTCTTTTCCATCAAAGACATGATGCTGGTGATGATTAGAGCAGGAAGTGACAATGAGACATGGGCCTACAAAGGATTGAATATAATCTCCAGATTCAGGAACACCACTGAAATTTTGCAGTGTGGGACTACTTTTAGATGCTAGTCAGTTAATTCTAGATTGTGAGTTCTAGGGCACCTGGTATAGATTGGGAGTTCTGGCCTGAATCTGTATATACTTCCAAAGAATCAAAGTAAAAAATGTAGGGCAGGAACAGAGCTGGAGAGGTCAGCTACTCCCATTCCCTGTTCTAAGTAGTCCCGTTACATGCTCCATTTAAAAAACATACGTAGTCCCAATGACTTCATTACATATGTTTTTGTTTGCTTGCTTGTTTGCAGAAATCTACTTGAGTATATGCATCTCCCAATATTTATTTTCATCCTATGCCCTGATTTTTATCCTCCATTCTGTCTATAGTGTAGTGTGTTGAAGACTCGGGAAATCAGGCTGTCAGAGACAAAATTTAATTTGGAGGGGGACTACATGTCTGAGCAGACCTGATCAGTTATGCACAGTCAGTCCTACCAGTATCAAAGCAATGCTCCACTTAGGAATGTAAAAATCTGATTAATCAGTTAACCAGTTAAACATTAGGTTAACCTAACGTTTAACTGGTTAACCAACTAGGCAGGATCCTGGCTCCTGGGATGAGGCTGCTGATGCCAATAGGTTCCCAGCTCCGGGGCTAGGGCTACTGCCACCGGCAGGCTCCCTGCATGGGTGCTGGGGATAGAGGCTGCCGCTGCCAGTTAACCAGTGACCTGTTCACTTCCCTAGCTCCAACCCATGATCTTGACGTAAGTAATTCTCAACAAGCCTGAAGGTTCATAAGGCTCTGTATTGACATAGTATTTTCCAATAGTTGTCATAACAAGTGCAATCTCATCTTCTAGTTGACTGGACAACCCTCTTTCTCTCTCGTGTTGACAGATCTCAAGAATGGCACATTTTCAGTTTTCCCAGCAGATAAATCAAGGATTTTCTGCCATCTGAGCTGTCTCAGTCCAAATGAATTCACAAGCACATTCATGCATAGCACATAGTACCTTGGCTATATTATCTCTAAGCCAGGAAACAGATGCTAATCTGTAGGCAAAACACTCAGTCTTAAAACTCAGGCAAACATATGAGGAGACCTGAAATGTCAAAGCTTAATTTCAGTCCATTAATGGGGAGTGAAAAATGAAGAAAATACAAAGAAAACTGGTCTTAACAATAGCAGGACTGTCTCTCTTCTACAGTGAAGAGGGATGTACCTGAGTCACAATGCTTCCAGGAGCTACTCTGGCTGGGTTGGTGCAACTTGTGTATTGTGCCATGCTCAGGCCCTTTGTTAGCACCCAGATACCATGGTGATAGCACGCAATTAGAGGCTAAATTTATTTAGCTGCTGACTTCCTGCATTCCTTTTACTAGGCTATGTTGAAAGGTGCTATGGGCTGCCATAAGGTGAATCTTTGATCCAAAGACAGTCACAGATCTCATTAATGTCAGTGGGTGTGCCAAGCACTGTTTCATTTTAATAAAAGGAGCAATTAAAGCCCTTGATATAGTAGAGAGAGCTATAAACAAAAGAGAGACTGCCCAAGGTTTATGGCAAGGTGGAGATAAAACCTGTGGCCCAAGGGGTTTCTGTGACTTCAGATGTAGAAGCTAGGACACTGGCATGTAGATTGTGTATGTTAGAGGTAGAAAGATTAAAGGTGCAGTTTAAGTATAGTTCTGCAGGAGAAAGCTAAGAGGCAGGACTTCTTGGGCATAGCTCTTGTTGGACTTGGGGATTTCCCAGCAAGGAAACGGCCTATCATTCTTTGTTTCTACTGTATTCAGGGGAACTTTGTATACATGTTTTTGTAAACTAACAAGATAACACCAAAGAATATACCAGCCACACATCATTGATTTCTCATCGTAATACAAATAACTCTGCAAGGCCCCAAATACTGGTGTAAGCACCAAAACTGATATTGGCAGGTACAATAAATGCTATTACAAAACCCAGCTTTTCCTCCACTGCTGTACTCTCTGGAAATACAGTGAAATACAGCAGCACCATAAACACTGGAATATGGTGGAAACTGCTGTCCTATTTGTACATGTGATTTAGCTACATCTTTTAACAGGCAGAGCTGCTGCCCACAGACTGTTAAGGTCCCGGGTTGTGTCTCTGCTATGATGCTACTCAGAATACACAAATTAGGAGCCCATCTAGCAAAATGAAGATACTCTTCATTTGTTATGCCCATGTTATCTGTAACCTCCAGCTGTTAATTATGGCAGCTTTATTTCCAGAAGCCTCAGACTGTGGCTTGGTTAAGTCTTTATAGTTTGTGATCCCTATAATATGAGGACATTCTCATCCTGCCATTACCATTTGAGTTGGACTCCAAGACTCAGCTGTTTATTAGAGAGAACAGATGGGTGAAGTTATGTCTTTTTTATTGGACATCCTCCATTATCCTTGATATGCACCATTGTCCTGGGGAAAGGTTCTGTAATATTTCGGGGAGTATCAGAGAAAGAAGTCTGAAGATTCAATGCACCGCTTTCATGTTGACCTTTTAGCTTGTAATGGATTGTGGAAGGAAGTCAAGGATGTAAATGCAACTTAGTTGAAACTCTCCATAAGCACTTCTGATAGATGCTAAATCTTCTTTTCTATCACTATGTGAAGACCTTTTTCACTGTGCACAGGGCAAGTTGCCTCTTCAAAAACTATGACATTTTTAACAAAATGACCTTTGCCAGTGTTTCTGTGTGTGTGTCCAAGAACTAGAACTCAAAACTGGGCTACACTGATTCCATTTCTGCCATTGTAATTCCAGGGCAAGTTAATTAACTTCTGCAGAATTAGCCTGGTGTTTCACTGGTGTAAATCCGATCCATTCCTGAATCAAATGGCCATGAAAATGAAGTGTCTTTGACCACTTTTAGCTCTCATAAATGATATTTGAGCATGCGTAATAATCAAGATCTTAATCTTTCACAGCCAGGGTAGGCAGTAACTCTTACAAGCTCCAGCTGAGATTGCACCCGTCCTGGGTTGAGCCCTGTACAAATGGCTGAGAGAGAGAGTCACATCTCAGAAATGAAAGAGACAAGATGGCAATGGCTGGGAAGAAGGGAAAAAAATTATGCCCATTCTACAGAAAGAGATTGAGTCATTTCTCCAAAATCCCTTTGTAAATCTACGACAGAGAAAAGGATTAAACCGAGATCCCCTGAGTTCTGCCCGCTGCCTTTTACAACCACTGTTCTTCACTGGGGCTGGCAAGAGTCTAATAACAAAATTCTGACTGTTCTTACTAACTTTGTCATTGAAGTCCCATTCCGTCCTCCATAGCCACCCTGCAAGTAGTCCCATTTAAATCAGGCTGCTTCCAGATTCAGTTATGACTTAACCTAAGAAAAGTGGCAGAATCTGGCCCTTTTGCAGATGGAATGAAAAATGAAAAAATAAGTTCTCCAGGGAGTTTAAAGTGTCTGTCAAATGCACACTATGGCACCAGTTATGTGGGTTGGAATATTTAATCAGATGGCATTATCCCACACTGAATTCATCTGCTTAATGTACAATGTTAATGAATCTTGGTGCTGTTGTTGAAAATAGAGTATCTATGTGCATTGTGCCGAGTGAATGCATTAGCCGCTGTTATTTCCTTAATTAGTATTTTAAAGAGTCCCTTGGATTAGAAAGGTTTATAGAATAATAATGAGCAAAAAATGGACTCTCCTTTTGATGTTTAGTGCTTCTTTCTAATTCATGGGAAATTAAGATTGTTAAAAGGAAACAATTCTTCCTCATTAGAGTTATAAATTGTCTACGGTGCCTGCAAAATTAGGTAGAAACCTATTAAGCTTTATAAAACCACCAACTCCCCACAAACTCATCTTGGCTGGGTTTCCCATTCAAAGTACAATTTGTATCCCAAAGAACGATGTTTCATAATACTTTCTGAACATGGCAACCACACGATAATCCACTTCACTGATGCACAGGTTTCCCGCAAAGAGTAGCTCTACATCTGACATGATTCAGATATCAAGGACAAAGGGAGCTAAGAGATTCTGAGAAAAGCATCAGGGCCTTGGTAAATAAATGGATGTTTGTGAAATGATGCGAAGAAGGATGCTGGTTCAAGTCTTTGCTTGGAGCCAATGCTGTGGTGGGAAAGTTAAGCTGACTGATGACAGCAAAAAGAAATCACAGGCTTAAACAGATACAGGGCCTGCACTGGCAGAGAAAAATGATGCATATCTATGGAGCAATTCATTGTTTTACCATGACACATCATTGCATTAACTTTCTTAATTTGAATAAGCAGCACCATTCCCAAGGGCAAAGGGAACAATCCTATTGAATTAAGAAATAAAAACTATTAGCATAATGTGACCTTCTGAAAGAGGGTTAAAATTAGCCTCTTATTTTCCATTTTCTAATAATGGGCCCTACGTTCATAGTAGGTCTCACTCCAAGGTGGGTACAGAAGTTAGCCATCCCCACTGATCTATCCCCCCATACACACAGAGGGCTACCCAGGTGTGGGGGTTAGGAACTCTACCACAGAAAGAGGGGATGGAGAACTGGGAATGGGGGAAGGGAATGGACACAGCCGGCTTGGGTGGAGACAGGATGAGGAAATGTAACTTTGGTCTCACCAAGAGCCACATAAAGATTAACCTGGGAAAATGTAATACAGCTTCATGCTCTATTCTATCGCACATGCAACTCAGCCATGCTAGGCAGATTCAATTTAAGGGAGGTCCTTAAGGCAGAAATACAAGTGCTGGGGGGAGATTGAGCCAACAAGTCCTCAGCAACGATTTAGATAATGTCATAGAGAATATACTTGTAAAGTTTGGGGACGATACCAAGCTGAGGGGTTGCAAGTGCTTTGCAAAATAGGGTTATAATTCCAAATGATCTAGAGAAACTGGAGAAATCGTCTGAGCTAAATAGGATGACGTTTAATAAGGACAAATGCAAAATACTCCATTTAGGGAGGAACAATCAGTTTCACACATGCAGAATGGGAAGCGACTGTCTAGGAAGAAGTATGGCAGAAAGGGATCTAGGGCTCATAGTGGACTACAAGCTAAATATGAGTCAACAATGTGACACTTGTGTAACCCCTCCTGTTGGCTAGCCCAGTGTGAGGTTATTCAGCATAGGGGAAGCTTGTGACTTCTTACACCACTGTGGGGGGAGGGCTAGGCCTGAGGCTGCTTGGTGTGCTCTGCATTGTGTGTGTGTGAGTGCACCTCAGACCAGACCCACTTCGACAAATCACCAGGAACAGGCTTTATTCTGTAAAAAACATAGAACAGGAAAACAGTTCAGCAGCCCCTTCTCTCAGCATGCAGCCTGTGTGCTGCTTCTAGCACAGTCCTTGCTGAGACCCTGCTGGGGGCAGAGGGCACATCCTGGAAGGAACCAGGAAGTTCTCCCAACATGCCGCAGTTTGTAGTCCATAACTTGTAGTTCCCAGGGCTGCTGCTGAAACACACTGGACCTTGGGCTACACTTGCAAAAAAGTAAACATGATTCTGGGAGGCATTAACAGGAGTGTTGTGAGCAAGACACGAGAAGTAATTTTTCCATTCTACTCTGCGCTGATTTGGCCTCAGTCAGTGAATTGTGTCCAGTTCTGGGTGCCAAGTTTCAAGAAAGATGTGGAGAAATTGGAGAAGGGCCAAAGAAGAGCAACAAAAATGATTAAAGGTCTAAGAAACATGATCTATGAGGAAATACTGAAAGAACTGGGTTTGTTCAGTTTGGAAAAGAGAAGACTGAGAGGCTGTGTCTAGACTGGCCAGTTTTTCCGGAAAATCAGCCGCTTTTCTGGAAAAACTTGCCAGCTGTCTACACTGGCTGCTTGAATTTCCGCAAAAGCACTGACTTCCTACTGTAAGAAATCAATGGTTTTTGCAGAAATACTATGCTGCTCCCATTCGGGCAAAAGGGCCAGTTTAGACAGCTGAGATTTGTTTTCCGCAAAAAAGCCCCAATCGCGAAAATGGCGATTGGGGCTTTTTTGTGGAAAAGCGCGTCTAGATTGGCCACGGATGCTTTTCCGCAAAAAGTGCTTTTGCGGAAAAGCATCCGTGCCAATCTAGACGCTCTGTTCCGAAAATGCTTTTAACAGAAAACTTTTCCGTTAAAAGCATTTCCAGAAAATCATGCCAGTCTAGATGTAGCCAGAGGGAACATGATTGTAGTTTTCAAGTAACTCAAGGGTGTTACAAGAAGGAGGGAAAAAACATATTCTCCTTATCCTCTGATGATAGGACAAGAAGCAATGGGCTTAAATTGCAGCAAGGGAGGTTTAGGCTGGACATTAGGAAAAACTTCCTGTCGGAGTAGTTAAGCATTGGAATAAATTGTTGTAGGCCCTCCTCCACTGGAGATTTTTAAGAGGGATGATGTAGATGGTGCCCAGTCTTGCCATGAGAGCAGGAGACTGGACTTGATGATCTCTCGAGGTTCCTTCCAATTCTAGTGTTCTATGATCACTCCTCTGAGTCAGGAAGTCAGAGGGGATGCATGTCCTGACCCCAGTGCAGAGACATAAGATATCAATGCAGCTAGATCCGCACCTTAGCTCTTGCCTATGAACTAAAGTTGCTTCTGCAGGACTTAAATCAACTTAAAAATTGGTTGACTTAAACCAGTGCAAACCCTGCATGGAGGCATTTAGATTTGTTTTACTCTGGTTTATATCAATTTAGCTTTCTCCTGTAAATTACAGGACCAAACCAAAACCAGTAAGCCAGGTTTGTACAAGTGCCCACATACAAAATTGCCCTGGTTTCATGAAGGGCTTATCTACACTTAAAGGGTATGTCTAGACTGCATCCCTCTGTCAGCAGAGAGATGCATATTAGGCAGGTCGACATTGCAAATGAGGCAGGGATTTAAATATCCCGTACCTAATTTGCATAAAAATGGCCACCGTTTTTCCCAACTCTGCACTTTGTCTGCAAAAAGTGGCAGTCTAGAGGGGGATCTGTCAAGAAAGAAAGCCTTTTTTGACTGATCCTTAGGAGGTTTACAGGATCTGTTGAAAAAAGCTTTCTTTCTCAACAGATCCCCCTCTAGACTGCCTCTTTTTGTGGACAAAGTGCTGAGTCGGCAAAATGTGGTGGCCATTTTTATGCAAATTAGGCACGGGATATTTAAATCCCTGCCTCATTTGCAATGTCGACCTGCCAAATCTGCATCCCTCTGCCAACAGAGGGATGCAGTCTAGACATACCCAAAATGTTGCAGAAGCACATATACACCATTGTAGTACTTCAGTGTTGATTAACTTACACCAACAGTAGACTTCTCCCATTAGCATAGGTAAACCACCTCCCCAAGAATTCTTCCATCAGCCTCCCACTGGTTTACCCCAGAGGTTAGATCAATATAGCTACATCTCTCCAAGGTGTGGATTTTTTTTATACTCCTGAGAGATGTAACTATATTAAGGTAAATTCCTAGGCATAGGCCTCAATCCGCTTAAAAATCACATTATCCGTTAAGGTAGTGCAGCTTTGGGCTTGTCAACACAGGGACATCCAGGAAAATTAATCTGATTTAAAGGTGTGAATTTAAAGTGGATTAGCCAAACCACATTAAACCCCTGTGTGGATGCTGTCATTCAGAGTTAAAGTGGCCTTAATTCAGTTTAGCTTAATTCAATTTGGAAGTGAATTAAATAAAATGAATGAAGGCTAACTGTAATTCTGAATGATACTGTTCACGGGGGCTTAATGGGGTTTAACTAATTCACTAATCAGATTAATTTTCTTGTATGTCCCCATGTAGACATCCTGTTGTGTATAGACCAGACCTTAATCAGATTGATGGGGACCATCTGGAGGCAGAACTGTGGCTCATTCAAGGAGCATGGAATGGAGCGATTTGGAGGAAAGTCTGCAAGAAACCTTTGTGGACTTTCCAACCCCTAAAATCCCTCACATAGGATTTTCCACAGGACATAGTGTGCCCGCCCATTAATATTTCAGTGCTGTGATGGCAGCAAGAAAGCTTTAACTGAACAATTTTTGGCATTTGAAGAATCAAACTACTGGGCCTTGATATTGGACACTTGAGACGCTGCATGCTATGTTATAAATTAATTTGTACGGGCCTGTAACCATCATCAACTGCTGTTCCAGTGTGCCAAAGTAATGAGCAGAATCAAATGGCAGTAACAAATTATGTTTTCATCAAACTCCTATCACACTAGATATACTATGGAACTATTTCCCTGTAGGATTGTGATATTCAAAACACTTCTTTTGCTGTAGTTATTTCTCCATATGCAATTTCCCCAGCCCTCATTGGCACCCTCTGTCTCAGCCTCTTCTTCCTCCCTTTTCTTGTTATGTAAAATGCAGTTGGCATGACAATTTTAGCACCGGACACATGCAAAAATGGAAAACTTCTACATGACTCTGAGGCATACTTTTGTTTCAGTATGGGCTCATGTTTGCTTGAAAGTGGGTCTGTTCATATTCAAAAGTTTAATTTAATTAATGGAGATTGCCTATCTCCTAGAACTGGAAGGGACCTTGAAAGGTCATAGAATCCAGTCCCCCTGCCTTCATAGCTGGACCAAGTACCATCCCTGACAAATTTTTGCCCTAAATGGCCTCTGCAAGGATTGAACTTGCAACCCTGGGTTTAGAAAGCCAACACTCAAACCATTGAGCTATCCCTCCCCCCAGTTACTTGTGCCTTAGCTATTCCCCCAAAAAACAGAGCCTGTTGGACAGATCATAATAAAAAGTAGAAACCACACATTCTGGGTACTTGTATATTTCATTACTAAGATCTCAGTCCCGCATTTCACATTGGCAGGAAAGTCACGCACTCTGATATATTAAGACAAAAAATAAAATCATTTGGAATAATCTGTCAGCTCTGACACAGAAAACTGACAAGTTTAAATGTCTAGAGTTTTCCATCATTCAAGATAGTTCTTAAATTGCACTGTATTAATTATTGGCGAACTTACCACAGCCTGCAACAGAGAGCATTCAAAATTCCTTTTGAAGTCATTTTTTCCTTAGAATGTAGTTATTTTTATATGCCAAAGTGTCATATAAGTGCTGGTAGTTCTAATCTTTCTTTAACCCTGGGGAAGGGAAGGACTAATGTAACACAGCTTTCACTTGATTTATGCCCTCATCATTTCAAAGTCACTCTTAAAAACACATAGGGCATGCATAAATAAACCAAGGAGCCAGTGTGATGGTAGCTAGACAGCAGGGCACTTATACAGTCCCCATCACCATGATATTTGAAAGCTTGCAGGCCAGATTTTGATACTCTTATGTACTTACTTACTTACATTTCTAGCCCTACTGGAATTGTTTTACTCTACCAGAGAAATGAGGTCCAGTTCCTCTAGCTGTTCAGTTGTCACAAAGCTGGAGGCGAAAACGTGGCAGGGATGACATGTTCAATAAGCAAATGTGATCTGCCTGCATGGCTAGGGCGTGCGTAAGCGAGCGGAGGAAAACGCTACTGCAGGAGAGGCAAGAGGAACGTGAGGACAGAAAAGTGAGCAGGGAACGCAAAGTGAAGAACGTCTTGGAGTCCTGGCGGAGGCCTGGATGACACATGTGGTAGACTCACAGGAGAGCGAGATGCACTGATGCACTGGCCCGTGCTGGCCTACATTCCCCCCTCACCGAGTTCCGTAGCCTCCTCTCCCAGGAACCCTAGAATGCAGAGCAGGAGGGAAATTCAAGGATGGCTTCACATGCAACCATCAGGAATATGTCTTGGAACAAAAGACTGTCAGGGTATTTCTACACTACAAAGTTAATTCGAACTAACAGCCGTTAGTTCGAATTAACTTTAATAGGTGCTACACAGGAAAACCATTACTTCTAACTTAATTCGAACTAGCGGAGCGCTTAATTCGAACTAGGTAAACATTCTACGAGGACTAACACCTAGTTTGAATTAAGTAGTTCGAATTAAGGGCCGTGTACCACTTAATTCGAACTAGTGGGAGGCTAGCCCTCCCCAGCTTTCCCTAGTGGCCACTCTAGGCACCACCAGGGAAACTCTTCTGCCCCCCTCCCGGCCCCAGAGCCCTTAAAGGGGCACGAGCTGGCTACGGTGCCCGTGCCAGGTGCAAGCCTGCCAGCACCCAGCTAGCAGACCCTGCACCTGGAACGGCATGAGCCAGCCACCTGCTGCCACCCAGCCCTCCACCTCTTCCCGGGACGAGGCTGGTGGCTCCCAGGAGCCTGCCCGGGGCCACAAGAGGTGGGCGCCCCCTGGTATAGTGCGGACATCGTGGACCTCATCGAGGTTTGGGGGAAAGCCTCCAACGTCCACGACCTCTGCAGTAGGCAAAGGAAAGTGGCCGTCTAGGGCAGGAGAGCTGCCAGCCTGGCCACCCAGGAGCAGGTTTGCATGAAAATCAAGGTGGTCCAGTGAGACCCCGACCCTGAGCCCTGAGCTTAGAACATAAAAACATAAGAATGGCCGTACTGGGTCAGACCAAAGGTCCATCTAGCCCAGTAGACTGTCTGCCGACAGCGGCCAACACTAGGTATCCTGGAGGGGATGGACCGAAGACAATGACCAAGCCATTTGTCTCGTGCCATCCATCTCCAGCCTTCCACAAACAGAGGCCAGGGACACCATTTCTACCCCCTAGCTAATAGCACTTCATGGACCCAACCTCCATGAATTTATCTAACTTCTCTTTAAACTCTGTTCTAGTTCTAGCCTTCACAGCCTCCTGCAGCAAGGAGTTCCACAGGTTGACTATTTGCTTTGTGAAGAAGAACTTTCTGTTATTAGTTTGAAGCCTGCTACCCATTCATTTCATTTGGTGTCCTCTAGTCCTTCTATTATGGGAACTAATACAGAACTTTTCTTTATGCACCCTCTCCATACCACTCATGCTTTTATAGACCTCTATCATATCCCTCCTCAGTCTCCTCTATTCTAAGCTGAAAAGTCCCAGTCTCTTTAGCCTCTCTTCATATGGGACCTGTTCCAAACCTCTGATCATTTTAGTTGCTCTTTTCTGAACCTTTTCCAAGGCAAAAATATCTTTTCTGGGGTGAGGAGATCACATCTGTACACAGTACTGAAGATATGGCATACCATAGTTTGATACTTCCCCTCCTCCTTCTTCCCCTGGCTTCCCCCTTCCAGCTCCCTCCTCCCAGGTTTCCTCCTCCCCTCTCCCACCCTCTCTCTTCCCCTCTCCCACCTCCTTTTCCCAGTCTCCCCAAGTTTTGTTAAATAAAGAGAGTTTCTATTTTTGAACACACGTGTCCTTTATTTTGTACATCAGGAAGGAGGGCTAGACAGGGGTAAGTGGAAGGAGGTGAGGGAGGAATGGGGTACGAGCCCCCGATGGGGAGGACTGGGGTGGCTTTGCGGGCTCCTTGGGGTGGAAGATCTCCTGCAGCCCCCTGATTGACCTCCCCTGGATGGCAGCCTGCAGCAAGTGCAGCCGGGCCGATGGCTGAGTGCTGTGATGTGCCGAGTGTGGGTACTCTGGGCACTCCAAGCCAGGACTGCTTTGCTGTCCCTCATCGAGTTAGACAAGCAAGCGGGGAACCCCTGAGAACTGTCTGTCCGGGGTGGGGGTCGGGTCCCTTTAAGCACAGCCCTCGGCTAGCCTGAGACCGCAGCTCCACGCTCTAAGTCCTCATCTGATGCCCTGCCGGCACTGCTTCCGGCCATCCTTAACCCCGGTTCAGGGTCCACTCAATGTGGACATGCTAGTTCGAATTAGCAAAATGCTAACTCGAACTAGTTTTTAGGTCTAGATGCGCTAATTCAAATTAGCTTAGTTCGAATTAACTAATTCGAATTAAGTTAGTTCGAATTAGTGCTGTAGTGTAGACATACCCTCATTCTCACCCCATGTGAGTGCTGAACAGAGGACTTGTCGTACACCCCTTTCCCTTCTCCCCCACCAAAGCTCACACCCCGAATTCCTTTTCTCTCCCTGATTCTTGTGTTCCCTCAAGAAAAATGCATGATTCTCAAGAATAATATCTCTATTGCTTGAGCTGCATGGGGGATCGGGGAAGTTACAGGGTTTACAGGCAATGCAATGCGAGGGGCACCTCATTAAGCGCTACATTCGTGACTGCCATATTGCTGTCTGGACATTCACAGAGCTGCTTTTCAAAGCCTCTCTGATTTGTAGTGCCCCTCCTTAGTGCTCTCCTTATTGCCTGGTGTCTGGCTGCTCATAATTAGTGGCTCTGTGATGTCTCAACCCCTCTCCCCACCAGAAAAATTCCTCCCTTACTTTCAGAGGGTATGTCTACACCACCCCGCTAGTTCGAACTAGCGGGGTAATGTATGCATACCGCACTTGCTAATGAAGCCCGGGATTTGAATTTCCCGGGCTTCATTAGCATAAGCGGGGAGCCGCCATTTTTAAATCCCCGCTGCTTCGAACCCCGTGCAGCGCGGCTACACGGGGCTCGAACTAGGTAGTTCACGAGGAGTAATGGTAGTTCGGAATAGGCACCTAGTCCGAACTACCTAGTTTGAGCCCCGTGTAGCCGCGCTGCACGGGGTTCAAAGTAGCGGGGATTTAAAAATGGCGGCTCCCCGCTTATGCTAATGAAGCCCAGGAAATTCAAATCCCGGGCTTCATTAGCAAGTGCGGTATGCATACATTACCCTCCTAGTTCGAACTAGGAGGGTAGTGTAGACATACCCAGAGATATTATGGAGCACACAGCAAGCTGCCACAACAATGGGAATGTTGCTTTTGCTGAAGTCTAGCCTAGTCAATAAACAGTGACACTTTCCCTTTAGATGTCCAAAAGCACATTCCACCACCATTCTGCACTTGCTCAGCCTCTAGCTGAACTGCTCCTTACTGCTGTCCAGGCTGCCTGTGTGCAGCTTCATGAGCCATGGAGCAAGAGATAGGCTGGGTCTCCAAGGATCACTCTTGGCATTTCAACAGCTCCAAGAAAGTTCTATCGTGCAGCTTTCTGAAAAGACTGGCGTTCCTAAAGATGCACACATCATGCTCCTTTTCTGACCATCCCATGTTGATGTTGTTGAAACGGCCCTTGTGAGTCAACAGCATCTGCAATACCATCGAGAAATACCCTTTGCGGTTTATGTACTCTTTGGCAAGGTGGTTGAGTGCCAAGATAGGGTTGTGCATGCCATCTGTTGCCCCAGCACAGTTAGGGAACCCCAGTGTGGCAACACCATCCATTACATCCTGCATGCTTCCCAGAGTCACTATTCTTCCAAGCAGAGAGGTTTTTATTGCCTTGACTCCTTGGGTTACAGCAGCACCCCACTTTAGATTTGCCCACTCAGATTTGATTCCCAACTAACAGGTAGCTATCTGGCATTGCAAGTTTCCACTCGTTTCTCAGCTGTTAGAGTGGATCTCATTCTGGTACTACTGCACTTCAAGACAGGGGAAAGCAATTCACAAAGTTCCATAAAAGTGGCCTTAAGCATGCGAAAGTTTTGCAGCCAGAACTGATTGTCCCATAGTTGCATAACTGTGTGGTCCCACCAGCCTGTGCTTGTCTCAAAACACCAGAATCAGCATTCTATTGTGTTGAGAGGATCAAATGTCATCAGCATCTACCAATCGCTCTTCTCAAGTGCTTCACATAAGAATCTGTTCATGGCCTCCTCAGATTCTTCCTGGTTCTGCGGGCCCTGGATAGGCTTTGGACATACTCAGCATGTTTGCTATGATTACCATAGTACTTTGCTGCTGAATAAGTCTTATACTTGCCCTGCTATGGTGTTTGCAGGGAAAATCAGAGGGAAAAGAGTTCAAAAAGTTTGTTTGCCATTGTTTTTGAGCAGGGGGAGAGGAGGAGATGAGTGCATTATGGGCCACTGATGTCATGTACCCAGAACCTCCAGCTGCCCTCTTTTGGTCTCAGCGGGCACTGGGAGCATAACCCATAATGGAAATGGGCATCACGAACTGTGAGATAGCTACTCACAGTGAACCACTATCAAAGTCCACAGTAGCCACACTACCGGGAACGTGCTACATCAAACTCTTGCACATAGTGGAGACACGCACCTTCGACTGTACAAAATCGGGTGCTAAAAACTGACCTTAAGACATTCGATCTTATCTTGTTCTGTCGACAACACTTAAGGGACTGTATTCCCTGACTGGTCGGAAGAGCCAGCAGACCACTATATGAGCCCCATAGCCACAGCAGCTGTTTGCTGTGTTTCACGCCCACAGTTGTGCCCGACCTGCTTCCTACCCTTTACCTGCTCCATTCCAGCCCTACTCCCAGCCTGCCTCTGGACCCCTGATTCCAACCCCCTTTGCTCTAGACACTAGCTTATCCCCTGACCACACCACTGGCTCTACCCTTCAGTTTTGTTATGGCTCCTAACTCTTTTTTTTTTTTTTTTGACTGCTCACTTGTCTCCTAACAACACCCCCTGCTCCAACTTTTGATTCTGTTTTCATTCCTGACTCCAATCATTGGATTATCTCCAAGATCCCTCTGGCTCTGCCCTCTAATTCTGTTCTAACCACTAGACTGCACCACCTACAACGTGGAGCTGGGGATGTGATTCCCAGCTCGTGTAAATATACCGATGCTAGATCTCATCTGGGTTAGTACACTGAAAATAGTAGTGCAGGCATGGTAGCATGAGCCATGGCATTAAGGGAGCGACAGCCACCCAAGTACGTATCCACAGAGTTAAAGCATGTCTGCACTCGGGGTTTCTAACTTGGTTCTGCCAATGCTCATGCTACTGTGACTACACTACTATGTGTAGCATGTTAGCTGAATTGTGGTAGCTGAGTTGGGAATCCCACCCCTTGCTCATAGTGCAGATGTAGCCTTAATGGAAACACGATCCAACTGCTTGGTTCAATTTCAAGCAAGTTCTTTTATTTTTATTCCAGTCACTTGAAAAATGTCATTTGGGGCAGGGATAGTAGTATATGAGAACATAGATACTGCAACCTCGTCAACCTGTCACCTTAATCTTCAAGGCTTTAACTTGATTACTTAGGTCTTATCAAGACACCAATTGCCCATGTAAGGTTAAGAGGAGAGACTAATGTCTTCCACTGAAAGGAGATGAGCAGAGACATACCTCTGGGACACAGAATACTTACCTGGCATGGGTACTACTATCTGAATTCATTACTAGCTCCTGCACGTAAGTAACACTTTACCTGGGTCTGATCATGAAAAGAGCAAGCTCTTTCATTTGTCAGTGAAACAAATGGGAGCTCAGGGTGCGCAGCACCTTTTTGGATCAGAACTTTGCTAAGGCCATGTCTATACTTACCCACAGATCCATGCTCTGGAGATCAATCTTCTGCTGTTCAATTTGGTGTTGGACATAATCCAGGACACTCTGGATGCAGGTGAAAACAAGCGGAAGATTTATTATACACCAGCTGATGGAGTGACACACAGGGGTTACCCTGGTGAACACTGGTTAATTAACACAATACAATAGGTTATATAGTCAGCAGGTGGATGGAGGAAAAATGATTTGATAGGTCTAGCAGCAAGACGAAATGAGCACATAAGCCAATAGAACTACTAAAGATTACATAATATCTCCGCCCATTGCAAAGTAACAACTCATTAATTAATATACAGGTAGTTACTGTTCAAATGCCAAAACATGGCAGGAAAACAGTAATAACATTTTAATCTGCATAGATGATGTTTCTATAGCAGGCGGGTATGGCCTTGAGTTGGTGCAGCGCTTGGTTCTCAGGCTCATTATCTAGGAGTGAAGCAAGACAGTTAAGCACATTTTATGAATGTTATCTTCAGCAAAATGTGTTACGTTACCAACTGGGGTCCTGTCCGAGTGTTTTAGGATGTGGTTGCTATGGTGCCCAGGGTCATCTCACTGTCTGCAGCTCTTATCCTGACTGCAGTGTTCCCAGGATGGAGTCATGCTGTTTAGGGGCCAATTAGCACATCCAGGCTGCCTCAGTTTACCCTACAAGTGGGTATAGTAAGGTCCCGCTAAATCGAACACTAAGGGCACCCCCATTTGTGCCGGTACTCTTACTCCTCACAATTAACAGAACTGTAGTGGCGTATCTTGATTCGAATGTATAGACCTGGCCTAAGAAAATGGCTTTGGCTTCCTCTCTTCTGCTAGGTCCAGAGGAAGTATGGATCTCTAAAATAATAACCCTCTGCACAACTGCTGCTAGACTGACCAAAACAACCGTGGCCAATATGAAGAGTTAGAGATATGCAGTGACGCATCAAGAGGACCTGCGGGAAATTCAGCTGCTTAAAGAATCCTAAGCAATTATGCCCCCATTTACCTCCTAGGGGCACAGCGGAGTCAGAGGAAACAGCTTTGCTATGGCCTCAAGAACTGAGAGCCTAAATTTTGGTTGCAACAGGATTTAGGTAGGTCTGATGGGGTATCCACCCTCACACAAGTTAAATTAGCTTCATTCACTTGATAAGCTGTACCGAAAGGCTGATTGATAATGAAGTCCACCTAGGAAGGAACAGGCTGGCCTGGTATAAAGCCAGAAGCTTGGGAGCAGATGAGGGATGCAAGGAAAGTTGTCTGTAGTCTTTTATGTGGGAGGAGGAAGCCAAGGCAGGGTGGG
The DNA here is from genome assembly GCF_049634645.1 of Pelodiscus sinensis. Lineage (NCBI taxonomy): Eukaryota > Metazoa > Chordata > Testudines > Trionychidae > Pelodiscus > Pelodiscus sinensis. The sequence continues at coordinate 7,755,150 of NC_134728.1, read as the reverse complement.
ACTATGGAGTCAAACAGTCTACAGCTAATCCCTAGGGCTATGTCTAGACTGCAGGCTTCTTTCGAAAGAGGCTCTTTCAAAAGCATCTTTCGAAAGAGCCTCTTTCGAAAGATCGCGTCTAGACTGCAGGCGGATCTTTCGAAAGAGCAAGCCGCTTTTTCGAAAGAGAGCACCCAGCGAGTCTGGATGCTCTCTTTCGAGGAAGCCCTATTTACATTGAAGAACACCTTCTTTCGAAAGAGGAACTTTCGAAAGAAGGCGTTCTTCCTTGTGAAACGAGGTTTACCGCCATCGAAAGAAAAGCCGCGTTCTTTCGAAATAATTTCGAAAGAACACGGCTTGAGTCTGGACGCAGGGGAAGTTTTTTCGGGAAAAGGCTACTTTTCCCGAAAAAACCCCTGAGTCTGGACACAGCCTAGGAGGAAGGAGTTTGAGCTTCTAAAGTCAGAGAGCAGGGAGCCAGAAGATATAGGAAGACGTTCAGGGAATGAGCAACAGGGTCTGGGAGAAAGCAGACTATAGTTCTTAAATATCTCTGGACTGGAAGCCAAGGTAGAAGGTGGCCCTGGGTTCCCCTATTAACTGCGGGGGAAGTGGAGCTGAAGACTGCCATGGACAGTTGTCCAATGAATATTTGATCCCCTAGAAAGGGAGAATTATAGTGACCTAGCCAGAGGATTAAGGCATAAAGAAAGAACACCCTACATTTCAAAGAGGGGGAGAGAGAGGTGTCAGGGTACATGAATGAGTGGCAAAAGGAGGTGTCAAATCTGGAAGGCGTTAATCTCTGGAGAAGCTATGAGGAGATGTTCTAGCAGTGAGTGAATCCCGTCAGAGTGGGTAAAGCTCTAACCCATATATATATGTTTTAATTCATTTTTTTTTACAAAGTCTGTACATTAATTCAGTCTGAATCATTCCTCACAAGCCCATCTCAGGTGGCTGGTGAGCAGATGCAACGCGTGAACATTTATCTCCATGACATGCAGAAGTAACTGCAGACCCTTCAAACGTGCACACAAGAAAAAAAAGTCTCTGAGATGCCTCTGTGTCTGAATGGTGACAGGTCACAATAGAAGTCCCTGTCAGCAGAGCTGGAGAGCAACCTAAAATGTCTGCACTATCACCCTTGGCACTCAAATACAGGCCAGAGACATTTTGGATTGACAATCAGAGCAAGTCAGACTACCAGATTCAAGCATGAGCGGTCACATCCTTAGACTCATGCATTCACTTCTGATGGCTAGTAGAAAACAGATCTCTTTTTTGGTCTTGCTACTAGTTGACAGAAGGAATGTTTATTACTCCAGATAGGAGCACAGGGCTCTTTCACTCTGACATTTCTGTGGAGGGGGTAAGGCTGTTAGAGAACCTGCACAGATGGATGCAAAACCCCTTGCAAATCCCAGAGATTCATGGCTAAAATGTTATGATCATCTCCCATCTCCAGCTGCTAATAAAAACTAAGGCGTGGATATAAGAAGGTAAAGCCAGTAGACCTAGGATCAATTCCTGCTCTTGCTTCTGTGATCCTGGACAACTCTCTGAAGCCATTCCATGACTCAGTTTCCCATTTGTACAATGGGAATAAGAGCACTGCCATGCCTCTCAGAGGTGTTGTGAGGATAAATACACTCTTGATGTTGCGAGGTACACAGATACCATGGTGATGGGGGCCATAGAGAGTTGCAATTTAGTGTGGAGAGATGGGAACGTATGAGTCACAAAACATGCCCACTGGGTAAGATCCATGTCTCTGTCCAAGTGCATAGCATAATATTCATTGTATCCTCCTTGGGGACCCAACTGCCCTGTCTGAAAGTGGTGGATTCTCCATCTCTTGACATCTTCAGATCACAACAGGGTGCCTTTTTGGAAGAAATGCTTTAGTCGAACACAAGTTATTGGGCTAAGTACCTCTAGATAATGTGATGGAAATTAACAGCCTGTGGTATACAAGCAGTCCGGTTAGATGATCTAATGGTCACTTCTGAATCTAGGTAGTCAGTTCTGCACCAACCCTAGCCCATTGCTATAGTTTAATGCCACAACAGAGCCCAAAGGTGTTTTATTTCTATCCTGTACTTCAGTCCCTTCTAGCATGAAATTCAGCTGCTCTCTGTTAGTTCCTGTTCACTGATTTTTTTAAAAAAAGGTTCTCTAGATAATCAAAAATAACAGATGTAGCTTTCGGTGAGTACAAATGTGTAACCCAGAGAATAAAAGAAACATACTGAAACTTCCTTTGACATAACTAGAAAGCCAGACTTCCATGGATGTCACATTTCCTCGCTGGAAGGCCTTAGGCCTCTTCACAATTTCAGGACTCTTTCTATCCCCCCAGTGAAAATGCACGAGCAGTTCTGATGTCATGATGGATTAGGACCTCATTTCACCATGATGAATGACAGCTTCCCCTTGGAGCTTGGTCAGCATTCTGCTCAAAACAAAGAAAGAAACTCCGAACAGTCATGCGGTAATCAAAAGCAATAGCCCCAAACACTCCAGTATAATTTTGCCATTCGGTTTTAAATTTCAAGTGTGGGGGTTGAGCGCTGTAATGGATTTTTAGAGGGTACCACTTAAGAACATCAGACTAATGAGATTAGAATTTTGCACTTCACACATGCAATAAAATTCCTTGACATAAAACACACGTTTAATATATAGAAGTTGATATTTACTGTATACAGTATATTGTAAAAGAGCTATGGTCACTAAAGTATATACTATATCAGAGCAGCTTTGGATTTCACAACAGAAAGGTAAAACTCAAATCATCTGACTTCAGAATCAAACCCATGCTGCCAGAGCTTAAAGAAAATCAGCACTATACCTACGTGTTTATAGATATGGCATCACAGAGTCCGGTCTCCCATCAGCAGTACTGAACCTATAACAAACTGAAGAGTAACAGAGAGGTAGCCGTGTTAGTCTGAGCTTGGTAAAATAAAAAAAAGCAGTCATGTAGCACTTTAAAGACTAACAAGATGGTTTATTAGGTGATGAGCTTTCGTGGGTCTGCCCCACGAAAGCTGATCACCTAATAAACCATCTTGTTAGTCTTTAAAGTGCTACATGACTACCTTTTTTGTTATAACAAACTGATGAGCCGTTCTGAATGTAACCACATTAGAAGGCACTAGTCCACGTATACACTAATCAATGTATTAAATTATTATTGCATAGCAAATTTCCTAAGTGATAATGAAAACTACTGTTTGGGTCTATTAAACTATTAGCACAAATATGAAGGGTCAGATGTCCATTTCCACATGCTGTGGTTACACTATTTTCATTGATGCATTTCATTATTTGCTCCATCTTTTATCACAAAGGGCTCAACCTTACATAGCCATAGAGTGACTCCTGGAGGGGGAGAGCACAGAAAAATCTCAATATGTGAATTTGATGGCATTTCGTGCCTCTGGACTTTGCTCCATGCATTGCAGGACTAAGCCAAAAATGTATGTGAAGCAGTGTATTTTTATTGGTCAAAATTAAATGGAGGCCAGTTTCACAAGCTGGTAAAGTAACAAAATGACTTTTGCTGTTTTCTGTACAGAAAGGCAATCATACTCTAAATGCACTAGTCGCTGTCACAATGACACCGCCAAAGATTCACATTGTCACAGGTTTCTGATGCCCTGTGATGGGGTGGACAAAGCCCGACATCCCTGCTGGAGCCTTTCAGCACCCTGGTCAGCAACAGGAGCAGTAGAGAGGTCCTCCAGGCAGAGTAGAATGGCAGCCTTCACTGCAGCCAATCAGGGTTCATCAGGCTGCTATAAAAGGAGCTGCTAGGTAAGGCCTGTCAGTTCCTTCCTGGAGCTTGATTCTGGTAGACCTCAGAGCTGACTGGGGCGCACCAGCACATTGTACAGCTTTGAGTGGGAGCTGGGCATTGTACCTTATTGGAGCTAAAGGCTAGCCAAAAAAAAAGCCAAAGACAACCCTGCAGAACCCTGCACAAGGGGAACTCAGCCACAAGGCCCTAGAAAAGGGCTGATGGAACAGCATCCTGGGGAAGTGGCCCAGGGACATGACAGCAACTAAGCATATTGAAACTCAGCAGGTAACTGCTACTTACAGAGTCCCTGGGCCAGGACCCAGAGGAGTGGGTTGGCCTGGGTCGTCCCTCCCCCCCCCCCCAACCTCCCTGCAAACCACACCCGGGGGGTAAAAGAAGAGGCCTGATCTCTGGCCACTGACTGGACATTGCCTCGCCTTCAGACAGGTGAGTAAATACTGCGAGACCCCCACACACACTCAGCCACCAAGGGATGCTTGCAGAAAGGGTGGAACCTGTTACATGCGAAGACTTATTATCAATTGATTGGCCTTAAAAACTTGCCAGTTGTTTAGATAATGAAATAATATTACCCCAGTGTTTTGCAGTTTTTCTTAAGGCTACAACTACATTGGCATGATTTTGCACAAATACTCTTCAACACAAGAGTTTTTGTGTTAGAGTATTTGACCAAGAGAGCGTCTATATTGGTCTGGGAGTCATCATAAGAACGATGCGCTTTTACGCAAAAGCACGTCTACGTTGGCGGGACGCTTTTGCGCAAAAGTAGAAGCCTGGAACTATTTTGAAGAGGGCAAAAGGGCACCAGCCCTTTCCAGGGGAAGGTGCTAGAGCTCCTTTAGACACGTGCTTAAAGGGATCTCCCCGGATAGCTGTTTCTCTCCTGCTGCGAGCTTTAGGACCTCTTGCAGGGACTGACAGCCGTAGCAGTTCTACTTGTGGTTGTCCTCTTCCTTGTTGGACACCACTGCCTTGTGCCTTAGTGCCATTAACTGATTTTTGGACTTCAGCTCTCTTTTTGTGCCATGGAGCCAGGGGTGGCCCTGTGCCTGCTCTGGCCCCTTCTGGCCATTTTGGAGTGCCTGCAGCTGCTGCTCCAGGATCTCGAGGTGCAGGTCGCGCTGGACTCCCTTGCCAGGGAGGCCATGGCATCCTGCGGCATCCCCACCCCACCGTGGAGAGGCCCTTCTGGAGACTGGACACCAGTACCGGCTGGTCCTGGGGCAATGGGACGACCAGCAGTGGCTCCAGAACTTTCAGATGCGAAAGCAGACGTTTCTGGAGCTATGTGTCTGGCTTGCCCCTGCGCTCCAGAGAACCACCACGCAGCTATGGGCACCCATCCCCGTCGACAAGAGGCTTACCATCGCAGTATTGAAGTTGGCCATCCCGGACAGCTACCAATCGGTGGCACACCAGTTCAGGGTTGGCAGATTGACCATCAGTGCCGTTGTCATGCTGGTAAGTCCTGGGGGCGGAAGGGGAAGGGTGCTGCACTCCGTGCCCGGGGCAGGCAAGACTCCAGACTGGGCCGATGGGGAATGCCCCGACACCCATTGGTTTGGGCCATCCCTCCCTTGCACAGGCCTGCTTGTGGGGGGGGACGGGGACCGTGCGGCAAGGGGTCCCTGGTGTGTATGAGTATGAGGGCAGAGGGCATCATGGGGGGGGGGAGCCCCCAAGGGAGCATGCACTCACCCTGCCTTATGTGATGCATTCTCCTGTGTTTCTGGGCACCCTCCTGCAGGTCGTCCATGCCATCAATGACATCCTGCTCCAGCGAGTCATTCGCCTGCGGGATGTGGAGGCTATGGTGGGCGGCTTAGCTGCCCTGGGGTTCCCCAACTGCGGGGGATCCCTGGATGCAACCCACATCCCCGTCCATGCCTCAGAGCATCAAGTGGCCCATTTTATAAACAGAAAGGGGTATTTCTCAATCATACTCAAGGCTCTCGTGGACCACCATGGCCGATTCCTGGACATTTATGTGGGCTAGTCCAGCAGGGCACATGATGCCCTCATCCTATGCAACTCTGGCCTGTTTGGCAGGCTGGAGGTGGGCACTTACTTCCCCTGGCGGGAATTTACTGTCTGGGACGTGCCCATGCCCACGCTCACATGTGTTGTGGGGGACACGGCCTACCCCCTGCTGCCCTGGTTAATGTGGCCCTACACAGGGCGGACAGACCACAACCAGGCACGCTTCAATGACTGCCTCAACTGGGCCCACAACCAGGTCAAGTGCACCTTCGGCCGTCTGCAAGCCCGGTTTGAGTGTTTGCTCACCTGTCTGGAGATGGGTGAGCGGAATGTCCCCGAGGTAGTGGCCACATGCTGTGTGCTCCACAACATCGTGGAATGGAGCGGGGAGGCCTTCCTTCCAGCATGGATGGCAGGTGAGGGCCAGGCCTTTCAATAGCCCCACTCAGCTGCCATCCACCAGGCGCACCGTGATAGGGTGCACATCCGGGAGGCCCTGATGGAGATGTTCTCCCAGGCCCCACAGTAGGGTCGCCTCTGTCTCCCTTTACATCTCCCTTCCATTCCCAACCCTTCCCTCCTCCCTTCCCCTCCCCTTACTTCCCAATAAACAATCAACACAGGTTTTTTTGGAACACAACATAACATTTGGAACTTTTTATTTACAGTTTTGGATGGGGGAGATGTAGGGTGGGAGGGGGGAGGAGGCTCTTAACTGGGAGGGGGGAGCTATTGCTGGGAGGGGTGGCCCCAGCAACTGTTCTCCAGGGGCGGACCTGCACATGGGGGTCAGGCCGTGTCGGAGCAGGAGGGGGCATTGCGGGAGCAGGAGGGGCAGGAGCAGGAGGGGGCACGGGCATTGCTATGGGAGGGATGGCGGGTGCATGGGGCAATGCCATGCCATAATGAATGGCATGGCCAATGTGCACGGTGAGGGCGGAGATGGCATCTGCCATGCACACATACTGAGCCTGGAAGGGGCCCCAGGCCTGCTGGCACCACTCCAGGTCTGCCTCCGGCGCATGATGGCTGCCTCCACCCATTCGATGGCCTGCACGTGGCACCGAAGGAGCTGGTCCTGCTGCCGCAGGACTGGAGGGTCCCCTGCTCCTGCTTGGTCCTACTGCAGGGAACAGAAGAAAGGATGGGTCAATCAGGCAGCCCGGCCACTGTCCCCACACCCCATGCCCTCCACCCCTGAGCCCAGGTTACACCACAGTAGTGTGGCTTGGGCCCACTCGGTTACCCCCCGCCCCCGTGTTGTATGTTTGTATACAGGACCGCCCCTGAAGTAGGGTCCTCCTCCATGTATTGTAACCACCGGTCTGTGTCCTGGCCCCTTGGGGGGTGAGAGAGAGAGAGAGCGCGCGCGCTTGTGTTGTGTTAACCTGTGGAACTCCCTGCCGGGGGAGGCTGTGAGGCTTTGGGCTAATCAATGGTGTTTGACAGGGAGCATGATGAATCCCCACAAAGTGCCGGGGAGCACATCTGGCAGACATGGTCTGGGCTCTCAGATCCCCCATCACATGGGATGTCTCCTGGACGGAAGCCGGAGAGTGACTGGGGAATGTACCATCCTTGCAGCAAAACTCAGGTGGCCCTAGGGCCAGCCCGAGCGCTTCCCCTCTCCCTCTCCCACTAGCCCTCACACACATAGCCTAGGGACATGTGTGGCCGCAGTGGGGACTTCCCTCGGGGGGCCAGCCAAGGCACTGAGAGCAAGTGAGGGGCTCAGTGGAGGCCACGCTCATAGGGCTGTGATGCTGCAGTTTTCCTAGGAGCAGCTGGCTGTGTTCTGTGTGCTGCACCCTTGCGGAGGTGTGGGCCGCATCCACCCTTCCCCCCCCCGGTCCCGCCAGATGTGTGTGAGCAGCATGGTCCTAGGTGTGCCCTGGAGCTGCCTGCCGTGGCCACTTGCCGCTCGGTCACCAGTCTGCACGTGGTTGCACATGCTGCATACTGCTAATGCTACACAGCATGCAGCTCACGCCTGAGTGACGCTCTCTCTCCCTCCCCACTCCGGGTGCCTGGCTCCCCCCACCCTTGTGAGTGCAAAGTGCAACACGCACCAGTGGATCCTTCCCCAGCCTCCGAGGACGCACGGGAGACATTGGGGCTGCCAGAGAGGGCCTCCACCTAGAGGGTCCCGCTGCTCCCCTGGTCCGCCTCGTCCTCTGACCCACTGGGCAGCTGTGCTTCCTCCTCCACCTCACTGGGCCTGGTGACGGGGGGGTCGCCTGCAGGTGTCCACCGGCACCGAGGGTCCGTGGTGTGGTGGTGCCTGGCCCAGGATGGCGTGGACCCATTGGTAGTGGGGGCAGGTGTTGGATCCTGCCCCCTGGCCCTCACTTTCCCAGACATAGCCCAGGCACAGCTCTTTGACCTTAGCACAGACCCGTTCCAGGGTCCAGGCTGGATGACCCTGGTCAGAGAGCACCTGGGCCATGCGGTGGAAAATGTCTGCATTGCACCAACAGGTCCGTGGGTCATGGAGGGCCTCTTCCTCGGCCCAGAGGTCCAGGAGGGCCTCAAGCTCCCCTGCGGACCAGGAAGGGGTGCAGCGCTTTGTGCCCCTTGGGGCCTCCTGCACTGGGGGTGCGGGTTGTTCCTCCCCTAGAACAGCCATCTTGGGTGGTCTGGTGGCTGTTGCAGGGAGTAGAGCTGCATGGCAGAGCTCTGAGCAGAGATGGCAAAACTGCTTCTGCCTCGTAGCTTCTGCAGGCCGCGTCTGTCTTTAAGGGGGCTCGGGTTACCAGGAAGTTCGGGAGCTGCCTGCAGGTATGGAGCGTCCAAGCGGCCACAAGGGCTTTTTTCCGTTTAGACTGATTTTGCGCAAAATGTCTTGGCTGCCTGTCTACACTGGCCTCTTGCACAAGAACAGTAGCGCAAGACGGCTTCTTCCTGAGCGGGTCAGAGTATTTGTGCAAGAAGCACTGATTTCATACATTAGAACGTCAGTGTTCTTGCGCAAGAACTTGTGGCCAGTGTAGACAGGCAAGAAGTTTTTGTGCAAAAGCAGTTGCTTTTGATCAAAATCTTGCCAATGTAGATGTAACCTAAGTGTCATCTGTAGTAAGAGAAGCAGAGGGAAATTTACAGATCTTGAAATAACCCTAACTATTTATCCAGGCCAACTGCTGTAAATACATGCATCTGACGAAGTGGGTCTTTGCCCACGAAAGCTTATGCTCCTACACTTCAGTTAGTCTATAAGGTGCCACAGGACTCCTCGTCGCTTTTGCTGTAAATACAGTCCATTAGAAAGGGCTTGTTCTAAAGATATTTATTCTGTTGGAGTTTAAATTCTTATTTCTTGCTGAAGTTCCAGATTTTTTTTCCAGGGTTTGGCCAGAAATCAGAAAAGAACATGATTGAGGCAAACTCCTTTCTTCAGAAACCCCCAGGCCAAAGGTTTTGCTGATGTACAACCCATGTAAACCCAATAAAACATAGGGTAGAAGTCAGCACAGATTTCTGCCCAGCTTGTAGGCAGAATGCATTTAAACATCTTCCTTTCTATCAAGTCAGACCCCAGTGTAGGATTAATGTTGTTTAATGCTAATGTGATGGGATCATAAAAGACAAGAGCAGATAAATGTATCAGGCTGTGAGAGGAAGTAAAACATTCCAGCTGAACTGCATGTGCCCCCTATTTAAAATATTATTGCAGTACAACAAAACAGGGGGAGGAGATCTACAATGGAGTTGCTAGAGAAGCAATGTGTTAAATGCTCTGATGGTGCTTGACTGCCTTGTGCCACTCCCGACAGAGCAAAGCACCTCATGAGCTGCCTTATCCGCACACAGGGAACCCCTCCACGGGGTGTCTGCATCCCATAACAGATTGTAACACCATCTCTTTCTCAGCCCTCCATGTGAAGGGGCGGGATCAAAGAAAAATGGGTGTGGCCAAGGCAGCTCTACAGTTCCACAATTTGACAGAACAGCCCCTCGTGGCCACAGGCAGCCAAGTGTAAGTTACAGCAGCCTTCACAACTCCAGGTTCGAGAGGACTTTTCCCCACAGCTCCTGGTTCTGTGCTCAAGGCAGTTCAGCCTCGGAAGGTCCCCTGAATATTTGTGTATGTGTTGTCATCGCCGCAGGTTGCGGATTTGGTGAAACCATAACTACCTGGCACGGGTGCTTTGTATTTTTGCTCCTTGTGGCACTGACTTGGTGGCTTTGCATTTCCGAGGCTGGAATGTGATTGCAAACCCTGGCGTTGTCCGCTTCTGTCCCTCACAAGCCTTTGAATGGGGAAACTCCAGCCGGTGACTGTTGGGGAAATCTCGCTCCCCTGGGGTACAGAGTCCCCAGAAGGGTCCGAGGCTGGAGGTCAAAGCAGTGAGGCAGGAGAGCAATCTAGAAGGAAAACTTTATTATGCATGCAGGCTGACAGCTACCAGAGTGAGAGCAGCAGCAGCCCTGAGAGAGAGTTTCAGGGATCCTTAGTTTATACAGTATGTTCAGACAGTTTATCTGTTGATTGTTTTCTTTAACATATCAAAGTCTCAGCAGAGGTACTCTGAGACGTTTCTGTTCACACCAGAAGTGCTGGAAGTAAGTTTTACAGAACAAAGGCACATGAGAACTTGAGTGAGGAGTCTACAAGGCAAACTGACAACGATAAGCATTTACATGACAATTTGTGACAGACTAGGAGTCTCCATGAACTTGAGATGGGAGGCATTGTAAGGGTCTTGATTAGAGTTAAGATGATTTCTCTGTTACAGAGAGAGAGAGGCCTGGAAAACTGTTAACCCTTACAGCAGTTTTCTTTTAGAAAGTTTTGATTTCCTGCACAGTTCACCCTTAGATACAATTGGAGTTATTTGATTTTTCTCCCACATGACCTATTCTCCCCATTACCTTGATTTTTCCAGTGAAGACAGAGGCCAGTTTTGCCTCTGAAAGGTTTTCCCAACCTGCACCCAAATTGCTGAAACACTGTCAAGTAAAGGGTGTGGCAGGTTGGCTTGCGGGAAATGTCTCCTCCCCCAACGGGAAATGAAATGCCATTGATGTGGAGAACCTCTGTCTCCACAGTACTGAAGAGCTTTGTGAAATCGGCAGCCTGAGGCGATTCACTGGAACAGAATCGGACAGGTCGGGGAGGATCTCACTGGCCAATGAAAGCCGGTGTGATTGCAGCGCTGGCTTTGATCTAGCAGGCAAGGGTAATGGTGGTTGTGAGGACAAGGTGCCTCAGGGTTAAGCGAGGGATTTCTGCCCCTAGTGCAAACCCCTTGGGGACCCTGGGTATGTATTCAGGTTTCAGTCTGCACTGGGGGCTCAGCCCTGTCTTCGTGGTGTCACGTGCATTAGCTAGAGCAGTGGTTTTCAAACTAGGGGAGGCAAACTGGGTTGTAGAATGTCAGGCACTGGGTCTCATTGCTGCAGGGGGATCAGTGGGGCTGCTAAGGCTGCTACCCGCCCGCCCTGGCACCGCAGACTGCTGCGCCCCAGAAGCAGCCAGTAGCAGGCTCGGCTCCTAGGTCTGGGGGGGAAGAGCACACAGGGGCTCTGTGCACTGCCCTTGCCCCGAGCGCTAGCTCCGCACTCCCATTAGCTGGGAACCTGCTGCCGGCTGCTTCTGGGACGCAGCATAATCTGCGGTGCCAGGAGAGGCAGGAAGCTGCCTTAGCTCCCCTGTTGCACTGCTGACCAGGACCCGCTCAAGGTAAGCCCCTTCTGCTGCAATCCTGACCCCCCCTCCCCCGAGCCAGAGCCCCCTCCTACACCCCAAAGCTCTCCTCAGCCCCACCATGGATCCCACACTCTAGTCAAATTCTGTTGGGTCGCGGGCATGAATTTTCTTCAACTGGGCCATGAGAAAAAAGTTTGAAAACCGCTGGGCTAGATTAAAGCCAATGTGGGGGTACATACCTGCACTACAGTCAGACCTTTCACTGCCATATACATGCACCTTGAGCCCCTAAAACTAGATGGGCCTGGTGGAGTAACAGTTCTTGTGGTCTGTCCAGTTAATCAGAATTATGGTCTCAGCCGATTCCCGGATAGTGCACTGTGAGAGATACAACTACAGACCGATTCAGAATAGAGCAGCTGTGCTTGGAACATCTGATTTGAACAGTTTCTCAATTAAACAGATTTCCTGGGTAAACCCATTCTGGGTAAGGCCAGGGTGGTATGAACAGATTCTCATTCTTTTAATTTCACTTTCATTGGCTTTCCTTTTGGTCTGTCTGCAACATACACTCATTTATGCTGTGATCTAAAATGTCAAACATTCGTTAGTACCGTGGTCACCCTTAAAATCTTTCTTGTTTTGCCTTAGATTATTAGGTGGTGGGTTCTGCACCTTGCCCTTCTAGACAGGAGGGGAGTCTCAAAATGCGGAAAAGGAAGAGGTAGCATTCCCACAGTATTTGCAGTTTGGCATGTACTCACCTGTAATTGGTCCAATGAGAATGGCCTAGCTGTGATTGACAGTACTAGGGGCTTGCTGTTCTGGTCAATAGGTGCTGAGAGGGCTGCCAGGCATGGGTGGTGGGTATAAGAGGCAGGGGAAGGCAAACCCCTCCCAAACTGCCAGGTATGGTCCTGCCCACACTCTGCCCCCTGTTTCAGCACTGCTCCTGGGATTCAGCTACACTGAAGCTGGGGAGGCTGGAGCTGCACGCTGCCTGCTCTTCTCCTCCTCCCTCCCCCTGTCCTGCAGGGCCAGGGAACATCCATGTGGGGTTGGAGGCTTGCCACTGTGATGATGGCCTAGACTTCTGGGGGCAGGGCTCAGGAAAAGGTGCGGAGGTCGGGGCTTGTCATCCCCAGCCCTACACTCACCCACCACCCATGCTGCCAGGACATGTAATCAAGGGTTCAGTTCGCACCACTTAACAGCCACCCCTTTGACTTGGGAATGGTGCTGAGATGTTCAGGGGATGGGTCTATCCTGCCCTCTTGGACCTAAGCGGTTCTGACTGTGATAGAAAGTGGATAGCGGGAGCAGTGGAGTGAGGTCAATGGGAAGGCAAAGGGCGAGGAAAGGAATCTCTATATTGCTCTTGATCAGATGGAATGATCTTAGTTAACGAGATGCACATAAAAAGCGCTGGCGCTTTGCCAGCATCACATCAGCAGCTGCCTGAAAATTAGATGCTTCCGCAGCAGGGAATATTGCATTTCCGATTTTACAAACAGCCGCTAAAGCAGTGGAGGGGGCCAGTCTACCGCCTTTGGAAGGCTGAGGTAAAAGAGTGGAAATGCTCATCTGCATGAAGTCAGTGCCTTTCCTTCCTTCCTTCCTCAGCTCGCTCTTGTGTTGACCAAAGCTAAAAGCAAACTTTAAAAAGAAGCAAAGCATGTATCGTCTCCTGGACTCTGCTGTCCCTGGGAAGAACTCACCATAAAAATCCACAACGCTGCTGCATTGCCATCCTCCTTACGCTCCCCCCTGCTGCCTTGCTACAGATCACTTGGTCATGCAGAGTCAGCTGGCCTGTGGGCACTTATCCCTAATTTACTGGGATGTTCCAAAAAAGCCACAAGGAGTTGAATATCTGCATCCCATTGCAAGTGAGTGTCTCAACTCCTTGAGACGCCTTTGAGAACCCCAAACATTAAGGTCGTTAGGATTGCTGCACTGTTTATCTTCTCCTATCCCACACTTATTTGCTTAGTCCCGAAGTGTAGTGCTTGTCTAATTATAGTGTGAATGGTTAACTGCCAACCATCACCCTTACCAGGTGACACTTACTAGTTATTAACCGGAGGGGGCTAGAACAGTCCTCCGCCAGCCACGGGCAGGGGACTGCTCCATCCCAACAGATGGGGGGTACTCCAGCCTGGCCGAAGCAGCCCCCACTCACAGTGGGCCCAGCCTGGTGCATTGGGAGCAGGGGCACTGCAGCCCACTTGGAACATCATGGGCCTGCCCGAGCCATTTTGGCGCCATGGGCCCAGGCGTGTGGTGCTGCCCCCGGGTGCACGGCGCATGCACGGGCCTGCCCCCGGTGCGCACGACGCATGCGCTGCCCGGCCCGACCGCTGGCGCGCAGCTTGGGGCCTGCGCGCAGCTTGGGGCCTGCCCCCAGGGCGCATGGCCCAGCCCAGCCACTACTGCTGGCGCACAGTGCCTGGCTGAGCAGGGCCCCGCGGCCGTGGGGGGAAGGGCGCTGCTGGCCATTGCCAAGGGGATGGGGGGGGCCAGCGCTGCGGGAGCCAGGCACGCGGTGCCTGATGGCAGCTATAAGGGATGCCGTGCGCCCCTTACAGCTGCCATCAGGCGCCCCCCATTGGTTGGCGCCCTGGGCAGCTGCCTGGCTCGCCCACCCCTTAGTCCAGCCCTGGGAACATCCCCCAACCACGGCAGGCCTGGCCCAACTGGAGAAGTGCGCTCTGGGTGGCAGCACTCCAGCCCAGCTGGTGCAGCCCCTGCCCTTGATGGGGGGGGGGGCTGATCCAGCCCTGCTGTGCCCCACCCCATTAAAGTTGTTAACTGGTTAAACATAATGTTTAACCAGTTAACTGATAAAACAGGATTTTACATCCCTAGTTGAGAGTAAGCTCTTCGGGAGAGGGACTGCTTTTTATTAGATGTGTGTGTAACCCATGTACCTGATGAAGAGATATCTCTTTAAGAGACCCATGGGGAGAGGCTGGAGTGAGCTGTATCTGGGTCATGGTGGCTAGGCTGATTTAGTACTCCACACCCAGAACCTTCTGGAGTTGGGTGTGGTAGTTTGGGGTCTGCTCCAATAGGTTCTGTGCCTGTTGCTGAAGTCAGAGTCCATGAGAGGAAGCAGCCTCAGCTGCTTTTCTAAGGGCTATGTGCCCAGTGTGAGCTGGGAGAAACGGAGGTCTTGGAGCAGAAAGCAGGTTGCTTTCTCTCACTCTGAAGCACTTTGCAGCAGGTAGTGATGCTGTTAACCCTCTAACAGGGAACATGGGCAATGTTCATTGTAGCAAGGGGAACTTGGGAGGGAAAATAACTTCTCTTTTAATTGTGTATTTTGAATGTTGGTTTGATTTTTAGCCAAACTGTTCTAGCTAACTTTTCTACTAGTGTGATTCATCAGCTTTTATTTAAATGCAGTAATGGGGAAACCGTCTTTTCTATTTTGTTGTTCTCAGTTTTTGTATTTTCTTGTAGCAGGGTTTTCTTTAAATCTATATACTTTGCCGTGGCCTTCACTAGGGAGGTATTCTGAAATAATCCCCCTTATTTTGAAATAAGTGGAGCATCCACTCTACCAAGCCAGTTATTTTGAAATCTGTACTCATGCTTTCCTGGGGGAATAAGCTTGTTTCTAAATAGTTATTTCAGTAGTTATTATTTCAAAATGATTTCCTAGTGTAGACATGCCCTGAGTGATTAATCAGCTGACTGCCTAGCAGTGATTCACAGCAAAGGAAGAGCTGTGTGGATTCCAACTGAAGATTTCTACAAGTAAGTGGAGAGAAGAAGTTTCAAACTCAGTGAATTGTGCAGATTTGGTGATCAAAGAAAGACACTAACTGAGACTTAGGTGAACTAATCGTAAGCCTTTAGGCTCTCTGTTTCTGCTTACAGTGTTTTGTATGGACTGAACTGTTCAAATTTTACTTTTAGTTTTCTCTTTGTTTATTGGAATTGTGAAGATAATTCTTGGGTTATAAAACAACCATGTTACAGTCTAAAAATAAATCATTAATTGTTCATCATAAGATTTTATAAAGTTACTTAATTTAAACATTCATTTTTTTTGGTTCCTTTTGGGACTTGAATGTGGAGAGTCTGACCCTACAAAATCCTTGCTGAAAATCCTTAGAGACTGAACTCTAGGTTTCCAGCTACTTTTCTATGGGAGTTGGGGGTCCACTGGAAAAAGGCAATGAAGTCTTGCCCACCCAAGCTTCCATGTGTGCAGTGTCTGGCATTACTGGGACTTCTAGCCAAGGCTTTCATAAACACCATTTGATTGTTGAGCCAAAATCCATCTTCCACCCAAAGGGGAAGGCTACCGATTGGTTTCGATGGAGTGGAGGACTATAATTAGGTCAGGGCCAGGTATACACTACAAAGATTTGCCAG
Source organism: Pelodiscus sinensis (assembly GCF_049634645.1). NCBI lineage: Eukaryota > Metazoa > Chordata > Testudines > Trionychidae > Pelodiscus > Pelodiscus sinensis. Next base: position 7,739,326 of record NC_134728.1, on the reverse strand, counting down.
CAGAGCTTTGTCAGTCAAAGATGTGAAAAAAAAAAAAAAAACCCCACACATCCTCAACCAGCATAGCTGACAGAAAAAATGCCTTCGGCTGACCTATGCTACGTCTCTAGTAGGGATGTTAAAATTCATTTATCTTGGTAAACGTGTGCCCGCTGGAATTTTCAGTGGGTACACGTTCACATGTGTGGGGAGATGGCTCCCATGGAGCCACCTTCTTCCCCCCCCCACACACACACACTGTGCTGCTGCCTGTACATCAAAGGCAGCAGAACAGGGCACACGGAAACTTTTGCAGAGGCAGCGGGGGGAGGGGCCCATCGGTTAACTGTTATTTACACGGCCACATCCTTAGTCTATACTGGGAGGTACCATTATTCTAGAAAATCATTTCTAGTGTTGACAAGACCTTGGTCTTTCTGTTTCCTGCCCTACCTCACAAACAAACAAAAAAAAAAAAAGATTTTGTTTGCCAGCCTCTCATACTTGAACACAATCAGTGAAAGTTTTTGGAAAGGCGTTATTTTCCTGGTGGCACAAGAGTTAGTTGGATCCATGTATCATTAGCTGTGGATCACATGCAGGGAAATTTTCTCCTGCTTGTTCTTGCAGCTCCCATTGGCTGGACAATGAAGCGCTGTGGGCTGGGCCACCACTCCCCATTGTTACCATTGGCTAGGAACGGCAAACTGCAGACAGTAGGAGTTGCGAGCGACTGTAGCTGCAGATGCTCAGGTAAATAAAATATCTGGCAGCCTAATGGTGGTTAACCACCGTGAACCATGTCTGGCCTGTGGGCTGTTTATTGCCTGCCCCTGGATGAAACCGATATTGAACAAAGTAAAATCTGAGCAGAGTGATGTACGTATAGTGATGTAAGATTCATCTTTTGTAGACTGGAGATATTCTGAGCCCCACTGTCCAACTCTGAAGGCTAACGCTTTGAAAATGTTCCAAAGAGTTTACTTAAAAACCGGAGACTAATGGGCATCGCCATTCGGTTTTACATGGCATCATGCCGTTGACTTCAGTGGAATTAATTGTGACTTAAACCAGTATAAATGAGAGGAAAATCAGACCCATGGGCATTAACAGCCACAAAGCCTATTTTAAAACTTATGGAAGAATCCATTGTAGATGTTAAATATCTGAATCAAACGAAGTGGAAGTCCAATCCTAGTGAGATCAATAGAAAAGAACATAAACACTGTCAAATCAAGTGTAAAAATGTAATAAGAAAAGCAAAAAAAGATTTTGAGGAACAGCTAGCCAAAAACTCAAAAAGAAATAAAATGTTTTTTTAAGTACATTAGAAACAGGAAGCCTGCTAAAAAACCTGTGGGTCCCCTAGATGATCGAGCTATAAAAGGAGCAATCAAGGACGATAAAGCCATTGCGGAGAAACTAAATGATTTCTTTGCTTCAGTCTTCATGGCTGAGGATGTTGGGGAGATTCCCGAATCTGCACCGTCCTTTGTGGGTGATGAATCTGAGGAACTGTCCCAGATTGAAGTGTCATTAGAGGAAGTTTTGGAACAAATAGAAAAACTTAATGTTAACAAATCTCCGGGACCAGATGGTATTCATTCAAGGGTTCTAAAAGAACTCAAATGGGAAATTGCTGAGCTATTATCTGTGGTGTGTAACCTATCCTTTAAATCGGCTTCCGTACCTAATGACTAGAAGGTAGCCAACGTGACACCAATATTTAAAAAGGGCTCTAGAGGCGATCCTGGCAATTATAGACCGGTAAGTCTAACTTCAGTACCGGGCAAATTAGTAGAAACAATAGTAAAGAATAAAATTGTGAAGCATGTAGAAGAACATAATTTGTTGGACAAAAGTCAACATGGTTTCTATAAAGGGAAATCCTGACTTATTAATCTATTAGAGTTCTTTGAAGGGGTTAACAAACATGCGGACAAGGGGGGATCCAGTAGATATAGTATACTTGGATTTTCAGAAAGCCTTTGACAAGGTCCCTCACCAAAGGCTCTTGTGTAAATTACATGGCCATGGGATAAGAGGGAAGGTCCTTTCTTGGATTGTGAACTGGTAAAAGACAGGAAACAAAGGGTAGGAATAAATGGTAAATTTTCAGACTGGAGAGGGGTAACTTGTGGTGTCCCCCAAGGGTCAGTCCTGGGACCAATCCTTTTCAAATTATTCATAAATGATCTGGAGAAAGGGGTAAGCAGTGAGGTAGTAAAGTTTGCAGATGATACAAAACTGTTTAGGATAGTCAAGACAGAAGTAGACTGTGAGGGACTCCAAGAAGATCTCACCAAACTGAGTGATTGGGCAACAAAATGGCAAATGAAATTTAATGTGGATAAGTGTAAAGTAATGCACATTGGGAAAAATAACCCCAACTATACATACAGTATGATGGGGGCTAATTTGGCTACGACAAATCAGGAAAGAAATCTTGGAGTTCCATGCAGTGTGCAGCGGCGGACAAAAAGGCAAATAGGATGCTAGGAATTATTAGGAAAGGGATAGAAAATAAGACCCAGAATATCTTACTACCCCTGTATAAAACTATGGTATGCCATATCTTGAATACTGTGTACAGATGTGGTCTCCTCACATCGAAAAAGATATTTTGGCCTTGGAAAGGGTTCAGAAAAGGGCAACTAAAATGATTAGGGGTTTGGAACGGATCCCATATGAGGAGAGGTTAAAGCGACTGGGACTTTTCAGTTTAGAAAAGAGGAGACTGAGGGGGGATATGATAGAGGTATATAAAATCATGAGTGGTGTGGAGAGGGCCGATTAAAAAAAAAAGTTATTTATTAGTTCCCTAAATAGAAGAACTAGAGGACACCAAATGAAATTAATGGGTAGCACGTTTAAAACTAATAAAAGAAAGTTCTTCACACAGGGTGTAGTCAACCTATGGAACTCCTTGCCAGAAGAGGCTGTTAAGGCTAGGACTATAACAGAGTTTAAAGCGAAGCTAGATAATTTCATGGAGGTTAGGTCCATAAAAGGCTATTAGCCAGGGGATAAAATGGTGTCCTTGGTCTCTGTCAGAGGCTAGAGAGGGATGGCAGGAGACAAATCGCTTGATCATTGTCTTTGGTCCAACCTCTCTGGGGCACCTGGTGCTGGCCACTGTCAGCAGACAGGATACTGGGCTAGATGGACCTTTGGTCTGACCCAGTATGGCCGTTCTTATGTTCTTAATCACACACCCATGTAGACTGAAAAGATCCGTTTCTCCTTTTTACTATACTAGCTTTTCAGTGGTGTCACTTCATTGACTCTAGTAGGGTTACCAACAATTCACACTAGTGAATGAGATCAGAATGAATCATTACAGCTGATGTGATGGCTCTAGACACGACTCACTAGGGTGATTGCAATGTGTCAAATTCACAAAGGACCTGCTTCTGATCTCACTCACTTGGTTTTACACCATTATAATTCTACGGGCTTCAGTGAAGTTACTTCAGACGTATAGATGGTATCAGAAACCAGCCCAAAAAAGCTACAGTGATTCAGTACTGTAGAAATACAGAACAAATCCTAATACAGCCACCTTTTGGTTCTACTCCCAACTGATTTGCAAGGATCATGCTGTAAGCAAAGTACTCCAGGGGAGGTCTGTTATATTCCCTTGCATCAAAAACATTTGCCACGGGGAGCCTAATTATATTTATTTATTCAGCCCAGACTAGTCCAACATCCTTTTGCAACATGAATATCAGCTTCTTGATGCACATTTCTGTTCCACAAAAAAGCATGATCATAGTGGCCCTGATGTCCACACTGTGCCCCCATTGGTTGCAGGAAATAACCAATAAACCTCGTTGTATGAGGAATAAGGATTATTTCGGAAAAAGGGTTTTCTCCCGAAATAACCGCGTCTACACAGCATTTGTTATTTCGAAGAGAGTATTTCAAAATAGCGGCAGTCTGCAATTAAGCAAATGAAGTGCGGGAACTTCAAATCCGCGCTTCATTTGCAATTTCGCTCAGCTGCATTTGCATCCCTCTCTCGAAAGAGGGTGCAAGTGTAGACATACCCTTAGGCTATGTCTACACTCGTGGCTTCTTGCACCATAAATATGCAAATGAGGCTAAGTGTGGACTATTGCCGAGCCTGATTTGCATACCTAATGAGTTGCCATTTTTGCAGAAGAGGCTCTTGTGCCAGAAGGAACTGTCTACACTGCCCTTTCTTGCACAATGCCGCTATGCCGATTACTTTTCAGGAAAAACGGCATTGCACAAGAGGGGCAGTGTATACAGTTCCTGTGCAAGAAGGGGCAGTGTAGACAGTTCCTTCTGGTGCAAGAGCCTCTTCTGCAAAAATGGCAGCTCATTAGGTAGCATATGAGGCTCAGTGATATTCCACGCTTAGCCTTATTTGCATATTTCTGGTTCAAGAAGCCACAAGTGTAGACATAGCCCTCGAAAGTAACAATTTGACTTATGGTCCTATGAACACCTTTGTTTTAAGTCAAATTGTTACTTTCGAGGGCTATGTCTACACTTGTGGCGTCTTGAACCAGAAATATGCAAATAAGGCTAAGCGTGGAATATCACTGAGCCTCATATGCTACCTAATGAGCTGCCATTTTTGCAGAAGAGGCTCTTGCACCAGAAGGAACTGTCTACACTGCCCCTTCTTGCACAGGAACTGCCTACACTGCCCCTCTTGTGCAATGCCGTTTTTCCTGAAAAGTAATCGGCATAGCGGCATTGTGCAAGAAAGGGCAGTGTAGACAGTTCCTTCTGGCGCAAGAGCCTCTTCTGCAAAAATGGCAACTCATTAGGTATGCAAATCAGGCTCGGCAATAGTCCACACTTAGCCTCATTTGCATATTTATGGTGTAAGAAGCCACAAGTGTAGACATAGCCCTCGAAAGTAACAATTTGACTTAAAACAAAGGTGTTCATAGGACCATAGGGATGTAAGAGACCTCAGGAGGTCATCAAGTCTAACCCCCTGCTAAAAGCAGGACCAATCCCAACTAAATCATTCCAGCCAGGTAATAATGCATCAAATTTCCATTGGCTCATATCTCAGAGGAAACTCAATAACTGTTCACATGGGGTTAGATTCTAATCTTAGTCACATTAGTGTAAATCTGAATTCACCCCACTGATTTATTGGAAACACCCATATTCTTACAGTTAGTGATATTAAATATCTGCAAGGGGATACTTTTGAAACTCTGAGTCGAAGAGCATGACAAAGGGAGTTAGTGACAGAATCAGAAAGAGCCCAGGAGCGTTGATAGGCTGTCTGTCCTAAACCTACAGAACACTTACTTACATAAAACTCATTTTGAGGAGGGAAAAGAGAGCTGGAAAAATGACAGCTTTCATTTGAGAACCAGTTTGCGCTATTGACATGGCAGCAGCATATCTGGAGTGGGTAGAGAAGCAAACTTGCTTCATCACAGCATATGAGAGAACCAATCAAAATAAACATCTAAAAAATATTAAGGACAAGTTAGCAGACAGTGCAGAGAGCAGATGGTTATTTAAAATAACAGCATAATTCTGCATGCTGAATACACATGCAAAAGCTCTTGTCATGAAACACAACTAATGGCAAAAGAGAAGGAAGAAACATCAGTGTGTTTTGTAGAGTTAGACAAAGGTGGCAAAAAAGGGAATTTTGAGCTCTTCAGAAAATTCACTGCAAAGATCAGTGACAGCATAGCAGAGATGGGCAAAGTAAAAAATACACAATTTATAGCTGGGAGGGATATTGGCATGAGCGATGCGAGGCACCCAGGGGTGTTACAGACACTACCCCAAGTGTAGGGATCAGACACTGAACTAGAATAGAACCTCTGTCTCCCCGGGAAAAGGTTGATTTTAATTTATCTTTACTGTAGTTTCAAACCAGGAGAGTAGCAAGTCCTGGCAGGGGTATAGACAAAAGATGCTGGGAACCATATATCTCATAGATTGTCTCAGTGTTTCTGGCAAAGGAGGGCCTGGATAACACTTGGGGCTGCAAATCAGTCTACCTCGTTATGTCCAAAAAAAGAGAGAGGTCTGATCTGGCTTCCCGGGAAGATAAAGAAAAACTCTTTGATTTCCACGAGAGGGAGGGAGGTGTATTCCCAATGCCCAAAGAGAGATCAAGGTTTATGGCACCAGACAGGCTAAGCCTTTTTGCCAGCAAAATTTACACCCTCAAAATGTGTACCTGTATATTTGTATCCTCAAAACAAAGCTGAGCCTGTGACGTAAGGTACAAAGGTCTGTGGTCAGAGGTGTTATTGTTCATTTTTACATCCACAAATCATTCTGCAGATGAAAAAAAGTGCTGGGCATATTCCATGCACACCGGGGAGGCTGGGCTCAGCTAGCTGTAAATATCACCAGAATCTACTTGGTACAAATTCCTTTATGAAAGTTTTATTCCAACAGATTAAAAGGCCTGTACAAAAACTAATCTGGCTGTACAAACTAAACCTCTTGACAACTGAGTGGGAGGCTGGAAGCAAGATGGAGCGGGAGAAGGGTTGAAAACACCTGGTAAAATTAACTCTCATTGTGAACACACAGCCTGCAAAGTTTGTGTGTGAAATATGCTGGAGAAGCAATAGCCTTATACAGATCACGGACAAAGTCAGGAGGCTGTAGGGTTATGTAAACAGGATGGTGTCTTGAGAGCTTAGGTCGCCATTTCAGATCTTGGGAGTCTGCTTGTTAGCATACGTCTACGCTGCGATTAAAACAAAGTAGTGGCACTGAGTTTCAGAGCCTGAATCAGCTGACTTGGGCCCCTGGGACTCAGGCTGTGGGGCTGAAAATAGCAGGGTAGATTATTAGGCTCAGGCTGCACTCGGAGACCCACCCCCCATGTGGGATCACGGATCTCAAGCCTAAAATGACATATATGCAATTTCATAGTCCCTCAAGCCCAAGTCAGCTGATCGTACCCAGCTGCTGCCCTGGCACTGGTGTTATTGCCATGCAGACGTATCCTTAGAGGTGCTGAAAACAATGGGTATTGCAGGTAATACTGCCCTCTGAAAATCAGACCCAATAATGTGTCTGGCTGGCTATCATAGGTGCTGATCACCCACAATTGCCACTGAATGCAACGGGTTGTGACACAATGCCTTGGAAAATCAGTCCACTTTTATCAGGGCCATCCATGGGATTTCTAGGACCTGACACTACTATTAAGCTGGTGCATCTATGGCCAACAGGAGGCAGGGAGGGATGACAATTTTTAGAGATGTAATTTTTATCATCTTCAGCAGCCCACTAATTAGAGATTTTTTTGAAAGCAAAATTTTAACTAAGGTTCTGTAGACCAACACAATTAATGTGTCTGATGAAGTGGGTTAATAAATAAGTGCCCTAATAAATCTGCTAGAAACTGACAATATGTATCTAGGGTTAGGAAATGCCTGTAGAATGGCTTCATTACTACTTGAATGGCTTGTTCACAGGTTCGATGTTCTGCTAATAGGTCTGGCAGGCTTTTTCAGGTTCCGTTTCAATTTAACTAGATCCTCTCCAGAGGAAGCAGAGCCACAGATTAGGTATAGGAAGAGGCAGATGGGTGGACATTAAGACCCAGGGGTGCCCCACATTTTCAGGTGCCCTACACTATTGCATAATCTTTAAGGTAAAGGTAAGGATGGCACTGACTTCTATTTCAGTGCTTCAATATGGATTTTGGTGTTGCCAGATTTGGCCATTTTTACTGTGAGGCTACATCTAGACTGCAGGCTTTTTTCAGAAGAAGCTTTTCTGGAAGAGAAGAATGTGATTGCGGTGTGGATGTAATTGAAGCTTTTTTGGAAAAATGGCTGTTTTTCTGAAAAAAAAACCTCTGTAGTATAGACACCCTGAGTGTTTTGTCCTTCAGCCTTAGTTCCCAGAGTTAGGGGATGACTGACAAGACTCTTTACTTTCATTATTTTTTACATTCCTAGATCTTGTGATTGCAAAGACAAGCTTGTGAACGTGATTTGTCTGTAACTTAATATTTCAAAATCCAGAAAGCAAAGAAAAGGAATCCCAGATTAATTTAAAAATTGTGCGACTTAAAAGTATATAGTCAATCGCATGTTCTGGGATGCTGACTCATATATTTTGAACTCCTGAAGTTGGCAATACTTGGATTTATACGTCTACAGTGGGAGGTAGGCAGGAAGGAAAGAAATATTAGCACATGATTATCCCCTTGACAGCTGACCGTAATTGTAACTACTTGTTTTCAAAAGAATTGGAGGCTAAGATAGCTTTGAACACCCTTATCATCTTACCTTATCTTAGGCCACATCTTTGCTACCCGGAAGATTGACACTGTGGCAGTTGATGTTCCGACATTTGATTTAGTAGGTCTAGTAAAGACCAGCTACATCAAATGCTGAGAGTGCTCCCATTAACTCCAGGAGTCCTCAATTCGTGAGGAGTAAGGGAAGTCAACAGGAGCATTTGCTTCCATTGACCTCCCGCTGTGAAGATGACGTTGAAGGTCAAATTAAGGTACGTCAACTCCAACCACACAATTAACATACATGGAGTTGTGTATCTTAATTTGACCTTCCAGGCAAGTATAGACAAGGCCTTAGAGTTTTATTCTGTCACACATCCCACTGTATCCGAGCGCCTTCCACATAAAATCAGTAGGAAATAGCAAAGCCTTTAGCATACTTCATGGGGTCCTGATGTCTTCTTTGTCGGGGTAGAGAGGGTTTTTGGTTTTGATTAATCTCATTGGGGGGAGGATGCTAGGGGGTTATTGGTAAAAGGAAACACTTTTCTGAAGAGAAAGATTTTGGGTTATTTCCTAAAGATGGTCACATGCTTCACCCAATCTCCCTGCTTCAGCCAAAGCATCTTGCCAGACATTAAAAGTCTGTTTAATTCAGTTTTGAAAATACATTCTGCTTCCCTGTGCTCTATATGGTGATTTAAGAGCTCACCTGAGCATGTAGCTAAATATAAACCATCTGCAAAAGCAGAGAGAGGTTGCTCCTTTGTGAGGTTGCTCCTTTGTTTGGAACTTTGATGGTGATGGGTTGTGTTTGTTTTGAGAGATTTTCTTCTTTTGTGTTGTTAAAGATCTTCTCATTTTTATTTCCCAGAGCGCCACATGCCAATATCAATCTTAATAATACTTCTATTATTACTTATCTGTCCTCTGGAACAAATTCAGACTTGGGGATGAAAAAGCAAGTGCAGTTCCAGTATTTATAGTGGTGGGAAGTACCAGCTTTGAAGGTGACATATTACTTCTGGAATCAGAGCAGGGGAAGAAGAAGAAATAATCTAAGGCTAACCAAATAGAGACCTTTGGGGCTTGCTAGCTAAGCCCAAACTATCTAGCAGGCTGCAGAAACATAATGAAATTTTCTTTTCATAGACTTTAGAGCTAGAAAAAGCTTTGTTTCTAAAAGCAATCTTCCTGCCAGTGAAGGATTTCTCCCTCAGACACATTTAATAGCACTTTGTCTTTATTCCCATCTAATTTGGAAGTGGGGCTTGTTGTGATTTTGTGGTTCCCAGAGAGTCAGATGCTGGGCAGAATCAAGGGTCTTCGATACTTCTATTCAATTCAACAAGACTTTATTCAATGTGCACAAAGGGAGAGCCCCTGGTACTAAAATTAGCCAGAGCCCCTCGAGCAAGGAGCCTCTCCCCTTGCTGTTTTATAGCACATGGCAGTTACATAACAGGATACATAACAAGTTCTATAACACAAACTTCTAAACCAATAATATTCAGCCTTTCCATATATGGCTTTGTTTGTCACATGCTTGTACTTCTCCACTCCACGTGTTGAGTTCGCCCCCTCCCCTTGGCCTTTTCTAGACTGTTCCTAGGGTGATGAGCCACAGTATGCTTCTTTATGCATATCTACTTTCCAAACCACATTTTGTTTAAAATGCACACATGCATACCCTTCAGGCTGTACCTTAGGAACCTGTCATTAGTACAGACAAGATTTAACTTGCAGAACATGGGAGCTTCGCCACTTAATCACATATTCCCCAGCTGTCTGGTCAGTAATCATTCCTCTCCATAAATCAGGCAACAACTTGATAAGGCGGGTTGAACAGGCTCTGCTCTATAGCCTACAAACATCTATTCAGGCCTCTCCTCAAAGTCAAACTCTTTCATTTATTTAAAAATTGCCCTCCCTTCTGGGAGCAGCATGATGAACATTATTGCACCTTCTTTGCCAATTGTTCTTTCTACCAGCTGGAGGGGATGTGCACGTGCGCGCACACACACACGTCCATTGTGACTCCCTGAACGAGCCAATAGGATGTCTGCTTTGTTGCCTCTTGGAAGCTGCTCTTTGTGTCTCCCTCCTATGGCTCAGCTGATGTTACTCCGTGACTGCTTGCTAAAGAGTATGTAAGAATGAATACGAACATCTGACTGCTGACATCAACAGCTCTGCATATTCCCTCTGTAGGAGCCTGATCCAAAACCCACTGAAGTAGATAGAAAGATGATCATTGATTTCAATGGGTTTTGAATCAAGCTGTAGGCTGCTATAAAGCTTGGTGTTCTTCCTAAGGCAGGCTGTGCTAACATCCAGTCAATGAGAGTCATTTAGAGATTGCTACATGTTCACTTGCCATGCCAGGGATCAACCTTCTGGCATTCAATTTAGTGGGTCTAGTTAAGACCTGCTCAATCAAATGCTGAGAGTAGCTCCAGTCTGTGCCAGTTACTCCTCACAGTCATGAAGAATAAGGGATGGGAGTGTTTCCTCCTGTCAGTCTCCCTCTGTGAAGACGGCGCTAAGCTCAGCTTAAAGTAAGCCAACTCCAGTATAGTCCTGGCCTTGGTGCCAACTCTTCTGAAGTGTTTGTTTGCTATTTATTGGTTTGGAGTATCTCTTTAACAGGCAAAACTCACTACCTCCTCCTGCCTTAGTGCACAGCCACGATGGGAGCATAAATGCAGATGAAAATCAGTAATTTAGGCTAGAAAATAAGCCTCATTGATGTTAACGGCCCAAAAAGCTTGATGAGAGGCACTCATCTTTCTTAATTAACTATGTTTGGGTTTGATAGCTTAGTGTAGGTCGCCTGCCAAATCCCGTTATTTTATGCGAGCTCAACAACTGCTCTCCGGGCCAACATGCCAGGTCTATAAGCAGCCTCCTGCTTGTGTTTATTTCTCATCCTGTAGATCAGAAGCATCCCTTCATTCTCCTCTCCTCCCACACACGCTTTGTCACAGATTTACTACCATTGTTTCCATCTGGTTGCATTCATTCGACCTTGGCAGGGCAAGCCATGTGGAGAGGCTGGTTGGGAACATTGTGTGAGGCACATAGAGCTGGTTATATGAATTACTTTCAGAGGATTTATACTGAGGCAGGAGTGCTAGGGATTGTATGAGCTTGTAACTCATCACTCTCACTCATCCATCATTAAGTCAAGTCCTCAAATGATGGAAATTGTGTGCGCTGAAGACAATGGATATAAACCGTGACAGCAGTTTAAGGTCTGGCCATGGACCCTACGGGCAATCCTATTCAGACCCTTTGTAAATCACTTTATTAATGGACAAACAGTTTCATGGGATAAATGAGCAGCTGTGATTTGTAGAGAGGATAGGAGCTCAGGTGTCACTTGGCGTAGCTTTATGCTGCGTGCTTGAAAAACTGAGGTCTGATTATTACATCCTTAGAGCCCTGAGATAACTGTAGTCTAGGGATGGTGGAAGCTCCCACATTAAGGCCAGGTCTACACTACAGGGGAAGGAAGGGTGAATTAGGATACATAAATCCAGCTACATTAATTATATAGCTAGAGTCCACATACCTTAATTTGAACTTCCATGCTGTCTGCACACCTGGAGGTTGACAGGAGCAAATGCTCCCATTGGCTTTCCTTATTCCTCGCAAAGAGCAGGAGTATTTGGCACCAACAGGGGCACCCTCTGAGTTCAATTTAGTGCATCTAGTAAAGACCTGCTAAATTGAACTCTGAAAGATCGATCGCAGCAGCATGGATCTTCCCTGTAGTGAAGACATGGCCTAAAATACAGATTCAGTATTTAGATAAGAGAGAAGGCATGTGACGATCTAAGAGGAAACCGAGTGGGACTACAGAAAGTTTCTATTGATGGTGACGTGCTTGTAGATTTGTCTGTTAGGGTGAATCCAGCAGAAAATATTCCTATTAATTTTATTTTCCTGAAGCAGCTTCTCTATATGAATCATTCTACGAATAATAAACTATTGTTATTTCAGTACTACTCTCTGGTTCGATTTGTCTAATTCAAATTAATAGCCTGTCCATAATACATCATGTAATGGTATAGGACAGGGCTACTCAACATGTGGCCCAGCCTGCAGCCCATTCGTTTGCAGCCCACGGTGTGGTTTGGGTTTATACGGGGCTCAACATGCAGTCTGCGGATGGGATCCTTTGAACAAGGCGAGGTGTCTCTCAGGTAGGGTGAGCATTGGGAGATGCAAGCAGATGGGCTGGCTGGAACAGATGGGTACAGGGTGTCGGTGTTTCTAGCCCCCAGGGGGAAGGTGCCTGGAGTGCCGGGGCATTGTGGGAAGTGCTTTGTATTCATGCAACCACACTTAAATTGCAACCCTCAGCATGTGCTGTGAGTATCATTGTGGCCCCTGGAGCTTCCAAAGTTGAGTAGACCCAGTATAGGACATACAGGACCACTGTCTAATGAGGCTTCAGAACCGATAGAGAGACCATGTTCTTAGCAGAGTAAGAGAAGACAGAAGAATTAAGGTGGGAGTAGAGAGCTCTGGTTTATGTTCCTGGCTGTGCAAACTGGGCATGGGATATGCTGGCCTAGCTGCATGAGAAGAGGCATCACTGAGATGTTTTGCCTCCTGGATTCATCGTGTTGTCCTCCTAGCCCCAAAGCTCTAGCAGATAAAATCCCATATGCTGTGGCTTGAAGAAAGATGTTAACTGGATGTCACATTATAAAGCCTGCCCTCCCTGCATTTAACACCTCTTTCACATCAAAAGCTAAGAATGGGACACTTGCAGCCCACTCAGCCTCATTACCACCAGCAGTGCAGTTGATGGGTATCTTTTTTTTTTTCCCCATTCTTTTTCTGTTATAAATTCTGGGCTCCTATTATTTCCATTCCAGCTCATCCGAAGACGTAGATTTTGCCCATGAAATCTCATGATACTGTACATATTTTTGTTGTCTCTAAAGTGCTACAGGACTGCTCCTCGTTTTTAAAGCTACAGACTCACATAGCAACCCCCTGAGACTTTTCCCCATCGCAGGTATTTTTCAAGCCAATAACTTTTCCAGATAGCACAGGAACCGTCACGGCTTTTGTCACCATTTCAGGAAGTAATGCACCTGAAGCTATGCTTTTGGGAAAGACTTTGCCACCCACAGAGACATTAGTCAGCTGGCACTAAGATGTCATTTGAGCAAGCAGTGTCCTTTAGGAGCAATTCTTCTAGGAATAACATAGCAACTCTTCCTCATTCTCCTGTTGGGTTCAGCATATTTCAGGGGAAGGTAGGAAGATGTCTGTCCGAAGTTTTAACAGTCACCTCCACATTTCCATAATTAGCAATCAACCCAGAAAAAGCCGCTGAGGAGTCATTCCAGTGCCAGGTGTGACAGAAAGAATGAAAGACCTACTGGACTATAAACAACTCTTCTGCCCAGTTCTGTTTTCACATGAACACTAATGCAATGTGGGGCATTCCATACAAAACAGCAATTAAAGCCAGTGATTGTTAAGTGCTGTGAAACTGAACATTTACCACTTATGGTTTCAGTCCATAATTACTCGTCATAATGGCACTGGCTGTGAGTTGATGACAAAGACTAGAAGTGGGTGAGACCTGCTACTAGTTATTTGTACTCAAGCATGACACAGTTCTGCAAGTGGTCTTCCACAGCAAGGCATCAGGCCACTAAAGTCTGTTTTTACTACTTTTTTTGTTCTGACACAGTATTCCTTGCTGTGTAGTTCAGAAGAACACAGCAGCATTTAGGCCCAGGTCCTGCAAAACTTACACTTGTGCTTAACTTTAAGAATATGGGTAGTCCTATTAATATCATTCGGACCACTTGTATATGAAGAGTTAGGCTCATGCATACTTGTTTGTAGAATCAGGACATGAAGTAGAAAGAAATCCCAGACACCTAGGCATATGATTATGAGTCACAGTTGCCAAGTTTCATATAGATTCCTTGCATTTTTTTTTTCATATGAATTCCTTACATTTTTTTCTGCACTGCATTGACGATAACAAAGATCGCTATGGGTGTGTCTACATAGCAAAGTTATTTCAGAATAACGGTGTTATTCTGAAATAACTATGCGAGCATCTACACAGCAATTCTGTTATTTTGAAATAATTTCAAAATAACAGATGGCTTATTCTGACTTCTGTAAACCTCATTCTACAAAGAATAACACCTATTCCAAAATAGTTATTTCGGAAGAGGGACTGTGTAGATGCTCCACTTCTGCAATTTCAAAATAGCCCCTCACCGAGGTCATTCTAAGTTATTGTTTCTGGGGCTCTAAATCGAGATAGAACATCTACATTAGGGAAACCTGCCTCGGATTAATTTTGAGGCCTCCCTGCAGTGTTGATGTGCTATTTTGAAATAAGCTATTTTGGAATAACTATTCCAGAATATCTTATTCCGAAATAACTGTGCAGTGTAGACATAGCCTATACATTCTCCAGCACATCCTTTGTTTCCAGATGCTCTTTAGGACATATTATTTGACCTATGAACAAATTTTCATAGGTCACCCCCTGCTATATGGCAGGTGACCCCTATTATGCTTTCCAAAAAATTGCCTCTAACTGGCTCTTTTTGTTTGACAAGAATAAAAATGTTTACAGAAAATCAAGACCCACTGTGCAGGTGTCTTTAAAAATGGCTGATCTTAAACAAATCTGAACAAATGGGTTTCAAAGTATTAATTGGTACATACAAATGTCCAAATGACTCATTCCAATTTCATTTATACAGGAGGGCTACGTCTACACTGGCCCCTTTTCCGGAAGGGGCATGTACATTTCACCTATCGTAGTCGGGAAATCCGCGGGGGATTTAAATATCCCCCGTGGCATTTAAATAAAAATGTCCGCCGCTTTTTTCCGGCTTTTAAAAAAGCCGGAAAAGAGCGTCTACACTGGCCCCGATCCTCCGGAAAAAGCGCCCTTTTCCGGAGGCTCTTATTCTTTGAAGGGCGCTTTTTCCGGAGGATCGGGGCCAGTGTAGACGCTCTTTTCCGGCTTTTTTAAAAGCCGGAAAAAAGCGGCGGACATTTTTATTTAAATGCCGCGGGGGATATTTAAATCCCCCGCGGATTTCCCGACTACGATAGGTGAAATTTACATGCCCCTTCCGGAAAAGGGGCCAGTGTAGACGAGCCTGAGGGGTGTCCCAATCCCAGATACTTAATTACTAGGGCTCTCAAGCAATTACAAAATGTAATAATGATTAATCGCGTGCGCCTCCCCTTTGAAATGCCGCTGTGGTGTTTCAATGGAGCAGCGCTGCATGGAGCCCAGGATCAGCTGGAGTCCCCAGCTGACCCCAGGTTCCATGCAGCGCTGCCCCCTTTGAATTGCCAGGGCGGCGTTTCCAAGAGGCTGCGCAAGGCATTCCGCGCGGCATTTCAGCCAAACTCGGGGTCAGCTGGGGACTCCCAGCTGACCCTGAGTTCCACTGCTGCGCAGAGCCCAGGATCAGCTGAGCAGTCCCCAGCTGACCCTGGGCTCCCAGTGGCATTTCCCCAGAACCCAGGATCAGCTGGGGAATCGCAGTTGACCCCAGGCTCCATTGGCCCTTTGAAACGCGCAGAGGTGGCATTTCAAAGAGGCAGCCATCTCAGTTGTGCAATGGCTGCCCCTTTGAAATGCCACCTCCACGTGTTTCAAAGTGGCAGTGGAGCCTGGCATCAGCTGGGGCTCCCCAGCTGATCCCAGGCTCCACATTGCGCTGCCCCTTTGAAGTGCCGGAGTGGCACTTTAAAGGAGCAGTGTACCATTAACACCTGTTGGAATTGGTCCTACCTTGGGCAGGGAGCTGGACTTGATGACCTCCTGAGGTCTCTTCCAGCTCTACGATTCTATGTGAATTGACAGCCCTGTTTATTATTATTTATTATTTTTATTTATTTAGCTAGTCATTAGAGATGAATTCAGATGGAAACATGGGAACTAAATCCCTGCATATTTAAGAGAGGTTTGGGTGCAGATCCAAAAACCCTGGCTGAAATCCATCCTTGTCAACTTATATTGCAGCAAATTGAACTTTACTTGGAAAGTCTGGATTTGGATCTGGTTCTGGATCCATATTTCCTGTCTTAGTCCTATAGCTGTAGGTCAATGGACAACATTTAATAGGAAAGAAAGCATGTAAGGTGCATAATAGACATAAAAATTATTACAATGTATCAAAAATACCAAGAACAAATCTTCACTCTTAGATTACCTTTGCAGTTTATAATACTAGCAGACTTCCCCGGCGTTGCCTGGGTCCATCAGGGCAGGGGGCTAGTAGTATTGGGGGGATGCAGGATTCAGGGATGTGGGGGGAGAGTATAAGAATGAGGGTTGAGGGGTGCGGAGGGGCTCAGGGTGGGGGGTCCCATCCAGCATAGGGGTTTTTCTCCCCCTGCTCCTCCTCCCTCCCTGTCCACAAGGGGCGTTTCTGTCACCTCATCCTCCACCCAGCGACCAGGAGCTTTTTTTCTGCCTTCCCCTCTGGCACTGCAGCTAACGGCCAGGAGTGGGGGAAGGGTTTGGGGCAGGGGGCTATTTACTGATGTGCTGGCAGGCAAGATGGTGGAGCCCTAGCCCATCTGGACACCCCCTTGATGGTATTGCTGCCCCCAGTGGACACTCTGCAGGGTAATTCTCCTCTGTGGGGTTTCTGCCCCCCAGTGGCCACTCGCATATCATGTCCCTCTGAACAGCAGCCCCTCTGTTTGCATGTTACGGAAAACAACCCTTTTCCTGGGGCTTCTGGTTGCTCTGCAACAACCAAACCTTGGCCTTGCTTTAAATGAGGAGAAGAGAAAGCTGCATCCCAAATTTGGTAGCCCTAGCTCTTGCCATTTAGCAGGAGTTCTTGAGCAAACAGACTCGCAGACAGTCACACAGACAAACACACTCTAGATAGATAGATGGGGAGGGAAAGGCAGAAGAGAAAATAAAGGAAAAGAACAAAAAACGGCATTGACTCTGAACCAATGACTCTAAGTCAGTTCAGAGTGAATGAGAGTCCAAAAGAAAAAAGTTCAGATGTACATGGTCAAATTTAGAAGGGCATCCAAACCAGAACAAACGGACTGAGAGGAAAGCAAAGCATTCGAAGTATAGCAGAACCTAACTGTAAGGACTTCACCGTGCACTCGGAGTTTCAGACTGCTAACTCCTGCATGTCCATCATCTGCTAATGCAGTCTGGGCCACATTCTGTCCTCATTTGACTGTCTTTAGAAGGAAGCCATTCTCGTAGCACTGAAATCAGCATATATTTGATTCCTTCCATTATTACCTACAGCTTTGCCAGAAGACTAGCCTTACCGGAGCACATAAAGAAACAAAGTAAGCCTTTATCAGTGAGATCTCCACTGCACCCAGCTCTGTGGATGCACAAAGCCGGAAGGAGCTCTGCTTCCCACTTGTGTATGTCCACTGGGGTCAGGAACAAGGTTCATCCAACGCCCATTGAAATCAATGGGAGTCAGTCCATGAACTTGAATGTGATTTTCCAAAGGTGAAAGTGAGCCAGTGCACCCTGGTGTGGAGCACCAGCTAGAGACTGACCATTTGGGGGTGGGGCCTTGAATGCTGCTGACAATCTGGGTTAATCAGGCTCCATCACTGGGATCCAGCAGTCGGACAGCATGGTCCCTGCCACGCTGGCCAGACCTAAGCTCCCCCCACCCTCCCTAACTTCTGCTCCCCCTAATCCCCTAATAAGACCTCTCCATCAATACCACAACTCTTTCCCACATTTAAATTTCTTACAGGTACTGTCCTATCATAACCATCCCGACCGCCTGCCCTGACCCCTACCCGGGGTGGGGGAGGGAGGTTCCGATAGGATAGTACGAGGATGAAATTTAAGTTATTTTCACCTTTATCAAGACCAAAGACTGCTCAGGTCTAATGCTGCTGCTTACAAGGGGAATGAAACCTCCTCTGCTCATCTCACATGAAGCAGTTACTGGGCATGCCTTTGGCTACTCATCAAGCACACACCATGTCTATTTTTAAAGAACACCTACGGCCCACGACTGTAGTTCCTCCCTGACACTAAATCCTTGAAACCTCACAACATGAAAACTCACATTGGCTTCAGTGAGGCCAAGATTTCACCCTGATGTCTGAACCTGCCTTGGGGAAGCCACCCAATCTTTGTGCTAAAAGAATCGTAGCCATTTTCAGGAATTGCGCTCTTCTAACAACATAGGCCTTGTCTACACTAAATGGAAGATCGCCACTGCTACAATCGATCTTGCGGAGTTTGATTTCGGGACTCTAATTAAGACTCACTAAATCGAGCTCAGAAGTTGCTCCCGCTGGCATCCAATACTTCTGCTTTTGCAAGGAGTAAGGGAAGCCAATGGGAGCATTTGTTCCCATTGGCCTCCCGGTCTGGGAATGCTGCCAGCCTCATATTCTACGTAGCTGGAGTTGCGTACTGAAGCCAAGCTGCCGGGTCTAGTGTAGACCTGGCCTTATAAACACTAAAACAAAGAGAGAAAAAAAATTAAAGGGGAGATGTAAGGAGGAAAATATTGATTAAAGAGAAAAAATGAACTGTAATGCACATTTCAGAATTTCAACCCTCTGGCCCAGGTTCTCCCATCCATGTTCACACTGGGTAGCACCTTACTCCATGAGGCCTCCTAATGAAACAAACCCCTCCAGTAGTTTTGTGCTAGTCAACAAGAGAAAGGTGCCTAGATGTGGTCCCAAATGCTTTTGCTCTCAGAATGGATGTACACACGCTGACATGCTTATTCACATACCCAGAGGATTTAATGCTGTACATCACCTGCACTCTAAAACCACAGTTAATAGCCAGTTCAGGATGAACTGCAGGAGACTCTTCATTTCAATGCACATAAGGCAAACAGAATAGTAATAGAGATGTAGCCGTGTTAGTCTGGTCTAGCTGAAGCAAAAGACAGGATTATGCAGCACTTTAAAGACTAACAAGATAGTTTATTAGGTGATGAGCTTTCGTGGGCCAGACCCACTTCCTCAGATCAAACTGTGGAAGAAAATTGGCACGACCATATATACCAAAGGGATACAATAAAAAAAAGTCAACACATATAAGGCAAACAATCATTTAGAAAAAGCAGTGAGGAGTCCTGTGGCACCTTATAGACTAACTGAAGTGTCATTTAGAAGAACATGTGCGTTTCCTATTGTTGATACCCACTGAGTTTAAGAAACAGCAAAAAGACAGCTGTGTCCCCCAAACAATATCAGTTAGCAATCTGATGCCTGATCTCGCTTGTCTTAATTATAACCTTTCATTAGTCATCTGCAGGAAAACAATTATAAAATAGGCGATCCTAGCAGAAGACATGAATTCAACTGCAAATTGGAGGAAAAAAATCAAGGAACAAAATGCATTAATAGTCATAATGAAAAGCTTTTCCCGTCAGCTGCTATCTAGTTATAATAGGCCACAAAACTTTGAAAATCATATTCCTTTAAATAGCAATCCGTGACTTTATGTGTTTTACAGCAATTGTTTTTGTGCAACTGAAAATTAAAATGAATAGCTAATTTGGGGGTTTGTGACAGAAGACATCATTTACATTGGTACATGTCAAACACTTCTCAAACTTAACCAGAATTTCATATTCAAACCTTTTTTATTTTCATCTTTGACTTCTAAGGCTCAGAAAAACTAAGACCTAACCTAGTTATATGGCCTCGGGGCAGTTCCAATGTCTCATATATAGCCATGTGAAGCCTGATTATTCTCTTGTGCTTTTGTAAACTAGAATACAGGTTGAACAAGGGTAGCTCAGTGGTTTGAGCATTAGCCTGCTTAAGCCCTGGGTTGTGAGCTCAATCCTTGAGGGGCCCATTTAGGCATCTGGGACAAATCTGTCAGGGATGGTACTTGGTCCTGCCATGAGGGCAGGGGACTGGACTCAATGACTGTTCAAGGTCCCTTCTAGTTCTATGAGATAGGTGTATCTCCATATATTAAGTCTGTGGTCTGGTTTGATTTTAGTGAGCCGGATGTCCACTTATCATGGGTGTAGCTAAGTTTCCTGTGGTCACATAAAATTTGATAGAAATGGTGTCCCTGGCCTCTGTTTGTCAGAGGCTGGAGAAGGATGGTAGGAGACAAATCACTTGATCATTGTCTTTGGTCCACCCCCTCTGGGGCACCTGGTGCTGGCCACTGTCGACAGACAGGCTACTGGGCTAGATGGACCTTTGATCTGACCCAGTATAGCTGTTCTTATGTTCTTGTTTACAGCCACCAGTCCTGGCTTTCAGTATTTTGTGCTGTTATTTAGCTCTTATTGACCCCTAAATGTCTTCTAAGAGCCCAGTAAGCAGTGGACGAGTTGCTGCTGGACAATATTGACCTCCTGTGGTATAGCAAATTCTCTGGTTCAGCACCAGTCAAATCCTGAGTGTGCCGAACTAGAGGTTCATCCTATCTCTCCATTGAAATCAATGAAGTTATACTGGTGTGAGAGTGGTACAAGTGGCAGCTTTTCATTCTGACTTTTATAAAGGTTCGGTTCCTGTGCAAAATTCATACTGAATCTGGATTTTAAATTACTCTAAAAAACAGGTGTGTGCAGGTCTGGAGATTTGAATTAGGGTATGTCTAGACTGAATCCCTCTGTCGGCAGAGGGATGCAGATTAGGCAGGTCGACATTGCAAATGAGGCAGGGATTTAAATATCCCATGCCTAATTTGCATAAAAATGGCCACCGCATTTTGCCGACTCTGCACTTTGTCAGCAAAAAGCGGCAGTCTAGAGGGGGATCTGTTGAGAAAGAAAGCCTTTTTCAACAGATCCTGTAAACCTCCTTCCTCCCTCCAGGCCCAATTCCCCCGTCCCGCCCACTGCCGCGGAGGAAGGAAGCCCCGGTGTGCACCTCCTCCGGGGCCAGCGTGAGCCTCCCACGGAGAAAGAAAGCCCCAGCGCATGCCCCTTCCGGGGCCAACTCCTCCTTCCCGCAGAGAAGGGAAGTCCCAGCGCGTGCCTCTGGGGACTTCCCCAGTAAGCTCCCAGAATGCCACAGACCTGGGGCAAGGAAGCAGCCAGAGCATTTCTGTAACCCCCGGAAGTGACGCACAGCTCAGGACTTTTGTCTACCCAGTGGGAAGCCACCACTACCTCCATTGTCACTGGAGGTAGGTAGTGGGGCTTCTTGGGGGTGGGGGGAAATGGGAGGCCCAGAACACCTCACGATTGACTGATCGAGGCCTCGCGATCGACCAGTCGATTGCAATCGACGGGTTGGTGACCACGGATGTAGATAGAGTCAGCTTATCTTAAGCCAAGCTTTGTGATGTCCCCACAGTGGGAGGCTGATGGGAACAAATACTCCCTTTGGCTTCCTTAATTCCTCACAGGAGCAGAAGTACCGGGCACCCTCTGAATTCGATTTAGTGAGTCTTAACTAGACACACTAAATGGAACTCTGTAAGATCGACTGTGGCAGTGTCCTGATTGTGGCCTGATTCTGTTCACGTTTACACCAGCATAAATCAGAAGTTAACTCCAGGGAAGTTAATGCAATAACACCAATGTAAAAACAGTGTGAGATCAGAAATGTTCTCACAGAATTTGCTCAGAGATCTGGATCCTACCACTTAAAGATCAACCAAAAGAAAATTGAGACATTGTACTTAGTGTTCCATGTATTGTGCAATTCTTCTTCACTAGATTTTTTTATATATAAATTGACTTCACTTTAATGAACTTAAAGGGTCTTTTAAACTGAGTGAAAGAAATATCTAAAAATTGGAGAAATAATTCAGATCTATCAAGAGCACAACATAACAATCAAGTTTGTCAATCAGTCATTGGCAGAGTTAGTTTATAAATCCTCATTTGGGAGGTGACTACAAAATGTGAGTAAACAAGCGTGTCACTAATGAAGCTGATTAGAATATCCCTGCATGAATGAATCTGTCTTGATTCTGGGGAGAGCAAAGGGAAAATTGTTCTCAATTCATTGAGCAAATTGGAACGCATTCTTGTTAGAGAACAGAAGATAATGTAAAACCTAAAAGAGAATAGAGATGATAAAAAATAAAATGAAAAATGATTAAGGATCTTTTCTTTAAAAATTCAGCTATATTTTTTGACCTGAAAAGAGACATATGATAAGATCAGAAGTTGCAGAAGTAGAAGATAATATCTTTCTGTTCTGTGTAGACACTTGTATAGATATTTCAGAACAACGGCCATTATTCCAAAATAACTTTGCTGTGTAGACACGCCCTTTGTGGGGATGAAAATTAAAGCAGAGGAATAACTGATGTAAGCAGGGGCTCAACTACTGCTTGCTATCAGCCAGCTAAAAGGAGAGAGTTGCTGTAGCCAGACAGCCCCCCCCCCCATCTCATCCATCTTATTTTGCCTCTCTGAGGTTCCTGAAGCATACAGGACAGAGAAGGAGCAATAAAATCAGCATAGTCTATGCTGGCTCATCTGATCCTGAGAAGCTGAAACCATAGATATGAGGAGAGAACGATTAAGGCAATAAGCTGGCCTCGAGGCTGCGAGAAGTACCCGGATGGCACCCATGTTGATACGAACACCCAGTCCCTGGAAGAGGAATTTCCCACTGAGAAAAGAATGCCCAGTACTTCCAATTTAGTTATCTCTCTTACAAGTGTAAATTAAGTTCACAACTCCCTTGTAAGAACTGGTCTCACAAAAGACAGACCAGCACCATTTGGCATCACAGATAAGAAAGAGAAATACGTGACCCCATGGGTATAAATATGGGTACAGCAGCACACTCACTTTTGAGTGTCATTCTACCCTCTACCTGCTGGTCGGGGTAGGTGTTTGACCTCCCGAGGTTCTATGGGGACGCCCACCTCGTATTTTCGTCTTTCCTAGGAATTGAGGGACCGACCCTGGCCTGAGTCGAGAGGCACAGAAGGGGGTAAAAATTGTACCTGGATGTGGTCCTCTGTCTTAAGTGTACACAGACTAAGAGCTCTTTAAAGGTTAAGCTGTTACTTAGTACTATTATTTCTGTTTTTCCTATCTTTATCTTCTTTATAACCATTTTTAAGATCTATATTTTGCTAGCAGTTAAGAAATAGAACAATAGCCATTGCAACCGTATGATTTATAAGCTTCCTCAATAAACCTATAACTGTTTAAGCTTTAACCTGACTCCTTCAGTTGCTGTAACAGAACCAGGCACAATTTAAAAGAACTTCAGCCAGTCTTAAGGGATAGATATAGGGAGAACTTGGGCATTTGGATTTGTGTCACTCCCAGGTGGCAGATCCGTTGGGGCACTTCTCAGCCTCCCCCAGGCTGCCCGCTGCGAAGGAATCACAGATTCTAGCAGCTAAAATCTGAAGTGTAATAAGCTCTTCCTGCAAACTTATTGGGGCACTCGTCAACCTCCTCCAGGTTGCCCGCTGCAAGGGACCCCGGTCTCAGCAGTTGAAGTCTCGGGTGTACAGCACACACACACACCACTCACTGCCCTGACAGTCGGCTGACAGTTGCCCTGGGTGTGGGTATGCTCACTCAAATTGTTTAGCTCTGCAAGATAATTAACTGTTAACTGTTGATATGTAAATACAGCTCATGCCTGGATGGGGAAGGAATCCGAGGTGTGGTTATGTAAATCCAATTCAGCCAGGGCTGATGGAGGATCAGTTGTTAGAATGGAATGTGATGTATTGTAACTAATTTGGGCTGTTGTGGAGGTCACAAATCATGCTACCCCTAAATGTGGGAACCGTAAAATATGACACCAGTGCTTGCAGGAGAGACACCATCATTGTAAGAGGTCTCAGATGAACAAGCCTCCCCCTTCCAGAGTTGAGTGAACTGAGTTGGGGGGGAAAGGGCTTGAGTCAGCCTGCTTCATGCCTGCCAGGCATGAGCTGTAAGACTGGTTCAACCTGCCTCGTTCCCCCTTGTTTTAAGGATAGACCTGAAGCAGACTCCATCAGGAGTCTTTTTGCTAGTCCAGTGGAAGCTGGAATCTTTTGCCAACCTATGTGATGGCTATAGAATTGAAATCACTAACAGCTGAAGTAACTGGTTTGGCCTGGAGCCAGACCCATTGCAGCCAGTGGAGCGGCTGACGGGAATGACCGGTGGGCGGCCGGTAGGAGTGGCAGCAGGCGGCCAGCAGAGCGGCTGGTGGGAACGACTGGTAGAAGAAGCATCAGGTGGTGCAAGCAGGCCACAGGAACAGCACAAAGGTAGCATGACCTCAGGCTCAATGAGTGGAGTCATCAGGGTGATGTGTCAGGGTCCGCACTGACTGGACAGAGCTGTAAGTGGGGTGTTTGAAGTGGGGTACGGAGAAAGTTTGCATAAATGAATGGAACCCTTACATTCATTGTTGGACTAGAGTCTGAGGGGCAAAGGACATTGCTCAATCGATTTGAGCTGGGACGGTTACTCATGGGGGGTTAGGAACTATGTTTGTGGTATTTTTCTGAGCTAATGCCATGTAACTTCTCTCCCTCTTTCATTAAAAGTTTCTTTTCTACACTCAGACTCTGTTGTGCTTGCGAGTGGGGAAGCATCGCCTCCCAGAGATGCCCAGGGGTGTGTGAATTTCCCAGGGTACTGGGTGGAGGCTCAAGCTGGTTCTGTGTGAGATGTATGAAAAGGGACCTCTGGCTGCTGCTGGCACTACCTGGCAGAACGTTTACACTTATCTGAATGCAGTGTTATCTCTAAGGTGGCCTTTCCTCAGAATAGGGATGGGCAAGATATGGCCTCCAGGCCTGATCCAGCCTGCCAGGCCTTTTAATCTGGCCTGCCCACCCCTGCAGCAAGGAGCAGCTCTGCTCAAAGTGGCTAGCTGCTCCCTGTGGCTCTCTGCACTGTGGGGGGGATGGGGAGGTTTCATGCGCTATTCTTGCCCCCCCAGCAAAATCTCTCAGCTCCCATTGGCTAGAAACTGATCAATGAGAGATTTTGCTGGGGGCGGGGGCAGCACGCAGAGACTCCTCCCACTCCCTCTCCATGCCCCCAGTGCAGGGCCACATGGAACAGACAGCCAAGGGCTACTGGTATGCAGGGAAGCTTGCTTGAGAGTGCTGCTGGCTGGGAGCTGCTTAGGTAAGTACCTCCTGGACAGAGCCTGCCTCTGATACCCCACCATCTCCCACATCCAACTCCCTCCCAGATCCTGCACTCCCTCCAACCCTCCCAGACAGAATCCTCTCCTGCAGCCATACCCCCTCCTGGACCCTACACACCCTTTCTCTGCCATAGGTCACAACCCCCTCCTTCATCCACACTCATTTTCAGCCTCCCCCACCACCCTCTCCTGCACTCCAGTCCCTTACCACGAGCTCCCTTCTGCACTTAACCTCCATCCCCCATCCCACACCTTGCATGCTCTCCACAGAAAAGTGGACCACTTGACCACTTGCCAGAATCTTGGAGTTGCCTCCCATCAAAAATTGGTGCCCACCCCTGCCTTAGAGGTATGCCCCTTTTTTTAGTCCAGTGCTACCTACATTCAACCCACAGTTATTGCTTTCATTGCTGGGAATTGTTTACATCAGAAATAAGTCATCATGAAACTTCTGAGGCTCAGCAGAGAGCTATTTACACCGTTGTTTTTCTCCAACTGTGGGTCAGGACTCTAAAGGGGATCACAACTCCATTTTAATGGGGTCACCAAGGCTGGCTTCGATTTGCTTGGGCCCAGAGCTAAAGCTGATGCCTGAGCCCCACCACCCAGGGCCAAAGGTGAATGTTTAGAACATAACTTTTACGGGGATTGTCAATATTTCCTCATGGAGATTAAATCATTCCATTGGAACATGACAGCAATTACATTTGTCATCTTTCTCACATACACACACACGTGTACTGTAGAGATAAAGGCTTCCAGGTTAGGAAAATAAGAGGTTAGAACTAAAGCAAAAAATCTGCCATCTTTTTGGGTGCGTCTACATAGCAGGGCTTAACTCGAAATAAGCGACGCAAATTGAGCTACGTCAATTGCGTAGCTTATTTTGAAATAGCTTTTTCAAAATTGGGAGCGTCTACACCAGGCTTGGGCAAAATATGGCCCACTCAAGACACCAGATCCGGCCCGAGGAGGCAGCAGAGAGCCCAAGGCAGGCTCTCCAGCTTGCCCTGCACACCGTGCAGGGCTCCGTTTCGCTTTTAAAACTGGAGAGGAAGGGGGCAGTTTTATGAGCACATTCCCACCCCCAGCACATTCCCATTGGCCAGTTTTTAGCAGAAACCAGCCAATGGGAGCTCTTTGTTAGAATAACAGGCAGCTAAAAAGAACCACGCCCCCTCTCCTCGGCTGAGGTATTCATGAAGCACATGTCTAGGCAAGCAAGCTGGCTGGCTGAGAAACATTTTAAGCTCTGCCAGCAAGCAGGCTAGTTTGGCAGCTGACAAGTAAGTCTCTTGGCCACAGCCTGTTTCTGGCCCTTCAGCCCTTTTCTGTCCCAACTCTCTGTCTTCTCTCCCCACACACACACTCAACATACCCAAACCCTCTGTCCCCCTCTTGCACCCACACCCCCTCCCAGATCTGGCACCCCAATCTCCTGCCCCAGATCACAATCCCCTCCAACCCTAGGTCACAACCCAAACCCCTGCACTTCAGTCCCCTGCCCTAGGTCACAATCGCCTGCTTCATCCAAACTCCCTCTCAGATTCCATTCTCACTCCTGCACCCCCAGTTCCTCACCCCAAGCTCCCTTCTGCACTCAACCTCCATTCAACCACTTTGCAAAATCTTGGAATGGCCCCCCATCAAAAAGTATTGCCCACTCCAATCTACACAGCACTTATTTCGAAATAGAGCACTCTTCCTCTGACTTCTCTTACTCCTCATACAATGAGGGTGACAGGAGTGGAAGTAAGAAGTCCTCCAGCTTGACAGTATTTCAACATTATTTCAAAATTACTGCCTGCTGTGTAGAGGCAGACTAAATTATTTCGAAATAATGTTGCTGTGTAGATGTATCCTTTATGTCTTCAATGTTTGTCATTAGGGATGTGTCTAGACTACAGCGGTTTTTTTTTAAAAAGTGGCCTTTTCTCGAAAAAACTTCCCCTGCATCTAGACTGCTGCTGCATTCTTTCGAAAGTAAATCAAAAAAAATGCGGCAGTTTTTTCGACCGCAGAAAATCTCATTTTATGAGGAAGAACGCCTTTTTTCGAAAGTGCTTTTTCGAAAAAAGTTGCTATATAATGCAAACTGTGCTTTTTCGAAAGAGAGCATCCAGACTGTGTAGGTGCTCTCTTTCGAAAAAGCGGCTTTCTTTTTCGAAAGTACTGGTTGTAGTCTAGATGCTCTTTTTCAAAAGCGGCTTGCAGTCTAGACGTAGCCTAGATGAGCAACTCAGAATTCTGGTGTGCAATTCTCCTAAGAACTATTATATTCTACAAGAGTTTGACATTTCCAACTGTCGAAGCAAAAAAGAAATCTGACTCTTATTTATCTAGGAGTGCATTATCCATTATTAAATGGCAAGTTGCCTGGGGGTTCTGAATTAGCTTTCATTGGTGTCTGAAGGTGACTGAGCAGAAAAAAAATCTTCTGAAAGCCAGGGATATATTGTTGTAGAATAATTCATCTCTCTAGATGGTTGGTAAACCTAGGGTCTGATTCAGCATCCACTGTAGTCCAGGGGAAATTTCCATTGACTTTAATGAGCATTGGATTGTGCCCCTGGTAACCCTTTGAAAGAAGAGCTAAAGAAGCAGAATGCTAGTCCTGTGTTTTGCTAATACTTGGTGGCAATTTGCTGTGATTCGATTTGGCAGCTGTGGGTACTGTGCTGTGGTTGTGCTATTGATTTCTGTAACTCTAGAGAGGCTCTGTACAAAGCACTGGAAGCAAAAAGATTAGTTTTACAATCCCTTGCATTGCTTCAGCAGGTCAGGCAGTGGGGAATAGAAATTCCTGTTAAAGACTCTGGAATAAGAAAAGCAGCACAGCCACACTTGGTCACACCAATGGGCCACCTAACCCAGAAGCCTCTTTGCTGACAGTAGCTAATGCAGAGGAAATACACAGAACAGGGCAATTAGGGTATGTCTAGACTACATGGTCCTGTCGCCAGAGCCATGTAGGTTAGTTTACTAGACATACCCAAATGAAGCCATGATTTAAATAATCGACGCTTCATTTAAATTTAAATGGCTGCCGCGCTGTGCCAATCAGCTGTTTCTCGGCTCAGCGCTGTAGTCTGGATGCTCCGTGGTTGACATTAAAGGCATTTGTCGACCTCCCCGGTATAACTCCTAGATCCCTTTCTGCCATACTCCTTCCTAGACAGTCACTTCCCATTCTGTATGTGTGAAACCGATTGTTCCTTCCTAAGTGGAGCACTTTGCATTTTTCTTTATTAAACTTCATCCTGTTTATCTCAGACCATTTCTCCAATTTGTCCAGATCATTTTAAATTATGACCCTATCTTCCAGAGCAGTCGCAACCCCTCCCAGCTTGGTATCATCTGCAAACTTAATAAGTGTACTTTCTATGCCAATATCTAATTGTTGATGAAGATATTGAACAAAGCCGGTCCCAAAACAGACCCCTGCAGAACTCCACTTGTTATACCTTTCCAGCAGGATTGTGTTCCACAGGTTGACTGTGTGTTGTGTGTTGCGCTGGTTAGGCCTCAGCTGGAGTACTGTGTCCAGTTCTGGGCACCACATTTCAAGAAAGATGTGGAGAAATTGGAGAGGGTCCAGAGAAGAGCAACAAGAATGATTAAAGGTCTAGAGAACATGACCAATGAAGGAAGGCTGAAAGAATTGGGTTTGTTTAGTTTGGAAAAGAGAAGTTTGAGGGGAGACATGATAGCAGTTTTCAGGTATCTAAAAAGGTGTCATAAGGAGGAGGGAGAAAACTTGTTCATCTTGGCCTCTGAGGATAGAACAAGAAGCAATGGGCTTAAACTGCAGCAAGGGAGGTTTAGGTTGGACATTAGGAAAAACTTCCTAACTATCAGGGTGGTCAAACATGGGAATAAATTGCCCAGGGAGGTTGTGGAATCCCCATCTCTGGAGATATTTAAGAGCAGGTTAGATAAATGTCTATCAGGGATGGTCTAGACAGTGTTTGGTCCTGCCATGAGGGCAGGGGACTGGACTCAATGACCTCTCGAGGTCCCTTTCAGTCCTAGTATTCTATGATTCTAAGAACTTCCTTGTTTGTTATAAACCTTTTGCCCATTAATTTCCTTGGGTGACCTCTGGTTCTAGGGTTAGGTAAACAGAGAAATATCACTTCCCTATTCACTTTCTCTGTGCCATTCACAATTTCATAGACCTCTATCCTATTCCCCCTCTTAGTTGTCTCTTTTCTAAGCTAAACAATCCCAGTCTTTTTAATCTGTCTCGTACAGAAGCTATTCCATATCCTTGATCATTTTTGCTGCCTTTCACTGTATCTTTTCTAATCCTAATACATGTTTTTTGAGAAGGGGTGAGAAGAGACAATTCTAAGCAACAGTAAATATGTGATAAATAGATGCAATATTCGGGCCTCGGTACAGCGTGGTGTTTTGTTTTAGAAATACAGATGTCTGGATCTATAACATTCAAGGAATGTGATACGGCATCTCCCTTAGCAAACAGAAATCTATCTATCAGGAAGTGAATATGTCAGAAAACCAACAGCGACTTTGTAAGAATCAAAGCCCTAGTTGTGACCCTGAGATCAATACATGGAGGGAAAATGAGTCAGCAGCAGTGTTCCCTGTAAGCTGAGCACTTGGGTGGCCATCCAAAAGAGATTCAAATGCTGCCCCACTGATTAATAGAGCATCCGCTGTGCCCCCAGCCAGGAGCATGTGTTTCTACTGGTGGTGCACATCTGCACATGCCTTGGTGCACATAACAAAATGTATTCCACACCAGGATGGGAAAATTTAGAGGGAACATTGGTCGGCAGCCACCATGATGCTATCCTACCCTAGCTCTCAAACATGGAGAGGCCTCTGAAGGTCTGAGGACTAGCACAAGGAGAGAGATTGGATGGAAGAGGCGGGTCTATTGTTCCACTCCACCCACCCTGCAGCCAATAGTGGCATACCCCTGCACTAAGGACTCCCCATTGTCGGGGGCCAGAGTGAGGAGAATAGGGATAAAGAGCCTGTGCAAGATCTCTGATGAATCCATGCCATTCAGTGGGAGAAGGGTAAGTTTTTCCTCCCATTTCAGCAGAACAGTCTGAGGAAAACCTACCCCCACACACACCCTAAATTCTAATCCAAAGCCCCTGGAAGTTAATAAAAAGACTTCCCATAACATCAGTGGGCTTTGGATCTCTAACGATCAGACAGGGATTCTCTTTACACAGGCATATAAAGCCAGTGGAGGTGGTTTTATGCCAACTGCAGCAGCACAACAAGGATTCTGAGGGCAGGTTGGGGTCAGAGGGGGTGGGCAAAATGACCCTGGATTAGCACAATGGCCCTGAACTGTCCATTACTGCTGGCTGTTCTAAATGACACTGGGGGTTGAACCACCGGGATTCTGAGGCAGAAAGGTGGTGAAAAGACATCTATTTAATAAAGTTTCTAAAATGCAGGTAAAGTTTGGTCCTGGCTCTTGTACTGATCCCCAGAGAATTATCCAGTGGGCTTTAAAAAGTCTGAGCTATGCAATATATTCAAACTCTATATTTATATAATCTATAAAGAGTAACACTTTGCTGTGTAATTATGCTAAATTGTTCTTATCTTACAGTAATATTATATATTATTATTATATACAATATAATCTAAAAATCTAGGCAGGCTGAGCAGCCAAAACCTGTGCAGCCAAATTATGAAAGAGATTGGGTCATTCCTACCATTTAGAAGATTTTTTGAATTTGATACTTTACCTCTGATGTTGTGGCAGAGTCTGGCTAAACCCCTGAGCACAAAACCAGCCTGAATGACTATGGCAATTGAGAAATACAGTAGGGAACAGAAGACTCTTTCTCCTTCTAAATAGCGCTGATAGAGTCATAGTTCGCAAGGAGATGAAATGTGCTAAGTGGCATTGTGGCTAATGTGATTATGCAAAATGAAATACAATTATAGCTCTGTCCTGCCATCTCTTACAATAGCCTGTGTTCCTTCAATTGTGCATAATTTCCATAGGACTGAGGCACATTAGGTTGTCTTGCCATGTACTTCATGTGAAAATTAAATTATTTTTCCAAGAAATGGCAAACTGGGAAGGTATAGAAAGGGTTAGGGGAGGCAACCCTTTTGCAAAGAGAATGGAGATTATCAGAAAGTAAAGAGGGTGTGAAACTGACCTAACCAAGCAATCTGTGCAGTGAATCGGTCCAAAAAGAACAAGTGTCTAAGTCACAGCTGACGGTGGAATGCTATATCTTATGTACTAACATGGGAACTATAAGATGCACATAATTTTGTTTATTGGCCTGATCCAGCAAAAACTTACCCAAAAGCAATCTAGGTGTGAACTTAAGAGCCCATTTATAGTTAGTGTTTTGGGGATTTTTTAAGAATGCAGTTTTTTACACTGCACCCGGAGCTCAAAATAAGCTACGCAATTTGAACTACACTAATTGTGTAGCTTATTTCATGGTAATTCCAAATTGTCTTATTTTGAAATTTGGCACTGTCTACACAGCACTTATCTCAAAATAGATCACTATTCCAAAATGTCCCTTACACCTCATGAAATGAGGTTTACAGGGACATCGGAATAGTGAGCCCATTGTATTTCAAAATAATGGGTGTGCTCAAAAAGATGTAGAATAGCTATTTCAGGATACTGGAGGTATTCTGAAATAGTGCTGCAGTGTAGACATAGCTTTAATGAGCAACTTTTGGGTAAAGAACCTTGACCGCAGTGAGATGTCTTGATAATTCTAAGCGGGGCATTGGTGTTAGCAAAGTAGTGTAGTATATTGACCGAGTCCTTCTGCAGTCCACACACATCCTGCCCAAACTGTTCCCTTCTAGCAGGAGGCAACACATGAGGTAATTAAAATCCTCAGAGTGCAGTAAAAAGACACAGATCCACTGAGCAGGTTTATGCAGTTATGTGCCTAATGAAGATAATGTGCATCATTTGCCAGGTTCTTAGGCGATTGCTTTCCTGGTTATTAGTGTCATTAACTTTGAAAACAATTTTTATCACCTGCCTAGACTTTGTAATATTGCTAGGTCAAGAAACATAAGGTAGTCTGTCTGTGCAAAGGCATGTTGTGGTGAATCAAAATGCAGGTTATAAAAATTTTGTCCATAACCACAGGAGTATTTTTATGTGATTGTCTAATGTTACGGATAGAGCCCTGCACAGATATAAAATGTATATCTACATCCACATCTGTATCAGCAAAAATGAGCCACAGATATCCACACTAACATCTGCGGATGCGGATACCCGTGATTATGAAGCAGATATCTGCGGATTTGCAGGGCTCCAGTTACAGATACAATTAAAGCCTGCGTCTAGACTGGCATGATTTTGCGCAAATACTTTTAACAGAAAAGTTTTTCCGTTAAAAGTATTTGCACAAGAGAGCATCTACACTGGCATGTGCCTTTGCACAAAAGATTTGCTTTTGCGCAAAAGCATCCGTGCCAGTGTAGATGCTTTCTTGTGCAAGAAAGCTCCGATGGCCATTTTAGCCATCGGGCTTTCTTGTACAAGAAATTAACACTGCTGTCTACACTGGCCCTCTTGCTCAAGAATTCTTGTGCAAGAGGGCTTATCCCTGAGCGGGAGAATCAGAGTATTTGTGCAAGAACCACTGATTTTGTACATTACAAAGTCAGTGTTCTTGCGCAAATACTCACGCCCAGTGGAGACAGGTGGCAAGATTTTGTACAAAAGCGACTGCTTTTGCACAAAATCATGCCAGTCTAGATGCAGCCCATGTGTTTGCTATCCCTGCTTCTATGCCCATGCAGATTCATCTTTACCCATTGCCCACAAATCAAACTATTCTTCTAGATACAAAGACGTGATGAATGCAGAGGTATCGAGAATAAGGGCTTCCTTAAAGGACTAAATGAGAAAAGGAGTTAGTGAAAAGTGGATCTGTGAAGTCCTTTGTTCTAGTCTGTCTTAGATTATAAGTACAATGAGTTTGGCATCATCTCTACATTTTGTTGGACATTTGTACATATCCTAGAGTCATTACAAGCCAAGCTGGAGTCTCCACTCAGGAGACTGGAGCAGCAAAGATACAGTCTATTAAAAATGAAAGGTGAGCTCCTCACCCCTGCTCTGATCCCTTTGCTACAGGTAGGGCCAGAGTGGTATAAAAGGGCCTTAAAAGCCCAGTACCTGACTGAGAGGCAATGCCTCTGGTAAAGGCCCCGTGAGAGACAAGCTGCCTTCCTGGTCCCTATTGGCATACGCTGGGCCCTGAGCTAGAGGCAGGAGGGGTGTGTTGGCAGGTCTGCAACACAGTGCAATAGTGATGCCCTAATTCAGACGAGTCACCAAGAGCTAGATTATGCCAGAGTGCAGCCCAGCATCTGGAGGGCATAAAGGTGCCTTAGAGCTCCCTTAGGCTTAGGGTTTGCTTTACCAGGCTCTGTCTACACAGACCTTGGAAGCAAGTCTTCCCTGGCCGAAGATTTTGGCTTGCACTAGCACTACAGGGATCGTTGTGCAGACAGCATCTTGAAGTAGTGGCTTCAGACTCTGATGCCCAGGGAAGCAGGTGGGCATCAGAATGTGAGTTCTAGTCCAAGTTACAGCATTGAGGTGCTGTCTGCTCAGCTGTTTCTAGACCACTAGCACAAGCCCAAACCTGCTCTCTGCAGACACACCCTCTGTGACTGCACAGATGGGAACGAACCAATGCATAATTTGGATAATGGCTAACTTCACAATAGGGGATGGGATCGTTGAAATTCACCCTCTATGAGAATAACTTCCTGGCATGTAAGTAATATTTTAATATAAAAATGTCAGCAGTGACGGTGTTTTTTCTAAACTATTGTTAAACCTACTTGGATTTTTCTCCCCTTAGGCAGCATATCCATGGAAGAAATAAAAACTGACCTTTTATTTGGCATATAAATGGCAAAAAAAGTTTTCTTACCTTAAAGATAATGAGAGTTTTTCCTTCCTTAATAAGCTGGACACAGTCGAGAGATAATATTGCTGTTGTTGCACCTCCCTGTCC